>NC_053489.1:100847815-101595590 GCF_905171775.1 Rana temporaria
CGACGGTCATAGAGATGACTGGTGACCATCTGGTCACCAGTCATCTCTATGCTTCCTGCGAGCGCCGGACGATTCGTTCTCCGGGCCCCCGATGGCACGGGAGAGCCCGGAGAAGCACCGGATGGCGGCGGGAGGGGGGGGATGTCCCCTCCCGCCGCCTGTAAGAACGATCTAGCGGCGGAACCGCCGCTATGATCGTTCTTACGTTGTGCAGAATCGCCGGCAGTTTAGAAGGATATCTGAATGATGCCTCTAGCTGCAGGCATCATTCAGATAACCACCCGGAAAGCCCAGGACGTCACATGACGTCCACTCTGAACGGCAGAAGTTCTTTGTGGACGTCATTTTACTATGGGCCGGTAGGGAAGTGGTTAATGTGACAATATTCATGTGTGTTTACTGTGAAAACAAATATTATCATTGTGACATTATTCATGTGCGTTTACTGTGAAAAAATGCCTTCTGCGAGGTGTCTCCTGGCTGCTGTGCCCTCAGCAGACCGGGTAGAGTGGGTTAGGGGGGATTGCCTGGGTGGGGGGTCAGGTCAGCACGTATGTCAATCTGCAGTCCCCTTCTCATGGCAAAGTTGTGCAGCACGCAACATGCACCGATGATCTGGCACACAAAGTCTGGGGAATACAACAATGTACCCCCAGACTTATCCAGGCATCTGAAGCGGGACTTCAGCAGCCCAAATGTGCGCTCCATAACTGCCCGGGTGCGAATGTGAGCCTCGTTGTAGCGTTGCTCTCCTGGGGTTTGGGGGTTCCTGAATGGGGTCATCATATGTGGTCCCAGGGCATATCCAGAGTCACCTGTAAGGGAAAAGACATAAGGATGTTAGTCATGCATGTGCCCCTTGTGATGTCTGCATCATGGGGGGGGACATACCTGACACCCATGTCACCAATCAGCCAGCTGTCTCCATACATGTTCTGTTCCAAATCTCTGGAGATTTTGGTCTGCCGGAATATATAGCTGTCATGGCAGGATCCAGGGAATTTTGCACAGACGTGCCAGATGAGGCCATGGGCATCCACGATTACCTGGACATTTATGGAATGCCAGGGCTTCCGATTCCGGAACAGGTGCTCTGTCTCATGGGGGGGCTGTAGTGCCACATGGGTACAATCAATGGCCCCGATGGTCCGTGGGAATCGGGCAATGTTGTAAAAGTTCGTCATGGTTTGCAATCGCTGGTCCTCCTGGGTGGGTTTTTGAAATTGATTGGCCATGCGTCTCAGTATTGCAGGGACTACTTGATGGACACACCTGCTCATGGAGGATTGTGCCATCCCAGACAGACCTCCACATGTGCGTTGGAAAGACCCAGTGGCAAGGAAATGGAGTGTTGCCATTACTTTGATGAGAGGTGGCAGGGCATGGGATCGTTGGGTTGGGTTGGTGAGATCATCCTGCAGGATTCTGGTTAATTCCAGGATGGCTTCCCGGTTAAAACGGAAGTTGCCATAGACCTCAGAAGCAGGCATGCCAAAGAGATCTCGGCGTGGGCGGTATACCCTCTCCTGTGCCCTCCTCCTCCTCCTCTGTGCCCTCCTCCTTCTTTGTGCCTCTAAAGTAGCGAGTGCTGCTAGGATCATGGATGGCCCGGGCATGTTGGCAGACAGTTTGAAGTCCAGCAAATATGTGTTCTCAGCTTTTCCTCAATGCTGTTGCTTCAGCAGACCTTTACACAGCATGTGTAAAATTAGGGCTGCTTTTATAACGTGTAAATTTGCGCAGGGAAACTAACAGGTGCGCACAGGGCGTAATCTACGGCGCACACACTTAATTATGTGGATCGCCCTATCTCCCTCATTTGCATCTTTGCCTATCAAAAACAGCGGCGTGACTAGCGTAATTTGCGTCCGAGGATGCGCCGGTGTAATCATTTTAGGTAGGACGGAAAATCCGGATTTTAATGCGTAACTCGTTTTGAGGATCGGGCGCAAAGATACGCGCGGAGTAAAAATAGAAATCTCGAGTTAAGTTGGCGCATCTGCTTTGTGGATTTGGCCCAAAATGCCTATCTGGGTGATCCCAGTCTGCATATATAAGTTGCTCCAAAAATGAATGCATAGGGAATGCGTGAGAACCCTGGGGGGGCTTTAAAGAACCCAAAGCTAAAAAGAAAACTTCAACCACCTCTGCCAGGGGCAACTTATATCCCAAATGGACCAACTCCGTAAGGGATTGAATTAGCAACCTCTGGGATTGCAAGACTGAGGAGAGTTCTTCTGAGGCTGAACTCCCAAAGGAGGAGCCTTCTTCCCTCTCTACTTGGTTCCCCAAGAGTGATTTAACCTCCTCTACCCATTCCTGCTCCCACACAGAGTGAGTGTTTAAAGGCAGCCGCCTCGCGCATGCACCATATATATCATGCGTGTCGGCCATGCTAAGCCACGCCCCCCATGACGTAGCACGCCTTCCATCTCTCCCTTTTTTCTTTTTTTTTTCCAGCGTGCATGTGGCGATCCACGGGACCGGAGGGGGGGATCAGGGGGAGAGAGAATCCACCCCAGCCCGATGCCCAGTGCTCAGGAGGCGAAGGTCCCCCAAAAATCCTATTTTTAAAGACTGACCGGAGTGGAGAAAAGCAAGGCTGTCCACAAGCAATGCTGACACTAAGCCTGGATAAGCATGGTATGTTGATACTAAGGATGTCTTTAGTTTGCACCCTCTAGTGATCAATAGGCATGACAACATATTACTCACACAAGAAGTCCATAAATAAACACTTACCAGTCTGCGCCACAGGGTACTGTTGGAATATCAGACAGACCCAACCTTCACCCATCACCGCGGGCCGTGTCATGACAGACCTTCAAGGACTGGGTCCTCTCTGTAAAGTCTCACTGCCTTGGACCTATATAGCACTCTGCCAAGGCAAGCCTTTGGTTTGCTGTTAGGACCAAGGTTGCTGGGTCCCAGAGTCCAGCTCTCAAAAGAGAAGCATTATAGGCAACAACCTTGTTCTTCTTCCACGAGGCCCGGGTACCATCCACCTTAGTCCACTTGGCATTTTGAATGGATCCATCTGCATAGCTCCACTGATCCTGTAAAGGATCTTCCTGCAGCGCTCTCATAGCACTTCCTTAACCGTGATCAACACCTTAGACACTGGTGAAAAAATAGGTGCATGGGAGGGGCTATATAGGGGGAACGTCCTATCTTGATTATGCCAGTGTCCAATCACCTGAAGGTGGCCTATTACCCACATAATAATTACTATGGCTGCTCTGTGTCCCATGATGTACAATAAAGAAATACACTATTTATACATACAGTGCCTTGAAAAAGTATTCATACCCCTTCAAATTTTCAACATATTTTCATGTTACAACCAAAAACGTAAATGTATTTTATTGGGATTTTATGTGATAGACCAATACCAAGTGGCACATAATTGTGATATGGAAGCAAAATGATAAATGGTTTTCCAAATATTTTACAAATAAATATCTGAAAGGTGTGGCATGCATTTGTATTCATCGCCCTTTAGGCCTGATTCACACCTATGCATTTGTAGTGATTTTGCAGATTTGCACTACAGAACGTGTTCCATAGGAAACCATGTTAAATGGACTGTAGTGCAAATCTGAAAAATTCAAAAAGCACTAAATGCATAGGTATGAATCAGGCCTCAAGCTTCATACACACAATCAGATTTTCTGCGGACAAAGCGTAGGACTTTTGTCCGAGGGACGTTGGCCAGGAACTTGTATTGCATACAAACGGCAAAGAATTGTCGGCCAACAAACACGCAACTAAGTGTTTTTTCAGCTCTTTAGGGACACCCTTTGGGCAACTTCTGCTAATGTTGTGTTATGGTTAGCATTGCTTCTGAGTATGCGTGTTTGTACTTTGGAGTTTTGTCCGGCGGATTGTGTACACACGATCGGATAATCCATCAACACACATTTGTTGGCAGACAATTTTAAATCATGCTATCCCACATTTGTTGGCGGAAAATCTGACAACAATTGTCCGATGGAGCATACAAACGGACGGATTTTCCGACAACAGCCTGTCATCACACAATTCCCGTTGGATAATACGATCGTGTGTATGAGGCTTTACTCTGATACCTCTAACTAAAATCTAGTGGAACCAATTTCAGGAGTCACCTAATTAGTAAATAGTCCACCTGTGTGTAAATTATTCTCAGTATAAATACAGCTGTGCTATGAAACCCTCAGAGGTTTGTTAGAGAACAAACAGCATCATGAAGGCCAAGGAACACACCAGACACGTCAGGGATAAAGTTGTGGCAAAGTTTAAAGCAGAGTTAGGTTACATAAAAATATCCCAAGCTTTGAACATCTCATGGAGCACTGTATAATCTATCATCTGAAAATGGAAAGAGCATGCCACAACTGCAAACCTACCAAGACATGGCTGTCCACCTAAATTGACAGGCCTGGCAAGGAGAGCATTAATTAGAGAAGCAACCAAGAGGCCCATGGTAACTCTGGAGGAGCTGCAAAGATCCACAGCTCAGGTGGGAGAATCTGTGCACAGGACAACTATTAGTCGTGCTCTCCGCAAATCTTTATGGAGGAGTGGCAAGGGGAAAGCCATTGTTAAAAAAGCCATAAGAAATACTGTTTGCAATTAGCCATGTGGGGGGACACAGCAAACATGTGGAAGAAGTTGCTCTGGTCAGATAAGACCAAAATTGAACTTTATGGCCTTAACCACTTAAAGACCTTAGGTGTTTTTCAGATTTGGTGTTTGCAAGACTAAAACAGTTTTTCTGCTAGAAAATTACTTAAAACCCCCAAACATTATATATATTTTTTTCCTAACACCCTAGAGAATAAAATGGCGGTCATCGCAATACTTTTTGTCACACCATATTTGCGCAGCGGTCTTACAAGCGCACTTTTTTTGGAAAAAATTCACTTTTTTTAATTAAAAAATAAGACAACAATAAATTTGGCCCAATTTTTTTTATATATTGTGAAAGATAATGTTACGCCGAGTAAAATGATACCCAACATGTCACGCTTTAAAATTGCGCCCGCTCGTGGCATGGCGTCAAACTTTTACCCTTAAAAATCTCGATAGGCGACGTTTAAAAAATTCTATAGTTTGCATTTTTTGAGCTACAGAGTAGCTCTAACGATCGCGGCGATACCTCACTTGTGTGATTTGAACACCGTTTTCATATGCGGGCGCTACTTAAAAAGAGGACGTACATTTACAATACGCGGGTCTTTAAGTGGTTAAAGCAAAACGCTATGTGTGGCGGAAAACTAACACTGCACATCACCTTGAAAACACAATCCCCACCGTGAAACATGGTGCTGGCAGCATCATGATTTGGGGATGCTTTTCTTTAGCAGGGACAGGGAAGCTGGTCAGAGTTGATAGGAAGATGGAGCCAAATACAGGGCAATCTTAGCAGAAAACCCATTAGAGTCTGCAAAAGACTTGAGACTGGGACGGAGGTTCACCTTCCAGCAGGACAACAACCCTAAACTTACAGCCAGAGCTACAATGGAAAGTTTAGAGCAAAGAATATTCATGTGTTAGAATAGCCCAAAGTCCAGACCTAAATTCAATTGAGAATCTGTGGCAAGACTTGAAAATTGCTGTTCACAGAAGCTCTCCATCCAATCTGACAGAGCTTGAGCTATTTTGCAAAAAAGAATGCGCAAAAATGTCTCTCTAGATGTGCAAAGCTGGTAGAGACATACTCAAAAAGACTTGCAGCTGTAATTGCAGCGAAAGGTCTTTTATTAAAGGTCAAAACATTGCAGATGAAGAGGAGATAGCACATTAAAATTGTGCATATGATCAGTTTTTTTTGTTTAATTTTAAAATGTTTGAACTTATTTTGAGGCAAACGATCTTCTGAACAATTTGTATACTAAAATGTTTGGAAATGATTACATTCTATATCCTATATACTGTGACAGGGTACTTGGTTCCATGTATGTCAGTGAGAGGTTGGAAAGGTCAGCTTTCCCTGTCTTAGAAAGGGTTAAGCCTGGCCAACAGGTAAACCTCCTCTCTCTCCCTATTAATTAGCCTACACCTGATAGAGACAGGAAAGCGTGAGAGCTCAGTGTGAGAGGCATGCTGAGCTGGACAGACAGGACTGAGACTGTCTACATTGGAGGAACAAGGTCTGTCACAGATAATTGTTTATTTGGACTGTTATTTTGTTTGTTTTATACTGGAGGCTGGATTAGCCCCTCCAGTACAGTGTAGTGAGGGACACTACTGTTAGCCTCCTAAATTGGAGTAGGCCATTTTGTTTTGTATTATTTCTTTTTGAGTGCAATAAAGCCGTATTTATTGCTTAAGACCAGTGACTTTGCTGCATTACATTATCGCTATTTCTGCGACTTTGTCACAATACATAATTTAATCATTTGTCGCTTACAGCATCGTTTAAATTTTTTTTTTTAACAGATCTGATCATTCACATCTTTTTTTGTCATGAAATTGGTCAAATTATCAAAATAATAGTAATAAAAACAATTGACTTTAAATATAGGGATTAGATTGCTACATGTATGACCAACATTTTCCATTCATTTTAAAGGGCAGGCATAGTGTACTTTTTTTTTTTATTATTATTATTATTATTATTATTATTATTATTATTATTTTTTTTATATATATCTTTATTGGTTTTCCATATAAACACATTATTATAACTTTAATACATAACGTATCAAAAAGATAATTATTAGTATAAAATATACAATATCTCCCCCCCCCCCCCCCCCCCTCTCCCTTCTAATATATCCCCTGGTGTACTTTTCATTATGAATAATTGAGCATTAATCTGAAAGTGTTATATGTAGTTGCCATGTTTTTACTTGCTTGTTCTTGAGTTTATTACTAGGAACATTTCTTGTTGCTTACAGCTACCACTCATAATCCCTCTTTTTCTTTTTTGCAATTTCTTTATTCATTAGCCCCAAAGAATCTATTTATTCAATGCTAGGCTTGCACTGAATGAGAGAAAAACAAAAACACAGTAATGCCGCATACATACGATCGGTTTTCCCGTCAGAAAAACCTTGGATGTTTTTTCCAACAGAATTCCACTCAAGCTAGTCTTGTATACACACAGTCACACCAAATTTTGCCCTCAAGAACGCGGTGAACTACAACACGTACGACGAGCCAAGTTCAATGAAGTTCAATAGGCACTGGCAGTTCGGCTCTTCTGCTTGATTCTGAGCATGCATGTTTTTTTGAGCGTCGGAATTCTATACAGACTAACGGTTTTACCGCTAGGAATTTTTTTCCGTTGGGGGAAAAATGGAGAACCTGCTCTCAAACTTTTGCTGGCAGAAATTTTGACAGAAAAAGTTCGATGGAGCATACACACGTAATTCCCGGCCAAAAGATCTATAGGTGGATTCAGGTAGGCGGGCACATAGTTGCGTTGGCGCAGCGTATGGCATTTACACTACGCCGCCGTAAGTTAGCGAGGCAAGTACATGATTCACAAAGTACTTGCCTGCTAAGTTACGGCGGTGTAGCGTAAATCGGGCGGGCGTAAGTGTGCATAATTCAAATTCGAGTGAGGGGGGCGTGTTTTATGCTAATGGGGGTGACCTGATGTGATTGACGTATTTTACGAACGGCGCATGCGCCGTCTGTGTACATATCCCAGTGTGCGTTGCGGCAAAGTACGACGCACGGTCCTATTGGTTTCAACGTGGACGTAAATTACGTCCAGCCCTATTCATGGACAACTTACGCAAACAACGTAAAATTTTCAAATTTCGACGCGGGAATGACGGCCATACTTAACATTACTATTCCAGCTATTTGATGGAGTATCTTTAGGTCTGAAAGTGCGTTACATAAACGGCGTATCTTTACTGCGTCGGGCAAGCGTACGTTCGTGAATCGGCGTATCTACTCATTTACATATTCTAGGCCGACCGCAATGGAAGCGCCACCTAGCGGTCAGCTTAAAAAGTACACTTTAGGATACGACGGTGTAAGACACTTACGCCGCTCGTATCTGAGCCTAATTTAAGCGTATCTGGTTACCAGAATACGCTTAAATTAGCGTTGGCGCAGATTCAGACTTAGGCTGGCGTATCTACTGATACGCCAGCCTAAGTCTATCTGAATCCACCTACACATCTGACTTTTTCCGACGGGAAAACGATCGTGTGTACGCGGCATTACTGTTCAGCACTGCTAAATAGGAAACATAGTCCGCATATATGATAAACAAATGTGACTGTACACATGTTCTGCTAAACGATACATAGAAACAAATTTCCTGGGGGAAAAAAAGAGCCGTGACTGGTCTTGCTGTTCGGTCCCAGGTTCCATTCCCTGATAGGCACACAGCAGCCAGGCACACAATAGTTCACAGTCACCCAAATCGGACAATCTGTACATGTCTATTTGTGGTTTTATTTTGTTAACCACTTGCCTACTGAGCACTTTACCCCCTTCCTGCCAAGGCCATTTTTCAGGTTCAGAGCTGTCACACTTTCAATGACTATTGCATGGTCATGCAACACTGTACCCATATGAAATCTTTATCATTTTTTTTCACACAAATAGAGCTTTCTTTTGATAGTATTTAATCACCACTGCATTTTTTTTTATCTTTTGTTAAAGAAATAATAATAATGTAGCGCTACCCCTGAAGGAGCCGCTGGTTGATTTGTGGATCGGCGTATTAAGTTACCCTTTTTCTTGGTCTAGGGGTGACACCTGTGAGTGTAGGTACAGAGCGAGTGTCCAGACATCAAACAAGTTTTTAATGCTTTATTCCAAGGCCCAACACGGCCAACATCAACATGTCACACTATAGAGAAAGGTTGATGAGCATAGAGAGAACTTTAGTATCAGGCCTTTGATATGAACGAGAGCATGCCTGCTCTCGGCAATAATTTAGCTCAGCTCGTTGCCACTCCAACTAGAGTCGGTAAAGTGCCCCCAGACAGGCGGTTGTCCAAGGCCTGGCAGCCGGAGCGACACTTGCAAATCACTGGGAGGAACACACCTCTGCTACAGGCCCGACTCAAGGCCTCTGCCACAGGCTCAACAATTTTGGATATGAAGGATTGAATGGAGCTAATCCTCCCAGTTAGTTTAAATAAGGGTCACCAATTGACAGCTTTAGTGTACCTGTCATGCAATGTGATGACCGGATCCCCGATGGTTCTTCTAGGCCTCCTGGACAACCTCTATCTCTTGGTTCTCCCTGAGCCGTTCCCCCCCCCCCCCCCCCCCCCCCCCCCACCGTGCAGCTTTCAGCTTAGGATCCACTCAATGACGGTCTGGGACCCAGCAACTCGCTGGGGCCCCTCTCAATGTCAGGGCGACGCTCCGCATGGTGCGCAACTTCGGTCAGGTAGACCACGGTGGCGGGGCCCATGGATGCACGTACCCTGAAGGTGGTGTAGCAGAGCGTCCCAGAGAGAGCCTGGGAAAGTCCTGTTCAGGGTTTACACCTCTCCCAGGCTCTTCTCTTACACGTTCAGGGATCTCTGATCCAGTACAGATGTTGGCCCTCTCCCCCAGGCCAATTTAAGCTCACCTGAGCAGACAGCCTTGGCTCTGCCTGGGAAACACTGATAATGCTGATCTGTGTGAGCAAGAAGGTTGGTGGAACTGTTAAGCAGTATTATGTGGAAGCTGACAAGCTGTAGGCTTGTTCAGCCTGGTAGTGAGGGCTTGTAATATTGTATAGTTAGAGTCGGGACACGGCTAGGTTTTTTGTTTACTATTTTTGTTCTGTTTTTCGGCACACTGTACAGCACCTGTAAATACGACTTTATATATAGCACCAATAAACACCCCACTGTTTGTCACTTATCTTATGGACTTGGTATCTGTGCCTGCTCATCCCAGGGAGCTTTTGTACCTGCTACCTATCCCCCAGGTTACATATGGTGGAGAATGCGGGCAGCAGTAGTAAGTTACTATTTTAAAGGCCAGTACCTAAAGTGACAACATGGAGGAAATCCTCAGACAAATGGTGTTAGCAAATGCTGCACAACAGCAAACTAACGCTGCACTGCAGGAGCAAACCAAGGCGCTGTACCAACAAATTGGTGCTGCACAGGAGCAATCGCAGAGGCAGGTGGGCACCTGCAAAAATCAAGGATATTGGGGACAAGCCCTCAGCCATCCATGCGGGTCGCTTTCTGTCTAAGATGACTACAGATGATGATCCAGAGGCCTTTCTACTAACATTTGAACAAACTGCTGAGAGGGAAGGCTGGCCTAAAACCAAATGGGCAGGACTGATTGCCCCCTTACTTTCTGGTGAGTCGCAGAAGGCCTACTATGATCTGGAGTCGGCGGGAGACTATGAGAAGGTCAAGCAGGAGATCCTAGCGCGACTCGGTGTCACCTTGGCCGTTCGAGCACAGCGGGTCCACAGTTGGTTCTTCCAAGTTGAGAGGCCCACATGATCGCAGATGTTTGATCTAATCCACCTGGTGCGAAAATTACTTCATCCGGAGTCCCTGTCTGCGCCACAAATAGTGGAGCGTGTGGTCATGGACCAATTCCTGAGGTCACTGCCAATTCCTCTGCAGAAGTGGGTGAGTCAAGGAGACCCCAATTCGGCAGATAACCTGGTGGAACTCGTTGAAAGCCACGGTCTCCCCAGGCAACTGGTAAGACTGTTCCAGGGGAAGTGGGTGGTAAGCATGGCAAGGAAGTAGGGGGGGAGGATTTTTGGTGCCAGGACTGAAGTTTGGGGTCCCAAACAAGGGAAACCACTGCCTGTCAGCAAACCAAACTGGGGAAACATCAGGTGTTTTCGTTGCCAAGAACTGGGACATGTTGCAGCAAACTGTCCGTTGACAGATAAACCAATGCAGTGTGATCTATGTTTGCTGCTGTTTCATGCGCTGCAGCGCCAAATGTGGGGAAACACATGTGTCAAATGACTGTTAATAATAAGCCTATTACGGCCTTGCTGGACTCTGGAAGTCTGGTTACTTTGGTTACAGCTGAGATGGTTGAAACTGTGAATGTTTGTGCTAGAAAAGTTGCTGTGATCTGTGTACATGGGGATACCCTGGAGTATCCTATAGCCACTGTTCAGTTTAAAACTGGCTTGGGTACGGTGTCCCATGCGGTCGAACTTGTGCCCCACTTGGTGCACGAGGCCATCATTGGTAGGGACTTCCCTAAGTTTTGGAAACTGTGGGATCGTCCCGACCCGGTCGCAGTACCTGACTCAGTCGCAGAGCCAGAACTCCTGGCTACTTCTGATATTGTGGGTTCAGGGGACTCCTCTCAGAGCCTACGTTGGCGTTTGCTGACCTTAATGTGCACAAGGAAAATTTTGGTACTGAGCAGAGAAAAGACCCTACCCTGCCAGGGCCTGGGAAAATGTAATGACGATTAAAGCGGTTCTCCACCCTAAAGTGGAGTCCCGCTGATCGGAACCCGCCCCCCCCTCCGGTGTCACATTTGACACCTTTCAGGGGGAGGGGGGTGCAGATACCTGTCTAAAGACAGGTATTTGCACCCACTTCCGGCCACACGCTACGGGTTTTTCTGACTTCCCGTCTGTCGCCCGTTGTGTGCTGGGAACACTCGGCTCCCAGCACACAGCGTGTGAGCCAATCGGCGGGCGCAGCGTGACTCGCGCATGCGCCGTAGGGAACCGGGCAGTGAAGCCGCAGCGCTTCACTTCCTGGTTCCCTCAGCGTGGATGGCGGGGGGAGCAGCAGAGAGACGAGCGATCGCTCGTGCTCTGCTGCGATCAGCGCTGGACTCCAGGACAGGTAAGTGTCCTAATATTAAAAGTCAGCAGCTGCAGTATTTGTAGCTGCTGGCTTTTAATATTTTTTTCCCCATGGCACATCCGCTTTAATGAAGTACCTGTCGAACCGGGGGATAGGACCTGTTTTCCTTATTTCTGCAGCAATGAGGATTTACTGTATCATGTATGTAAAATGAATGATGAAGTGGTTAAGCAGTTGGTGGTCCCTAAGCCATACAGACGGGTGGTGTTGGAACTTGCCCATGGGCACTTGCTAGGAGGCCATTTGGGGGTTGAGAAAACCACTGAAAGAGTGTTGCGCAGGTTTTACTGGCCTGGGATACAGAAAAATAATGAGAATTATTGTCAATCCTGTCCTGTGTGTCAGATGTCAGCCCCGCTTCCGAAGTCCTTTAGTGCCCTTGCCCATTATTGAAGTGCCATTTGAGAGGATTGCCATGGACCTTGTGGGTCTGCTCCTAAATCTGCCCGTGGTCATCAGCATATCCTCGTGATCATGGATTACGCTACCCGTTACACTGAGGCCATTCCCTTGCTCACCGCGTCTGCTAAAAACATTGCCAAAAAGCTGTTTATGGTGTTCAGTCGGGTTGGCATCCCTAAATGGGGTACCCTAGTCTAAGGATTTCTTTATGTCACGGATAACTAGGGAGCTGTGCAAGTTATTTAAGGTGACGCAGTTGTGAACCTCAGTGTATCATCCTCAAACAGATGGCTTGGTGGAACGCTTCAATAAGACATTAAAAAGTATGTTAAAGGTTGTTGACAAGGATGGGGAAAAACTGGGACTTCCTGATACCATACTTGATGTTCCCCAGTCCTCTACGGGGTACTCTCCATTTGAGCTACTTTATGGGAGACATAGACATAGCCAAGGAAACTTGGGAGGGGGAACAGACACCCCACAAAAGTATCATTGAGCATATCGCTCAAATGCAGGAGAGGATTGCAGCAATCATGCCGGTGGTAAAGAAACACTTGCTGCAGGCCCAAGCATCCCAACAGAGAATATACAACAGGGGGTCCCAACTCTGTGTTTTCTCACCTGGTGACAGGGTCCTCGTGTTGGTTCCCACTGTTGAGAGCAAGTTCCTGGCTAAGTGGCAGGGTCCCTTTTTGAAGTAATTGAAAAAGTTGGGGAGGTCAATTACAAGGTGTATCAACCAGGTAAAAGGAAGCCCGAACAGATTTACCACATAAATCTGTTTAAAGCCCTGTAACGCCTAAAGGTACTGAGTCCCCTCTGATCCCTGAGATCACGATTCCAAACACCCTGTCATATTCCCAAAAACAGGAAGCTAGAGAGTTCCTGATGAGGAATAGAGAGACATTTTCAGAGTTGCCTGGCACGACCTCAGCAGTTTAGCATGATATTGTTACTGAACCTGGGTTCCGTGTCAAGCTCAAACCGTACCGAATTCCTGAAGCGAGGAGAAAGGACATTAGTGATGAAGTTAGAAGGATGTTGGAGCTAGATGTCATTGAGGAATCCAATAGTGACTGGTCTAGCCCCATCGTGTTAGTCCCAAAACCGGATGGCACTTGGAGGTTCTGCAATGACTTCAGGAAGCTTAATGCAGTGACAAAGTTTGACACGTACCCAATGCCCAGAGTAGACAAACTTATAGACCGACTTGGCAAAGCTCGCTATCTGACCACTTTGGACTTGACAAAAGGGTATTGGCAAATACCCCTAACTGCTAGTGCCAAAGAAGACTGCATTTGTAACTCCCGGATGGTTGATGGAAGGTTGGTGGAACTGTTGAGCAGTATTATGTGGAAGCTGACAAGCTGTAGGCTTGTTCAGCCTGGTAGTGAGGGCTTGTAATATTGTATAGTTAGAGCCGGGACACGGCTAGGTTTTTTGTTTACTATTTTTGTTCGGTTTTTCGGCACACTGTACAGCACCTGTAAATAAGACTTTGTATATAGCACCAATAAACACCTCACTGTTTGTCATTTATGTTATGGACTTGGTATCTGTGCCTGCTCATCCCAGGGAGCTTTTGTACCTGCTACCTATCCCCCAGGTTACAGTGGATACCGCACCTGGAACTCGGGCCCCGCACAGAACAGAACAACTAATGGCGGTTGCCACAGATATACCCCCCCCCCCAGCATGCCCAATGAGGGAAAAACTCCTCTGATTGGCTGCTGGGGTAGATAGGTCCGTCAGAACCCCTCTAGTGCCAACTGTCGCCCAGGGGTGGTAACGCACACCTGCAGCGCAGACTGGCCCACAGGACAGTTCTGAATTGACAACAGCCCCAAATTTAAATTAATTGTGAATGGGAGTAAACGAATCCTCCCATTCCCCACGAACTTTAGCGTAGTGCCCATACTGAAAGTAAGGGGGCGCTACAATAATAAAAAATTATAATTTTTCTCCTTAACTGATGTGCGCTGATGAGGCTTCACTGATAGGTGGCACTGATAGGCCTCACTGATGGGTACTGATAGGCACTGGCAGGTGGTACTGATGGGCAGCACTGATAAGCGGCACTGATTTGCAGCACTGGTGGGCACTTGTGGGACTGCGCTGATAATCAAGACCCAGATTATTAGTGCCGATGTCCCTTCAACACAAGCCTATTATTGGCTTTATTCGTCTCTCCTCATGCTGTCAGCGTGAGGATAGAAAAGCCGATATCTGGCTTGTGTTTACATCCTGTGATGACCTGTCATTGAACACAGCTGATCACATTGTAAAGGGCCACTGTGATTAGCTTTTAACCCTGATCTGTGATCAGCTGAGTCTGAAGGAATGAAGTGGTTAAAGAACTGGGATAGGGTGAGCCTTGGGATACTCCAATAAACTTCAAACAAACTGTAGAAGAGGACACTAAAACTGATCTATTCCCTCATGATGTAGGCACCCCCTTTAGAGTGAAGGTAAACTGGTACTAAACAGGGACTCCTCAACAGGAGTATAGTCCTGGATTTACTAAAGGAAAGCTTCTCCCAAATGAAACTAAAGAGGAGGCTGGTACTCACTGGGCCAGATTCAATAGGTTACGCAGATCTTTCCGCGTAACCTATCTCATTTACGTTACGCCGCCGCAAGTTTTTGAGGCAAGTGCTTTATTCAGAAAGCACTTGCCTGTAAACTTGCGGCGGCGTATCTAATTCCGCAGGTAGAGGGCGTGTAAAATTTAAATCGGGCACTTCCCCGCGCCGAACGAACTGCGCATGAGCCGTCGGTAAAATTTCCCAGCGTGCATTGCTCTAAATGACGTCGCTAGGACGTCATTGGTTTCGACGTGAACGTATGTTACGTCCATCGGTATTCGCAAACGACGTAAAAAAAAATGCGCCGGGCGGTCGTTCGTTTCTGAATCGGCGGAAATCCTCATTTGCATATTCGTCACGAAAAAAAAAAACGAAACACCACCTAGCGGCCGGCCTGGAATTGCAGCCTAAGATCCGACGGTGTAAGACACTTACACCTGGCGGATCTTGGGGATATCTATGCGTAACTGATTCTCTGAATCAGTCGCATAGATACGACCGGGAGAACTCGGAGATACGACGGCGTATCAGGAGATACACCGTCGTATCTCTTTTTGAATCTGCCCCACTGTGTTCTGAATACTGTGTTGCAGCCTGAAGTATCAGTCAGTTTCTGTACTTGATTTGCCTGTGTCCTGAAAGTTTGAATGAGCTCTCTGCAAATATTCAGAAGGCTAGGCCAGACGTCCCCAAGCCATGGTAGAAGCTGGTACCCCAAAATAGATTATTGTAGCTGCAGGCAGTGTTCCAGGGATGCCACAGCCCTCAGGATGATTCTTACTCCCCCAGGAACAAGAGACCTTTGTTCTGGGTTCCAGCCTATTTATACCCCTTTCAGCCTCCTGCTTGTCACTCACTTCACTGACCAGAGATTGGCTAAAGAGGCCTTAACATGCAGGCCAGGGCCTGTGGAGGCCTAAAACTAAATATAACACTAGTAGCCTACTGGGGCCCTACACGTGGTTTAACCTATTCGCTGCCAGGCTATGCTCATCACTTTTAACCTCAAGTGTTCAGATAATTTTTACAATATTTGTACATTTTTTAATTCTGTATTTATGAATTTAGATATACAGTATATGCCTGATTTTAATAGTGTAAATTTTTCTGAAAATTATAATATTAAAACACTGGCATCATCAGGCTACAGTACCACCTGCAGTCAGACTGTTTATTTTATGAATTAAACTTCCAGCATGTATGTGATCACTATGCCACAGATGACACAGTAATCGCAGGATGAGAAACCATTCTAATTATAATTGAAATGAAAATGTCAGTGCCGTCTGGTCTGGCAGGTAGCAGTAATGCACAATGTCAACTGATTGTCAAAATGGAAGATTAATATACCCTCAGCACGGGATGTTCTGTGGGGCAACATAAATCTACAAATTGTGGACAGGAAGCGGTTAAAAGAATTGTCTACTGATAGAAATATTTAGGTGATCTCATTCACTTGTATACTTAAAATAGAGTATAGGTTACCTTTAAATCATGAGCAGAGCATCAGAGAAGTGAGACTCTATCAGAAATACAGTCACAAAAATTACAGTGGGGAGATATGACTATCAGAGTGTCTAAGAAATAAAAGAACCTGGTGTCTCATTTAGCTGAAATTTTTTTTTGATGTGTGGATCCTTTTGACTCTAGGAATATCAAGAGGCTGCATGTAATGCTTTTTAAGGAAATCGTTTGTTTTCTACACTAATGTTCATTCTACTGCATTTTGTTCCAATAAAGGGCATCAGTGGATTCATTTAAACAAGGAATATTAAGAGACAAATTAGCTCAACTAACATGCAGACAGAAGTCTTTGCTGCAATTAGCCCATAATCAAAAAAACATTGATTTGAAAATACTAGCATATCAACAGATGAAGAGATCACATCCCAATAAAAATGGCCAGGACTCATCTTCGCATTACTGTGCTAAGTCTCTTGGAAGTAATCCAATCTCTGGGCTACTTACACATAATGAGGGGCACAATGCCAGCTGCGCTAATGGAAGCACCATGGCAACAAAGATGCCAGCAGTGTGTAGTGTGCCAGACTCTGGAAGCAACCAATTCCAAACCGCATTTAAGATATTCATTTCAAGTTCAGAGATAAATGGAACCAGAGATGTCCCTGTTGGTGTTCTGGCAAGTGAAGGGACAGGACAGCACTACTCCAATTTGACATTTGAAGACATTCCACTGGGAATTGAAAATGCTTTGTTGGGCTTAGATCCATCTTCCAGATTGACTTCTGATTTGAGCTCAGTGGATGATCATTTAGAAACTTCAGAACCAGGAAGCAGGTCCCCTGATTCTATATGTGTAAACAGCACAATAAACATTGCAGACAAAAGTAAAGTGACTGGTCATAAAAATAAACACCAGGCAATTGATGAGAAGCAACAGAATTCTAAAAAATGTCAGCCTTTAGAAAGTCCTAACTTGGAAGAGCATAATCGGCAAGCAGTTCCTGTTGCTTTTGGTGATGTCTCAGAAAATGAAAGGCCACAGTGGAATGTTTCAGGGCAGACAAGCACCAGCCTGGATTACCGTATGGACAACCATACAGTTAATACCCAGGCAGAAATGAAAATGCAGGTATGCGTAGATACCAAGAGAAAGACAAGAAGGGTTTCATTGAGAAAACTAATCAGTATGGAAAAACTAAAGCCAGGAAAAGATGTCCTTTCATTCCAGTTACAGGTATTTCAGTCTATAAAACACATTATAGATAACCATGAATGTGTGACATAACTTTTTTTTCTAGCCAAACACAAGGACTTTCCTGTCTTGGAGTCTAATGCTGGCCATACACTATATGAAAAATCGTCCGAAATTCTGTAGTTCAGACAGTTTGTTCGTTTTTAGAACCGTTAATGGGCACAAAATTGATAATTGTTGGGACGTTTTTAACTACTTGCCGACCGCCCACCGCCGTTATACGTCATCACTTTAGAGATGAATATCTCGGTAACGGTAGCAGCTGCTGCCACAATCGAGATATTCATCTCTTCTGTGGGCGGCCGTGTTAACGATAATGGTGGTCTCCGCGGCGAATCCGCCGCGAGATCGCCGTTATCGGTGGCGGGAGAGGGGCCCCCCCCCTCCCGCCGCTGTTCCGCGCCCTCCGCCGCTTACCGGAGCCGTCGGTAGCGGCGGAGGAGATCGCGACCATCCGGCAGCTGAGCGGGGACGAGACTGAAGGAAAAATCTCCTTCGCCCGTCCCCATAGCTCCGCTGGGCGGAAGTGACGTCAAAACGTCAGTCCCGCCCAGCGTCTTAAAGAAACTTTTTTTTTTGCATTTAAGCCTAAATATGAGATCTGAGGTCTTTTTGACCCCAGATCCCATATTTAAGAGGACCTGTCATGCTTTTTTCTATTACAAGGGATGTTTACATTCCTTGTAATAGGAATAAAAGTGATAATTTTTTTTTTTTTTTTTTTTCAGTGTTAAAAATTGTAAAATAAATAAAAATAAATGCGAAAAGCAAAAAAAAATTTTTTTAAAGCGCCCCGTCCCGACGAGCTCGCGTGTAGAAGCGAACGTATACGCGAGTAGCGCCGACATATGAAAACGGTATTCAAACCACACAAGTGAGGTATCGCCGCGATCGTTAGAGCGAGAGCATTAATTTTAGCCCTAGGCCTACTCTGTAACTCAAAAAATGCAACCTGTAGAATTTTTTAAACGTCGCCTATCAAGATTTTTAAGGGTAAAAGTTTGACGCCATGCCACGAGCGGGCGAAATTTTTAAGCGTGACATGTTGGGTATCATTTTACTCGGCGTAACATTATCTTTCACAATTATATAAAAAAATTGGGCCAAATTTATTGTTGTCTTATTTTTTCATTTAAAAAAGTGAATTTTTTCCAAAAAAAGTGCGCTTGTAAGACCGCTGCGCAAATACGGTGTGACAAAAAGTATTGCAATGACTTCCATTTTATTCTCTAGGGTGTTAGAAAAAAATATATATAATGTTTGGGGGTTTTAAGTAATTTTCTAGCAAAAAAAAATGGTTTTGTCTCGTAAACACCGACTCTGAAAAACAGGCCCGGGGCTGAAGTGGTTAAGCCGAAAAAACGAAGGACAAGTTTGGAAATTTTCTGCCGAACGAACGATGAATCAGAAGTTTAATGGGTTTCCCGTCCAAACTTTCTGCACCAGGCATATGTAAGAAAAACACATCCATTTTTTTTTTTTTTTTTTATGTCCACTGAACGAAATATCGGTCATTGCATGGCAATATCGTTTGCACTCACGGCCGAACGTTCGTTTTTCAAATGTTCGTTGGGACGATTTTTCGTAGAGTGTATGGCCAGCATTAGGGTTTGTTCACACAGGCATATATATGCATACACCCATGCAAAGGACCGTCTTCACCCACATGAGATGCACAGGTGTTCCATGCATCCACATGCAGGCAATCTCATTCATGTTTATTGGGACGTTGTGGCTGCATGGACATAGTCACTAGTGCCAATTTGGCAGCCATGCAGGTATGGGACCCCCTCTCCCCCCCCACACACACACACACTGTCTAGCCTCATTCACACAGGCATATCTATGCATACACCGGCGCAAAGGGCTGTCTTCATCCAAGCAGAATGAACAGGTGCACCTACACAGCTGTGAGATTGGGAGCAGCAACTCTGTCCATTAAGCTGATGTGTCCCAATAGGCCTAAATGGGACTGTTTGCATGCGGATACATGAACATCTGTGCGGGCGAAGACAGCCCTTGGCACAGATGTATGCATTGATATGCCCGTGTGAACAAGGTCTAATGGTAATTTGTCAATCTGTGTGTAGAAAAGTAGTAATAATTGTTTCTGTCTAACTTTATGAACAAACATAGCTGAGTTGAAGAATAGTTATTAATATCTAATATTCTTGTATCTCAAGGGCGTTTCTGAATGATTGGCATTCATAGTCAGACTGATTTGAAAACAAGGTGTGAGTTTATTGTCACACAGTTGGCATCATAAATACAATGAAAAAAAGTATAACTGTTCAGTGTAGGTAAAAATATATGAAATAGAATAGATGGTCATAATGCTGTAATAAGCTTATGAAAGCATGTGTCCTTTATACTAGCAGCTTCAGTTTTCCATGGTGTCTTGTGTCACAAAAGAGAAGCCGGAAATGACGTTTTTCGACTTCTGGCAAAGTTCAGCTGTCCTTATTTGTCAAAGTCTTTGTGTAAATGTGTCAGTGTCATCTCTCGTAGTGGGTGTGAGTGTGTCTGTGTGAGTGTGTCTTGCCCCTTCCATCGCAAATTGTAGGCTTATATATCTTGCATATGAATGCCATCACCTCACAGAAACTTAGAACCTTGTACAGCATATAATAATTTCGGTTAACTTCAGCAATATGTTATCCAAAAAAAGATATTAGCTCAGAGTCATATGGAGTTTGATTGACAAGCCCACATGTAAAGCTCCATACTTAAAGTAATGTGCTGATCATGTAATGCCATAACCAAGCATCTCCTATATGAGCACATATTACCAGCTATAACTACTAAGACTACACTAAACTAACTTAACAATATGGGTAAAAGGTGGAGTTGCGCTAAAAAACAACAAACTGTGTCTTGTGCAGATCCCCAGTAAAAAAAAAACAACAAAAAAGAAAGTCATATAAACAATCTAGAAGATTTCTTCAGATATGCAAAAAATGTAAAAAAAGTTGATGGAAACAGTTCATTGTAAAAACAGCTGTTGAAAACGTGTTCAAGCAAAGAAGTGTAAAGAAACAAGAGTTAATCCAGGATGCCTGGTATTGCTGACCCTTACCGGAGTTAATGATCCACAGGATCAAAACGAGCGGATAGCCATACACCTGGGCTAAACAGGGGAACGAATCCACAGCCAGACGCAGACACCCGATGATCCAGCAATGGTGAGCAACCAAAAAAAGCAACAGAACTCCAATAGTGTGATATTGTACAATAAAATAAAATAAAACACCCCAAGTGACTGGCAAACGGACAGTGTGACAAAAACCTCCACCTCAGAACACACTGGTCCTTACCAGATTCATGTGAAATAAGAGCAGTGAAATCATGGAAGATGGTTATGCAGCTGTAGTAGGGAGAACTCACGTCCAGCAATCCTTAGAGAGGCACTCGGGGCAATGGTCCCACCATCAGAGAAAGAAAGGGGGCCACAATGGTGTAATATCGTTTGGTAAATTTAATAGAATAAAAATAGCTCACTTACAGGTAGGTAGACAAAAATCAGCAGACAAAGTTCCGACCGGTACGGAACTGTTCCTCACAAGCGGGAGTAAACATCTGGTATTAGGGGGAGGAAAAGTGCCCTATTGTTGGTATCATAGGGAAGAATAGTGCCCCATTAGTGGTGTCAGTTGGAGAAATGGTGCTCCATTGTCGGTGTCAGATGGCAGAAAAGTGTCTCATATCATTGGGAGGGATAGTGCTCCAAGGACCGGATAAAGGCAAGCAAAGGGCCGCATCCGGCCCTCGGGCCGCAGTTTGGAGACCACTGTTCTATACCAAGATACCTTATATGTCATACTCAAATTGGCTATACCAGAAACATCCAGCAATGCTCGGCTTTAGATGAAGAATCATGTCAAATCAATTAATCAAGGTCATTCACGCACACTCTATTTATTATGACTAATCATAAAACCAAATATGTTTTGCAAGCTTGCCATGAATTAATATAACATCTATAAGTGCCGAATTAGGAATTTGAAATAATATTCTAACATGAGTACATGATTTGTTTGCAGATATGAACCAATTGAGTCTTATAAAGGTGTAAAAGAATTGAAAAGTTAAAGTATTACTAAACCCAGTAATATGGAAATATTTTGCAAGTCTTTACTGTCCTGGCTGTGTCAGCACATTACAGCTTTATAGACTTCTAGGGACCTGTATTCTAATGCTGGAGATAAAGGGAGAGATGGCCCCATAGAAGTCTATGGCATTGTAATGTGTAAGTGCAGCAAGGACAGTAAGACTTGTATGCTGACTTTAGTAAATCAACCCCAATGGGTTAGGTTAGATCAGGGGAAAGGGACAAAAGAGTTTAAAGTGCAATTACTGTATCTTTTTTTTTTTTTTTTGTTTTGTGCCTAAACAGGACCATGAAAAATTTGTTTTTTGTCTGCAATTGCTCATGAAAATAGAAATGTACTTCCCGGTATCTGAGTGTACCTAGGCACTCCTGTGCCTACAGCCTCCTAGCTGTATATTTGCAGTGTGAGATCGAGGACACTGCTGCTTCTTTGTGCTAATTTGAGGTTTGGAGTGAGATTTGGTGATTTCACTGCTGTTTTCCTTGCTGCAGGCTCTGACATGAAAAGCAAAGCCTGGCCAAAGCTTTTCTCCTGCTTTCCTGTGACCCAAATTCAGCTGACAATGAAAACAATAATGTTGAGATTCACCCAGATGCCTTATCTCAGCTGGCTCAGCCTCTCGGTGCGCCACTTAGAGCCTAATCCCGCTGCTCCTGCCCCTTCCACAGTCCGATGCTCTAGTGAACTCGGGAGGGGCAGAACAAAGAGCAGTGACTGACAGTCAGCGTTCTGTGCTCAGAGCAGACCTGAGAACTGAGCAATCAGGTGGGTACAGATGCAGCATCGGGCACAATTACCTGGCTGGAAGACAACTCAACCAGGTGCACTCACAAGATGTTGCAGTATTACAGTGTAACAGCAGGTCTCTAAATCTCTGACAGCGTCTGTCTCAAGAGATAGAATGTGGCCTGTTAGGTCTGTACCCAAACGTGGAGGCTTCCAGGAAGGAGTCACCTGCAGCAGAGAAAGTAGACTGCACCTGTCGAGCCCATTTTAAAATAGCACTGGGGACACAGGTGGTTAAAGAGTTAACAGATTTAGGGTTAGCCAATAGAACAAAAAATCCTGCCTGTGGAGGAAAGGAGGGGAGGAAGTAACAATTTTACACAGTATTAACAGCTGCTATTTTAGAATTGATAGAAAATAATGACAGAGAACTTGACCCAGTACCTCACCTCCAATAAACATACCATTACACTTATCTTAATTATCAGTATGTGATTTTTTTTTTTTTTGCTCTCTGCCTCCTGGGAGACCTATAGAGAAAGTTGCTTTCACTACAAATAAACTTCTCACTGTATTTTTCTTACTATATAGTATCTTGTTGTTATTTTGCTAGTAACTACAGCAGTAGATTTCTCTTGTTTAACAGCCAGTGCATTTATTTAGTAACAAGATGTTGAACATCATTGTGCTGACAAGGCAGGACACCATTTCTACTCCTGACCTTGCAGGTCATTTAGTCATATGTGAAAAGCTTATACCGCGTACACACGACCGTTTTTAATGACATGGAAAAAAACGTTTTTCTCTACGTGATTCTTGTCAAGCCTGCCTTGCATACACACGATCATGAAAAATAAATGCTTGAGCAAAGCACAGTGACGTACGACGGCACTATAAGGCGGAAGTTCCATGCGGATGGCGCCACCCTTTGGGCTGCTTTTGCTGATTTTGTGTTAGTTAAAGTTTTGGGAGAGACGATTCGCGCTTTTCATTCTTTGTGCTTTTCAGTCTGTTACAGCGTGACGAATGTGCCATCTCCATTACAAACGCTAGTTTTACCAGAACGAGTGCTCCCGTCTAATAACTTGCTTCTGAGCATGCATGTTTTTTCCCCGTCGTTAAAGCCTACACATGACCGGTTTTCACGACGTGAAAAACGGCGAGAAAAATTAGAGCATGTTCTAAATTTTTAATGTCCATTTTTCATGTTGAGAAAAATGCTCTGGAGCCTACACATGACCAATTTAAAAAATTGCATTTTTCTCGTCATGAAAAACGGTCGTGTGTACGCGGCATAAGTTCTTGTAGCTTAAACTGCACAATCGCACCTCTGACTGGACAAGTACAGACCTTGCCATAATAAACATCACCCATTGTTATCTTTTAGAAATTCAGTCTATTGTCACTCTCAGACCTAATATATTCAAATTTAAGTAAAGACAAACTCAATGAAAGCCCTAATCAAACATGTAATTTATTTCTTGTCCAATTAGAAACACAGCTAGTCTTCTACTTTTTTTTTTTTTTTTATACTGCCTCCTACACTTGGGCACTTTTTGGCAAACAAAAAACTGTAGGCCAGCCCAGGATAATAACCCCATCCCACTACCAGCATGCCTTATTTTTTAGCTAGTGTTCTAGGAGGAGAGACAGGAGGAGAAACCTCTTTTCTCCAGCTCTTCTGTGTTAAAGGCAAAAAATGTAGCTGCTGGCTTTTAATAAACATGCACTCACCTGCTCCACGGTCCAGCGATGCACCGGCCGGAGCTCCGCTTCTCTCCCCTAACCCCCCCCCCCCCCCCTTTCCGGCCATTTTTCGACTTCACGGCTGGGCACTCACTGCGCATGCGTGAGCGGCATCTGATTGGACAGGCGATCGCCTGGGACCTGTCACGTGTCCCAGGCGATCGCCTACAGGCAGGGTCCGCCAAAAGGCGATATGACGCATTGCCTTAGGCCGCGTACACACAATCGGTCTATCCGATGAAAACGGACTGAAGAACAGTTGTCTTAAGTTAACCGATGAAGCTGACTGATGGTCCGTCGTGCGTACACACCATCAGTTAAATAAACTATTGTGTCAGAACGCGGTGACGTAAAACACAACGACGTGCTGCAAAAAAGTTCAATGCTTCCAAGCATGCGTCGACTTGATTCTGAGCATGCACTGGGTTTTTAACCGATGCTTTTGCATACTAACGATCGTTTTAATTTCTCCAGTCCATCGGTTAAATTTTAAAGCAAGTTCTAATTTTTTTGACCAAAGGTTAAATAACCTATGGGGCCTACACACGATTGGTTTGGACTGATGAAAACGGTGCTTCAGACCGTTCTCCT
Source organism: Rana temporaria (assembly GCF_905171775.1). Lineage (NCBI taxonomy): Eukaryota > Metazoa > Chordata > Amphibia > Anura > Ranidae > Rana > Rana temporaria. Next base: position 100,872,459 of record NC_053489.1, read on the forward strand.
CTGGTGATCCTATCGTGTGTACACGGCCTTAGCGGCCCCTGGGTGGAAGGAGGAAGTGGGACAGGATGTCCCACTCCTCCTGAAGCCCCCCCCCCCAAAAAAAAAATTATGTGGCATGTAAGGGGGCAAGAAATGGATTAAGTGGAAGTTCTACTTTTGGGTGGAATTCCACTTTAAAGACTAAGCTATGTTTCCCGTGATTAGAACTCTCCCTGCACAAAATGACATTCTGAAGGAAAAAAAGTAATTTCAAAATCACTCGCGGCTATAATGAATTGTCGGCTCCCGGCAATTCTGAGAAAATTCATTCATAATAATAATAATAATAATAATAATAATAATTAAAAAAAAAGCATGGTGGTCCCCCCCCCCCAAATAAAATCACCAGGTCCCCCCCCAAAGCACCTTGGCCCAATGTTGATATGGCTGGTGATTGTGGGGGTCTGCAGGCGGGGGGCTTATCAGAATCTGGAAGACTCCTTTAACAAAGGGGACTCCCAGATCCTGACCCCCCCCCCCCTGTGTGAAATGGTAATAGGGTACATTGTACCTCTACCATTTCACCAAAAAAAGTGTCAAAAATTTAAAAAAAGACAATAGCCGGTTTTTGACAATTCCCTTATTAATGTCTTCTTTCCGTGCTGCTTTTTCTCCTATCTTCTATTCCGCATTCTGGTTTTTTCCTCCATCTTGTTCTTCCTCTGCTTCTTTCTTCGGTCTTCTTCTTGTCCACATCTTGCACTGGCTTCTTCCCCCGCTTGGTTCTCCGGACGACCCGCTTTCAATTGAAGTTTCCGATGTGTGACGCTTCTGTTCTTATGACAGTTCTTTTATCACTGAGGACGCGGCATCACCCTGTGACCCACGCCCCCTCTGACATCACGGGGAAAGCTATAGGGAAGTCCCTGTGAAGTACATGTGCGTCAGAGGGGGGCGAGGTCACCGGATGACACCGCGTCCTCAGTGATAAAAGAACTGTCAAAAGGACAGAAGCGTTACACAGCGGGAACTTCAATTGGAAGTGGGTCGTCCGGAGAACCAAGCGGGGACCCCTAAGCATCCTCCCCATGTGGCCCGGTACGGGGGGGGCGCTCTCTCGCCCCCCTCTTTTCCTGCGGCCGGCCAGGTTGCGTGCTCGGATAAGGGGTCTGGTGTGGATTTTGGGGGAACTCCACACCATTTTTTTTTTTTTTTTTTTTTTTTTTTTTAATTTGGGGTGGAGATCCACTTAAAATCTATACCAGACCTGAAGGGCCTGGTATGGATATTTGGGGGGGGAACCCCACATCATTTTTTTTATTTGACGGCGGGGTTCCCCTTAATATCCATACCAGACCTGAAGGGCCTGGTAATTGAATTTGGGGGGACCCCCACACTTTTTTTTTTTTTTTTTTTTTTTTTTTTTTGAGCAATGACTGTTCTCTGTATTCTTTATAGCCATGAGTACTTTTAAATTACTTTTTTTCCCCTTCAGAAATGACATCTTGTACAGGGACAGTTCTAAGCACGGGAAACATGCACTACTTTACTACTTTGAATCAACTTGCAGCCCATAGGACCGGCTCCTTCCTTCCCTTCGTGGGCCCCTCTCTTCAGGTAAGACCCTGTCTTTCAGGGCCATCTTTCCACCCCCAGGAATCGCTAGTGACCGTCCTTTTCAGGACAGCCACTCCAGAGATCCAAATTGCGGCTGTTTACCTTCTCTTAGAGCCGCATGCACCCCAATCAGTCACCCCGGCCACCCGCCGCGCATAGCAGCGCTTTTTTCTGGCGATCTGCGGCTCTTTCCCGCATCCGCGCCAGGCCTTATTCGTGGCCGCCGCAATTAGGAAAGACCGTGGCTTCAGCCGCGGCCTAGCGGCGCGCCGCAAAAAGGAGCACTGACAGCCTGGAAATTTTTCTGGAATTGTCAGGGATCATCCCCCTATCCCTGGAGGATCCCATCCTCCCCTGGATTAACAACCAGCTCATACCCACCAAGCCAAACAGCCCCCAAACCTGAGGCCTGTGGCCCGGTCGGCGGCCATCTTGGTACTCCTCAGCTACAGTGACACCCTTCTTCCCCCCCTTCCCCCCATTCCAAACAGTACTTGATCCAGGGTTTCGTCCGATCGCCTTTCAGGGATCAGGAAGGAATTTTTTTCCCTGCGGCAGCAAATTGGCTTAGCACTGCCAGGGTTTTTTTGCCTTCCTCTGGACCAAGGCCAAGCGAGAGGATTCAGCGAATCTTCCCTCTATTGCAATTAATCCCCCCCCCCCCGGTGACTGGCAACAATGGTTAAACTGCGATACTCTGCAGAAACGATTTGGGGTCTGAGACAATTCGCAACAGTATTACCAGCCGTCACCAAAAAGGCCTTAAAAATAGACCAACTTTTGAGATTCGATCAACGATCGACCATCAAAAATTTCAGCCATTTAACCCAGCTCAAGCACATATCATGTGCTTTGATCAACACAAGATCGGCAGTAAAACACCGATCAGAAATCCACGATTTCTTACTACAAAACGATCTAGACTGCCTCTTTATCACAGAAAGCTGGCTTTCAGACGACTGCAACACCATTCTCGGAGAATTGGTGCCAGAAAACTATCGCATTATAACGGAAAACAGAATAGGGCAAAGAGGAGGAGGCCTGGCGGTGATCCATAAGTTTCATATTGCAATCACTAAGCCGGTCCTTCAAAATCCTCTTCCATTTATGGAAACCCTTACTCTTCAACTTCAAACTTCCCCCCAGGAGACTGTTCACATTCTCCTCTGCTATAGGCCACCTGGGCCAAAATCGCAGCTTCTACCATCATTAACGGAGTTCATATCCACTTATACCCTTAACAGCAAACATCTTTTGCTGCTCGGGGACTTCAATCTGTGGGCCAACTCCTCACAGGATCCCATTGCGGACGCCTGCATCGATCACCTGGAAGGGTTAGGACTACAGCAACTTATATGCGGACCCACGCATGCTTCAGGTCACACACTCGACCTAATTTTCAGACAAAATCTGAAAATAAACATTTTGGGAAATGAACCTTTGCCATGGACAGACCACCATGCAATTAGTTTCATAATTTCCAAAATTCCACCAGTGATAAAAGCACCCAAGCCGGTGACAATACACTGGGCTAGATCTCAGAAGAAGCTCCATTCGGAACTCTTCAAATCTACCTTGGGAAACCGAATCGAAACTATTCATCCTCAGTTAACAGCTTCAGATACACTGGATGCCATAAATGCCGCTCTGCTACAATCAGCCGACTTAGTAGCACCGAAACGCAAAGTCTGCATCCGGAAAAAAAAGTCCGGCTGGTTCAACAACCAGCTGTCCCTACTGAAGCAAGAGCGCAGAAGGGCGGAAGCCGCCTGGAAAAGAAGCCCTTCAGAAGATCACCTCATCATCTACAAGGCAATAACAACACAATATCATAAAGAAATCTTCAAAGCAAAGAAACATCATTTTTCTATGACGATTAACAGCGCCATGAACCGCCCCCGAGAATTATTCAAGATGGTCACCCAGACCATGAATCCGGGATGTCTTGAAGTCCCCAATTCAGACACCCAAGAGTTCTGTAATGAACTATCGGATTTCTTCATCGACAAAATCGAAAGAATCCGGGTAAGTATTCTGCAAAATAATACCCCCCTCAGCCCCCTCTTCAATCAACTACAAAACACCAACAGAAACCTTCTACAATCAACTAAGTTCACTCTGGAACCCATCTCCATCGATACCACCAAAAATATCATTGGTGCGTTGCGGAACAGCACAGCACCCAATGACATCATTCCCACCAAGCTGCTGAAGGAATGCGCCGACATTCTGGCGCCTCCCATCACACAGCTTATAAATCAGTCATTTAAGGAAGGCATAGTGCCATCCCTGCTGAAAGAGGGCACAATCCAGCCCATCCTGAAAAAACCTAACTTGGATCCCAAGGACCCAACTCACCGCCGCCCCATAACAGGCCTAAATGTTCTCTCCAAGATAATGGAGAAAGTAGTGGTACAACAGCTGCAACAGCATCTGGATACCCACAATCTACTCGATCCATTTCAATCAGGTTTCCGTCCCGGACACGGGACAGAAACGGCCTTACTCAAAATATGGGACGATGCCCTCGAGGCCGCAGACGAGGGAGAATCCTGTCTCCTGGTTCTGCTGGACCTAAGCGCAGCCTTTGACACAGTAGACCACAAAATGTTACTGATGCGACTGGCCGAGGTAGCCAGAATCGCAGAAGGTGATTTACCATGGTTTTCCTCCTTTCTTGAAAACCGATCACAAACAGTGAAACTGGGATCTTTCACGTCGGAAAAACGCACGGTGCCATGTGGAGTCCCCCAAGGATCCCCCCTGTCGCCGGTGCTTTTCAACATCTATCTTCGCCCTCTCTTTGATATTATCAGTAGCCAAGAACTACTCTATCACTCTTATGCAGACGATACGCAACTGTATTTTCGCATCTGCAACAAAAAGGATCATCATCTCAGTTTAGAGAAATGTCTCTCTTCAATAGAAAACTGGATGACTAAGAGTTATCTTAAACTCAACAGTTCCAAAACAGAACTTCTTATGTTTCACGCCAGCCGAAAGAGTCAACTGGCAACAACCTGGACACCGCCGCCCATTCTGGGCCAAAGCATCACCCCTAGCTCCAAAGTCAAAAGTCTCAGGGTCATCTTCGACACCTTCATGACAATGGACGCACAAATAGGGTCAGTAGTCAGCGGATCGCACCATTTGTTGCGCCTACTACGCAGACTTATTCCATTTATCCCCAAAGAAGACGTAGCAGTCGTGGTGGGAACAATTGTGAATTCCAGACTGGACTATGCTAACGCCCTTTACCTCGGGCTCCCAAAGTACCAAATCGCTCGTCTGCAAGTCGTTCAGAATACGGCCGCCAGACTGGTGACTGGGAAAAGGACATGGGAATCAATCTCACCTTCGCTGAGAACCCTTCACTGGCTGCCAGTAAAAGACAGAATTGTATTTAAAGCACTCTGCCTGACACATAAGTGCATCCATGGGAAGGCGCCGCAATATCTTTGCGACAAGATAGAACCTCACAATTCTAATCGCGTTCTGCGATCCACTGACCAAAATCTGGTCAAGGTGCCAAAAACCAAATACAAGTCCAAAGGAGAAAGAAGGTTTGCTTTTCAAGGTCCGAGACTATGGAACGCTTTACCAACCAGCATTCGGTTGGAGGAAAACCACCTGACTTTCAGAAGACAGATCAAAACTCTGCTCTTTTGATGTCATGAGACACGAAACATCAAGCGCCCAGAAGCGATTCAGTTCGCATGTGCCGCGCTATATAAGTTTTTTTCATTCATTCATTCATTCATACTTTACAGGCATACAACATAAACATAAAAAAACTGCAATCGCGGCTGAAAGCATGAGATCAGTGAATTTTTTTTCCCAATCTCATGCTTTTCAGCCTGGAGGACATATGTGGGGTCTTATTGACCCCGCCTCTCTCCATAAAGAGGACCTGTCACACACTATTCCTATTACAAGGGATGTGGGGTTCCCCCCAAATATCCATACCAGGCCCTTCAGGTCTGGTATGTTTTTTTAAGGGGAACTCCACCCCAAATAAAAAAAAAGTGGTGTGGAGTTCCCCCAAAAATCCACACCAGACCCCTTATCCAAGCACGCAACCTGGCCCGTCGCAGGAAAGAGGGGGGGGACGAGAAAGCGCCCCCCCTCCTGAACCGTACTAGGCCACATGCCCTCAACATGGGGAGGATACTTTGGGGTCCCCCCCCAAAAGCACCTTGGCCCAATGTTGATGGGGACAAATCCCCAAATATTTTCGTTTTGTTGGAATTTTTAGTTGGGGCATCTCAGCTATCGTCTGGTCTCGTAGTGTGTCTATTGGGAGCAGAGCCGACTTATCCCAGTTAACAATCAGTCCTGAGAACCTACCAAACTCCCTGACCATTTGAACCACTGGGGCCAACAAGTTATTGACATCGCCTATAAAGAAGAGGATGTCATCCGCAAACGGCGCTATCCTATCTTCCTCTAAGCCCCTTCTAAACCCCTGGATGTCTTTCTTGAGCCTGGTTTTAATGGCTAAAAGTTCCATGGCCAGTGCAAACAGGAGTGGGGATAGGGGACACCCTTGTCTCGTTCCCCTCTCCAGTCCAAATAGGCCTGAAACTTCACCATTGATTTTGATTTTTGCACGTGGTTTATTGTATAGGAGTTTAACCCACCTAATAAAGGACGGGCCGAAACCAAAGCTTTCTAATACCTTCAATAGGTAGGTCCACTCCAGGCTGTCGAATGCCTTAGCTGCATCCAAGGCCAGCAATGCTCTAGGGCCCTCATTATCGGTAGGGACCTGTATGTTTAGGGAGTCCCTTCTTATATTGAGGCTTGTTGACCTGTTTGGAATGAATCCTGACTGGTCAGGGTGGATAAGGCTCGCAATACACCCATTTAGGCATGTTGCAAGGACTTTTGCAAGGATTTTTACGTCCGTGCAGAGCAGTGAGATTGGACGATAGGAAGAGGGGTCTAATTGATCTTTCCCCTCTCTATGGATAACTATGATCGTTGTCTCCATCATAGAGGAAGGAAGATGCCCCTCGGAGAAGGCGAATTTCAGAGTGTGCAGTAACTCTGGTAGTAATATATCCCCATATCGCTTATAGATTTCTATTGGGAGCCCATCGGGACCTGGTGATTTATGGTTAGACATCCCTGCCACAGCAAGTTGCAGTTCTTTCAAAGTGACAGGGGATTCCAGTTTTTTTTTTTTTTTTCATTATCTGACAAATTTGGAAACGGAATTCCCTCGAAAAAAGCTTCCATGCGTTTGTTTTCTCCCCTAGATTTATATAGGGATTTATAGAAGTCATGAAACGTCTGTCTTATCTCCCCTCCTTCAGTTACAATTTCACCTGTGGGACCCCTAATGGCCCCAATATTGGAAGAAGGGGTGTTGGTCCGTACCAAGAGTGACAACACACGCCCCACCTTCTTCCGCTCGCCAAACTGAGATTGCCTCTGGAAAAATTGGCGGTTCTCAGCCTTGCTCATAGTGGCCATTCTATGGACCTGCTGCTTATCGAGCCATTCGCTTTGTCTACTTGGGGACGGATCTTCAATGTAGCGTTGCTCGGCTAACATCACTTCGTCCTGACCTTCTTCCCACTTTCTAGATTCCCTTTGTAGCCTTGCCACCCTTTGTATTAACAAGCCCCTTAAGTATGCCTTCAAGGAGTCCCAGACCACATCAGCCTCTGCCGTACCTGTATTGATTTGAACATACTCCTTTAGGCTGTTCAACAGTTCTTGTGGATCACCGAGTAGCTCAAGCCAGTATGGACTAATTTTCCACTCCCTTGGGGGTGTTCGCTCATTTTTCCTGATTACTAGTTCTAATGGTGAGTGGTCTGAGACCCCTCTTGGGCCATACTCTATTTCCTTCACCATATTCAATAGTGTTTCATTGCCCATAGCCAAATCAATTCTGGACAAGGTGGCATAGGAGCTAGAGAAACAAGAATACTGCCGGGTCTGTGGGTGATGGCTACGCCAGATATCTCTTAGCCCTGCCTCCTCCATAAACTGGGCCAAACGGCCCCCTCTTTCGGTGTTTAAGTCGGCTTTTGGGGAAATCTATTGTACGCTCTATCAGGGACTTCATTGTAGTCACCCACTGCTATCAGAGGGATGTTCGGTTTATCCAACATGACTAATTTCTGTAGTACAGTAAAATTAAAGGGGGGGGGGGGGGTATATATGTTGACTAATACATAGGGTCTGTTCTCGATAGTACAGGACAAAAAGATCTACCGTCCCTGTTCATCTACCCAGCTCTTTTCACAGAAGAATAACAGCTCTTTCCCCACCAGTATGCTGACCCCCCTTGAATATGAGGAATGTACTGAGTGATAGCGGAATGGGAATTTCTGTGTGCCCAGTTGGGCCATAGTATCCCTGGTTAGATGTGTCTCCTGTAGACAAAGTATCCCTGGTCCCCTCCCATCCATTGATGCCAAAACTAATGCTCTCTTGGTAGGATCCCCCAGCCCTCGTACGTTCCATGATCTAATTCTCCAAGCCATGGGCGATGTATAATAAGCAATATGCAAAAATAAGCAATGGCATGAAGTAGCTCTTCTCCCTCTCGCTCAGCTGCTTGCTCGGACCGAAGCCTCTCCCATTACTAATGATATTTGAAATGCTTGGAATACCTCCCTCCCCTAAGATATCCACCCCTTCCCCCCCTCACCTCCCCTTGCCCATTGGGGCTCGCCTTGGGGGCCTCACCTGTGACCTTACCACTCTTACCCAATCTCGTCACATCTACCATAGTACCACTGCCCACCACATTCACCCCTGGGAGAATATCTTCTCGCCCCTCCCATAAGAAAATGTAAGGCCCCACTTCCCGGGGAAAACCCTGAAATAATTGATTGCATGACCAGCATGTCATTTTAGATTAAATCTAGAAATGTGTACAGGAAATAATGTCTCAAAGTCCCAGAAGGCAACAGTCCATTAGCAATTAACAATGTGTAAAACACAAGTAGAAAAAAAAGGGGAAGGAAAAGAAAAAGGAGGGGAGACCCCCCCCCCCCCCAGGTGTATCACAACGTGTACCATATATATAAAAAATAGTCCCAAAGGGCCCGATGAGCTCCCAGGCCCTGAACACCCAAATCTGGCACGAAGTGTACCATTATAAATAAATACAAAGTGAAAATAATGGCTCAAAGCCCAAGAAACATCTTTTCATTAACTTTGTTGGCGTGTGGGGGGGGGGGGGGGGGGAAAGAAAAAAAACAGGAGGAGGGCAAAAAAAGAAGGCCTCCTGTACCAGGTCGCTGAGTATTAAACCAGCGACATATGTGTCATAATTGTGTTCAAACTAGTAGCAAAAGAATAGTGTCTCATCCAAAAAAAAAGGGGGAGAGAAAAAAAAGGGGGGAAAAAAAAGGAGGGGAGGAAAGGCAAATAGTCATGTAAAAAATAAGTCTTTATAAGTCCTTGCGGAAGTCATCCAACCATTTTGTCGCTTCTTCTGGCGTATTGGAAAAAAAAAGTCCTGCCCAATGCTATAACCCGTAGGCGGGCTGGGTACAATAGAGCATATACCACTTTATGCTGCTGCAGAGTGCGTTTAATTGGCACGAATTCAGCTCTTCGGTTTTGTAATTCTGGGGAAAAGTCAGGATAAAACGAGACTCTAGCGCCATTATAGATAATAGCTTTTTGGAGCAAGGTGACTTTGTCAGCATAGTTAAAGAATTTAAAAAGTAAGGATCTAGGGCGCCCACCTGGCTGCGGGGCTTTTGAAGGGACCCTATGGGCTCTTTCAATAGAAAAAAAAGGTGAAAAAGTAGCAGTATCAAAAACCTCTTTAAGCCACCCCTCCATAAATTTTATAGTGTCAGGGCCCTCACACTGTTCTGGAAGACCAATCACACGAATATTGCTCCTACAAAGTCTGTTTTCCATTTCATCTAATTTGGATGATTGGAGATGAGTTTTTTCCTGCAACTCTCGTAGTTTTATTCTCAATCGGTTCCATAGTATCCTCGAGGGCGCTTGTTCGCTCTTCCAAGGTTACTACCCTTTCAAGAGTGTTACTCATATCCTGGTGTATTAAAACAAGTTCGTCTTTCAAGCTCTTGAGTTGATTATCAAAGCCAACCATAAATGTTTTACAGTCATTAACAGCGCTTAGGACATCTTTCAATGTAGGTTCCTGAGTTGGCTCAAGGCCAATTTTTACAGGGCATCCTGGTGTAGCCAGAGCGGGCAATGTCGCAACAGTCTCATTCTTCTCCCCCCCCCCCAAGTCCCTTGCTAGTTTGGGTTTTAGGCCCAGTTAAGTTGGCTGAATTGGATGGTTTAGAAGCTACTGCTGACCCCAAACTCTGCCTATCTGCCGATAAGCCTGTCGAGCCCTTGGGTTGCACTTCTGCGGATGATGACCCCCCCCCCCCCCTTACTAGGGGAGTGGGCTGTGGACTTGGGGGAATGGAAGAAGTGGTCTAATTTAGCTGCGGCTGCCTGACTACCTTTCTCTTTGTCCTTAGCTGACCTTGTAATGGGGGCCCCCTCTGAATGGGGCGCATTTTTAGTCATGGTGAACATATTAGAGTAAGCAGCAATTTTAACTGTCCTGTAAATAGCGTGTGACAAAGTTGAACTTTTTACGTCAACTATATGCACTAGTCTGTAGTCTAGACCACTCTTTAATTTAGGCGTGATAGATTCTTTCTTCTTATGGGGCCAGAGAGAGAGTGAACATCTCAAAAGGAAGATAAAGAGTTCAAAATAATTGATAACAGGTAGTTGGCTACAAGTCTCTCATCTCGTGCAAGTTGCAGGATATTTGCGTGTTATTGCTTACAGAGTGATTAAATGCTATACCCTAAACTTGTAGTCCCATAGCTCTACGCCTCCATACAAAAATAGAGAGAACTTGGAGGGCACAACAGGTTACAATCAAGAGTAAAAGTAAAAAGAGACACTCAAATCCAGCAATAGTTCCAGTGCAAAGAACACAGGCAGCCACCAGGGGGCCGTAACTGCCTACCTCCGCATACTGTAACAGGTGTCTCCTTACCAGTACCCTCAGATCTGATGTAGGAGTCCTCTGTTAGCTCCTCTATTGAATCCTCTGTTGAGACCTTCCGTTAGCGCCGGCTGAGCCTGTAGTTTTTCCTCCAGTTCGCCGGCACGCATCTCTGGTCCGTGTGACAGTGTACCAGAAAGACGCGCTCGCGAGATCTCGGGTGTCGGGTGACGTCGGCTCCGTGCAGTGCAAGCCAGCTACGATCAGGCAGGGACACGTACGTGCAGCCGGGGGACCCACTCGCAGCTCAGCACCGAGCGGCATCCAGTCTCTGGCTCCAGCTGGCCAAGGAGAGACAAGGTAAAAAAGTGGGCATTAGAGCGATTGATTTCCGGGGATAGAAATCCATTCCTAGGCGCAGCACAATAGCATGGATTTCGCACAGGGGAGGGGAGGCGAGATCCTCACGCACTCACACCACCACTCTCGCTCTCACTGCCTCCTGCATCCGGCCACGCCCCAGATCAGCGGATCTTTAGATCCGCGTAATCTATCTGATTTAAGATCCGCCGGCGCAAGTTTTAGAGGCAAGTGAGTAATTCACAAAACACTTATCTCCAAACTTGCGGATCGTAAATCCCCCGGTGGAATTCAAATTCCGCGGCTAGGGGGAGTGTAGTATTTAAATCAGGCGCGTCCCCGCACCAATTTAAATGCGCATGCGCTGTCCGCGAATTTTCCCGGCGTGCATTGCTCCCAATGACGTTGCTAGGACGTCATTGGTTTCGGCGTGAGCGTAACTTGCGACGAGCGGTTTTGTGAATCGACGTATGCAAACGACGTAAAAAAAAAATTCAACGCGGGAACGACGGCCATGCTTAAAATTGGCTGCGCCTCATAGAAGCATATGCGCCGGGAAAACCCTTACGTAAACTTTGTAAAAACACTGCGTCGGGCCCGCGTTCGTTCGTGATTTGGCGTATCTCGCTGATTTACATATTCTCTGCGTAAATCAGCGAGAACGGCCATTTTAAAATTGCAGTTAAGATCCGACGGTGTAAGACGGTTACACCTGTCGGATCTTAGGCATATCTATGCGTAACTGATTCTATGAATCAGTCGCATAGATACGACCGGCCTAACTCTGAGATACTGAATCTGGCCCAGTGTCTTTTCTACCAGATAGATAGATCAGGAAGGCTAGTCAGTTTAGTTAAATTTACAGTGTGTAGAGGATATATATATATATATACATACATACATACATACATACATACATACATACATACATACATACATACATACATACATACATACATACATACATACATACATACATTTATACACTGTATAGCTTAGCTAGATCAGCTATTCCTATTAGGCAGTAGATTGTGCTAGATGCAGTGCTCTAACGTGTTGTATTGCCTGCATAGTGTTTAGTTTACACCTAAACATAGTACTCAGTGTTAGTGGACATGTGCTATTTAATTGCCCATGAACGCATTAGCTGTTACTGCACGTGGGCTATTTAATAGTGTATAAAGGGGTATTGCGTGAGTGAGAACGTCGTTCGCAGTCGGTAGAAAACATCGTGAAAACGATCATGCAGTACGACGCTACAAAACTTGATTTTTGGACTTTACGATCAGTGGATGAGTTTGTGGGTTTGATATGGGGAGAAGGCTAAGGCTTGACTGACATTAGTTTTTGATACATTTTGACTTGCAGAAATAATGGAGGCCTTCAGAGAACAGGAGTTCTTCACAGAATTTGTTCAAAGGGGGCCCCGGGTGGCAACCCCCCTTTTTTCTAGAATTTTTCTATCCCAAAAAAATAATTTATTGAGCCAAGATCTGGCATTGTAATGCTCCCCCCCACCCCTAAAATAATCGACATCCTGGGGTAGATTCAGGTAGGGGCGCGCACTGATACGGCGGCGCATCGTATCGTCTTTACGCTACGCCGCCGTAAATTACAGGAGCAAGCGCTGTATTCACGAAGCACTTGCTCCGGCGGCATATCGTAAAAGGGGCCGGCGTAAGCGCGTGTAATTCAAATGATCCGGTAGGGGGCATGGATCATTTAAATTAGGCGCGTTCCCGCGCCGAACGTACTGCGCATGCGCCGTCCATGAAATTTCCCGACGTGCATTGCGCTAATTCACGGACGACTTACGCAAACGACGTAAAATTTTCAAAATCGCGACGCAGGAAAGACGTCCATACTTAACATTGGCTGCGCCTCCTAATAGCAGGAGCAACGTTGCCATGAAAACGAGTTACGTAAAAAAATACCGCCGGGCACACGTACGTTTGTGAATCGGCGTAAGTATGTAATTTGCATACTCTACGCTGACAACTACGGAAGCGCCACCTAGCGGCCAGTGTGAGAATGCACCCTAAGATACGACGGCGTAAGAGACTTATGCCAGTCGTATCTTAGGCTAATGTCGGCGTATCTAGCTTTCTGAATACAGAAAATAGATACGCCGGCGTAGCTTTGAATTTACGCGGCGTATCTATGGATACGCCGGCGTAAATAGTTTGTGAATCTACCCCCCTGTTGCCACACAGCACGTGCACTTTGGGGGGCCAAGCCTGTATGGACAGTCTCACGGGCCACCACCACTGGAACATCCGTGGCCTCATCAGGCACAAGTGTCATGTAGTTTGTTGAGGGTCTCTTTAGGAAATTGTGCAATATGCAGGAGCAAAGTATGACATGGTTCTGATTCTACTTAAGAAACCTACAGTCCTTATCTTGTTTGCATCGCCTGTATACTGCTGTTAAAGGTATATTGGGCCAAACTGTCTTGTCAGGGCCGATCCTCGCTATAGGCTCACTATGCAAGCCGCTTAGGGCCCCGCAAAGCTGCAAAGGGCCCCCCAAATTACTAGAGGCCCCGCCTGGTGAGAAGTAATTTTCGCCCCCTCACTCCGCTTCTAAACTCGCTGGCTGAGTCATTTCCGACAGCAGAACACCCCCTCACCCCGCTTCTCAACTTTCTTTATTGTGACATGTCACTGTCATCAGCACCCCCCCGATTCTCATTTTTAATGTGCCATGTCATTTTGCTTAGGGCCCCAGGGAGGTCAGGATCGGCACTGGGTCTTGTAATGACTTGGGGGAGTGGTGGCGGGGAAACTCGTGCTATTTTTTTTCAATGATTTTTATCCATATTGCAGGGACCAAACATTTAAATTAAAGCCGCAAGCGGTATTAAATTACTTTTTTCTGAGAGTAATCTCATGTTGTGCAGGGACATTTCTAAACACGTGCCACTACTATAGACACCCAGCAGGTACCATATTTAAAGGAATTTTTTTTTTCACTTTAAGCATCATTAAAATCACTGCTCAAGAAAAAACTACAGTTTTTACAACTTTTTTTTTTTTCCATTGATACATGTTCCCTGGGGCAAGAACCGGGTTCTCAAAGATGTTTTCCAACAATAACTTGCATATTGGGCTTTAAAATGAGCACTTTTGAATTCGAACGTTCGAGTCCCATAGACTTCAATGGGGTTCTAAATGTTTGTGCGAACCGAACCCGGGTATGTTTGGCTCATCCCTACTGTTACTGCACATAAACGCAGTTGCTGTTACTGCACGTATGCTATTTATTTGCACATAAACGTAGTTGGCGTTACTGCACTTGTGCTGTTTATTAGCACCTAAACGTCCTTTGTGTTACTGCACGTGTGCTATTTATTTGCACCTAAACGTAGTTGGTGTTACTGCACTTGTGCTATATAGTTTTCACTTAAACCTACTTGGAGTTTACTGCACTTGTCCTCTGCAGTTTGTACCTAAAGGTACGATTTGTGTGTACTGATTTTGTCCTGTGCAGGCCATTAAAATGTCTGGAGGGACAACAAAGAGAGGCAGAGAGTCACGAGGGCAAGCAGGCTCTGCATTTAGAGGCAACGCTGGTGGTGGACACGGTGCATCCTCTTCAGCACGTGGCCATCTGACACGCTCGTCCTTCTTTTCAGGAGCTGGCCGTGTTGAGCCTCAACATGCAGAGAAATTAATAGAGTGGATGACCAAGCCGTCCTCATCCTCCTCATCCTTTAACCCAGGCTGAGATTAGTTTGTCTGGCAAAGCAGCTGCTAAGGCGTCCTCTTCCCTCTGCACAATAGCATCACACAATCCTTACCTAGTCCCACCATGTCCTCCTGAGGAGTCCCCCCGAACTGTTTCAACACAGTGTTGCGTACATGCTGCATGAAGATGCGCAGCGTTTTGAAGGCTCCGATGATGGAACACAGATAGAGGAAGGCATTGACGTGAGCCCAGAGAGAGGGGGTGCCGGAGAGGGACCGCAATCTGGCAGTCATGTTCCCCCAGCTGCAGCATACTGCCAGGTTTTCGACAGTAATGAGGAGGGAGGGGATGATGAGGTCACTGACTCTACGTGGGTGCCTGATAGGAGAGAGGAGGAGGACGAGGCACAGGCACATCTCCAAAGAGGCAGGATGTCCTCCAGGGGCCAGCTTAAGGGCAGCACACCAACTGCATTACATCGCAGAGCTACGCCTATGCAAGGCGCTGCTGTGTCTCAACGTTGCTGCAAAAGTTCTTTGGTGTGGGCCTTTTTTGAGACATGTGCATCAGATCGCACCGTTGCTATTTGCAACATATGTCTCAAGCGTATCTCGCGTGGCCAAAACATCACCCGCTTGGGCACCACATGCTTGACCAGACATATGTCGACCTGCCATGCAGTTCGTTGGCAAGCATACCAGAAAGACCCACAGCAAAGAACAAAGCGGACCTCCCCTTGCCCCTCATCAGCTGGGATCTCCAACACCACTAGACCCTCAGTCCTCTCTGAAGCCTACACTGATAGGACTGAAGGTGTAGAATTAGGTGTGTCACAACCTAGTAGTACATGTGGGCAATCTACTGATAGTAGCAGACACATTTCCCTGCCCCAGCTGCTGCAGCGCTGAAAGAAGTACTCTCCCAGCCATCCACATGCCCAGCGGTTGAATGCTAGCTTAGCTAAATTGCTAGCACTTCAACTGCTACCTTTTCAGTTGGTAGATTCTGCCCCCTTCCGTGAGTTTATGGAATGTGCGGTACCTCAGTGGTACTCAAATGCCACTTTTTCTCACGGAAGGCGATTACGGCTCTCTACCGGCATGTGGAAGGCAATGTCCATGCCTCGCTGGACAGGGCGGTCAGTGGTAAGGTGCATCTTGCCGCTGACTCATGGTCCAGCAGGCATGGACAGGGACGTTGCCTCTTTCACGGCGCATTGGGTGACTCTGCTGGCAGCTGGGAAGGACGCAGGGCAAGGTACAGTAGTGTTGGAGGTTGTTCACCCACCACGCCTCCAAAACACTACTACTGGTTGTGACACACCTCTCTCCTCCACCCCCTCCTCTTCTTCCTCTGTGGCCTCTTCCTGTGCTGTTTCCTCGGAACCAGCCATGCTCTGTAGGCGTACGAGGGGCTACGCAGGAATGCAGGCAAAGAGATGCCATGCGGTCTTAGAGCTGGTGTGCTTGGGAGACAGGAGCCACACTGGGGCTGAGGTTCTGTCAGCTCTACAGGGGCAGGCTCAGAGGTGGTTGACGCCATGCCAGCTTAATCCAGGAATGGTGGCTAGCGATAATGGCACCAACCTCCTCTCTGCCCTGCGACAGGGACAACTGACCCATGTGCCCTGTTTTGCTCATGTTCTGAATTTGGTGGTGCAGCGGTTCTTGGGCAGGTACCCGGGCTTACAGGATTTCCTGAAGCAGGCCAGGAAAGTCTGCATTTCCGAAGGTCATACAATGCCACTGCTCGGCTGACAGACCTCCAAAGGGAATACAACCTGCCCAAGAACTGCTTAATCTGTGACATGCCCACCAGATGGAACTCTACATTGGCCATGCTGCAGCGGCTGCACACGCAGCAGAGGGCCATCAATGAGTACCTGTGCCAATATGGCAGCAGAACTGGGTCAGGGGAGTTTGGTTTTTTTTCCCCACGCCAGTGGGCCTTGATCAGGGATTCATGCACTGTCCTGTCACCATTTGAGGAGGCCACAAGGATGGTGAGCAGTGACAGTGCATGCATCAGTGATACTGCCCCTCTTATTCACATGTTGGAGCACACACTACGTGGAATAATGGACAGGGCCCTTGAGGCAGAACAGAGGGAGGAAGAGGAGGACTTCCTTACCTCTCAAGGCCCCCTTTATCCAGACAGTGCTCCTGCTTGCCCACCTAGCACACAGGAAGAGGACGAGGAGGATGATTGTATCAGCAGCATGGAGGTGGAGCCTAGCACTCAGCATCAGCAGCAGCAGTCTTCAAGGGATCACTTACAGTCCCAAGCAACCCGTGGACTTTTACGTGGCTGGGTTGAGGTGGCTGCAGATCCTGTCGTCCTCAGTGACCCTGAGGACTGTGCCCCGAATGCCTAAGCAAACCTACGCTGCATGGCCTCCCTGATCCTGCAAAGCCTGCGTAAGGATCCTTGTGTTCGTGATATCAAGGAGAGGGACCATTACTGGCTGGCAACTCTCCTTGATCCACGTTACAAGAGTAAGGTTGCGGAGCTTATCTTCCCGTCGCAGAGGGAGCAGAAGATGAAACCTCTTCGGGAGGCCTTGCAGAAGGGTCTGTGCAACGCGTTCCCAGAACCTGGGGGATTACCAAATCCTGGTCCTGGACAACGTGTTGCTGAGGCTACGGTGAGTCACAGAAGAAGCGGTGGAGAAGGTGGCCGTCTGACCGATGCGTTCAGACAATTTTTTTAGTCCGCAGCCCCAAGGTATGACCGGTTCCAGCAACCATCGCCAGCGTTTGGTTTACATGGTGCGGGAATACCTAGGGGCAAGAACAGACTTGGACACCTTCCCCTCCGAAAATCCTCTGGCTTACTGGGTCTTGATCGACTGACCTTCATAAAAATGAATCGGGCTTGGATCAACAGCTACCAAGCACCTGATGCTGATGTAACTGAATAATTTTTTTGAAATGTCAGATCCCTTGGAGACTGCCTATGCTGATGCTGTCCTGTTGTGCTGCTGACTTAATATCCTTTTCCTCCTTACTGATCTTGCTGATAGCTAGTAAGAAAATTGTTGTTGGTGGGCGTGTGCACGGCGCGATGCTGAGGAGACTTGACTGACTACAGCTCCGTCGGACTAGGTCCTTCACGGCGGATTACCCGGGGCTATTCAGCCTTTTTTTTAGCCCAATTTCACATTCACCCCTGTGGGAACGTCTGGTGTATGTTTTCCACTAAAAAAACGGAATCGTCATACCAAACACACCCTCACCACCTTCCTGCTAGACGCAGAGCAGAGGAACGGCAAGATGTCACGAAATGATGCAGGCCTCTGTGAGGTAATGGGAAATTCCACAAACAGATCCTCTCCTCACCTTCATCCAAACCAACAAAACAGTGAGTTCGGTCCCCTCCCCTTATCCAAATCTGATCTAGACGCCAGTCTAGCATCTATATATGAAAAACTGGTTAACAAAATTGAAAAAGAAATTCATCATTCTACAGCGTCCCTCTCTCGTGAAATCGCCAATATTGGCAATCGTACAGATGTCTTAGAAACTGAATATGACGAACTTTCCAGAGCCCACAATGACCTTAGAAGAGATTACGAAAATTTAGCCGATTAATTTCGCTTTTCTGCAGGCTCAGGTCGAGGACCTGGACAACAGAAACCGCCGCCATAACAGGATGCACAGGGTCCCAGAATCCATCACAGACCTGATACTTGCTGTTTCCAGAATGTTCCATGATCTCCTACCTGACAAATCTGTCTGATTTCACTTGTGACAGGATACATAGGGCTCTTCGTCCAAAACCCCCCCTGACAATCCCCCCCAGGGACATCATTATGTGCATGAAAGACTTTCTGACAAAAGAAGAAATAATGCGTGCATCAAGAAATACCCCCAATATTACCCTGGAGGGTAAGAAATCCAGATCTTCCCGGATATCTCACCTGCCACCCTAGACAGAAGACGCAGGATGAAAGATGTGACAAATATATTACAAGCTGCAAAAATTAAATACCGCTGGGGATTTCCCTTTAAACTCACGATCCCATACAATGGATCCACTTATACAGTCTATAACGCAATCGTGGGCAAGGATCTTTTAGTAAAAATGGGCTTATTGACTCAAGACGCCCAAATATGCCCTACGTCCACGCCTAGACCCTCACCTATTTGGTCTACACCTTCCACCAGGCGCAATCAAAGAGATCAGAGGAGACTGGCCCAACCTTTCCAAAATCAACACATCTGAGATGCCTGCAGATTTTATTATATTTTCCGTTTCACTGAATTCTACCTTTTTACTACTGTTTGTGATGACATCCACCCCCATGGAGCTTTCTTTTACGTTCCTACTAACTTTTTCACACATAATGGCAGCCAGCCGCATAACAACGTCTGATCACATGATCACCTCCACTCTCTGTCTGTCTCACACAGCATGTCGTATCCAAACAGAGCGTCGCTATGACAACCAGATGCTGTGCAGTTCCCACATATACTGCTATAGAACTGCAGTGATTCCCTGCTGCTTGCTCCATTGATTTCACTGTTTATACAGAGAGAATCTCTGATGCTGCAGGAGGGGGGGAGGAGCTATCTAAAATAGAGATTCATCTTGATCATTCACCTTTGCTTGAAGCTGCCTCCCTGCGAACCAGGATAGAAGACATCCATTGACTTTATACTAGTATATTGTTAATATTTTATTTCCTCTTCATACTACATCTTATTTTGGTTTGGTTCTTTACACCAAACATACATCACCCTTATGTTCACTATATTTTTCTATATGCCTGAAGCGTCCACCGTTGCTAGATTGACCCCACATCTGTGCTCATGCTGAGTACTAACCTATTCTTGCGGTGCTCAACATGTTCACAGAACAAGGACACATTTGTCCTAAACAAATTTTGGTTTCATTTTATGAGTGACAAGTTACACCTTGTCCCAAAATGTATACCCCTTCCATTTATTTTTATTTGGTTGATTGTTATGGCCCTTATAGCCCATCGACTACTTTGCACTACATTTAATAGTCATGGTTTGTACACCTTTTCAATGTTTTTATACTTTTCTGTTACACATATCTCTGGTATTTCATATATCTTGAAACTTAGATGTTATATACATGCTTTCCATCGTAGTATCACCCTAAAAAAGTTATCTAAATTGGTACGTCATGGACATAATCGAATCCAACAATCTCCCATACTTAATATACTTTTTGTTATACTAAAATATATTCTGTTGATCCTACCCTCCAACTCTTTTCATGGATCTTAAAATCATCTCCCACAACACCCAAGGTTTTAACTCCCCACATAAGTGCAAAAAAGCATTTGATCATTATAAAAGACTTGGAGCAGATATCATTCTGCTTCAAGAAACTCACTTTGCTTCCTCCAAACATCCGAATTATTTTCACAAATCATATAATCAATTTCATTATACCACCTTTACAAACAAAACACGTGGAGTAGCAATCTTCATCCGCAACGCCACAATTTTTGACATAAAAAGTATCTACAAAGACCCTGGCAGTCGCTTTATTATCCTTTTAAAGGTACCATCAACAATCGTGAGATTACTATCGCTTCAATTTATGCCCCAAATGAATCCCAAAGTGCTTTTTTTTGCCAAATTTTTTGACACTCTGGAACGCTTCAATTCCCCCCCACATAATATTGGGTGGCGATTTCAATATGTCTGCCCACCCCACCTTAGACAGAAGTATAACAACCCCTTCCTCTAAAGCGTTTTCTAAATCCACTAACTACTGCCTCAACAAATTTCAACTGATTGACTCTTGGAGAGCACATAATACTGGTATTAAAGCAAATACCCACTACTCCCACCCTCATGATTCCTATGCCAGACTGGATTATATATTTTGTACCCCGATACTCTTAGCTAACTCCTCCCAGGCATGTATTCACCCCTGTCCATGGTCAGACCATGACATTACCTCCTTTCACACATCCTACATAGGCCTCTCCCCTTCCCCATACAATTGGAGGCTCAATGATTCCCTTTTCACTGACCCTACTAACCGAAATACAATATCTACTCATATCGAGAATTAATTTTCTGAAAATACAAACAACGACACTCCCCCTACATCTGTTTGGGTTTCTCATAAAGCTGTCCTCCGGGGACATATTATCAAATTAGCTACCACCAAAAATAGAGAAAGATTAGCGGAAATTAAATCCCTTACCAATGATCTTGATCATTTATATAATAAATTTAAGTCATTTGGCTTCCCAAGATATCACCCAGCAGATTCAAAATAAACATCGGGCCCTAGACCACATATTATCTACCAACACTGAGAGATCTCTGATTTTCAAAAGCTAAGTTTCTATTACACAGCAATTCCCCCTCGACTATGTTCGCCAGAAAATTGACTCAAGATAGTACCCACTCATGTATACAAGCTTAGGGATAGTAAAGGTAATTTTAATTACACATCCACAGAAGGTTTTGAAAATATTCACATCCTTTTATAAAGATCTTTTATCAAACCCTCATGTTGATCCAGACATCACCTCCAACTCTTGGTTGGAACGTTTACAAATACCTACTCTTGACCAACGCCATATAGACTCCTTTAACCACTTGGTTACTGGCCCATAGTCAAAAGACATCCTGTTTTTAAAGATGGATATCTCAGTAATTTTTTAAAGCGCCCCGTCCCGACGAGCTCGCGCGTAGAAGCGAAGGTATACGCGAGTAGCGCCGCCATATGAAAACGGTATTCAAACCACACAAGTGAGGTATCGCCGCGATCGTTAGAGCGAGAGCAATAATTTTAGCCTCAGGCCTACTCTGTAACTCAAAAAATGCAACCTGTAGAATTTTTTAAACGTCGCCGATCAAGATTTTTAAGGGTAAAAGTTTGATGCCACGAGCGGGCGCAATTTTTAAGCGTGACATGTTGGGTATCATTTTACTCGGCGTAACATTATCTTTCACAATATATAAAAAAATTGGGCCAAATTTATTGTTGTGGTGTTTTTTAATTTAAAAAAGTGCATTTTTGCCAAAAAAAAGTGCGCTTGTAAGACCGCTGCGCAAATACGGTGTGACAAAAAATATTGCAATGACTACCATTTTATTCTCTAGGGTGTTAGAAAAAAAAATATTCTATAATGTTTGGGGGTTTTAAGTAATATTCTAGCAAAAAAAAATGTTTTAGTCTCGTAAACACTGAATCTGAAAAACAGGCTCAGTAACGAAGTGGTTAAATAAACCCTGGACTGCTGAGGAAATCTCTCTAATCATCAAATCCCTTAAAATCTCTACAGCCCCTGGCCCAGATGGATTTACTACTTCTTACTATAAGAAATTTGCCCCTCTTCTGGCCCCCAACCTTACAACACTCTTCAATCATATTTTAAACGGCAACCACTTCCCTAAAGAAATGTTATTGGCCAACCTTTCCCTTATCCCCAAACCCAATAAAGATCACACCCTTCCTCCAAACTTCCATCCTATTTCAGTCCTAAATAACGATTTAACATTTTTTGGTAGATTACTAGCTGATAGACTGGCAAAAGTGATCCCTCCCTTAATTCACCCAGACCAGACAGGTTTTATGCCAGGTAGACAAATTGTAGATAATATTAGATTAGTAAACAATATCATTCAAGATGCTAACCTAAATTCTCGCCAAACTTGTTTCCTCAGTCTAGATATACACAAGGCATTTGACAGCGTCAGCTGGTCTTACCTCAACACTCTTCTTCCCAAATTTGAAATTTCGGGCAAATTTTTACAAGGCTTCAATGCACCATATCATTTCCCCCAAACGCGTATTAGAATCCCAGGAAATAATTCATGGATGTCCTTTATCTCCGCTCCTAATTGCCCTTGCCATAGAACCCCCTAGCAATTGCCATCAGAAAAAATCCAGACATCAGAGGTTATTCCAATGGATTAAATGAATACAAAATCAACCTATACGCAGATGATGCCTCTTCCTCACAGAACCACAATTATCGATACCTGTTCTAAAGATACTGAACTCTTTTCACAATATTTCTGGCCTAAAAATTAACACGAATAAATGCTCAATCCTCCCAATAAATATTCCTATAGACACGCACAACCTTTTACGACTCAATTTCCTCTTTATATGGTGTCCACACTCGATATTTAGGAGTCAATGTCACATCCTCACATAATCAATTATACAAAGCCAATTATCTTCCAATCTTTTCACACCTAATATGGAACAAAAGAAAAAATACCGCGCTAAAAAACAATAAAGGTAAATAAATTGCTAGTAAAGCTGCAACAACGGAGTGTCATACAAACACAACAACATAGAACAAAGGGGAAAGGTTGTTGCGCTAAAATAAAAAATCTAAACAATAAAATTGAGGAAAAAATGGAGCCAGTAACCCGAATCAATGAGGGACTAGAAAGAGGATGAATTCAGTCCTATTGCATCCACAGAAATAAAGTTCATATAGAAGTAGCAAATGTTGAGGAGCAAATAAAAAACCTTGAACCAGTAAGAATTGGAGGCTTACCGAATGGCAAGCAGTGTGTGCTTGCGGCTGCAAACCCCAGCCAGGGCCTTTAAAAAGATCCTCGCAGGGGAGATGGAAAGAAGAGAGGATTCTTGAAGTCTCCACCGAAACCCAAATTATTGAACCGTATCAAAGGAAGAAAACATTCAATGGTGAAGTATGTTTGATCAGCTCACACATAAGATAAAAAAGTGACTTAGAGAACCACCATCACCAGCACCCTATAAATAGGAGGCTTACCAGAACATGTATGAACATCAGCAAGTGGCTAAAACCCCTAGCCTGGGCCTTTAATTCCTGGGCTGTAGTGGTAGTCCTAAATATCCTCCGTGTTCAATGGGTACATAGAGGGAGTGATAGAGCCCACATAGTGAAGTTCGTTTAAACCATGCGTTTAATAGTTAAAAATTACACTTACAGTGTCACAGTAGGAATAAAAACAAAGAGAAGCCGGCCGGCCATTCTGTGGATGCAATAGGACTGAATTCATCCTCTTTCTAGTCCCTCATTGATTCGGGTTACTGGCTCCATTTTTTCCTCAATTTTATTGTTTAGATTTTTTATTTTAGCGCAACAACCTTTCCCCTTTTTTCACACCTAAGTTCTCTCCTTAAAACATGGTCCTCATACTACATCTCCTTTCTCGGTAGGATATGTGCAATAAAAATGAATATCATCCCTAAACTACTATATTTTCGCGCCCTCCCTATCAACTTATCAAAAACCAATTTAGAATCTGTTCAACGTACTATTAATTCATTTGGGCAGATAAAAAAACCTAGATACAGTTATGTTCTTATGCATAGGCCTCAATCGATGGGTGGATTAGGCCTCCCTAACCTATGGCAATATTTTCTTGCCGCTAGGCTGTCCCAACTCTCACAATGGTTCTCCCCATCCCAAAATATACCCTGGAAAGACTTTGAATCCACCTCAATTCTTCCCTATCACCTTCAAGGCTTACCTTGGTCCAACTGTGTCCTGTACCATAAACTACTGAAACGTAACATGATAGTTGCTCATCTATTCCAACTTTGGCAAAAAACTAAAGACTCATATCTCCTATCCTCGACCATATCTCCCCTCACTTCCTTTTTGGGGGATCCCAGATTCCACTTGGCCTTTACCAACAGACCCCTGTTCACGTTATGGATAGACAATAATCTTACCACACTAAATTCTCTACAATCCAAATGGGTCTTTAAATCCTTTCATACTTTACAGGAAGAATATAACCTTCCCCCATAGAATACATGAACTACCAACTAATTAGATCCTTCTACTCACGACATTTTTCACTTTCCTCACACTCTACTAATACTTTATTTGAAAGAATTTGTCTAACATCCTCCAGAGACAAGGGAATGATTTCCAGACTATATCAATACCTTAGCAAGCTTAATTTACAGGAGAAATCTAATCCGATGCTCTGTTGGGAGAAAGATCTTGATTGTTCCTTTTCAGCAGACTCATGGTACTCCATGTCTGAAAACCTTCAAAAATGTAATAAAGCAATCTCTTTTAGAGATACTCCAGTAAAGCTCTTTTCTAGGTGGTACCTCACAGCCTCTAAATTACATTCATTTTACCCCTCAATATCTCCCAATTGTTTTAGAGGTTGCTCAGAACAAGGCACGTTATTGCATACATTTTGGAACTGCCCTTTTCTAGACCAAATATGGCGTGCGGCAACATCTAGATTTGAGTCATCCTATGGTCATAAAATCTCTTACTCCACAAATCTGTCTTTTGTATGCAACAATTCCAGATATACCAACTTCACACATGAGATTATTCCATTCCCTATGCAGCTCGATCCAATGGATGATCGCCCTTAATTGGAAATCTAATACTATCCTTTAGTCACAAGTATTGGAGAGCATGGAAGTTTATAAGATTTCTGAGAAAATATATCAAACCTTAAATGACAACCTCCATATTTACAACTCTAAATTGTCGAATTGGAACGTACCATAATACTCTTCTCCTCTCCCTTCCCCTTTTCTTTACCATCACTACCCATACCACTTAAGATATTACTAGATTGCAATACATTTAAATACTGCTACCTGTTTATTATTACCTTTACTGTAGTATAACGATGATAACTTTGACTGAATGATATACTATGTACTATTCTACTGACTTTCTATTATTGATTACATTGTCATTATATTTGTGCAACCTTTCATTATTATTACAATAAAAGTTTGTAAACAAAAAAAAAGAAAATTTTTGTTTCTGGGCTCTGCCACCAGTGCCTAAGGCCCAATTTTTCTGCCCCTGTTTAACAGGGGCGTCTAATAACAATTTTTGATGCAATTCTTTGCTGAGCTCCATTATCTGTGAGGGGTTGCAGTCTTGTGCCTAAGGCCCAAATTTTCTGCCCCTGTTTAACTGTGAGGGCTTACAGTGTTGTGGCAACACCAACACCTAGGTCCCAAATTTCTGTAGAGTATATACGGCAGGCCCCTACTTTTAAACATCCAAATTACAAACGACTCCTAATTGCAAACGGAAGGAGACAACAGGAAGTGAGAGGAAATCTACCCCTGGGAAGGGAAATTCTCTTCTGTCATTGGGACAGAAAGTGAGGTGCAATCTTCTGAACAGATGCACACAGACAGCAAAACCAATTGTACAGGGGTGATATGATAACCCTTCTCTGTTTTCAGAAAAGCTTAAAAAAAGATTTTATGGTTGAAGCTACACTTTAAAAAAAAGTACCAGTTAAAAATTACAAATAGATTCTACTTAACAACAAACCTACAGTCCCTGTCTTTTTTGCACCTCCTGTATACTTCTGTTCAAAGTATATAGGGCCAAAGGGGCTTTTTAATGACCTGGGGGAGGGGGCGGGGAAACCCATGCTATTTTTCTCACTGATTTTTATCGATATTGCAGGGACCAAACATTACATTAAAGCCGCAAGCAGTCTTAAATTACTTTTTTTATTATAGTAATCTTATTTTGTGCAGGGACAGTTCTAAACACGTGCCACTACTATAGACACCCAGCAGGTACGATATGTAAAGGAATTTTTCATTTTTTTTTTCACTTTAAGCATCATTAAAATCGCTGCTCCAAAAAAACTACAGTTTTTAAAACTTTTTTTTCCATTGATACATGTTCCCTGGGGCAAGACCCAGGTTCTCAAAGACATTTTCCAACAATAACATGAATATTGGGCTTTAAAATGAACACTTTTGAATTCGAATGTTCGAGTCCCATAGACTTCAATGGGGTTCTAAATGTTCGCGCGAACGTTCGGTCTGTTCGAACGTTCTGGTGCGAACCGAACGCCGGGGTGTTCGGCTCATCCCTACTAGAGACATATGATTTCATAAGAAAGGGAAGACCTGGGATGAAAAAATCTTTATCCAGTAATTCATATGTCATCTGCCAGCCTCTATGTCCCACCCCATGGTACTGAGAGATAAACAATGGGGCACTAGCTATAGGTATACATGGTTTCCCCTCTTTGCAGATAACTCCAGACTCTGGACTTTTCTGCACACCTGCAATATTCCATTGTTTTGTCAGTTTCAGTGGCACATGTTTGTAAATCTGAGGCCGCGTACACACGACCGGTCCATCCGATGAGAATGGTCCGACGGACCGTTTTCATCGGTTCACCGCTGAAGCAGACTGATGGTCTGAAGTGCGTACACACCATCAGTTCAAAAACCAATCTGGTGAGAACGCGGTGACATAAAACACACAACGTGCTGAAAAAAAAGTTCAATGCTTCCAAGCATGCGTCAACTTGATTCTGAGCATGCGCGGGTTTTGAACTGATGCTTTTGTGTACTAACCATCGGTTTTGACCGATGGTCAGCCGTCCATCGGTTCGATTTTAAAGCAAGTTCTAAAACTTTGGTCTGAAGGACAAAAGTCCGATGGTCGGTTTGGACCAATGAAACTGGACTTCGGTCCGTTTTCATTGGTTTGGACTGGTCGTGTGTACACGGCCTGAGAGTATTTGATCAAGTAAAGGTATTTCAGAGGCTAGAGAAGGCATCTGGATAGTGGTCTTTTGTTTGGAAGCTACTTGTGCAGATTAAAATGGGACTGGATTTACCTCGAGTACAATGTCGGGGAGCTGGACCATAGCATATCCAGCATAAGTATGGTCATCTGATCTTGAGCAAGACCCATCTCAAACACATTTTAAGCTCCCGGGATTTCACTCGAGCACATATCCTCCTTCAGTGAGGTGTCCTGCTGTAAAGCTTCAATACATTAATGTTGTGGGGCTACCTCATCCTACTCATATATATTTTTTATTTATTTTTTTAATCCCAAGAGAGCATTCGGGATTAGGGCTGGGCCTGAGGTGGGGGAGGCATAAATTACCTCATACCCACTCAGCCGCTGTGCGGACATATGTTGAGTGACCTAAAGTGAAAGATGTGGCCATTTCCACAAGCATAGTACAGGATGCAAGAGCTCTTAGACACACCGGCATACCCTGAACCAGCATAGGCACTACTCTTGAGAAAAAAGCGATAGGCGCAGTTTGCCCCCATGTTCTTGTGCTAGGACTCCCGCCATGGTTTTACAGTTGTCCCTAGCAAATAGGTGAAACCCTTTGCTATAGTCGTATAGGCCAAGACCAGGATCTGTTACCATAGATGCTTTAAGGTATACAAAAGCATTGTACATTTCATCATTGCATTTTATACAATCTGGCATTTCAGTACCTGTGGTTTGTCTCAAAATTTTATCATAGTAGGAACAGTCAGATATCCATTGGCGACAATAACCAATCATGCCAAGGAAGGACAGCATATCCTTCTTGGTCTGTGCGCAGGCTAGACCCACGAGAGCCGCAGCTCTCTTGTGACTGACTTTCCTTTCACCTTTTGTGAGTGTAAAACCAAGGTATTCAACAGTTTCTTGACACCACTGAAGTTTCTTTTTGGAAACTTTATGACCATTATCTGCCAACCAATGTAGCAGATCTAAACCATCCTCCTTGCAGGCTACCTGGCTTGGGATACCTATTGGAGTAGGACAGAACCATGATGGGGAGTCCAGGACTGCAAGGTGGCCTGGAGCACAACTGAGTAGACTACAGGGCAGTCCACATAGCCCTGAGGCATTCTACACCATTTGGCGGTTTCGAAAACAGAATGGAAGAATAGGATGTGTCTCTTTGTCCACAGGGACGGAAAAAAATGCATTCGTAAGGTCAATAACAGAACAATATTCTGCATTGAATGGTATGGAGGTAGGGGGGGGATGGCACATCAGGCACTATATGGGGACAATTAAATTATTGACAGCACCAAGATCTTGCACAAATCTATAAGAACCTCCAGGCTTCTTTACAGGGTTAATTGGTGTATTCCATTTGTTTCCAGTGATTTATCTCACTATGCCTTGTTTGAGGAAATTTTCAATCATAGGCACAATTCCCTCTTCCTTTTCTTTAGAAAGAGGTTATTTTTTATGATAAATGGGTTGGGCTCCGGGGTTTCAGTGTGGCTTTATATGGGGTGCATGAGATGAGACCAACATCTAGGCTATTTATAGACCAGACTTTATGATTGGGACCAGGTAGGTCACCATCATCGGGTTCTGAAAATAAAAATTGCCTTTGAATGGAAACCTTTTTAGAGTGCACTATGATTCCTCCTTCCTCCTGTCATTTTCATAACTATTCCAAGTCTGCCCAACAGGTCTCTTCCCAAAAGATTAACAGAGCAATTTGGGATAATTCTGAAAGAGTGTTTGTTTGAGTACTGGTTGGTCACCATATGAGGAGTCTATTGGCTAGATTCAGAAAGACTTAGGCTGGCGTATCAGTAGATACGCCAGCCTAAGTCTGAATCTGCGCCAACGCAAATTTAAGCGTATTCTGGTAACCAGTTACGCTTAAATTAGGCTCAGATACGAGCGGCGTAAGTGTCTTACACCGTCGTATCCTAAAGTGTAATTTTTAGGCTGACCGCTAGGTGGCGCTTCCATTGCGGTCGGTTTAGAATATGTAAATCGCTAGATACGCCTATTCACGAACGTACGCCCGGCCAACGCAGTACAGATACGTAACGCATTATCAGGCCTAAAGTTATTCCATCAAATAGCTGGAATAGTAATGTTAAGTATGGCCGTCGTTCCCACGTCGAAATTCGAAAATTTTACGTCGTTTGCGTAAGTCGTCCGTGAATAGGGATTTACGTCCACGTCGAAACCAATAGTCCCGTGCGGTGTACTTTGCCGCAATGCACACTGGGATATGTAGGCGGACGGCGCATGCGCCGTTCGTAAAATACGTCAATCACGTAAGGTCACCCTCCATTAGCATAAAACACGCCCCCTCAGCCGAATTTGAATTATGCGCGCTTTCGCCCGCCCGATTTACGCTACGCCGCCGTAACTTAGCAGGCAAGTACTTTGTGAATCATGTACTTGCCTCGCTAACTTACGGCGGTGTAGTGTAAATGCCATACGCTACGCCGCTGCAGCTATGCGCCCGCCTACCTGAATCCACCTATGACAATTAGGTTGGGTGTTTTCCAGGTTTTGGTAAGTATCCGATTAATTCCCATTGAAGGCTCAGCATTTGTGGTTTCACCCCTATAAAAATCCTCACTCAGGGTGCTCCTTGTGGCTCCTGAATCAAGGAGAAATGGTACTTCCATTTCATTCACATGCAACATAATTGGTTGCTCTGAATAAGAGGATAAAACCAGGGGAAATGCTGGGATACTACCTTCCGGGCATCCTCATTGGGGATGGCGTTGCTTCCATTGGATGGGATATTTTGGCCCTTGATGTT
The DNA here is from genome assembly GCF_905171775.1 of Rana temporaria. Lineage (NCBI taxonomy): Eukaryota > Metazoa > Chordata > Amphibia > Anura > Ranidae > Rana > Rana temporaria. The sequence goes on from NC_053489.1 coordinate 100,902,360, forward strand.
GTTGGGGTTGTGGGGGTTGTGTGACTTGTGTGCTATTTTGTTAAGGTATGCCATGTGGACATTGGTTTCTCGGATGACCCAAGTCACCACAGTTAAAACAACCTCTTTGTGAGGGCTGTGTCCTGGGGAAACCACAGCCTCGACCTCTTCCTCTCCCCCTACCCCTATTCTGCTATGTACCATTCCCCGGGTGGGACTGCTGCTGTTGTGGCAGTCCTCCCTAGAAATGTGTACCTGAACTTTTCGGTATCTCAAAACATCCTGCTGAATCCTTCTCTGTGAATTCCGGTATGGTCTTTGTAGTCCAATCAGAAATTATTTGCTTAACCATTAAACCATGTTGTGGTTTTAGATTACTAATGAAAATCTGAATCATCAGACTATTCATATCTGGTAGTATTGATACTCCAGCTTCCTGTGTCCACACAGCCATAAATCTCTTCCAAAATTCTAAAACACTTTCTCCTGACTTTTGTTTACAAGCTATGGCAGTAGGAAGGGAAGTTCTGTTTTTAAAGGCATTATTTAATTCTGCTTCTAAATGATCCCACATGGTGTTTTTTTTTTTTTTTTTTTTTTTTTTTCAGTATTTCATTTATATGCATCAGCCTTTACTGTTTTTGGATCTTCAATATCATTTATGGATGCTACTTTAGTCCAATCAAATGCGGATGTGTGTCCAATGACACCATCCACAATTAATCGCATATCTTCCTGTGTATAATTTCTTCCTTTTACAAGCCTTTTTCAAATAGGACAAGGATGCAGAGGCAGACTGAGTTGGTTTTGGACAACTTTTAACGATTTTTAATATCGATCACCTTGTTCAACATGTCGTTTCCTGTAGTCAGAGGGAACTCAATACCATCCTTTTCTATCTCATCATCATCATCTAGTCTCCTCTGTCTATTTGGTCGATTTCTTAATTCCATTTGGCTACCCTGTGGGCGTGCAAGTGGGGTATTCATGATATCAGATCCTACAATTGTTAATCCTCAGAGAAACCTATCTCTTGCGGAACTGTTTACTTGTTCCTCCTGACCAGAACCATGTTCGTATCCAGGTGGAGAAGTTTTTGATGAAGAAACAGGGGAATCAGAACCTCCCGAAGCCCCACCTTGAGGTGAGCCTCCAGGAGTTCCCAAAACAGGACTTTGTGATCCAAGATCTAGTTGCGTGACCACAGAAGCTCTGAGGCGGCGCGCCTGATGTGGGCGCTCCACCTACAGATACTCCTCCTCCCTGTGCAGGTGGTTGTGGTGGGGTTGGGGTTCTTTGTTGTACAGCATAATGTCTGGCCAGTAAGTCTATTTCCTCCTTAGGTAAACTGGTGTATACTTTACAAACCCAAGGATTTATAAATTCATAATCAGTACTACAAACCCTGGCTACATAATCTTTACAATTTTCTCCGGGATTAGGATATGTTTTTTTCTATGATTTTGACCCATATTAAAATAGTGACAGTGAGAGTCTGTCTTACCTTACAGACTTCCTTCTCCCACACAAACAAATTATATTTTAATATTTCTTCTTATACTTTATGCGAAAGAAAGGAAAAGCAAAAGTAGGTTGGGTCACTGAAGCATAATCCTCATTAACTATTTCAGCTCCTTCCCCAAGAGGGACTGTACAGTACTGTATTATTCAATTAAGACCTTCTCAAAGGTACTCAAAGGCAGATTTTCCCAAAAAATCCCCTATACACCAAGGCGTGGCTCATATACCTCTTCTACATGAATTTAGATTTGAGATGAAATTTAAATCCGAGCTAAGGCAAGAGAAAACAGTCTGTCTAAAAGACAAATAAGTTCTACTTACCAAAGGTGATTATCTCATCCCCACCACTGACATCATTCTGAAGAGGTAAACGGGTAATACGGCCACCCAGGTGTACTTCAGGTAATGAAAGAAGAGCTTCAATGATCCAGAGAGACAAATGACACAGAGATAGACTTGTGTGCTGTTCATTAGATCTCTAAGGTTTATTCACTCCCAGAGTGGCTTATATGCAAAAGAAAGATAGGAGGGGCTGTGTGTTCATGCATATGTCTCTAAATATTATACAAACTCAGTATATTCTTATAATGATTTAAACTTGCTGAATTTAGTTTTAACAAGGGCTAAAAGATGACTTTGCTTATACAATCAGGCTGTTCCATGAATAGGCTTAACCACAATGACTAGCAGTAGAAGGGTGTGTCTCTATGCAAACTGTTAGTTAAGCTAAGTATGTCAAAACACGTATAGAAAAGTAAATTTCTACTTAAAAATGGAGTCAGTTATTTTATACATTCTATTACACTTGTTACATCACATTCCCGGAGCATGATGGGAATGTGATGTAACAGGGGGTGGGGTCGCCGGGTGCCTATGGGACGCCCCATGCCTATTGTCACGTACCTGGTTGGAGGCCAAAATGTCGAGAGGGCTCCCCTTGCGGCTGAGTGCAGTACACCTCTGAGGTTGGGTACAGAGGGTGTAGTGCCCAGAGAAGCACAGGTTGCCAGATGGATCCAGGAGAGAAGAGCTGGCGAGTGCCTGAAGAATACTGGAGAATACAGGAAACACCGCTGGGCTGCAGTCTCTAGGAATCCTCAGTAACACTTGGCAAGGTGTGCACAAGGAGCAACAGTGGAAGCCGGCTGGGGATCAAACACTGGGTCCAGGCAGGAGATGCAGGTTGCAGGAACGGAAACAAGCCAATGGTCTGGTATTGGAAAACAGTCAGGAACAGATAACTGAAGCAAAGTCTGTGAAACAAGCTGGGATCAGGTGCTGGAGACGGTAACAAGTCAGTAAAGCAAGCCAGGGGGTCAAACCAGGAGAGCGGATCAGACAGGTCAGGAATAAGCCGGGTCACAACAGGAAATCCAAACGGCAGTAGTACAGAGACTCAGGAAGGCTGACGACAATCCAGCAATTTGGATCAGACAGTGGCAGCCTTTTATAGGCCAGCAGGAGGATCCACCTGTCACATAATGTGCCTATGGTGCTCATTTCTTCTACTGGCAAGATTGCCAGTACTTCTATGGCCATTGCCCTGACAATAGGCCAGCAGGAGGATCCACCTGTCACATGATGTGCCTATGGCTCCCATTTCTTCTACTGGCAAGATTGCCATTACTTCTTCTACAGCCATTTCCCTGACGCCTATATAAGTTGGTGCGCAACACGCACACAGCATTACAGCGGTAGAGCTTGTCATGTCAACATCGCTAGAAGAGAATACGGAACAAGACAGCGGAGAAGACCGGCCCCCGCGGTGGAGCCCGGCAGAAGAGAGAACAGAGAAGACAGCGGTGAAGTCCGGCTCCCCCCTCCCCCCCGGCAGAAGACGGCGGTGAAGTCCGGCTCCCCCCGTCAGAAGACGGCAGAGAAGACTGGGCCCACCCCCCCCTTGTAAAAGGGCTTAAAGAATAAAGGGGGGCCCCCCGGCAGAAAACGGCGGTGGGCCCCCCCGGCAGAAAACGGCGGTGAAGTCCTCCCCCCCGCAGGTTTAAATGTACTAGCAGGCGCTGGTTTTTGCAAAAGTCACTTTCTATTCAGGCCGTATAAGTTACATAACACATGTCACTACACTTCCCCACATCATCCTACATCACCCCCCATAATAAACTCACCCCCAAACTCTTTTTATTTACATTTCTAGATGCCGTGCGCCAGGTCCATAGTGGTGCACGGAACTTATTTAAGCCAAGCTCGCCCTCCACTCTCTCTCTCGGCACGTCCTCTTCAATCCGGCAGGAGGCCTGCTAAAAGTTTCCTAGGCCCGAAGAGCCTGGACCTTCAGGGACTGAGAGCGGATCGCCTAGATTGGAGAGGTAGCCTTGTTACATCCTCACTGATCAGACCGGAGAGGGACCGGTCCACGTGCTACAACATCCGGAGCCACCAGTCCACGATACCTTGTGGGCTGCTACACGGCGAACCGTGGATAACGAGTTCCAGAGAGGCCGAGAGCCGAGCAGGGTCCATGCGGAGCAGTCTAGCGAAACAAGGCTTCATTCGGTGAGAGGGCACTTGCCGAACCATATTGTTGACTAAGTTCCAGGAAAGTGGGCCTGTTTATAGTTCCACCCACACGTGCTTACATTTTGTAGTGCCACAAGCAGGGATACACTACACCTGAGAACAGTACAGCGGTCTGGAAGGATTAACGTTTCTAACTTCATACCACTTCATATTTCAAGGGTTCATGTTTTCCTCACCTTATTAGAAAACAAATAATTAAAGTGCACCAACGAGGCTAGCTGAAGACCTGCTGACTCTTAAAGAGTGTTACTTCATTCCCACAATTGGTCCACACAGGACATGCCTCAGTGGAGCTGTTCTCTAGTGGGAGCCATACCGTTATGAGCTTATGTGATATACTTGATTTCATTGCATTGTGTTGTCTATTGTTCATGCAAGACAGTGTTGCTAACCCCCTCAAGTGAAATTTTACTGGCAAGATGCCTAAAAATTACGAACGACACCAATTTTTTACTAGCACTTCAAAAAAGCACCTAAAATGTCTGTTTTCGGTGCTAAACTGTGCAATTTTTAGTATTTAAACTATAAACATGTTGCTAGTGCTATAAGCAATGTGTTTAAGTTAAAAGTCAAAAAACGAATTTCTCTATTTACATGAAGATCAGGTTAATATAACACAGCCAGCACAGAGTTCCCCATTACAGTGCAAGGGAAAACTCTGCGAACCTTGATGTAAAGGACAATGCCACAGATCAGGATCTAAGGGGAAACTCTGATGTAAGGAGGGGCTCGACGCTCCCATTTACATCAGAGTTCCAACTTACATCAGGGTCTGCAGAGTTCTCCCTTGAACTATAAGAGGAAATCCTGCAGACTCTGATGTAAAGGGGAACATTGGGAACTCTAATGGGAGGGGGGGACTCTGGTCGCCAGAGATTACCTTCCGCAGAGTGAATACACTAAGTTAATGGGGGTTACTGATATAAGGGTTAACCTTTATTTCAGTGCCCCCTTACATTATTGTGTTCACTCCCCCCCTCCTTACATCATTAACCTTTCTCAGACTGACCTCCTCTCAGGTGCACCGTGCAGGGCTCAGGCAACTCCAGCTTGGCGGCTCTGGTTTTATCTGATAGTTTCCGCTACACAGTCCACACACATCTGACTTCTCTTGATAATCCCTACAAATTACTTTGGTTAAAGGGATCAGATGGTCCAGAAATGTGTTACTTATCCGCTGCTCTGTAATTATTAAAGTATTAGGGGATCAAATTTCACCTGGAAAGAACTGAAGCCCCCCAGTTGTGCTCTCCTCTGGCTCCTCCTCACCCATGCTCGGCCGAGTCCTCGAGTGCACTGCATGAGCCCCACTGGCACCGAATAGCGGCGACCGCCATAGTGTCCCGAGTACCGAGTAACTGCCGATCTATTAAAAAATGGCGCCGAGCAGGGCCATTACATTACTGCGCTTGCGCCGCCCGGCCGAACGCATACAAGCTTTCCCGAACCTGGCCGGCTTCGGAACCGTGCATGCGTAGTTGCATGGTCTGCTCGCAGCCATCTTTTTTATGGGCACTCGTTGCCCATAACGAACTTTAACGGACAGCCCGAAAAGGGGTTAAATTTACGGACTGTGCGTAAATATACGTACGGTTGGCAACACTGATGCAAGACTTGGTGGAGAGGTGCCCCAGTGTTGATGTCAGCGCACTGAGAGATTCCTCCACCATACTCTCACTCCGGCCTGGCCCTCGGGTTGCGTTATTTAGGTCTGACTATAGAGATATTCTGACTTAAACAGGGAACTGTATGTATTGGGCGTTTATTGTATAACCATTGTTCTACTCTTTCATCACGTAAACGCCTTACCACTGGTTAAGCTACATTTTGTGTGGAACTCTGTCTTTTGCAGCTGTGAGGCAGGTGAACAACAACAAGGTAATAACACTTTACTGCATTTATTGTTGTGTGGTACCATTGAGGTCCCCTTTTGCCAATTGAGGTCCCCAATTACATTAATGTCCATTTGTGCCAAGGGGGGATCGAGCCAAATTCTGGGGGTTGACAGGCAGAGTACAGGCCCAAATCTAAACCAGCAGCTCCTTCGGGGGTAGTGCTACATATCAAAATATCAGATGCTACCAGCTGTCCAGGCTTCATGAGTTTCTATGGCCTTGCCTTTTAACCAGTTAGCAACCGCCCTATAGACGAAATACGTCTACAAGGCGGTTGCTTAACTCTGGGAGGGCGTCAATGTACGTCCTCCTAGAATCGCGCGCCCTGTGGGGCGCGCACACGGGAGTCTCCGTGACCGCCGGGTCCTCCGGACCCGGCTGATCACGGATCATGGTAAATCGCCGCTGATAGCGACGGTTTACCACGTGATCGCTCCGTCCAATGACGGAGCGATCACTAGTAAACAAACCGGCGTCATGTGATGACGCCGGTTCCTCCCTCTCCTCTCTGTACCGAACGGTACAGTGTGAGAGAGGAGAGGGGAGAGAGCGGAAGCAGCAGCAGCTGCTGCGGGCTGGATCTGTGACAAATGCAGTCACAGATCCAGCCAGCCATCCATCCCTCCCTGTGCAATACTCTGCAATGCCCCCATACTCTGCAATGCCCCCATACTCTGCAATGCCCCCATACTCTGCAATGCCCCCATACTCTGCAATGCCCCCATACTCTGCAATGCCCCCATACTCTGCAATGCCCCCATACTCTGCAATACCCCCATACTCTGCAATGCCCCCATACTCTGCAATGCCCCCATACTCTGCAATGCCCCCATACTCGGCAATACCCCGCAATACTCGGCAATACCCCGCAATACTCGGCAATACCCCGCAATACCCGGCAATACCCCGCAATACTCGGCAATACCCCGCAATACTCGGCAATACCCCGCAATACTCGGCAATACCCCGCAATACTCGGCAATACCCCGCAATACTCGGCAATACCCCGCAATACTCGGCAATACCCCGCAATACTCGGCAATACCCCGCAATACTCGGCAATACCCCGCAATACCCCGCAATACTCCGCAATACCCCGCAATACTCCGCAATACCCCGCAATACTCGGCAATACCCCGCAATACTCGGCAATACCCCGCAATACTCGGCAATACCCCGCAATACTCGGCAATACCCCGCAATACTCGGCAATACCCCGCAATACTCGGCAATACCCCGCAATACTCGGCAATACCCCGCAATACTCGGCAATACCCCGCAATACTCGGCAATACCCCGCAATACTCGGCAATACCCCGCAATACTCGGCAATACCCCGCAATACTCGGCAATACCCCGCAATACTCGGCAATACCCCGCAATACTCGGCAATACCCCGCAATACTCGGCAATACCCCGCAATACTCGGCAATACCCCGCAATACTCGGCAATACCCCGCAATACTCGGCAATACCCCGCAATACTCGGCAATACCCCGCAATACTCGGCAATACCCCGCAATACTCGGCAATACCCCGCAATACTCGGCAATACTCGGCAATACTCCGCAATACTCGGCAATACTCCGCAATACCCTGCAACGTCGTCTATGGGGATTTTTAAGTAGCGAAGTTTGGCGCCATTCCACGAGCGTGTGCAATTTTGAAGGGTGACATGTTGGGTATCTATTTACTCGGCGTAACTTCATCTTTCACATTTATGCAAAAGAATGAAGAAAAAATACTAAATTTGCCAAATTTTATAACAGAAACAAAGAAAAATTATTTTTTTTCAGTCTTTTTTCTCTTATAGCGCAAAAAATAAAAAACCCAACGGTGATTAAATACCACCAAAAGAAAGCTCTATTTGTGTGAAAAAAAGGAGGGAAATTTCATTTGGGTACAGTGTTGTATGACTGAGTAATTGTCATTCAAATTGTGAGAGCACCGAAAGCTGAAAATTGGTCTGGTTATTAAGGGGGTTTACGTGCCCAGTGGTCAAGTGGTTAACCTGAGCCTTACGCTGTCTTACTGCCATATCACCAGACATGGGATAGCAGCGCCTTATTAAACATACACACATTTAAAATGGAAATACATACTGTATCTGTGTCTACTTTGTTTTAGTTTAATGCTAACCGATGAAATGTTGTGGAGATCATCTTGTATGGTTGTGTAAGTGTGTAGACTTCATATCTATTCTGTTGCTTTCATTGGTATCCATTTTCTGTAGGACTACAGCCAGAAAGCCACCCTTCTGCCCAATGGGCATATTAGAGATCGTTCTGGGGAAATCCACCAAGATGTAACTTCCTGGATAAAGGCTCTTCTAGGAAATAACATTTCAGTAACTTGGAAATATGTGGAAAATAAGGTAGGTATAAAAAATGTCTGTCAGTAAACATTTTATTGTAGCAAGTATTGTAGTAGGGATGTAATAAGCATGTTTTAACCACTTTAGCCCCGGGCCTGTTTTTCAGAGTCGGTGTTTACGAGACAAAACCATTTTTTTTTTGCTAGAAAATTACTTAAAACCCCCAAACATTATATATATTTTTTTCTAACATCCTAGAGAATAAAATGGAAGTCATTGCAATACTTTTTGTCACACCGTATTTGCGCAGCGGTCTTACAAGCGCACTTTTTTTGGAAAAAATTCACTTTTTTAAATGAAAAAATAAGACAACAATAAATTTGGCCCAATTTTTTTATATATTGTGAAAGATAATGTTACGCCGAGTAAAATGATACCCAACATGTCACGCTTAAAAATTTCGCCCGCTCGTGGCATGGCGTCAAACTTTTACCCTTAAAAATCTTGATAGGCGACGTTTAAAAAATTCTACAGGTTGCATTTTTTGAGTTACAGAGTAGGCCTAGGGCTAAAATTAATGCTCTCGCTCTAACGATCGCGGCGATGCCTCACTTGTGTGGTTTGAATACCGTTTTCATATGTCGGCGCTACTCGCGTATACGTTCGCTTCTACGCGCGAGCTCGTCGGGACGGGGCGCTTTAAAAAAAATTTTTTTTGCTTTTCGCATTTATTTTTATTTATTTTACAATTTTTAACACTGAAAAAAAAAAAAAAAAAATTATCACTTTTATTCCTATTACAAGGAATGTAAACATCCCTTGTAATAGAAAAAAGCATGACGGGTCCTCTTAAATATGGGATCTGGGGTCAAAAAGACCTCAGATCTCATATTTAGGCTTAAATGCAAAAAAAAAAAAAAAAAATTGGGAAATGTCATTTTTTCAAATGACAAAAAAAAAAATGTTTCTTTAAGACGCTGGGCGGGACTGACGTTTTGACGTCACTTCCGCCCAGCGGAGCTATGGGGACGGGCGAAGGAGATTTTTCCTTCAGTCTCGTCCCCGCTCAGCTGCCGGATGGTCGCGATCTCCTCCGCCGCTACCGACGGCTCCGGTAAGCGGCGGAGGGCGCGGAACAGCGGCGGGAGGGGGGGGGCCCTCTCCCGCCACCGATAGCGGCGGATTCGCCGCGGAGACCGCCATTATCGTTAACACGGCCGCCCACAGAAGAGATGAATATCTCGATTGTGGCAGCAGCTGCTACCGTTACCGAGATATTCATCTCTAAAGTGATGACGTATAACGGCGGTGGGCGGTCGGCAAGTAGTTAATACAAATCCAAACATACTGTAGAATTGACACTAGGTCAGTGCTTCCATAAGTGCAGAACTCTAAACTAGCCATACACATGTAGATTAGGAATGGGCTGGGTGTTCGAGTTGAATGCAATCATGCTGAGGTGCTGTAGCAAGGGTGCACACTTTGCACCCTTGCACATCAGGGATTTTATAGGACTAGACTTAGGTGTATGCTTAAACAATTATACCAAACAGGTCCTAATGATCACACTGCTACTAAGGAGAGGTTGTGGAAGACACAGGTCACACACCATGGCAAGACTGAGCACAAAAACAAGATAAAAGGTCTTGGGAGAGCTGGAGAAGAAAGCAGGGGGGGATCTGAAGTACACAAAATGCCTCTCTCAGGCTAGTGCATGAGATATTTAAATTACTTGTCACTCACAGCAAGGGGGAAGAACTGACTACTATTTCTCCATTTGTCAGTTTTTATCTCACTGAAAAAAAATAAGAGGATTACGGAGAGCTGGATTAACACTTCGTGGCAAGACTGGGCACAGATGACATGTAATCCTATACTGTACAAGGTGCAAGCCTGAATAAAAAAAAAAAATGGGTTTACATTCAATTGCTTCATGTGCATGGGACGTTTTTAACCTCTCCTAAACGATTTAACTTGACAGCTAGAAACCAGCGTCTAAAAATGTCATTTTAGCCATGTTTACATGCTGCGTTTAGCTGCGTTTTCATCTAGAAGTGTATATATATATATATCTCAAACAAACAATTGTGACAGGAAGTCAGGTAAATCTGTGGGTGTTGTCACAGACGGAACATACATTTCTGCCTTGTTTAGACAATACACCAATTGTTATTAGGCGTCGGCTGCAAAAGTAGCCAGAAAAGGTCTAAGGGCGTTGGAAAACTTCAGCTGTTCAGAATGAGGCAATTAAGGCCTCTATAAGTAATCCAGAGGATTACCACTGATTTGCTGCATCCTGAGGCTTTGAGTGAAGGAGAGCAGTAGCTGAAAGTCTTCTGAGGAGGTGATTGATTTTTCTGTGTGATAAAAATCAAAAAGAGACTATTGTTTTTCTGCTGTATGACCAGCAGTGTCTGCCCAGCGCTAGGCTGTGCCAGACTCCCTAGATAGGTTCCTGTGTGGTGAAGGTAGACGCTCCAAGTGGCCAGGGTTTATTTTATGTTTGATTTTGTTTATGCTGTTTGGATGCTTGCACTTGTTTCCAGCAAGATGGAAGAATAAACCAAAATCTTTGTTTTAAACCGTCTTCGACTGCCTGTCTGTATAAATTCAGAGTGTAGTGAACCCATCCAGGGGGTCACACACCCCGCTACCGAGCTAACCCCTTATATATTTATTGTAAACTTTGGGGATTATAGCTCCACGAGACTAAGTGCATAAACCATTTAACCACTTAAGCCCCGGACCAATACGCTGTCTAAAGACCCAAGGTGTTTTTACAATTTGTCACTGCGCTGCTTTAACTGGTAATTGCGCGGTCATGCAATGTTGTACCGAAACGAAATTTGCGTCCTTTTCTTCCCACAAATAGAGCTTTCTTTTGATGGTATTTGATTGCCTATGCAATTTTTATTTTTTGCGATATAAACGGAAAAAGACCGAAAATTTTGAAAACAAAAGATTTTTCTTATAACAAAAAGTAAAAAATATCGAATAAACTAAATTTTAGTCAAACATTTAGGCCAAAATGTATTCAGCCACATGTCTTTTGTAAAAAAAATCGCAATAAGCGTATATTTATTGGTTTTCGCAAAAATTATAGCGTCTACAAACTAGGGTACATTTTCTGGAATTTACACAACTTTTATTTTATGACTGCCTATCTCATTTCTTGAGGTGCTAAAATGGCAAGGCAGTACAAAACCCCCCCAAATGACCCCATTTTGGAAAGTAGACACCCCAGGGAAACTGCTGAGAGGCATGTTGAGTCCATTGAATATTTTTTTTTTTTGTCCCAAGTGATTGAATAATGACAAAAAAATAAAAATAAAAAAAAAATTACAAAAAGTTGTCACTAAATGATATATTGCTCACACATGCCATGGTTATATGTGGAATTGCACCCCAAAATACATTCTGCTGCTTCTTCTGAGTACGGGGATACCACATGTGTGGGACTTTTTGGGAGCCTAGCCACGTACGGGACCCCGAAAACCAAGCACCGCCTTCAGCATTTCTAAGGGCGCAAATTTTTGATTTCACTCCTCACTACCTATCACAGTTTCGAAGGCCATAAAATGCCAAAATAGCACAAAACCCCCCCAAATGACCCCATTTTGGAAAGTAGACACCCCAAGCTATTTGCTGAGAGGCATGTCGAGTCCATGGAATATTTTATATTTTGACACAAGTTGCGGGAATATGACAAACTGATTTTTTTTTGCACAAAGTTGTCACTAAATGATATATTTCTCACACATGCCATGGTTATATGTGGTATTGCACCCCAAAATACATTCTGCTGCTTCTCCTGAGTACGGGGATACCACATGTGTGGGACTGTTTGGGAGCTTAGCCGCGTACGGGACCCCGAAAACCAATCACCACCTTCAAGATTTCTAAGGACATAAATTTTTGATTTCACTCACACAAATCTTGAAGGTGGTGATTGGTTTTCGGGGTCCCGTACGCGGCTAAGCTCCCAAAAAGTCCCACACATGTGGTATCTCCGTACTCAGGAGAAGCAGCAGAATGTATTTTGGGGTGCAATTCCACATATAACCATGGCATGTGTGAGAAATATATCATTTAGTGACAACGTTTTGTAATTTTTTTTTTATTTTTTTTTTGGTCAATATTCAATCACTTGGGGCAAAAAAATGTAATATTCCATGGACTTAACATGCCTCTCAGCAAATAGCTTGGGGTGTCTTCTTTACAAAATGGGGTCATTTGGGGGGGTTGTGTGCCATCTTGGCATTTTATGGCCTTCAAAACTATGATAGGTAGTGAGGAGTGAAATCAAAAATGTATGCCCTTAGAAATCTTGAAGATGGTGATTGGTTTTCGGGGCCCCGTACGTGGCTAGGCTCCCAAAAAGTCCCACACATGTGGTATCCCCGTACTCAGGAGAAGCAGCAGAATGTATTTTGGGGTGCAATTCCACATATAACCATGGCATGTGTGAGAAATATATCATTTAGTGACAACTTTGTGCAAAAAAAAATCAGTTTATCATATTCCCGCAACTTGTGTCAAAATATAAAATATTCCATGGACTCGACATCCCTCTCAGAAAATAGCTTGGGGTGTCTACTTTCCAAAATGGGGTCATTTGGGGGGTTTTTGTGCTATTTTGGCATTTTATGGCCTTCGAAACTGTGATAGGTAGTGAGGAGTGAAATCAAAAATTTACACCCTTAGAAAGCCTGAAGGCGGTGATTGTTTTTTGGGGTCCCGTACGCGGCTAGGCTCCCAAAAAGTCTCACACATGTGGTAGCCCCGTACTCAGGAGAAGCAGCAGAATGTATTTTGGGGTGTAATTCCACATATGGGGGGAGTATGTTTTGCGCGTGGGTGTAAGCGTTACTGGCACTAACTAGCTACCTAGCGGCACCAGCGACACTAATACAGCGATCAGAAAAATGATCGCTTAGTGACGCTGGCAGTAGGGGGTGAAAGAGTTAACTCTAGGGGCAATCAGGGGTTAAAACCTTTATTAGAAAATGTATGGGGGTACCTAACGCTATAAAAACCTGGCGGGCGAACCTCAAAAAATAACTAGCTACCTAGCGGCACGAGCGACACTAATACAGCGATCAGAAAAACGATCGCTTAGTGACGCTGGCAAAAGGGGGGTGAAAGGGTTAACTAGGGGGTGATCAAGGGGTTAAAAGTGCTAGGTCCAGTGTAGCCCCCTACCCCCCCCCAATAAAGGTTTTAACCCCTTGATCACCCCCTAGTTAACCCTTTCACCCCCCTTTTGCCAGCGTCACTAAGCGATCGTTTTTCTGATCGCTGTATTAGTGTCGCTCGTGCCGCTAGGTAGCTAGTTTTTTTTGAGGTTCGCCGCCATGTTTTTATAGCGTTAGGTACCCCCATAAATTTTCTAACGCTATAAAAACATGGCGGCGAACCTCAAAAAAAAACTAGCTACCTAGTGGCACGAGCGACACTAATACAGCGATCAGAAAAACGATCGCTTAGTGACGCTGGAAAAAGGGGGGTGAAAGGGTTAACTAGGGGGTGATCAAGGGGTTAAAACCTTTATTGGGGGGGGGGGGGCTATCCTGGACCTAACACTAACTGCCTGACACTAACTGCCTGTCACACTGAAACTAAATGCAGTGATCAGTAAATGATCACTGCAATTTAGTGACGGTGTGACAGGGGGGGGCTGGTGGGGGCGATCGGGGGGTGACCGGGGGGGGGGGGGATCGTAAGCCTATGTGTCTGTGTGTCAGTGTAGTGCTTGTGTACTCACTGTGTGATGTCTCCGCTCCTCCGCCGGACGAAAATACCGGCGGGAGGAGCGGTGACATCACTTCCTCCTCTGCCTGTGTTTACAATGCAGGCAGAGGAGGGCGGGGGAGGAAGCTGATTGGCTGGGTAGCGATCCGGAGGGGGCGGACAAAAACGAACTGCCGCCCCCGCATCCCGGATCGCTCCTGAAGATTACCGACCCGCGCCATGTACCGCGGGGGGTCCTGATCGGACCCCCGACCCCCGTCAAGCAGGGCACGTACAGGTACGTTGATGTGCCTGTCCGTGCCATTCTGCTGACGTATATGTACATGAGCGGGTCGGGAACTGGTTAAAAAAAGGCTTTTATTTACAAACAAACCAAAAATAAGGCTTAACTCCGCATACAGGGAAAACTATAAAACAAAGTCCACTTAGCTTCAGCATAAAATAAAGTCCGCTTGTCTTCAGCACAAAAATAAGTTAAAGAAAAAGCACCTACAGTTTGTTTGTAGATGGGTCTTCACCCCAGAACTTCAAAAGTCCTAGCTGTATCTTTAACAGCTCCCAGCAGACGCACAGCTCATCTCCACAGGTGCTTTCCCACCCGAATAGCACTTTAGAGCCTCCGAAATTCCGGGCGGCAAACGACTCTATCAAGACAGAGGACTGCGAGCCAGTCCTCTCTGGATTAACTCTTTCGCCGGGAATCCCTCACCCATTTTGGGTGACCCCTGTACACTTTCACAGCTCTTTAAAGGGACCACAACCCAAATATTGGTGCTGTATAGCACCTGTTCAGGACCCAACCTTGGCGTCCTGTATATGTCCCCCCCTCTGCCTCAACGTGGAGGTGTTGGAGGCACCACTTGATATCATACAATGGACTCGGGAGAGGGCATCAGCATTCTGATGTCTCCCTGGTCTGTGCTCTACCACGAAATTGAACTGGAGAGAAAGGAACCACCTTGTTACCCTGGCATTGGTGTGCTTGTTCTAGGGGTGCAACGGATCAAAAAACTCACGGTTCGGATCGTTCCTCGGATCAGGGGTCACGGATCGGATCATTTTTTTGGATCGGCAAAAAAATAAATTCTCCCGCACTGTAATATCCACATCTCTCCCCCACTGTAATATCCACATCTCTCCCCCTACTGTAATATCCACATCTCTCCCCCTACTGTAATATCCACAACTCTCCCCCTACTGTAATATCCACAACTCTCCCCCTGCTGTAATATCCACATCTCCCCCCCCCCACTGTAATATCCACATCTCCCCCCCCCCACTGTAATATCCACATCTCCCCCCCCCACTGTAATATCCACATCTCCTCCCCCTCCCCACTGTAATATCCACATCTCCCCCCCACTGTAATATCCACATCTCCCCCACTGCAGTGGCACTAGGGTTGGTGTCACCCGGTGCAGAAAAAAATGGTGTCATCCCCCCCCCTCCCACCAACTATAGTCCCCCCTCAGTAAAGAAACCCCTTGGTGCAGACACCCACATCAGTACGTACAGACCCCCCCAGGTAGTACAGACAGACCCCCCCCCCAGGTAGTACAGACAGACAGTGCTGTATCCTGGCCTAGGCCAACAAGGCCCAGGCCTAGGGCAGCACTTTGCAGGGGGGCAGCACGGAAAGAGTCCCCGCCGGCTTGTAGCAGCAGTCTTATGGGGCGGACTGGGCTGAGAGCCAAATTGGTCTAGCACCCCCATAAAGCGCCCGCACTGCTTCTGGTATGCAGGCGGCTGGCATTCTGCAACTGTGGGGGGGGGGGGGGGGTTCTGCTGCACCATTGGCATGGTAATATCTTCTTAGTCCTCACCATAAAATTATCAGAAATTTGTGCTTAAAGTAGAACTATAGGCTACAATTTATTTTTAATTTTGGATAGATTAAGGGGGATTTTATAGCCCCTGTCAGTTTATTTTTTACCATCCCCGTCCCATTGCAGAAATTTCCCTTCACTTCCTACCCCATAGCCAAACAGGAAGTGAGAGGAAATCTATGCAAATTAAGGGAATTCATTGCCCCCCCAACCGGCCCTCAGAACTAGTGTCCCCACTCAATTTTTTTTAGGGTGTGTCATATTTTAATTACCCCTAGTAGTATGACTTCCAGCGGTATGTCCCAAGAGTGCGGGCTCCTCCTCCTCTGTGGGTGTAAACAGAGAGGAGGGCTGCCATCGGGTCTAAGCCGAAGCCGCGGCCATAACATTAGGAAAGGCCGCGGCTTTGGCCTAGCTCCGGAGCCGCGGCCATAACATTAAGAAAGGCCGCGGCTTGGGCCTAGTTCCAGAGCAGCGGCAATCCACGGATCACAGCGTGTGCCGATCCGAAGGGGATGACCCGTTCGAATCATGGATTAACTGTGATATGTTGCACCACTAGCTTGTTCTGTCTCATCCAGGTAAGGGTAGCATGGTCTGACACCAAGCGAAACTTCCTACCAAGGAGGAAACTTGATGGCCAGACACTCCCACTCCACCATGTGTAAGAAAAACCACAGGGTGCTCCTCCCCATTGATTTCCTAAAACAGGACCGCTCCCAACCCTTCACTTGAAGCATCTGTCTGCACTACAAAATCCTTTGCAAAATCCGGAGCTACAAGCAACGGATCCTGGCACAATGCCATCTTAAGCATTTGAAAAGCTTTCTCGGTCTCGGCATTCCACTTTATCATCACCGACTTTCTGCCTTTGGTCAAGTCAGTCAGCGGTGCAGCGATGTTGGGGACAAACCTCCTATAATAGCCAACTATGCCCAAAAACGCTCTGACCTGCTTCTTGGTTTGGGGACGGGGGCCAGTCCTGTATGGCTTTCACCTTACTCATTTAGGGCTTCACAGCCCTCTACCCACTATATACCCTAGGTATTTGGCTTCCTCCACCCCAATGGCACACTTCTCCGGATTGATGGTGAACTCTGCTCTTCTCAAGGAGTCTACAACTGCCTGAACCCAGGGAAGATGGGACTCCCAATCAGGGCTGAAGATGACCAATAGGTAGATTCACGTACAGATGCCTAAACTTGCGGTGGCGTAGCTTAGCGTGTTTAGGCTACGCCGCCGTACGTTAGCTAGGCAAGTACATGATTCACAATGTACTTGCCTGCTATGTTGCGGCGGCATAGCCTAAAGCAGGCGGGCGTAAGGGCGCCGAATTCAAATGTGTGTAAGGGGGCGTGTTTTATGTTAATAAGGCTTGACCTTATGTTTTTGACGTTTTTTTTTTTTTTCTGCGAATGCGCCGGGAGCCTACATTTCCCAGTGTGCATTGCGGCTAAGTACGCCGCACGGGCCTATTGATTTTGACGTGGACATAAACGTAAATCCCGATTCACGGACGACTTGCTCAAACGACGTAAAAATTTAGAATTTCGACGCGGGAACGGCGGCCATACTTAACATTACTATTTCATGTAGGGCTAAGCTCTAATTTTAGGCGGCCTATCTCTAACGTAAATGGCGTAAAAGTACTGTGTCGGCCGGGCGTACGTTCGTGAATCGGCGTATCTACTCATTTACATATTATACGCCGACCGCAATGGAAGCGCCACCCAGCGGCCATCCGAAATATTGCAATCTAAGATACGTCGGCTTGCGCCGTCCTATCTTAGATATGTTTAAGCGTATCTCTGTTTGAGCATACACTTAAACATAAGTCGGCGTAGATTCTGAGTTAGGCCGGCTTCTCAGTAGATAAGCCGACCTAACTCTTACTGAATCTACCTATATGTCATCTAGGTAGACGAAAGTGTATCGTTGATGTGGACTAGGGATGAGCTTAGTGTTCGACTCGAACCTATGTTCGACTCGAACATCTTCTGTTCGTACGTTCGAATTTCGAACAAAACGGGTCGTTCGCGCCGAAATCGAGTGACGCGCGTCGGCCTAGAATTCACTGCGGCACTGCGCGCTGATGATTAGTCAAGCATGCACCATGACCCTGCATGCTTGGCCAATCACAGCGCGCAAAAAACGAAGAACCATAATTGGCCAAAGCCAGGGTGGCTTTGACCAATTATGGCTCAGGGGGTTTAGTACACGCCCCACACTATATAAGGCCACATCAGACAGTCAATCAGTTAGAGAGAGAGATAGAGACAGTGTCTTTTCTACCAGATAGATAGATAGATAGGGCAGGCTAGTCAGTTTAGTTAAATTTACAGTGTGTAGAGGATCCACATCCCAGCGTTGTACATATATTTATACACTGTATAGCTTAGCTAGATCAGCTATTCCTATTGTTAGGCAGTAGATTGTGCTAGCTGCAGTGCTCTAACGTGTTGTATTGCCTGCATAGTGTTTAGTTTACACCTAAACATAGTACTCAGTGTTAGTGGACGTGTGCTATTTAATTGCACATACACGCTGTTGCTGCACGTGTGCTATATAATTGCACATAAACGCATTAGCTGTTACTGCATGTGTGCTATTTATTTGCACATAAACGCAGTCACTCTTACTGCACGTTTGCTGTGTTTTTTTCCTCATAAACGCATTAGCTGTTATTGCACGTGGGCTATTTAATTGCACATAAACGCAGTCGCTCTTACTGCACGTGTGCTATTTAATTGCACATAAACGCATTAGCTGTTACTGCATGTGTGCTATTTATTTGCACATAAACGCAGTCGCTCTTACTGCACGTGTGCTGTTTATTTCTGATTTTGTCCTGTGCAGGCTATTAAAATGTCTGGAAGGACAACAAAGAGAGGCAGAGAGTCACGAGGGCAAGCAGGCTCTGCATCTAGAGGCTACGCTGGTGGTGGACACGGTGCATCCTCTTCAGGACGTGGCCGTCTGACACGCTCGTCCTAATTTTTGGGAGCTGGCCATGTTGAGCCTCAACATGCAGAGAAATTAGTGGAGTGGATGACCAAGCCGTCCTCATCCTTCTCATCCTCTCACCCAGGCTGCACTTAGTTTGTCTGGCAAAGCAGCTGCCAAGGTGTCCTCTTCCCTCTGCACAATGGCATCACATAATCCTTCCCTAGTCCCACCATGTCCTCCTGAGGAGTCCCCCGAACTGTTTCAACACAGTGTTGGGTACATGCTGCATGAAGATGTGCAGCGTTTTGAAGACTCCGATGACGGAACACAGATAGAGGAAGGCATTGATGTAAGCCCAGAGAGAGCGGGTGCCCGAGAGGGACAGCAATCTGGCAGTCATGTTCCCCCAGCTGCAGCATACTGCCAGGTTTTCGACAGTGATGAGGAGGGAGGGAATGGTGAGGTCACTGACTCTACGTGGGTGCCTGATAGGAGAGAGGAAGAGGAGGAGGCACAGGCACATCTCCAAAGAGGCAGGATGCCCTCCATCACCCGCTTGGGCACCACATGCTTGACCAGACATATGTCGACCTGCCATGCAGTTCGTTGGCAAGCATACCTGAAAGACCCACACCAAAGAGCAAAGCTGGCCTCCCCTTGCCCCTCATCAGCTGGGAGCTCCAACCCCACTAGACCCTCAGT
This sequence comes from Rana temporaria, assembly GCF_905171775.1. Classification (NCBI taxonomy): domain Eukaryota; kingdom Metazoa; phylum Chordata; class Amphibia; order Anura; family Ranidae; genus Rana; species Rana temporaria. Next base: position 100,921,829 of record NC_053489.1, read on the forward strand.
CCTCTCTGAAGCCTGCACTGATGGGACTGAAGGTGTAGAAATAGGTGTGTCACAACCTAGTAGTACATGCGGAAAATCTACTGATGGTAGCAGACAAATTTCCCTGCCCCAGCTGCTGCAGCGCCGAAAGAAGTACTCTCTCAGCCATCCACATGCCCAGCGGTTGAATGCTAGCTTAGCAAAATTGCTAGCACTTCAACTGCTACCTTTTCAGTTGGTAGATTCTGCCCCCTTCCGTGAGTTTGTGGAATGTGCGGTACCTCAGTGGCAAGTACCCAAACGCCACTTTTTCTCACGGAAGGCGATTCCCGCTCTCTACCAACATGTGGAAGGCAATGTCCATGCCTCGCTGGACAGGGCGGTCAGTGGTAAGGTGCATCTTACCGCTGACTCATGGTCCAGCAGGCATGGACAGGGATGTTACCTCTCTTTCACGGCGCATTGGGTGACTCTGCTGGCAGCTGGAACTGACGCAGGGCAAGGTACAGTAGTGTTGGAGGTTGTTCCGCCACCACGCCTCCAAAACACTACTACTGGTTGTGACACGCCTCTCTCTCCTCCACCCCCTCCTCTTCTTCTTTCTCTGTGGCCTCTTCCTGTGCTGATGTTTCCTCTGAACCAGCCGTGCTCCGTAGGCGTACGAGGGGCTAAGCAGGAATGCAGGCCAAGAGATGCCATGTGGTGCTAGAGCTGGTGTGCTTGGTAGACAGGAGCCACACTGGGGCAGAGGTTCTGTCGGCTCTACAGGGGCAGGCTCAGAGGTGGTTGATGCCACGCCAGCTTAAGCCAGGAATGGTGGTTAGCGACAGTGGCACCAACCTCCTCTCTGCCCTGCGACAGGGAAAACTGACCCATGTGCCCTGTTTTGCTCATGCTCTCAATTTGGTGGTGCAGCGGTTCTTGGGCAGGTACCCGGGCTTACAGGATTTCCTTAAGCAGGCCAGAAAAGTCTGTGTGCATTTCCGAAAAGTCATACAATGCCACTGCTCGGCTGACAGACCTCCAAAGGGAATACAACCTGCCCAAGAACCGCCTAATCTGTGACATGCCCACCAGATGGAACTCTACATTGGCCATGCTGCAGCGGCTGCATACGCAGCAGAGGGCCATCAATGAGTACCTGTGCCAATATGGCAGCAGAACTGGGTCAGGGGAGCTTGTTTTTTTTTCCCCACGCCAGTGGGTCTTGATTAGGAATGCATGCACTGTCCTGTTACCATTTGAGGAGGCCACGAGGATGGTGAGCAGTGACAGTGCATGCATCAGTGAGACTGTCCCTCTTATTCACCTGTTGGAGCACACACTACGTGGAATAATGGACAGGGCCCTTGAGGCAGAACAGAGGGAGGAAGAGAAAGACTTCCTTACCTCTCAAGGCCCCCTTTATCCAGACAGTGGTCCTGCATGCCCGCCTAGCACACAGGAAGAGGACGAGGAGGATGAGGTGAAGGAAGAGGAGGATTGTATCAGAAGCGTGGAGGTGGAGCCTAGCACTCGGCATCAGCAGTCTTCAAGGGATCACTTAGAGTCCCAAGGAACCTCTGGACTGTTACGTGGCTGGGATGAGGTGGCTGCGGATCCTGTCATCCTCAGTGACCCAGAGGACTGTGCCCCGAATGCCTCAGCAAACCTACGCTGCATGGCCTCCCTGATCCTGCAAAGCCTGCGTATGGATCCTTGTGCTCGTGGTATCAAGGAGAGGGATCATTACTGGCTGGCAACTCTCCTTGATCCACGTTACAAGAGTAAGGTTGCGGAGCTTATCTTGCCGTCGCAGAGGGAGCAGAAGATGAAACATCTTCGGGAGGCCTTGCAGAAGGGTCTGTGCAACGCGTTCCCAGAACCTGGGGGATTACCAAATCCTGTTCTGGACAACGTTTTGCTGAGGCTTCGGTGAGTCACAGAAGGAGCGGTGGATAAGGGGGCCGTCTGACCCATGCGTTCAGACAATTTTTTAGTCCGCAGCCCCAAGGTATGACCGGTTCCAGCAACCATCGCCAGCGTTTGGTTTACATGGTGCGTGAATACCTAGGGGCAAGATCAGACTTGGACACCTTCCCCACCGAAAATCCTCTGGCTTACTGGGTCTTGAGGATGGATCACTGGCCAGAGCTTGCACAGTACGCAATTGAGCTACTGGCTTGCCCTGCATCCAGCGTTCTTTCAGAATGCACATTCAGTGCTGCTGGAGGCTTTGTGACCGATCACAGGGTGCGCCTCTCCACCGACTCCGTCGATCGACTGACCTTCATAAAAATAAATCAGGCTTGGATCAACACCAGCTACCAAGCACCTGATGCTGATGTAACTGAATAATTTTTTGGAAATGACAGATCCCTTGGAGACTGCCTATGCTGATGCTGAGTGACTGTCCTGTTATGCTGCTGACTGAATATCCTTTTCCCCCTTACTGATCTTGCTGATAGCTAATAAGAACATTTTTGTTTCTGGGCTCCGCCACCAGTGCCTAAGGCCCAATTTTTCTGCCCCTGTTTAACAGGGGCGTCTAATAACAATTTTTGATGCAATACTTTGCATGTGGCTCTTTGCTGCGCTCCAATTACAGTATCTGAGGGGTTGCAGTGTTGTGACACCGCCACCAGTGCCTAAGGCCCACATTTTCTGCCCCTGTTCTAGTACTTTTCTTTGTTTTGATTCTTTTCTAATTTGAGTTCATTCTAGCTTTCTCCTACGTTATCATAGTGTCATGTTTTATTTTCCTGTACTAAATACTCATCATTGTCAATGTAAACACCACGGGGTAGATCCACAAAAGGATTACGCCGGCGTAATTTTAAATTTCCCGCGTCGTATCTTTGTTTTGTATCCACAAAACAAGATACAACGGCATCTGGGTTAGATCTGACAGGTGGTACGCCTTAGTACGCCGTCGGATCCTAAATGCAATTTTTCGGCGTCCGCTAGGTGGCGTTTCCGCGTTGAGTATGCAAATTAGCTATTTCCGACGATCCACGAACGTACGAGCGGCCGTCGCATTTTTTTACGTCGTTTCCGTTCGGCTTTTTCCGGCGTATAGTTAAAGCTGCTATATGGTGGCGTACTCAATGTTAAGTATGGCCGTCGTTCCCGCGTCTAATTTCAAATTTTTTGCGTAAGTCGTTCGTGAATAGGAATGTGACGTCATTTACTTTCACGTCGAAACCAATACGTCCTTGCGGCGTACTTTGTCGCAATGCACCCTGGGATATTTTAAGGACGACGCATGCGCCGTTCAAAAAAAACAGTGTTTACGTCGGGTCACGATGTATTTGCATAGCACACGCCCCCATCACTCCCATTTGAAATTGCGCGCCCTTACGCCGCAATAGATGCACTACGCCGCCGTAACTTACCGCGCGGATTCTTTGCGAATTCACTACGCCTGCCTAAAGATAGGCAGATCTTTGTGGATCTGCCCCCACAAATCTAGATTTGTTCTTTTAGGCAGCATTGATATAATAGTAAAAGAGGGGGAACCAATGCGCAAAACCACACCTAACCAAGGGCAATAGTACAAATAAATAATGTAATGATAATACAATTAAGGACAATACTAAAAGCAGCAGCCACTACTAAAAAAGTGCTCTCGCACCAATCAGCATATGTAAAAGTGGGGGGTGTAATGGCGCTTATTAGTAAAAACGTAAAAAATGCACAGCACCGTGTGATAATTAACTGGTGATGAAGTATAAATGTTTCACTCTGAATTCCTCACAGATTCCTTACACACCAACAACTAAGATGTAAAGGAAGGGAAATGTGAAAATAATGACATCCGGCAAATAGTGACTCAAATCGCAATTTGAGATCATAACACATTAAAAATTGTGAAACAATTGTAAAACTATTATATTATAGTGAAAAAAATCCATGCAAACACTAATAAAATAATTGGTATGTGTGAACCAAAAACAACTGAATAATCAATAAGTGCACTCAAATGTGCTAAAAAATAGTTCAAACAAAGTGTTCAAAGAAAAAAATCCATGCACAAAAGTTTTCCAAGTGAGTGAAAAATGAAATAAAGTGCTTAATGCAACAATTTCCACGAAGTGCAATATATAAAACAAAGTGCTTGATGCAAAAGTTTCCACAAAGTGCGATAGTGCTTGATATAAGGGTGATGCTGCAGTCCAATGCACGATCACCTCCGTGTGGTAGTGCAGATCAAATAAAATGAAAATACCAGTCTCTCACCTCAAGAAAGGCTAATAAAGCCTATGTGTTGTAATGGAGACCAGCAGATGGGTCAGGACGCGTCAGGGGATCAGAGAAGTGACGTCATCTCCGCTCGCGGCGGAGATCTGCTGCTGCTGTTTGTTACTTTTGTTCCTGTAACAGAAAATTTAAACTGTGAGTGTTACGTTTTTTTCTATTAAACTTGCTTATACTTGCTACACTATGGAGTGCGCATTCTGCTTTTATTGAGAGCGTTTTTGGATGACCTGTGGACGGATGCTGGAAATAGCCTGGATTGTCCTGACCCATCTGCTGGTCTCCATTACAACACATAGGCTTTATTAGCCTTTCTTGAGGTGAGAGGCTGGTATTTTCATTTTATTTGATCTGCACTACCACACGGAGGGATCGTGCATTGGACTGCAGCATCACCCTTATATCAAGCACTATCGCACTTTGTGGAAACTTTTGCATCAAGCACTTTGTTTTATATATTGCACTTCGTGGAAATTGTTGCATTAAGCACTTTATTTCATTTTTCACTCACTTGGAAAACTTTTGTGCATGGATTTTTTTCTTTGAACACTTTGCTTGAACTATTTTTTAGCACATTTGAGTGCACTTATTGATTATTCAGTTGTTTTTGGTTCACACATACCAATTATTTTATTAGTGTTTGCATGGATTTTTTTCACTATAATATAATAGTTTTACAATTGTTTCACAATTTATAATGTGTTATGATCTCAAATTGCGATTTGAGTCACTATTTGCCGGATGTCATTATTTTCACATTTCCCTTCCTTTACATCTTAGTTGTTGGTGTGTAAGGAATCTGTGAGGAATTCAGAGTGAAACATTTATACTTCATCACCAGTTAATTATCACACGGTGCTGTGCATTTTTTACGTTTTTACTAATAAGCGCCATTACACCCCCCACTTTTACATATATTGATATAATAGGAAGCCACACGTTGTTGAGTATCCAAAAATATTTACTGTATCACACTTAAAATGTGTCATTTTTCATTTTTTCTAAAAATATCTTAATAGAAATTGTTTAATTTTTTATTTATTTTTTGTCAAATATATTTTTGCTTTTAAATACTTGTCTACATCTATTTTTTTTTTTTTTTTTTTTTTGTTTTTATGATCTTCTCGAGGGCGAGGTTTGTGTCCTCTATTTCTGCCCTGCAGGACATGATCTCCCCAATTGGCACCTGGGCACTGTAGGTGTCTAATCCGCCCCCAACAGCTCGAACTCCTCCTGAAATTTGGAAAAAAAACATGTATTAAAATGATGCAGGCCTACATGTATTACCTGAAGGTGTGCTGTATGACACTGACCTGATGTGGTGGCATTTTGCACTTCCTGCACATCCGGCGAGGGTGGGGCTTGGCTCTGTGTGGGGTTGGTCGGCTCCACTGCTGCAGCATGATTGCGGCCTATGAGATTGTAAAAAAAAAGGGATAGATGAATCAAAAATATTAGAGGCCTGAAAGAGGAATATCAATCATTCTTTTTAAAAAGTGTGGTACAATTGTCTGTTTTTACAATCCTTCTAAGCTTAACACAGGATTTTATCCATTACCAAAGCTGCTGCATTTCTCTATCTATGGCCAAGTTTCCTACATTGAAAAACAACAAGTATACACTGGATCACCTCTGTGTGACACCCTAACTAGGTTGTTCTTGTGACCAACACTCAGTGCCGATCCTGACCTCCCTGGGGCCCGAAGCAAAATGACATGGCACATTAAAAATGAGAAGCGGGGGGCGCTGACGACAGTGACATCTCACATTAAAGAAAGTTGAGAAGTGGGGGGAGAGGGTGTTCTGCTGTCGGAAATGACGTCTTACATTAAATTGAGAAGCAAGGGGTGCTGACTTATTGCCTCTTCTCCCATGCAGCCAGCGAGTTGAAGCAGGGTGAGGGGGCAAAAATTACTTCTTACCAGGCGGGGCCTCTAGTTATTTTGGGGGCCCTATGCAGCTTTGTGGGGCCCTAAGCGGCTTGCATAGTGAGCCTATAGGGCGGATCGGCCATGCCAACCATTGTGCTACTTAGTCCATATGTGTAATCAACTGCTGTGCTGAGCATACTCTCCTTTTACTGTATATTGACTTAAGTTGGATTATTTAAATCTAGTTAATAACACATCTACATTAAATAAAAAATTGGTCTCACATAAAATGATCATATATAGAATGAACAACCGATTATTATGCCCACAAACATGAACCTTGAGACATCTATTCTTGAACTGTATATATACACAACCTGAAAGAAAAAGCACATGCCGCAAAATAATAAAAACAAATAATCAGAGTACACTTTTAAATAACTTACGTCTTTTGAGGACTCTTGGAATTCTCTCGAGCTGCTCCGTTTCTCTTCTTTCGAGGTCTGACCACCTCTTCCTCACCTGCTACCTTGACCTCTGCACCTTGAATTTCTGATGGAGAGTCCTCTGAACATTCTCTATTATCTTGGCCTCGACCTTATTGGGGTTCTTGTAAGGCCCTTTTAGACAATCATAGTCCTCCTTTTTAAGGATGGCAACCATCTCCACCATTTTATCGAAAGCCATGTTGGTGGCTTTGTACCTCCTCTTGCTCCTGGTGTGTGCCTGGCCTCTCTCCTTACTTGCAGCTTTCTGTCTCTCCTGAGTGTCCTCCATCATGTCTTCAGTGAAGTGCATTGACCGACCGAAAAGGGGCGTGGCAATTACTAGCACGATCGTCATGGGCGGGGATACGTGCGGAGCTTCTTGCATGCGTAGTGTATAAAGGGATATTGCGTGAGTAAGAACGTCGTTCGCAGTCGGTAGAAAACGTCGGGAAAACGATCGTGCAGTACGACGATACGAAACTTGATTTTTGGACTTTATGATCAGTGGATGAGTTTGTGGGTTAGATATGGGGAGAAAGCTAAGGCTTGACTGACATTTAGTTTTTTTTGCTAAATTTTGACTTGCAGAAATAATGGAGGCCTTCAGAGAACAGGAGTTCTTCACAGAATTTGTTCAAAGGGGGCCCCGGATGGCAACCCCCCTTTTTTCTAGAATTTTTCTTTCCCCAAAAAATAATTTATTCAGCCAAGATCTGGCATTGTAATGGCCCCCCCACCCTTAAAATCGACATATATTGTTGCCACACAGCACGTGCGCTTTGGGGGGCCAAGCCTGTATGGCCACAGGCTCACGGGCCACCACTGGAACATCAATGGCCTCATCACCAGGCACAAGTGTCATGTAGTTTGTTGAGGGTCTCTTTAGGAAATTGTGCAATATGCAGCAGCAAAGTATGACATGGTTCAGATTCTACTTAACAAACCTACAGTCCTTATCTTGTTTGCACCGCCTGTATACTGCTGTTCATAGTATATAGGGCCAAAGGTTCTTGTCAGGGCCGATCCTCCCTATAGGCTCACTATGCAAGCCGCTTAGGGCCCCGCAAAGCTGCAAAGGGCCCCCCAAATTACCCTCACCCCGCTTCTAAACTCGCTGGCTGAGTCATTTCCGACAGCAGAACACCCCCCACCCCCGCTTCTCAACTTTCTTTAATGTGACATGTCACTGTCATCAGCGCCCCCTGCTTCTCATTTTTAATGTGCCATGTCATTTTGCTTAGAGCCCCAGGGAGGTCAGGATTGGCATTGGGTCTTGTAATGACCTGGGGGGAGTGGTGGCGGGGAAACTCATGCTATTTTTTTTCAATGATTTTTATCCATATTGCAGGGACCAAACATTACATTAAAGCCGCAAGCAGTATTAAATTACTTTTTTCTGAGAGTAATCTCATGTTGTGCAGGGACATTTCTAAACACATGCCACTACTATAGACACCCAGCAGGTACGATATTTAAAGGAATTTTTGATTTTTTTTTTTCACTTTAAGCATTTAAAATCGCTGCTCCAGAAAAAACGACAGTTTTTAAAACTTTTTTTTCCATTGATACATGTTCCCTGGGGCAAGTCCCGGGTTCTCAAAGACATTTTCCAACAATAACTTGAATATTGGGCTTTAAAATGAGCACTTTTGAATTTGAACGTTCGAGTCCCATAGACTTCAATGGGGTTCTAAATGTTCGCACGAACGGTCGGTCTGTTCGAACGTTCTGGTGCAAACCGAACGCGGGTATGTTCGGCTCATCCCTAATGTGGACGCAAAGTTTTTTGTCCATGGCCCTTTGGAACGTGGCGGGGGCAGAGTGTAGACCAAATGGCATCCTTTTATATTGGATGTGGCCTTCCGGTGTAGAGAAGGCTGTTTTCTCCCTATTCTTTGCTCCACATTTTGGTCCATTATTCCACCTGCCCATTTTCCTCTCCCGTTTGGACTCCAAGAAGGGCTTGCCCCTGGCTGGCGTGTTTCACTTACATACACTGGCTGACCGTGGTTTCCGATTTCCAACATCTACCTTGGTAAGTATTTTACAACTATCACCAATGAAGACTAAATGCACATGTGAGGATCATGCACACGTATATGTGACACACATGCACGTGGGTGTGTATGTTTCTCCCCCTGTTGGTTCCTTTGTAACAATCTTCATTGATATACATGTGTTTTCTTTATAGAATCTATGTTCGCGCAAAAAACTGCCTCCCCCTGAAGAAGACCGCTACTATTATTACTAAGGTCGAAACGTGTTGGGGCTTTTTGCGCCCAAAGTGAAATGTATACAGTACTGTTAAACTCTACCTTGGTTGTTCCTATAATTATGTACCAGTTTTATTGATGTTCTTTGAAGCTAATGTCCTGAGTTTTTCAGATGGTGTTCCCCTCAATATATGGCTTGTGAAGAACATCCTTATATATAATTATTTATACTTTATCTAATAAATTGTATACTTTTTTACAAATCTTATCTTCATTATTATCGTTTTCATTCACTGCTGCAACACAAAACCCCTAGGCGTAAATGTACCCTTTTTCCATTTTCTCCCTGACTTCCTTGGTCAGGGGAATCTGCCAGTACTCTTTTGTGAGGTCTGGCGTGGTGATATACCTGGCAGGACCCAACCTCTCAATTAACTCATCTACCCGTGGCATGGGATATGCATCAAACTTGGAGACTTCATTAAGTTTTCTGAAGTCGTTGCAGAAGCGAAGGGTGCCGTTGGGTTTGGGTACTAACACAATTGGACTCGACCACTCGCTCTGCGACTCTTCAATGACTCCAAGCTCGAGCATTCTTTTAAACTCTTCAGATACTGCCACCCTATGGGCTTCTGGCATACGGTAAGGCTTTAACCGGATTTTTACATTGGGTTTGGTTACAATGTCATTCTCAATGACGTTGGTGAGACCGGGCAACCCTGAAAACATGTCCCTATTTCTTTGCAGAAACTCTTTCGCTTGCTGTGTTTGGGGCCTAGTCAGGGTAGCAGCAACCTGCATCAGGTCGATCCCTGCAGGGTCCCCTGACTGTACCCCTACCACCGCAGATACCTGTTCTCTGTTCCAGGGATTCAACAAATTTACGTGATAGATCTGGTATGGTTTTCTTTTCCCTGGCTGGTGTACCTTGTAATTCACCTCACCCACTTTCTCTACTACCTCAAACGGACCTTGCCACTTGGCCAAGAATTTGCTCTCCACCGTGGGTATTAGATCAGCCACCGGTCTCCTACTTGAAACTGTCTAATTTTAGCCGGCCGGTTATACACTCTTCTTTGGGCATCCTGAGCCTTCTGCATGTGCTCCCTCACCAGCGGCATCACCTTAGCCACCCTCTCTCACATATGAGAGATATTCTTTACCACAGTTTTATGCGGTGAGGACTCACTTTCCCACGTTTCCTTTACTAGATCGAGCAACCCCCGGGGCCTTCATCCATACAATGGCTTAAACGGTGAGAAGCCCGTGAATGCTTGTGGAACCTCCTGGATGGCAAACAGGGCAGGGAGTAACATATCCCAATCCTTCTCATCTTTCTGGACCACTCTTTTCAATATGAGTGAGTGAGTGAGAAACTTATATAGTGCAACACATGCAAACTGAATCGTCTCTGGGTGCTTGGTATCCATTCCCCCGGGGCCTCAGAAGAGATGGGTCTTAATCTTTCTCCTAAAGGCCAGGTGGTTTACCTCCAACCGGATGCTGGTTGGTAGAGTGTTCCATAGTCTGGGTCCTTGGACCGCAAATCTTTGTTCTCCTTTGGACTTGTATCTGGTTTTGGGTATCTGGAGAAGATTTTGATTGGTGGATGGCAGAATGTGATTGGTGTTGTGAGCTTTCATTTTTTCGCATAGATATTGGGGGGCATTTCCCAGAATACACTTATGCGTTAGACAGAGTGCCTTGAAAGTGATTCTGTCTTTTACAGGCAACCAATAAAGGGATCTCAGTGAAGGTGAGATTGATTCCCATGTTTTTTTGCCAGTCACAAGTCTAGCGGCCGTATTTTGAACGACTTGCAGGTGAGTGATTTGGTACTTTGGGAGTCCGAGATAGAGGGCATTTGCATAGTCAAGTCTGGAGTTGATAATTGTTCCCACCACGACTGCTATGTATTTTTTTGGTATAAAGGGGGTGAGTCTGCGTAGTAGGCGCAGCAGATGGTGTGATCCGCTGACTACTGACCCTATTTGTTCATCCATTGTCATGTAGGTGTCGAAGATGACTCCGAGACTTTTGACTTTGGTGCTAGGGGTGATGGTTTGACCCAGAATGGGCGGGGCGTTCATGTTGTTGCTGGATGTATCTTCCGATTGGCCTGAAACAGAAGAAGTTCTGTTTTTGACCCATTGAGTTTAAGATGACTCTTAGTCATCCAATTTTCTATCAAAGAAAGGCATTTCTCTAGTCTGAGATAATGGTCCTTTTTGTTGCAGATGCGAAAATATAGTTGTGTGTCGTCTGCATAAGAGTGGTAAAGTAACTTCTGGTTACTGATGATTTCAAAAAGAGGGCGGAGATAGATATTGAACAGAACAGGTGACAGTGGGGATCCCTGGGGGACTCCGCATGCCATCGTGCGTTTTTCAGAGGTGAAAGGGCCCAGTTTCACTATTTGTGATCGGTTTTCCAAGAAGGAGGAGAACCACGATAAATCACATTCCGCAACTCCGGCTACGTCAACTAGCCATGTCAGTAATAATTCATGGTCTACCGTATCAAGAGCTGCGCTTAGGTCCAGCAGTACTAGAAGACAAGATTCTCCTTCGTCTGCGGCCTCTAGAGCGTCATCCCATATTTTGAGCAGTGCTGTTTCTGTCCCGTGACCCGGACGGAAACCCGATTTGGAATGGGTCAAGTAATTTATGGGTGTCTAAGTCAGGGCTCGACAAATCCCGGTCGCCAGGTCGCCATGGCGACTAGAAATAGCATCCTGGCAACTTGGCTTGGAAGGTGGGCAAAAAGAAAAAGCGGTCTTACAAGCGCACTTTTTTGGGAAAAAAATAAGACACCAGTGAAGTTATCCCCATTTTTTTTTATATTATGAAAGCTAATGTTACGCCGAGTAAATTCATACCCAATATGTCACGCTTCAAAATTGCTTCCGCTCGTGGAATGCCGACAAACTTTTACCCTTTTAAAATCTTCATAGGCGACGTTTAAAAAAAAAAAATCTACAGGTTGCATGTTTTGAGTTAGGAGAGGTCTAGGGCTAGAATTATTTCTAGTCGGGACGGGGTGCGTTTTCTGGCTCCTAACTTTTTTAGCTGGCTCCTAGATTCCAAGCAAATTTGTCAAACCCTGGTCTAAGTGATGTTGTAGCTGATGTACAACTTCTTTCTCCATTACCTTGGAGAAGACATTTAGGCCAGTTATGGGACGACGGTGGTTAGGGTCTTTGGGGTCGAGTGTGGTGTGTGTGTGTTTTTTTTTTTTTTTTTTTTTTAGAATTGGTTTGATTATACCTTGTTTCAGCAAGTGTGGCACCAAGCCCTCCTTGAATGACTGACTGGTTTATGAGCTGCATGATAGCTGGTGCCAAAGTATCGGCACATTCTTTCAGCAGTTTAGTGGGGATGATATCATTGGGCGCTGTGCTATTTCGCAGAGTCCCGATATATGGACTTTAGAGTTTTATTAACCACTTGCTTACTGGGCACATATACCCCCCTCCTGCCCAGGTGAAATTTCAGCTTCCCGCACTGCGTCGCTTTAACTAACAATTGTGCGGTCGTGCGACGTGGCTCCCAAACAAAATTGACGTCCTTTTTTCCCCACAAATAGAGCTTTCTTTTGGTGGTATTTGATCGCCTGTGCGGTTTTTATTTTTTGCGCTATAAACAAAAGAGCGACAATTTTGAAAAAAATACAATATTTTTTACTTGTTGCTATAATAAATATCCCAATTTAAAAAAAAAAACTTTTTTTTCTTAGTTTAGGCCGATACGTATTCTTCTACATATTTTTGGTAAAAAAAAAAAAAGAAATTTGCAATAAGCGACTGGTTTGCGCAAAAGTTATAGCGCCTACAAAATGGACAGAATTATTTATTTTTTATTTTTATTTTTTTTACTAGAAATGGTGGCGATCTGCGATTTTTTTTTTTTTTTTTTTTTAATTGGGACTGCGACGTTATGGCGGACACATCGGACACTTTTGACACATTTTTGGCGCCATTCACATTTATACTGCGATCAGTGCTATAAATATGCACTAATTACAGTATAAATGTGACTGGCATTGAAGGGGTTAACACTAGGGGGTGAGGAAGGGGTTAAATGTATCCCTGCATTGTGTTCTAACTTTGTGTGGAGGGGGGGGTGACTTGGGGGGTTGACCGATCTATGTCCCTATGTACAAGGGACACAGATCGGTCTCCTCTCCAGAGACAGCACCGCTGTCTCTGTGTAAAACGGCAATGAGAGATGATCTCATATGTTTACATATGAGATCATCTCTCATTGGCCGCACAGATCGCATCGCAAACGGCCACTCTGATTGGCCGTTCGCGGCGATCTGTAATTGGCTGTGTCCAAGGGACACGGCCAACACAGTTTCCCCGCTGCGCGCTCTGGAGCGCGCGCGGGGAACGCCCAAAGGGGCGGACGTCTATTGACGTCCTTTTGGATTTTGGGATCCGTGCTGTAGCCGTCATTTGACTATAGCGCGGGTCCCAGGAGGTTAAACCTCTCAACTAGGCCATCGGTCTGCGGGTGATAGACGGACGTCCGCAACTGCTTAATCTGAAAAAGTTTTCACAAGTCCACCATCACCTTTGACAAAAAAGGGGTGCCCTGGTCCATCGGTATCTTTGGGGAACCCAGTTCGTGAGAACATTTTAAAATAATTTCCTGGCAATGGCCTTCGAGGAAGTTTTCCTCAAAGGGACTGCTTCTGGAAACCTAGTTGTGTAATCTAGGATGACTAATATGTATTGGTGCCCCCTTGCCGACTTTACCAGGGGTCCCACAAGATCCATAGCGATCCGCTCGAATGGGACCTCAATAATTGGCAAGGGTACTAGAGGGTTTCTATAGTGGGGCACTAGGGCAGTTAACTGGCAAATGGGACAAGACAATATCTTTTAACCTTGGCCTTCACCCCTGGCCAGTAAAACCGGTCGGTTATCCTAGCCTCTGTTTTCTCCGCCCCCAGGTGTCCTCCCAGTGCGTCGTTGTGGGCTACATCAAGGAGCATCCGCCTATACGGTTGGGGAACCAGCAACTGCTCTACAGTTTCCCCTCGGCTCTCAGCCACTGGATATACCAAGTCCCCCTTCAACGCAAAATGAGGAAACCTCTGATCTGAACCTGGCATTTGTGAGACCCCATCAATAACAGAAACCTGCTCTCGAGCGTTTAACAAGGTAGGATCCTGTAATTGGGCGGTGCCAAATGCACCTCTGGATACATCCAGGTCTGGATGCACTGGCCTTCAGGATGTTTCCCTTTCATCCTCCTCAACCGGGGAGAGCTCCTCATCATCCTCCCCCAGCATAACTTTTAATTGGAAGACTCTCCCCCCCCCCCTCAAAGATCAACTCAGTTTTGCGACCGGGAACAGTGGCATTATCATCCAAATTAGCATTCTCTGAAATTTCATTATTAGTGACGGGTATCTCCATATCAGTAGGGTGTGCTGTGGAGGTTTCAGGTCCGGACCCATCAGACCCTGTCCCTTCCAGGCCCAGTGTTCCCAGTTCTCCTTGCAGCCCCATCTGTACCTGGTTCCATAGTTCAAGAAATAGTGGACAGTCTCGCCCCACTATGATGTCATGTTTTAAACTTTTTACCACCCCAACCTCCTTTGTAACTGAGATATGGCCATAGGAAACAGTCACCGGGACCAGGGGGTATTCCCTGGTGTCCCCATGGATACACACTACCCGTAAAGTCTTATTTACTGGGCCAAGTCTCCCGACCGCCCTGGCATGTACAAGTGTTACCATGCTACCGGAGTCCAGTAGAGCCCTGGCAGGAAGGTGGTTCACCCACACTTCACACTTGAACCGTCCTGCAGTAAGATCAAGATGAGTGGCACACACTCTTTGCACATAGAATGAGCTTCTCCGACCAGTCCTGCAGTCCATAGGCTCCTCCTGCAGTGGGCATTGTGCCCGGGTATGCCCCCAGGACAGATATCGCCTACACTGTAGGTCCCCCATTCTTGGGACAGGCGCCAACCTTTGTGTTTCTGTGGAAGCTGACGCATGTTTGCATGTTCCAATGTCTGGCAGGGCTTCTCTCCTAGGTACTGTGGCTGGTCTGGTTGGCCTTGGTGTGGGTTCCCGACGCTTGGCAGGCCCAAGCTGGTCCTCTACCACGGTATACCTTTTGACCAACTCAACCAGTTGGTCAGCAGTTACAGGTTCTCTGTGACTTACCCAGCACAGTAGGTCATCTGGTAGGGACCGCAGGTTCCAGTCCATCACCACCCGTTCCACCATTTATGGACCGGACAACTTTTCTGGCTGCAGCCAGTTTTTGACCAGCTGTACCAGTTTGTGCATTTGGGACCTGGGTGGTCTGTCAGGTGTCTACCGCCAGGGATGCACCCTCTGAGCCCAGATGGCTGTGGTCACCCCCAGGCTGGGCCAGGATCTCTGCCTTCAACCGCTCATATTCGCTGATGTGCTCAGATGGAAGGTCAAAATAGGCCTTTTGCGGGTCACCGGTGAGGAAAGGGGAAATAATGCCAGCCCATTGGTCACGGGGCCACCCCTCTCTCTCTGCTATCCTTTCAAAGGTAGTGAGAAAGGCCTCTACATCTTTGCTGGGTGTTGGTTTTTGTAAGAAATGGTTTGCTCTCACAGACACTTGGTTACCAGCAGAAACGACCATTTGCTCTTGTCCCTGAGCCAGCTGCTGTGGTCTCCTGCTCGGTCGTAAACTGAGCAGCTAGCAGCCGTGTGTTTTCCTGCTGTGCAGCTATAGCCTGTGCCAGGGCCCGCTGCTGCTGAGCCATCGCTTCCTCATGGCGTCGGTTTGCCTCTGCTGAAGCTTGCTGCTGGGTCACAGTGGCTTGTGCCAAAGCCTTGATGACCTCCTCCATGCCTTTGCCTGCTGCTTGCAATGTCTGAGCTGACTTCACCCAATTAAGCGAGGCTAGTGCATGATTCATAAAGCACTTACCTCGCAAATTTCCCCGTCGGCTCCTAACTCCCCCCGGCGGAATGCAAATTCCGCGGCTAGGGGGAGTGTACAATTTAAATCAGGCGCGTTCCCGTGCCGATTTAACTGCGCATGCGCCGCCGGCGAAAAAGCCCAGTGCGCATGCTCCAAATGACGTCGCTAGGACGTCATTGTTTTCGGCGGCTAGGTTACTTACGGCCATCCGTATTCCCGACGTACTTGCGTAAACGACGTAACAAATTTAAAACTCGGCGCGGGAACGTAGCCCATACTTAACATTAGCTACCCCTCATATTAGCAGGGGTAGCTCTCCGCCGGAAAAAGCCGAACGCAAACGACGTTGAAAAAGAGCGACGGGCGGGCGTACGGACGTGAATCGGCGGTTCTCCTCATTTGCATATGCAACGTTTAAAAAAAAGCGACGACACCTAGCGGCCGGCGGGAGATTACAGCCTAAGATTCGACTGGTGTAAGTCACTTACACCAGTCGGATCTAAGGGAGATCTATGCGGAACTGATTCTTATGAATCAGTCGCATAGCTCCGACCGTGGGATCTCACAGATCCGACCGTCGGCTCTCACAGATACGACGGCGGATCAGGAGATCCACCGTCGTATCTCTTGATGAATCTGGCCCTGTCTCTTTAAGTGTCAGTTTTTAGTTTTTAAATGTTTTTTTTGCGGCTGCAAATGCACGTTGACAGCATCCAAGACACCAGTTGTAAAGTTTGGGGATTATTGCTTCATTGTGCATAAACCGTTTAAAAAACGGCTTTTATTTACAAACAAACCAAAAATAAGGCTTCACTCAGCATACAGGGAAAACTTTAAAACAAAGTCCGCTTAGCTTCAGCATAAAATAAAGTCCACTTGTCTTTAGCACAAAAATAAGTTAAAGAAAAAGCACATACAGTTTGTTTGTACCTCCAGCACCACTTCCTGTTTTATGAGCTGTTCTCTGGAGGTGTTAACCCCCTGTATGCTGACTCCCAGTGGTCAGGGGCGGAGGCTCTTTCCCCCCCGAATAGCACTTTAGACTGAGCCTCTGAAATTCCAGGCCCCAAACGACTATCAAGACAGAGGACTGCGAGCCAGTCCTCTCTGGATTAATTATTTCGCCGGGAACCCCTCACCCATTTTGGATGACCCCCTGACTATAGGCTCCTGAGATGTGAATTCCGGTTCTGGAGAAAGAGAGGTGGGGGGAGGGGACAAAGAAAAATGGAGAGAAAGAAGAAGGGATAGAACGAACAAGAAAGATGGAGAGAGAGAAAAGGGGAAGAAAGGAGAACAGAGAGCAAACGGTAGGGTAAAAAATATTTGAAAAATGTTATTGGGGGGGTGACTCCATATTTTACCGCACCAGGTGACACCAACCCTAGTGACGCCACTGCCCCTGAACACTTTCACAGCTCTCTTTAAAGGGACCACAACCCAAACATTGGTGCTGTATAGCGTTTAGCAGCATTTACAAGCTGTTATGTGCATTTGGCATTTCAAATGCCTCTGAACATCCATCTGAACCCATTTTTTTTTGCGTTCCAAAAAATTCTTCTAAACCCAACTGCCTAGAAACAACTATAAACGACCCTGTGTACATGTACTGATAAGATAACACAGAGGAGAGTTCAGGGGCAGCTGAAGAAAATGCCCAACTACTCCTTAACATCCCAGAGCATAGTATACTAGCTCATTATGTAATACTCACCTGGGATTAAAGCCCCTGCTGCGGTGCCCAACACAGCACCGGCGGCCAACATGTCGTCCCGCATTTACTTCGGGGATCGCGGCTTCCGCGATGCGATTGGCCGGAGCCGCAATGACGTCACTCCCATGAATGCGTACAATCCGCCAGTCACGGCATGACCTCCTTTACAAACGGAACAATCGACATTGTTAAAGTGCGCCTGCGCCGTTGTGTATGGCGCATGCATCGTAGAGCACAAGTCTCTAGCACAAGTCTCTAGTGTAAATATCTCCTAAACCCTGTAGGTTTAGGAGATATTTCTAGCACCTACAGGTAAGCCTTAATCTAGGCTTACCTGTAGGTAAAAGTGGTCTGTAAGGGTTTACAACCACTTCAAGGCCCCATACACACTATCAGATTTTCTGTAGATTTTTGTCTTCAGATTTACCAAAACCATGTAGTGCAAGGGCCTGCCTGATTGCATACAAATTGAAACTCTTAAGCCTTGTACACACGGCCGTTTCTCCCAATGGGAAAACCGCGAGGAGAGCTTTTAGCCGGGAATCCCGGCCGTGTGTATGCTCCTTGCAGTTTTTCCAAGAGGAAAACTGCCCAAAAACCTACGGACAAAAAAAGAGAACCAGCTCTCTTTTTTTTTTCCTGCCGGTAAAATGGCGGACTTTTGCCCAGCGGTTTTTGGCAGTTTTCCTATGGGCCTAACTGGCCATGTGTAGGGGGAAAGACTGACCAAGCAGGTTCTTGGCTTTCTCCTCGGGATTTCCGACAAAACTTTTCCCGTTTGGAAATCCCGCACATGTGTACAGGGCATAATGGTTTGACCGCATAATATAATATATGGTTTTGGTAAATCTGAAGACAAAACTCTGCAGAAAATCTAATAGTGTGTATGAGGTTTAAGACCCAGGTAAAAGACTGCAGCAGGTGGGCAGGCAGGGTTTGCTTTTCCTCCCCAAAAACAACAAATGCATTGTGCATGTAAATGAATCACAACTCAACTGTCAGTTTGTGTAACTTACCTCTTTTAGCTATACAGTATATAGCAGGTTTCTGTCTGTGATGTCGCTCCTCGTCTTGTGTAAATTTCAGAGTTCTCTGACTTCCTGTTTCCTTCCTTTTCAAGTTCTAATACTACATGTCCCATGATCATTTGAGCCTCTAACTCTTCCAGTTCTGAGAGTTGATGTGGGTGGGTCCTAGAATTACTAGAATTACTGTGGGTGTTTCTGGGCCTCCGTTTGTGAGGTGAAAGGTGTATTTGTGTCATACCTCCTCCTGTGTCATTCCGGTCCATGCCAAAGAAGAATGGCTTATTGCAAGACTACAGATGACTGGCTATGGGAGGTTATTATGAAGGTGTTTCCTTCATATGTAAATTAATCACTTCACAGAGAGCAGGGCTGTGGGAGGGCAGGACCTAGTCAGAATTCAGTCCTGCCCAGTTAAATATGCTATTTGTGATCTAATCAAACCTGCCCAACAGCAGCACAGCTAGCTTTCAGAGCAGGTTGTGTATGTGTGTATGTGAAGGTTTCCTTCTTGAATAATGCTGTGATCTGTGAGGTGGGACTTGGAAGGTATGGACTCGTTCTGTAGGTGTGATTGGGTGGTACATACAGGGCACCGGACTATGGATTCCACTTTTTTTTTTTTTTTTCGAAGCATGTAATTAGAGCCAGATGCTCTAATAGGCTTCAAAAAATGGTGGGCTAGAGGCACAGATTCCACCCAGTTGTGTGATGATAGTGAATTAATATACACTATTTTCACACAAAGCCATGAAGGAAACCACTGGAGGAGCGGTTACCGGAGCCGCTGTCGGCACCCCACCATCTGTCACCTAGATGGGGTCCCCCTGCTATGCTGTAGGACACTTGGAGCCGCTGCCTGCAGTGGAACCCGTTGATTGCACTGGGAGACCTGATGTTTCTTGGCCTTGCAGGGCACAGGAGAGGTTGCTGCTGTAAAGCAGATGCAGGAGAGGTTACCACAACAGCTGCACTCACTCCACCACAATGCTTAAGGAAGGTGCCTCTCCTACCTGGGTTAGCCCAGCCATACCTGCATCATCTGAGACGATTACAAACTTAACCCTTTACCTGAAGCAAGTTTTTTGCTTAACAGCACTAATATAACATTGTCCTTATAGAAGCTTTTCATAAAAACTATCAAATTGCTCTATTTTGTACAATGTCAGTGAAAGGTATGGATAAAAATAAATATCTGTCAATATTAAGATGGGGTGGGGGGGTATATTGGGACTTTAACCACTTGCTTACTGGGCACATATACTCCCCTCCTGCCCAGGTGAAATTTCAGCTTCGGGCACTGCGTCGCTTTAACTGACAATTGCGCAGTTGTGCGACGTGGCTCTCAAACAAAATTGACGTCCTTTTTCCCCACAAGTAGAGCTTTCTTTTGGTGGTATTTGATCACCTCTGCGGTTTTTATTTTTTGCGCTATAAACAAAAAAGAGCGACAATTTTGAAAAAAAATACAATATTTTTTACTTGTTGCTTTAATAAATAGCCCAATTAAAAAAAAAAAAAAAAAAATTCTCAGTCTAGGCCGATACGTATTCTTCTACATATTTTTGGTAAAAAAAAAAAAATCGCAATAAGCGACTGGTTTGCGCAAAAGTTATAGCGCCTACAAAATAGGGGACAGAATTTTTTTTTTTTTTTTTTACTAGTAATGGCGGCGATCTGCGATTTTTATTGGGACTGCGACATTATGGCGGACACATCGGACACTTCTCTTTTTTTTTTTTTTTTTTTTTTTTTTTTTTTTCAGGAGGGTGGCGGGCGAGCCCGGGGCAGCGACAACTCTGTCCAGCACGGACAGTGGTCAGATAGGGACCGAGGGGAAAAGCCTGTGCCCCTTACTCTAGGGAGGAGTGCTTTAGAGACTAAGATTAAGTCTATGCGGGACATCGAATGGTGCAAGGCCGAGAAGCAGGAATATGCCCTGTCCGTGGGGTGACCATATCTCCACGTATCAACAAGGTTGAAATCCGCGAGGAGCCTCGCGAATCTCGTGAAGCGCGACCCCACAGACGCGGCCTGATCCCCGACCATCCTATCCAGGGAGGGGTCTAGTACATTGTTAAAGTCACCCAGCCAGATCGCCGGTGTATCAGGGTGTAGGGCCATAAAGTCAAATCCTGAAACCAATATAGTGGACTGAAACGGGGGTGGGACGTAGAACGCCATAAGGAGGAACAGGTCTCCGAACAGTTTAGCTTTTAAAAAGACATACCTGCCCTGCGCGTCTATCACTGAATCCTGGAGTTCAAAATGCGCCGTTTTGGCAATTAATATAGTTACCCCTCTGGAGTGTGTGGTGTGGACTGAGTGGAACGCCCAGCCCACCCACGGTCGCCTAAGCGTCCTCTGGGCCAAGCCCTCTGCATGCGTCTCCACAAGGACCACAACATCCGCCCTCAACTTTTTAAGCATTGCAAATACTGCTGAGCGCTTAATTGAATCCCTCATCCCACGGACATTCCAAGTTAACAACTTTAGCGTGGCCATGGGACGAACCAGGGAAGATATAAAACTCCAGGATACAGACGGCCCTTACCTGCATACCACATTACCCCATGATTACACAGAAACACATCACCATACGCCAATAATTGCACATTAACAACTGTTACCCAGAACATTCGTATCCCCCCTCCCTGCCTTGCACTGTCCCCAACTGGTGCGGGCTTGAACCCTCAACTGCCAACGTGGCAAAAGCAGCACCCAATGCATAGTGGAAAAAGATTTAACTAGCCAGGATATACATAGGGAGCAGGGGTGTATTTAGGTTTTGTGCCACCCTAGGCCTGGTGAAACTCACGCACCCCCTACTTTTATATATGACGCACCCCTTCCTTTTTAAGACCCGCCCTATCATTTTCATGGGAGGAGTACAAGGTGGGATGAGCACAGGGGGACAGGGTGGGATGAGCACAGGGGGACAGGGTGGGATGAGCACAGGGGGACAGGGTGGGATGAGCACAGGGGACAGGGTGGGATGAGCACAGGGGGACAGAGCATCTTTTAATTTGGGGGGAGAGGGTGGTATGGGGATATGTGCCGAGGAGTGATTTGATTTTTTGCCGCCCCCCGCAAAGTGCCGCCCTAGTGCCGCTTGTCGGCCTAGGCCATAATACATCACTGATAGGGAGACCACCAGCACAGCCCCGGATTGCGACCAATCAGACCATCCAGGATGGGACCGTGCGGCGGCAGCCCCCCAGGCTTGAAGAGGGGTTGCTGCAAGTGGGGCGGAATTCCACTGTGTGCTTAAGCACAATGTGGGACCTTGCTCGCTGTCCGTTGCGAGTCCCTGAGTAGTATGCTTCCCTCCGCCGGAGAAGGGAGTGTGTAACATAGGATCGGCTATACCTCCATCAATTAGCAAAAGGCGGAAAAAGTTTTAGGTAACACAGGCAATGGATGAAAAAATCCAGTGGTCAAAAGAAAAGTAAATAAAACAAAGCAAGCGGTCATCCCCCATATTCAGATCGATGGGCAATCTGTCCCCCCAGTAAAGGATCCAGTCATGCGAGCAATAAAAGATCACAGCCCCCCGCATACCGCAGCCCCCGGAGGGGGTCACAAGCTGCAGGGGTGTCCTGGGCGCCCCGGGGCTCCGGTTGTTAGAGAGCAATGTCAGGATGCAGTTCGGAGCCCCCGGCACCACATAAGGGGGGGGTGAGCTTCAGGCTGGGGTCAGACAGGAGACAGGGGGTGTCGGGTACGGGCACCTCACAGGGGGAGGATGTGGGGAGACTCCCGGGGCATGAGGTAAGCTGGGGTTCACGAGGCCCCCACAGGGGTGGCCAAAACAGACTGTAGGGCCAGGGCGTCAATGACGGCTATGCAGCAGGAGCAAAAATAAACATGGTACTTATCTGTGCCCTTCCCGACGCTCCAGCCAGGCCAAAACCTCCTCCGGGTCCTCAAAGAAGTGAGCACGATCCTCTCCTTCCACACATAAACGGTCCGGGAACAGCATGGCATATTTCACATGTTTGATCCGCAGACGCCGCTTGGCCTCCATGAAGGTCTTCCGTCTGCGCTGGACCTCAGCCGAGAAATCCGGAAAAGCGGCCACCATCTTGTTGTCAAAGGGAATATTACCCCTCTCTCTGCTTAGCCGGAGGATAGCATCTCTGTCCCTGTAGTTCAGGAACTTTGCTATGAACGTGCGGGGGGGTGCCCCGGGTGGCGGCGGCCTGCCTGACATGCGATGGGCATGCTCCACAGCGAACATAGGGGAGAAGGACTCTCTTCCATATGTGTCCCGGAGCAGTTTTTCCAAAAAGTCTTGTGAGTCTCTCCCCTCCACCCCCTCAGGAAGGCCGACAAACCTCAAGTTACACCTGCGGCTTCTGTTCTCGAGGTCGTCCTGCTTCTGTAGGAGCTGGTTGATCTGCAGCTGCATGGCCTCCGAGGATTGCTGGAGAGGGGGGAGGGAGTCCTCCACAGCACCCAGTCTCACCTCTGCCTCGGACACCCTCTCTCTCAGCCTCTGCATGTCTTGGCGCACCAGGGAGATATCCACCTTCACCTCCTCTCTTTGCTGTAAAGGGTGGTCTGGCAAGCTGCCACAGCTTCTCGGCAGGAGGTAATAGCCAGAAGCACCTTGGCTATGTCCGCGCCAACCGCTGCTTCCTCTGTCCTCGTGGCGCCGCCATCTTGCGCCGGGGGGTCTTTCTCCTGGCGGAGATACTGGTCTATTTTAGGGCCAGCCGACTTAGTCGCCTTCGGTGGAGCCATGACCACTGGGTTGTCCGGGGTCTGCTGGAGGTTTTCAGCGAGAAAATTCTCGGGTGGAATCGCAGGATAAGGCAGCAAGGATAAACGGCCGGCGGAGCTCAGCAGACTAGCGTCCTATCCCATGCCGCTCCAGGCCACGCCCCACATCGGACACTTTTGAAACATTTTTGGCACCATTCACATTTATACTGCGATTAGTGCTATAAATATGCACTAATTACTGTATAAATGTGACTGGCATTGAATGGGTTGACACTAGGGGGTGAGGAAGGGGTTAAATGTGTACCCTGAATAGTGTTCTAACTGTGTGGGAAGGGCACTGACTGGGGGAGGTGACCGATCTGTGTCCCTATGTACAAGGGACACAGATCAGTCTCCCCTCTCCCTGACAGGACGCTGTCTCTGTGTGAGCCGGCAATGAGAGATGATCTCATATGTTTACATTTGAGATCATCTCTCATTGGCCGCACAGATTGCATACCAAACGGCCACTCCGTTTGGCCGTTCACGGCGATCTGTGATTGGCTGTGTCCAAGGGACACGGCCAGCACAGAATTTCCCCGCTGTATGCCCGGGAGCACGCCCGGGGAACGAGGGAAGGGGAGGACGTCAAATGACGTCCTCCTGGATTTTCAGGTCCGCGCTGAAGCTGTCATTCGGCTATAGCGTGGGCCTCAAGTAGTTAAATTAGGTAATAGGTCAATTACCTCCATCCCTAATAATAATTATATAATAAAGGAGAGAGCAGGACTTTAAATGAGGCATGTGCGGGGAACAAATTACAATGGGTTGGGAGAAAATAATATATCTGGAATAGGTTATAGGTTAATTATTTTAATACTTTCACATAATGCATTGTACATGACTATATTGCATTATTAAAGAAATTTGGTAAACATATACACTTCACAGACTTGGTTGGGGAAAAGGTTATTTTCGGCAGTGACCCAAGTGTACAAACAGAAAGTACAATGAAATATATTGCAGTAAATACATATTGAAGCATGAAGACGGTAGCTCTACGCGTTTCGCAACTAATGGTCGCTCGTCAGGAGCAGGCATGCATTGCATTTTATATCTGTAACATAAGCACATTCCAGGTTGATCCAGGGCATACATCATTTGAAGGGCCGAGGACAATTCAAGGTCCCAGATGGTACTCACCAGGTAGCCAAGTGCTGCCGGCACTGGAGTGAAGCCCCAACCAGTCCCCATGTGCTGGAACAACCCCTACCGGGGACTGTGGCAGGACGCTATAGGACAACAAGCCCCCAAACAGGACGCACCCAGGTTGCACAGGCATCAAGCAAAGGTGATGTATGGACAGAAGTCAGTGAATGGTGATGACTGTAAATAAAAGAAGGCATAAACTAGATGTGGATGGCAATGGGGGAAGGAGAACTTTAAACTAAGGCTGGAAAGTGGAGACAATGGGGATAGATGAACGTGCTGAGTGGGGGAAACAAAAGAGGTACCTGAGAAGTCCAAGTGTGTTGCATGTGAGTCTGTGGCACAAAGCCAAATGCCTGCAGCAAACGTGGGTAACGCCCTTATCTAGGGACCGCTGTCCAAAGTTTCCCGCCAATGTCACGCACACGAGGGGGAGGAGAGGGGAGTTCCCATGTGTTGTTCCAGCACATGGGGACTGGTTGGGGCTTCACTCCAGTGCCGGCAGCACTTGGCTACCTGGTAAGTACCATCTGGGACCTTGAAGTGTTCTTGGCCCTTCAAATGATGTCTGCCATGGATCAACCTGGAATGTGCTTATGTCGTTACAGATATAAAATGCAATGCATGCCTGCTCCTGACGAGCGACCATTAGTCGCGAAACGCATAGAGCTACCATCTACATGCTTCAATATGTATGTACTGCAATATATTTCATTGTACTTTCTGTTTGTACACTTGGGTCACTGCCGAAAATAACCTTTTCCCCAACCAAGTCTGTAAAGTGTAAATGTTTACCAAATTTCTTTAATAATGCAATATAGTCATGTACGATGCATTATGTGAAAGTATTAAAATAATTAACTTATAACCTATTCCAGATATATTATTTTCCCCCAACCCATTGTAATTTGTTCCCCGCACATGCTTCATTTAAAGTCCCGCTCTCTCCTTCTTTATTAAATATCTGTCAAGTTACAAACATTTGAAATTTTTTTATTACTGTTTTTTGTTTTTGCAGGTCACATACTGTGGAAAAAAGCTATTAAGTTTTATGTCACAGGAGGACTTTACACCAAAGGAATTAAATCATCCATGTCTACAAACCCAAACAGCATGTAAGTAGTAAATGAAGTCACATTGCACAGGTTTGATATTTGAAGTATTTGGAAGAATTGAAGCTGATTTAGGATTAGCATATATTGTTTAGATAACAGTAAAAAATAATGTGTAATAAATAAATAATACAACAAATACAAGATGATAATAAATACAAGAGCACAGCTCCCAAATGTCCCTGATTTGGAGCAATGTCCCTCTGTCCCTCTTTCCTCCTCACGTGTCCCTCATTTTGGTCTGATCTATATAGTAGTATATAAAATGCAATATTTATCTTTCAAAAAGTGTCCCCTGGTGCTAAATCTTGCATCCAATTTTTAAATGTCTGCATTTGTAAATGTTAAAGGCCAATATACAGGATTAGTAGTGGTAAAAAAAGCACTTGTTGGTTTAACTAATCATTTTTTTGTATAATTCTCCTTTAAGGGGACATGGCAGAGATCCTATGCCTACATATATTTGCTAATAGGTGTACTCATTCCCATCTCAAAAAAATGGGAGGTACTGTATGCAAGAGGCTGTGTAACTTCATTGGGTTTCTCAGCCTCCACATGTCCACCAGGGCAAATTCCCTCATCAGGCGGCCCAGTCTGGTCAGTCTGGATCCCCCTGTTGTTACCTCGGGACGCGCTGGTCGATCCATATAAGGATCCATAGTCATGTTAAAATCCCCCATCCACATCGCCGGTACCGTCGGGTATCTGGCCATAAATGCCAGGCCCGTGGTGACGACCTCTGAGCAGTACAGAGGGTAGATATAGCAGGCAATCAGTAATATAGGCATTCCGTCAATACGGGCATGTAGGAACAGATACCTCCCCTGCTGGTCAGACTCCAAAGACACTAGTTCAAATGGAGTGGCCTTGGACACCAATAACGAAACTCCCCTAGAAAAGCTAGTATGAGTGCTGTGGTACGCCCAACCTATCCAAGGGCGCTTTAGTGCAGACTGCAAGTGACCTGTAACGTGTGTCTCAGTCAAGGCCATTATATTGGCCCTTTGAGATTTAAGATAGGCCAGGGCAGCTGTGCGCTTAATTTTATTTCTCACGCCTCGCACATTCCAAGTCAGGACTTTAACTGAGGTCATGGGGTCAAATCTACTCGGCCGGGCCATCAGGGTGACAAACCGGTAAAACATAAGCATCTTTCCCTTTTAAAACAGCACTGTTACTTGCACCTTCATATACAGTTGTTCCTGTTACAATACTTTTTGTGCTGTAGAGATGTATCAACCATATAGGGTCACAACGGTGGCCCTGCAAACTTACATCCCCCTCCAAGCCCATCACCTCCCCAACCTGGTATGAGCATTGGCTTCCCAAAAAATACAACCAATTTTAGAAAAAAAAACGTCCAGTAGTATAGAAACCTGACTGGAGGCACATATCTTTTGTTCTGTGTAGATCAAAACATGACAAACACAGTCAGTCCCGTAGGGGCGATTGTTCACTGAGCTGCACATGGAGCTAAAGCGGGAACAAGGAACCATTCCCACGAGATTTTAAAGGACTCGCTCCTCCTGCTGTTCAACTTATATCCCACCATGTCATACCCCATTCCTGCACCAATTATAAAAAACGGTACTCACTTGCACCCAAAACCGACTCTATGCTTGTCTCCCCTTCCGATCCAACCAGGCTGCTGCTGACGCTGGTGTGTCAAAGAACTGTGCCCGGCCATCCTCTTCCACTCGCAGCCTGGCTGGAAACAGGATGGCATACTTGAGGTTCAGAACACGCAGACGGCGCTTCACATCCTGGTACTGTGATCTCTTCCTCTGCACCTCGTTGGAGAAGTCCGGGAACACAGCCACCTGGCCATTGTCCACACGCATGTTCCCCTTTTCCCTGGATAGGCGCATGATTTTATCCCTATCCCTAAAATTTAGGAATTTGGCAATAAAGGTACGAGGGGGTGCCCCTTCAGGCGGGGGTTTTGCCGGTATTCTGTGCGCTCTTTCCACTGCAAACATCGGTGAGAAAGCTTCTCTCCCATGCACTTTGATTAGAAGGTTCTCCAGGAATTCAGACGGTTCTCTGCCCTCCGCACGCTCCGGCAAACCTATAAAGCACAGATTACAGTGGCGGAGCCTGTTCTCAATTTCATCTTGGTGGGAGTGTAGCTGGTGAATTTGCCGCTGCATGGGGTTCAGTATGTCCTTTGCGGCGCTGATGCGGGCCTCCGTCTCAGACTCTCCCCCGAACCGTGGACAGATCTTGTCTCAGGAGGGATATGTCGATTTTTCACCTCATCAATTTTAGTTGTGAGGGTGCCCTGAAGTGCGGCTATAGCTTCCAGCACTTTCGCTGTCTCCGCCGCATGGCGGTCCTCCCCTTGGGCCTTGTCCGCGCCATCTTTGGCCTGCTCCGTCGTGTCGATACTTAGCGAGCTTATCCGCCGCGGCGGATGATTTCTTCGGTGGGGACATCTGCCGCTCCGGTCCCGGAGGTTCCAATCGGGTTTCTGGGTAGTTAGAAGGTCAATCTGTGACTCAGGATGGTAGATAGGATTTTCAGCAAGAGGAGCTCCTACAACCCACGTCCTACTCCATCGCTAGCCAGGCCACGCCCCACCCTTACCACTATTTTATTTGTAATAAAGCCGACCATAGACCGTTTTAATCTTGGTAGCGTAGCAATACCCCCGTAGGAGCTGCTGGTTAGATTTGGGCCTGCACGTTACCTCAACACTTGTCGTCTAGGGAAAGAAAGTCTGAAAGAACTCAAATGTCCACACAAGATGTAAAACCTCTTTCTTGTTTTATTCTTTTGCTCAAAACTCGTGAAGAAGGTAGGATGAAGGGGGAAGGGAAGGTTCAGGTACACGGTACAGATCACTGGGGAAAAACCCCTAAACTCCAAAGTCATTCACCACTCCCTCTTGAGTATTGCTCAATCGGATAGACCCCTTGAACAGTCCGGAATCCTCTGCCACAGGATGTAATATCTGAACTTCTAGCCGTACAGTTAAAGAGCCTTTAAGCCGACCCGAGGAACTGTAGGACAACTTGAGTCGTGGATCTCTCCTTAATAAGGTCACCAGGCCTATCCCGAGACATAAGCCTTCCACTTGGTCTCCTCCAGGGCAGGTCCTCCCCTGGTTTCCTTCATTAAGTGTAGCTTCCTTCACTTACCTGGACAGCTTGGGATCCCTCTTGATTCGTAGGCCCCAGTCAGCATAACTGGGCCCACTAGTAGAGATGCAGCCTCGGGCCAACGCGGCCTCGGGGTTGGAAATCATACAACACATATCTTGTGCCAGGAGGGCCACGAGGCGAAGGACCCCAAAAGTATCCCTTCCCGGCATACACAGCGGGCACCACTCCCACTGGGCTGTTCACGAGGAAAGATACTCAATGACCTATGTAACCCGTGGTTGCAGGAATGAAAATCACTCCTTTTATAGCTGGCCTAAGTAGTCTGAGACACACATCCCACCTTCTTGCATTTGCTCTGCTGACAATACTATACCTGTTCTTTTAGCAGGAAGAAACAATAGCATCCATGGCCATTTACTGATAAGATATGCTCCCAGTAACCATGAATGGCATATTCTCCTGACATTTGCATCTGGCTCCAGCAATGAAAAATAGTATTGTAGGTTTTTCCATTACCATGTGATACTTTTAAATAAAAATTATTATTTCAATTTGCAGCTGTTTCAAGTCTTCACAATCCAGTGAATACCGTACTGAATCCAGTGAATACCGTACTGAATCCAGTGAATACCGTACTGAATCCAGTGAATACCGTACTGAATCCAGTGAATACCGTACTGAATCCAGTGAAGACTGTACTGAATCCAGTGAATACTGTACAGAAAGTAAAAGACATCTTACTGTTTGATAAAAGTGATTTTTTCCCAAGCCACATTATGGATCAGATTTGGGAAGAATTTCTGAACAGTGGTAACCTGGACCTTTGAGGAAAAATCCTTAGAAAAGCAAAGTTTTTTTTTTTTTAATTGCTATTAATCTTGTTTGATCTTGTTTTCTTCTGACTCTTGTTGGACATCTTTTTAGTTTAGTGACTGGATTTCATGTAAAAAAATATTGCAGTCCCCATCACATCTGTTTATGGTATCGTTGATGGCATAGGGTCACAGCAAAATACGGCTCTGGTCTTACTATGGAAAATGTTCAGTTTGGGGCATGATAGTAGAAGTCCATTCACAGATTCCTAATTTTAGATATTATTCAAAACATGCATTTGGCTGTAGTTGTTCTTTTTTTAAGGTCACTTCGAAAATTTTCCAGAAAATGTGAACTACAGCATTATTATTTGTAATTTTCTGAAGCACTAAAATAATTAATAAAAAGAATCACAACAGAATTTAATTTGTTTCTTGGAATTTTCTTGTATAAAAAAAGTTTCCTTGGAAAATTACTTTGAAGGCTTTACAAGTTTGATAAAAAGCCAAAGGAGCTCTGCTCTGCAGGGATTACATCGTAATCAGGAGCAGCTTAAAGCGGTAGTAAACCCACATACATCAATACTATATTCATAATATTCTGAAAGGCAAATTAAGTATGAATCGAATGACCACTTTGTGTATATATAAAAATGTTAGCTTACTGCATTTGTTCTTATTAATCCAAACATTATTTCAGTATAATCGCCAGCGCCATCTTCACTGTGGTCTTCTGCGTCTAAATCTGCTCTGTATTTCCGCCCACAGAACGTCCTTCTCTCGATAATCCCACGCATGCGCACTAGTAAAGAGATATTCCAAGCCTCGTTTCGGGTTACTATGGAAACGTATGGAAAATAAATCACAGCGTGCTTCAGAAAGGAGTGACAATACCTCCGGGAGCACGCTGTGTAAGCACATTCTAAAGACACATTGAAATTGGCCGTCTGTCTGCCGTCTGTCTCTCCTGTACTATGTGACGTACAGGTCACATGGTAACCATGATGCTCTTGTGCATGAATGATGATGTAGTATCGCGGGATGTCGGGGCTGACGTCTAAAACAGGAAATGACGCAGCCCCGACATGGACACTGAATCTTTCCGGCCGGGTCTCGGCTTGCCGGAATGAAGGATGATACGGCGCATGCGCAGTATACGTAATGACTTAAGAAAATATTGATAACACGGACAGGAGGCAGGTACAGTAAAAATGACTCGTGGCAATTCATTGTTAATAAAAAAAACTACAAAATGGTATGCAAAGACAAAATTTTGGGTATACAACCGCTTTAAAGGATAATTAAAATTAGAAGACCGCACCATATAAGTCAGGTAGGCCATAAAAGTAAGGGGTACACTGTCAGCAATAGAGATTGCCTCGGGCGTGTTCGAAATCCCACGTGCCCGATCCCGCCTGGAAGCCAACACTGCCTCCGGTTAATCACAGGCAGTAAAACATTTCCTAGTTCGCAGCTGCACAGATCGGGAAATGTCTCATTGCCTGTGATTAGCTGTGTGCAGTGTCGGCTTCCTGGCGGGATCGGGCACGTGGGATTTCGAACACGCCCGAGCCCATTGTTATAGAAATGTTGAATTTCATATTTATACCAGGGGAACCATTGAAAAAATGGTTGTATATGTTGTACTGGACTGGTTATGACAGGGCCACGCTCAGACTGTATAAGCATCTCCTGTCTTGGGAACCAATTAAAGGTGTCAGGTGTTGGGGGGCGTGGCCAAGAGCGGCATGTGAGCGGACGTGTCTCACAGAGCTCCCTGGAAGCGTACGACAGTGATCCTTCTCCCGGCCGAAATACTGCTCGATTTGGGCACCGAACACCGCCTGGTAATACCGCCACACTCAGGGACCACATCGCTCCGCTCATCCGCCCGATTACCGGCATGATGACCCGCAAACAGCTCAAGGGAGACGAGCTGCAGGACTTGCAAAATGGCGCGGCGGCAGCCTGGAAAGCACGAGGGGATAAGAGAGACATCGGTAAGAACCCCCCCAAGACACCAAAAGCCCAGGGGAAGGAGGCCCCTAAGGATATGGTGTACTATACACAGAAGCTTAACAGCCTAGCAGACCGTCCCTCGGATGAGGAGCTGGATGCCACGCCAGACATCTTCCATGCACGGATGCCGGGGCCTTGCTCTGCCCAGGCCTCGCAACAGGCCTCAGCCCAAATTACACCTGAAGTTCTTGCAGGGGAGGTGGAGGAGGACGAGGGCGCAGAGCAACCCACGCTGGCTCAGATATTAAAAGCGGTTAATAAGTGTACAGCCTCGGTGCAGACTCTGCAGCAACATTTTGGGGGATTGAAGGAGGAGGTGGGGCTGATCCGCCATGACTTCCAAAAAATCAGGGAGCGCACCACGGCGGTGGAGAGCCGTGTTAGCGAGGTGGAAGATAGAATGGCCCCCCTCATTAGGGAACTGCAGGTCACGGCCAGAACAGCGATAGCTAATGAGAACCGTAACGAAGATATTGAGACCCGTTTGAGGAGGAGCAATGTCCGCATAGTGGGCCTCCCTGAAAAAACGGAGGGCCGGGACCCCACCACATTTGTGGAAGCCTGGCTGCAAGAAGTTTTTGGCAAAGATGCCTTTACACCCTTCTATTCAGTGGAGAGGGCACACAGAGTACCACCCAGACCTCTCCCCCCTGGCAACCCACCACGAACCATGCTTGCCAAACTACTCCAACTTTAAGGACAATGAAATTATTCTGAGACTGGCCAGAGAACGTCGCAACTTTCAATTCAATGGAGTGAGGGTGTCCTTCTACCCCGACTTCTCGGCGGATGTGCAGAGGCGCAGCGCCAAATTTGGAGAAGTAAAGAGGAGATTGCAACACCTGCGTGCTAACTACGCAATGCTTTACCCTGCTAAACTCCGAATTATTGCAGGCGGCAGGGCCCAGTTTTTCGAATCGGCGGCGGATGCCTCATCATGGCTGGATATGAATGAGCATCTGATTCGTCAGGCGGAGGGACCGGAGGCGGATGCGGACTGAGTTATCCTGATCTGATGGGCCGTGCAGAGTGGTGGTAAGACGGTTCGCTTTTCTGTTTCACACCTAAGTCTGTTGGGTTATATTCTGCCATCGTCCATATGGTCGCAGGACCGGGAGAAAAATATATGCAGAGGAAAAAGGGTTTTATACAGAATTTGTTTCTAACCAGGACTTGAGCGAACTATTTTTCCTCTTTCTGACTTTCCTGGTTCTACATGCGACTCGGATCGCATACGAAGTGCCCAAGGTAGCACAGGGTTGGGGCCACAGGCTGCACGTTGCGTCTGTGGCGGGAAAGGGGCACAGGTTTTGCCCAGCAGCAGAGCGCTGCATAATTGCTGTTTTTTGTTTTTTTTGGTTCTACTGATTTTTCTTTTTTTTGGATGCTACTCTCCTCTTCTCACACCCAGAAGGACTGCTACTTCAGAATCACCCCCCCCCCCGACCGCAGGACTGAGACTCCCCTGAATATGCATGATCTAAGCGGTGAGGTTTTGATAACCACTACACATTGGGGGTTTGTCTGACTGTTTGATGCTGTCGACCCATGCTCTATTACTTTTTTGTCTGTTTTGCATTATTTTTGAACTCCCAGGAGGACGCTTATTCTGCATTAGCAATATTATATGCTATGAGCCCGCTGGCAAGGGTGGGGGGAGATGGTGTTTGCTATGGCGGGTGGAGGTTTGATATGACATGTGATGCTATTTTAACTGGGACATGATGGCGGGGATTGCTGTAATTTCATGGAATGTAAGGGGACTAGGGGATCCACTTAAACAAACTATGGTATCCTCTTCCCTGAGGAAACATTTTCCAGCTATATGTGTCCTACAGGAGACTCATTTGACTCCAGATACTACGTCATGGATGGGGTTTGCTTGGGCAGGCTGGACATATCACTCCACTCACACCTCTTATTCAAGGGGTACGAGTGTATTGATACACAGGTCCCTGGACTTTCAGCTGATAGACTCTAGGATTGATCAGGAGGGGAGATATGTGTTCTTATTGAATGAGAAACTTGTATAGCGCGAGACATGCGAACTGAATCGCCTCTGGGCGCTTGTTAATCCTGTCTCCTTTGATATCAAAAGAGATGAGTTTTGATCTTTTTCCTGAAGGCTAAGTGGTTTTCCTCCAACCGAACCGAACGCTGGTTGGTAAAGCGTTCCATAGTCTGGGACCTTGGACCGCAAATCTTCTATCTCCTTTGGACTTGTAGTTGGCTTTCGGTATCTGAAGAAGATTTTGATTGGTGGATCGCAGAACGCGATTGGGATTATGGGCTTTTATTTTTTCGCATAGATAATGGGGAGCATTCCCATGGATACATCTATGCGTTAGACAGAGTGCTTTAAAAGCAATTCTGTCTTTTACTGGCAACCAATGAAGGGTTCTCAGTGAAGGTGAGATTGATTCCCAGGGCTTTTTCCCAGTGACAAGTCTGGCGGCCGTATTTTGAACGACTTGCAGACGAGCGATTTTGTACTTTGGGAGTCCGAGGTAAAGGGCATTCGCATAGTCCAGTCTGGAGTTCACAATTGATCCCACTACGACTGCTATGTCTTCTTTGGGAATAAAAGGAGTCAGTCTACGTAGTAGGCGCAGCAGATGATGTGATCCGCTGACTACAGACCCTATTTGTGCGTCCATTGTCATGTCGGAGTCGAAGATGACCCCGAGACTTTTGACTTTGGAGCTAGGGGAGATGATTTTGCCCAGAATGGGCGGGGGTATCCACGGTGTTGCATGTTGATCCGTCCGTTTGGCGTGAAACTGGAGAAGTTCTGTTTTTGCTCCGTTGAGTTTAAGGTAACTCTTTGTCATCCAGTTCTCTATCAAAGAGAGACATGTCTCTAGATTGAGGTGGTGATCCTTTCTATTGCAAATGCGGAAATACAGTTGTGTGTCATCTGCATATGAGTGATAGAGCATTTTTTGGCTGCTGATGATTTAAAAAAGAGGACAAAGATAGATGTTGAATAACACCGGCGACAGTATACCAATTGACGCTCATTCTTGCTGCAGTATATGTTCCTCCTCCTTTTCAGCCCTCAAATATTGCGTACCCTCTTGACCTTTCAGCTGAGTAACCCTGGTGTCCCATTGGTGGTGGGGGATTTCAATGGGATTATGAACCCATACTTGGATAGACACCCTGTCCCGGGGACGACAAGGACGGCCATGGCGAAGTTCATGGAGGAGGTGGGATGGGTGGACCCCTGGAGACTGAGGAACCTCCTAGAGAAGCAATTTTCCTGCTTCTCCAAGATGCATATGTCTCTGTCCAGGATAGATCTATGTGTGTGCTCCTCCTCTGCATCTCAGTATGTCGAGGATATACAATATCTCCCCCGGTGTATCTCGGATCATTCTCCCATCCTGCTCTCCCTGAGGGTTAGGCCTCTTACTACCCTTCCGCGTGCACCGTGGAAACTTAATGCCTTTTGGCTTAACCTCTTCCCCTCACATGAAAAAATTGAAAAGGATATTGTGGCCTACTGGCAGAGACATGCAGATCATCCTGGTACAGACTCTGCCAGGGATGCTTTTAAGGCCTTTTTGAGAGGAATTTTTATTGCGGAGGTAAACGCCATCAAGCACAACACAACTGAACAAAGGGATCAGATGGCACAGATGGTTAGGCGCTTAGAGGCAGAGTATATTGCCAACTCGGGGGAGGGTTCTCGGGAGGCATGGATAGCAGCACAGGACGCATTGACTAGACTTGACGCCTCTAGGGCTGACAGGAAACGGTTCTTTTCCAAAATGGCTTTCTATGAAGAGGGGGAACAGACGGGCAAACTCCTGGCCAAGATAGTCCAATTACAACAGACGTCCCCGTCCATTGGAGCTCTTAGGGCGGAGGGAGGAAAACTAGTCAACACTCCTGATCGGGTGATGAGGCAACTGGTCAGATTCTACGCTGACCTGTATGAATCGAAGCAAACACACACTGGGTAGGAGACTCGGGATTTTCTGCAGGGGATAGAACTACTATGTTTAACGGAGTCCCAGGCGGAGTCCCTTGAGGCTCCTATTACCATTGAGGAGATGACAGAGGCGGCTAATTCTTTTCCTAATGCTAAGGCACCAGGGGATGACGGCATCCCGATCGAAGTATACAAACAGTATGGGAATGTTGTGCTCCCGAAACTGCTTCACACTCTGAACGCGGCCAGGGAGTCACGGCGGCTCCCGGACTCCATGAGACAAGCAAGTATAGTTCTACTACTTAAACCTGGAAAGGATCCACTAGATCCTGGCTCCTATAGGCCAATCTCGCTACTGCAGAGCGATATAAAAATACTAGCAAAGGTCTTCGCAATAAGGTTGAATAAGGTGATGGCTTCAATTATATACACAGATCAGTCAGGATTTATACCGGAGAGATCTACAGCTAATAATCTCAGGAGACTGTTTGTTAATATGCAGTCGTCGGCGGATAACATGGGGGATAGAGCATTGTTGTCTTTAGATGCCCATAAAGCTTTTGATAGCATAGAATGGCAGTACCTGTGGGCGACACTGACCAGATTTGGATTCGGACCGGTGTTTCAGTCCTGGGTGCGGCTCCTGTACAACTCCCCCTTGGCGGTCATTAGGGAGGAGGGCAGAGTATCTTCTCCCTTCCCGCTGCATAGGGGGACCTGGCAGGGGTGCCCCCTGTCACCCTTGTTGTTCGCGGTTGCCATAGAACCGTTGGCAGCTCTGGTGCGTTCCAACCCTCTGATTACGGGATTTAAGTATGGACTGACGCATGAAAAGATTATGCTCTACGCGGACGACACTATGTTGTTATTGGGCGATACGTCGGGTTCCCTCCACGAGGCGATGTCAGTGGTTCAGACCTTCGGATCCTATTCTGGCCTACTGATTCGGACCCCACCCTGCAGAACATCCCGGTGGCGACTAAATTCAAATATTTGGGTGTCTGGGTTACCCCTCAGCCTCTCGAATATGTCACTCTTAACCTCACTCCCTTAGTAGGCAGAATTAGAGACAAAATTAAAATATGGTCGAAATTGAAAATGTCCCTAGTTGGCAGGGTAAACCTCACAAAAATGGTGTTTATGCCGCAGTTATTGTATATTTTACATAACACTCCCATGGTTGTCCCCCTCAGTCTTTAGGATTATCAATTCCCTATTTCGAGCATTTCTTTGGCTTAGTAAGCCCCCCAGGATTAAACTAGAACAGCTACAAAAACCAAAGGAGGCGGGAGGGCTTGCTCTCCCAAATCCCTGGTTGTACTACCTTGCAGCTCAATTACAACATATTGCTCGAGCCATGAGTAGGGAACTGGGTGATCCGGTGGTGGATATAGTGAAGCACGACGGGAATGGACAACATGGTGACAGGTCTCGAAACTTTACAATGCGCCAAGTCAAACTCTTCCCCACGTATGCATTAATGCAGAAGGTCTGGAATAAAACTCGACAGCTACAGAACATAGAGGGTTTTACGGGACACAGCCCAATTTGGAACAATCGCTATTATGAGGAGCTGATTTCTTTGACATGTGGCGAGCGCTGGAGGAGATATGGGGTCACACACTTGGCTCATATATTCTCCAGGGGCCATCTGCTTTCTTTTGCGGAGCTCCGGGAGAAGTTTGGGTTGCCTCAGGCAATGCACTTTTACTATTTGCAGTTGAGTCACGCCATCAGGGCCCAGGCTGGGAGCAACCCTTGGATTTTGTCCCCTGCTCCGATTTTCCACTTTATGACTGGGATAACTGGTTTCAGGGGCTTTATCTCAAGCGCCTATGCTATGCTGCTGTCGGCATTTCTGCCGGGCATCCCCTCTAGGGTGGTGACCTCATGGGAAAGTGATGTGGGCGTTTTCGAGGAGGAACAGTGGGAAGAGGCATAGCTATTAAGGGTTCCTCGCTTAATGTAGCACAACGTTTGTCACAACTGTATATTGTTCTGCGGGTTCATTTTACACCAGTCAGACTGCACAGGATGGGTCTGGTGGATGATGATACATGCCCTAGATGTGCCAGGGATCGTGGAGACCTCATCCACCTGATGTGGCGGTGCCCCAAGCTGCACCTATACTGGGCAGGGGTTCTCAAAACTCTGAATGAGGTGTTTATGATCCAGGTACCACAAACCCCCAAAGTGTGTATATTGGGTATTATAGATGATCTGCCACTTGAGGACAATCCGAAAACAGCCGTTGGTAGGGCCCTCTTCCAGGCCCGCAAACTTATTCTTACCCATTGGAAAGATGTGGAACCCCCTAGGCTAGGGGAACGGATAGCTCAGATGCAATTCACTCTCCGGGCAGAGAAATATATCTATCAGCATAGGAAGATGCGGGGAAGGTTTAAGTCGTTATGGGCCCCTTGGTTAAATACCCCAGGGCTGGCCCCACTTGAGCTGGTACTGGACAGGCTGCTCATATAGAAAGATTGCATTAAGGGTACTCAACCAAGCAATGGTGCCCCATGCAGGGGGGAGGAAGGGGGGACCAGGGGATTGGTTCATTGTTTACACTGGAGCGGGCTACAGGGTGTGAGAGTTCGCTGTTATTCTTTACCTGTACTATTGCGGAATATGTTGAGTTAGTATGGGGAGAGTGTAGCATGCTAAACGTTTTGTAAGGTTTTTTCTTTGTTTGCTGTTATGAGGATAGATAAACACAAAATGACAAAATGTATGTAACCATGTATTTTTACCATATTATTCAATAAACATCCTTTTTTGAGAAAAAAAAGAATACACAACCGCTTCCTTACCGGCCCATAGTCGTGATGTCCACAGAGGGGATCTCTCATCCCGGGTGGACTTCGTGTGACGTTCTGGGCTTTGTGAGGGGATATCTGAATGATGCCTGCAGCTAGAGGCATCATTCGGATATCATTGGGTAAAAAGATGTGTAGCGCTGAAATTAAATCACATGTTACCAAAATTATTCAGAAATAAACAAATGTGTATGAGAAAAGTAACTTTCATAAGTGTCCAATAAAGTGATAAAGTTCCTATGGGAAAAATCCTGTGAGAAAAAAAAGGTGTCAGGTGTTAAATTAGCTAAATCATCCCTTTTTCTTGAAGGGAAGTTCGGACAGAGTGAAGGCTCCATCACAGCAGGGGCCATTAGCATGCTTATATGGCAAATGGCCAAACTACGCATCAAAGAATTGCTTGACACATCAAAGACACAGGGCCAGATTCAGATAGATTACGCGGATCTAAAGATCCGCTAATCTATCTGATTTACGATCCGCCGGTCCAATTTAGCGAGGCTAGTGCATGATTCACCAAGCACTTACCTCGAAAATTGCACCGTCGGATCGTAACTCTCCCGGCGGAATTCAAATTCCGTGGCTAGGGGGAGTGTACAATTTAAATCAGGCACGTTCCCGTGCCGATTTAACTGCGCATGCGTCGCCGGCGAAATTTGCCAGTGCGCATGCTCCAAATTATGGCGTTAGGACGTCAATGTTTTCGGCGGCTACGTATATTCCGGTCATCCGTATTCCCGATCGACTTGCGCAAACGACGTAAAAATTTGAATCTCGGCGCGGGAACGACGGCCATACTTAACATTAGCTACCCCTCATATAGCAGGGGTAACTATCTAGCGACGGGCGGGCGTTCGGTCTTTAATCGGCGGTTCTCCTCATTTGCATATCCGACGCGTAGAAAACTGCGACGACACCTAGCGGCCGGTGGTAGATTGCAGCCTAAGATCCGACTGGTGTAAGTCACTTACACCAGTCGGATGTAAGGGCGATCTATGCGGAACTGATTCTTATGAATCAGTCGCATAGATCCAACCGGCTGGACTCCGAGATACGACGGCGGATCAGGAGATCTGCCGTCGTATCCCCTTGATGAATCTGCCCCAGAGTTTTTTTCATGCTAGAAACATTTCTTTAAGACTTGAAAATGCAACCAATCAGATACTGATTGGTACTCGGGACCAATGAATATCTAGGCTTGAGGTTCAACCAATCCGGTTGTAAGGCAATTTTACACCAATTGCATCCTACCCCCCCTCCAGGATTTTGAATCCTGGAGGGGGGGGGTAGAGGAGGGCATGGGAGCATAAAGGTCAGAGAGAAAGCCTTAGTCATCCTTGTAACATGGCAACACTATACCTGTAACATCACCTAGTGATATTTGGTAATTTCGAATCATTAATTTTCTTCATCTCTGTTATTTTTTCTTTTCCTATGACTTGTCTTGAGATACTGATGTATCCATTTTAGCCATCTTATTGTTTGTATAATTGTGTGCCTTGGATATCATCTTGGTTTTAAAGGTGGTATCGGTTATGTTATAGTCACGAATATTGGAGTAATAAAAGTTTCTTCTCTGTATCAATAAATGTAATATTTTTCTCTTTTTCGCACCGCTATTCTTTGTTTTAATTTTTATATAGACAAGAAGGTTTCAATCGCTAATTTTTAATTATTTAAGTGCGATAATAATATTTCTATGACACCATCTCTAGTCATCAACAATAACTGGGTATGCTATAGCATTTAACCACTTAAGGCCAAGCCTGTTTTTCAGATTTGGCGATTACAAGGTTAAAACATTTTTTTTTTGCTAGAAAATTACTTAAAACCCCCAAAAATTATATATATTTGTTTCTAACACCCTAGGGAATAAAATGGCGGTCATTGCAATACTTTTTGTCACACCGTATTTGCGCAGCGGTCTTACAAGCACACTTTTTTTGGAAAAAAAATCCACTTTTTTGTATTTAAAAATAAGACAACAGTAACGTTGGCCCAATTTTTTTATATATTGTGAAAGATAATGTTACGCCGAGTAAAATGATACCCAACATGTCACGCTTCAAAATTGCGCCCGCTCGTGGAATGGCGTCAAACTTTTACCCTTAAAAATCTCCCTAGGCGACGTTTAAAAAATTCTATAGGTTGCATCGTTGGAGCTACAGAGGAGGTCTAAGGCTAGAATTATTGCACTCGCTCGAACGATCGCGTTATACCTCACTTGTGTGGTTTGAACACCGTTTTCATATGCGGGTGCTACTCACGTATGCGTGATCACTTATTACAAGGAATGTAAACATCCCTTGTAATAGAAAAAAGCATGACAGGTCCTCTTAAATATGAGATCTGGGGTTAAAAAGACCTCAGATCTCATATTTAGACTAATATGCAAAAAAAAAAGTGTCATTTTAAAAAATGACAACAAGAAAATATTGCTTTAACCACTTCCTTACTGGGCACTTAAACCCCCTTCCTGCCCAGAGGACTTTTTGCGATTCGGCACTGCGTCACTTTAACTGACAATTAGGCGGTCGTGCGATGTGGCTCCCAAACAAAATGTACGTCCTTTTTTCCCCACAAATAGCTTTCTTTTGGTGGTATTTGATCACCTCTGCGTGTTTTTTTTATTTTTTTGCGCTATGAACAAAAGTAGAGCGACAATTTTGAAAAAAAATATATATTTTTTACTTGTTGCTATAATAAATAGCTAAATTTAAAAAAAAAATTTCCTCAGTCTAGGCCGATACATATTCTACATATTTTTAGTAAAAAAAAAAAAAACGCAATAAGCGACTGGTTTGCGCAAAAGTTATAGCGCCTACAAAATAAGGGACAGAATTATTATTTTTTATTTTTTTTTACTAGTAATGGCGGCGATCTGCGACATTATGGTGGACACATCGGACACTTTTGACACATTTTTGGCACCATTCATTTATACTGCGATCAGAGCTATAAATATGCACTAATTACTGTATAAATGTGACTGGCAGGGAAGGGGTTAACACTAGGGGGTGAAGAAGGGGTTAAATGTATTCCCTATATAGTGTTGTGACTGGGGGAGGTGACCGATCTGTGTCCCTATGTACAGGGCTGGACTTACCATTGGGCTTGACTGGGCTCAAGCCCATGGGCCCCGTCCAATAGGGGGCCCCTATAAAAAATTTTTTTTTTTTTTTAGGGGTCCGGAGGTCCCCAGGGCCCCGGAGGCCCCCCGGGCCCCTGACGGCAACCCCCCCCTTTTTTCATTTATTTTTTATTAAAAAAAATGTTTATATATTTTTTTTTATTATTATTATTATTATTAAAGGGCCCCCGGATGGCAACCCCCTTTTTTTTTTTTTTTTATAAAGAAATTTTCATTTTTTTTATATATTTTTTTTTTTAATTAAAGTGGAGTTCCAACCACAATTAGCATTTTTTAAATGTATGTCCTTTCTTCCTGCATTTTTATAATATAAATCCGGTCACTTACTATTTTACAATCCGCCGCCGTTCCGCATAGATATTCAAAAAAGATAGTTTATAAAACTATGTCTACACCGTTGGCATTTTGCTTGTGGGCATTGTGAAGCCTACAAGCATTTACTTCCTGGAAGTCTTGGATGGGGAGTGATAATTGGACAGCGCACTGCATCCTGGGAAATGATGACACACATTTCCCAGGAGCATTAGAGGGAGATGATGTCAGAATCATAGGTGATTTCAAAGGCAGATTTCGTAGGACCGCTTAGCAACAGGCATTTCCAGATGAGTAAAAAAATGTTTTTTGTTTTACTTTTTTTTAGGTCTAATGAGCACAATAATGAAAAAAAAAATTGGGATGGAAACTCCACTTTAAAGGGCTCAGAGGTCCCCATGGCCCCATGTGGCAACCCCCCCCCCTTTTTATTTATTTTTATAAATGTTTATTTTTTTATTAAAAGGCCCAGAGGCCCCAGGGCCCCGGATGGCAACCTCCCTTTTTTTATGATTTTTTTTATAAATATTTATTTATTTAGTTATTTATTTTTTATTAAAGGGCCCAGAGGTTTCTTTTTTCTTTTTATTAAAGGGCCTAGAGGTCCCCACTTCTCAATTTGCGGCAGGGCCCCCCGCTTCTCAATTTCAGGCGGCAGCACCCCCCCCCCCCGGTTCTCTGCTCCAGGGGGCACATGCCTTAAGCTGTGTAAGGGCCCCCAAAATTCCTGATGGCGGCCCTGCGCATACCTCCCAACACGCATGGATTCTGCGGGACTTTCCCGCACAGACAGCTTCTTCCCGCAGTCCCGCTAAAGGGTTAGTTTTCCCGCACTGCAAGAGGAGGCAGCACGGAAGCAGGAGGAACCGGAGCGGTGTGGAGGACTGTGGCTGCTGAAGGGAAGAAAGCCGACAGCCGGGCTAATGACAGTCTGTGGCCCCGGCTGTCGGCACAGGTGAGAGGCACTTCCCTTCCGCTCAACAACTACAAAACCCCCCTCGGAGGAACTGGAGCAGTGTGTGGATGTCTGCTGAAGGGAAGAGAGCCGACACATTCCGTGCACAGGTGAGAGGCACCCCCCCCGTGCTCAACAACATTAATGCCCCCCCCGCTCAACAACTTCAATTCGCCCCCCCGCTCAACAACTTTAATGCGCACCCCCCCGCTCAACAGCTATGATCCCCCCCCCTCGCTCAACATCTTCGACCCCCCCAATTCTCGGCTCCAGGGGGGCCCCTTCAACACTCAAGCCCAGGGGCCCCCACCACCCTAAGTCCTGCCCTGCCTATGTACAAGAGACACAGATCGGTCTCCTCTCTCCCTGACAGGACGCTGTCAGTGTGTGAGCCGGCAATGAGAAATGATCTCATATGTTTATATATGAGATCATCTCTCATTGGCCGCACAGATCGCCTACGAAACGGCCACTCCGATTGGCCGTTCATGGCGATCTGTGATTGGCTGTGTCCAAGGGACACGGCCAGCACAGAAGTTCCCCGCTGCGCGCTCGGGAGCGAGCAAAGGGCGGCCGTAAAAAGACGGCACCCCAGAGAAGTAGAACCACCCTGCGGCTGTATATAGTCGTACAGCCGTCGGGAAGTGGTTAAGAAGCATGGGCGGAAGTGACGTTTTGACTTCGCTTCCGCCCTGCTATGCTATGAGGACGGGTGGGGGCCATCTTGCCCTCACTCGTATCCCAGTTGAGCAGGGAAGAGGACCCGATCGCCTCCGCTGCTGCCGACGGCTCCGGTAAGCGGAGGAGGGCGCGGGAGAGCGGCGGGCCCTCTCCCGCCGCTGATAACAGTGATCTTGTGGCGAATCCGCCGCGGAGACCACGGTTATCGTTGACAGCACTGCTCACTAAAAAGATGGATATCTCGGTTGTGGCAGCAGCTGCTGCCGTTACCGAGAAATCCATCTTTAAAAAAATGACATATATACAGTGAGCGGTCCTTAAGTGGTTAAATAATGAGGATAGATCCAATAATTCAAGTTGTGTATGCCAAATGCCCCGTACACACGATCGGAATTTCAGTCAGGATAAACTCAGACGGATTTTTCTGACGGAATTCTGTTCAAGCTGTCTTACATACACATTGTCACACCAAATTCCGACCGTCCAAAACGCGGTGACGTACAACACTATGATGAGCCAAGAAAAATTAAGTTCAATGCTTCCGAGCATGCGTCGACTTGATTCTAAGCATGCA
The DNA here is from genome assembly GCF_905171775.1 of Rana temporaria. Lineage (NCBI taxonomy): Eukaryota > Metazoa > Chordata > Amphibia > Anura > Ranidae > Rana > Rana temporaria. Next base: position 100,965,673 of record NC_053489.1, read on the forward strand.
TGTTTTTTTCTCCGTTGGAGTTCCATACAGACAAACGGAATTTTCCCACTTTATGCAAATAAAAACACGACCACCTTAATTGGAATTTAAACGGCCGTAGCCGCCATTTTATTAACAAACAATTAAACAAATGTATCTTTTTATTTCTTGAAAGATTAACTTTTTTCACTGACTGTGTCATACCGAATGTCTTAAATCCAGGTATTTGGAGGCAAGCATGGTCTACCGAATCGGCTGTATCAAGTACCAAGTCCCTTACCACGGCTCCCAGCCGCAATTACACCGACTCGAGGACAATTAGTTACCACATTACCACCCGATACAGCCCCAGCACTAATATCACCATACTGACGTCACATATACGGGAAGGTACCCATACCAAAGATGGGCCCAACCTATAATTCTCAACAGACAATTTGACCATGCCGACCTTCAAAAGCCTGGAACCCCTGCCACCAGCTACGACACCGCTATCCCACATCCAAAAATTGCAACCCCTTGTAACACAAATGCCCCCAAGCTAGCAACATAAAAGAAAGCCATGTAACTGCACAACAGATAATAGAAAACATTTAAAGGAGGGAGGGAGGGAAAGTTTCTCCTAGGCTGAACTTCTCAGACTAATGCACAGTAAACTCCCACAGCTTACTACACCCCTAATGCCCCACCCTGCCACACCTTCTTACCGTCCAATCATTTGGACCTCAAAAACTGCCTAGCAACAGCCTAGACTGAAAACTCATTCATGTAGGCCCTCCACTTAAAGTGGTTGTAAACCCACTGTTAACACTTGCACCTACAGGTAAGCCTAGATTAAGGCTTACCTGTAGGTGCAAGAAATATCTCCATAACCTACATAACCTCTGCCGTCTTTGTACATTAACGGGGTTAATGTTGTGTTTTCGTGTGTAGCGCTACCCCCTCAGGAGCCGCTGGTTGTTGTTGGGATCGGCATATTAAGTTACCTTTCAGTGTTGTCTAGGGGTGTAATTGATGAGTAGAGTAGTGAGCGAATGTCCAGTCAATGAATAAAGGTTTTCAAATGCTTTATTTCCAGGCCCAACATGGCCAACATCAACATGAGGTAGAGCAAGAAGGTTGATGAAGCAAGAGAGAGAACCTTGCATTATCAGGCCTGGATATGAGAAAGAGCAATCCTGCTCTCAGTAGTACAATAGTAGTAGATACTGAATAAATATATGGTACTACAGCGCTACTACTTCTAATTAATCAAAGAAAAATATATAGAAATAAAAAACTAAATAATACCGCTGCAAACACAAAAGAGTGTACAAAACCAAAATATTGTGATAAAATAGGTGTGTTGCGCTGATAATAACTTATTTCTAAGTACAAAATTACATAAGAAAGAGATCCCCTTGTAAACTTAATACAAAAGGGATCACAAGTGCAAATCGACAATGAACCAAATTAATAAATAAACCAGTGAAGTGCCAGTGAAATGCTAGGAATAAATCCCTATTGAAACCAGCATGCAATCTTCATGGGCAGCTGCAGCAAGTCAGTACAACCCCTGTCAGATGGAAAGATAAACACACCACAGTCCGATATTCATGAGATATTTCAGAGTGTACAGGCTTCACTTCTATATAACTTTTCCCTTCAGGGTAGTGCCGCTCATGTAAAAAAGAAAACACAAATATGGTGCAAATAACGTATGGATAAAGGAAGAAAACCAATGCAATACAGCGATTGCACTCACGGAAGCCTCGATCTCATTAGGCTCTGCTGTAAAGTAATACGAACGCCGCTCAGTGCTTTGACGATCTCCTCAGGTGGATGGTCGCGTCACTCGGCTCCTCCCCCACGCGTATCGTCACTAGACACGCGACTTATTCATGGGTTGCCATGTGACCATGTCAGCTGCCTATTTATGCAGACTGACCATGGAGGCAAGAGCGGAGGATAATCCTTCACATTATTGTCGGCTTACTTAAACAGCTTTTGACAAAATTGATAATGTGAATATCACAAGCTTTTAATATAAACATACAGCATTAAAAATACTTGAAAGATTAAAACTAATTAATCGATCACTATTATGAGTATCACAAAGATCACTACTATCTCTAATGTGCTGCCTCCAGTGGCAAAAATACCAAAAAACAGGCAGATACCCATTTCCATTATAACAATAGAAAATAGAAAATAGGAAAAATAGGAATCATCACTCCCCCCTAGTGGGCAATAATAAATTTACATATAATTACATGTTAACAGTATATAGACACAATTATACAACTGAAACATATATAATTAAAATATATAAAAATTATTATTAAAAAAGATTAAAATGTGTTTACATTGTATGAATATTGGAACATATTCCACCATATGCCACCAATAACGGTCATTCTAATCTTATTCAATCCCCATATACATGTTGAATAAATTACATTTCATAAACAGACAATAAATTAATCAACCCAAAAAATTTAATTAAAAATCTGCAATAAAACAATTGAGGTCAAACTCAATGTTAAAGCCATTTGGGGCCAAAGTGACCATCTCATGTATCCACCGAGATTCGCACTTACTAAGCTCCTTAACTTTATGGCTTCCCCTCCAATGGGGTATGTACTTTTGAATGGCCCAGAATTTTAATCCTCTTGGGTCTTTATTATGACACTGCTCAAAATGTCGCGAAACATTATGTTCCACACAGCCCTTTTCAATGTTCTGTACGTGCTCCCTGATTCGCTTCCACATTGGTCTTTTTGTACGACCCACATATTGCAATAAGTAGGGGCACTGGAGTACATAAACAACTCCCTCAGTCCTGCATGTTATAAGATCTTTAATTATATGTTCTTTTTTGGTCACGTTCGATGAAAAACTTGAACATTTCTGGCCATTTTGCCCAGTCTTCCTACACGCGAAGCAGCGTTTACAAGGGAAAAAACCTTTTCCTTGCCAAAAAGTCAGCTTATCGGCCTTATCTGGTGGGTCTGGGACACTTTTAGCCACCAGGTCTCTTAATGTAGGGGCTCTTCGGTATACCACTTTAGGTGCAACAGGTAGTACACTTTGGAGTTGCCTATCGGATTTTAAAATCAGCCAGTACTTTTTAAAAATAGATTCAAGTTGCCTGTGTTGCACATTAAAATTCAAGATAATTGGCACTTCTGATTCTGCATTCACAGGCTTCTTTTTGTCTAAGATGAGGTTCTCCCTTGGAATATTTTGGACTTCCTTGATTTTTTCTTGAATGAATTCATCACTGTAACCCTTTTGTATGAACTTGGTCCCTATAAGGTTGGCCTGATCCAAGAATGTGCTATTGTCTGTACAATTTCTCCTGATCCGAGTCATCTGTCCTTTTGGTATGTTGATCAACCATGGATCGTAATGACAGCTATCTGTTGGGATGTAGCCATTACGATCCACTGGTTTGAAGAACGTTTTCGTACTGAATCTCTGATTTTCCAAGAGATTTCCAAATCTAGAAACTGGATAGTCTTGTCACTGATCGTATAAGTGAGTTTTATATTTTTCTCATTCTCATTCAACTTATCAAAAAAATGTTTCAGTGAGGTTTCATCACCTTTCCATACCACTATGCAGTCGTCTATGAACCTCTTATATACTACCAAGGATTCCGGTACATCAGCATATATTGCTGTCTCCTCCCATTTCGACATATAGATGTTGGCGACACTCGGTGCATATTTTGCGCCCATAGCTATTCCGTTTAGCTGTCTAAAATAATCTGATTTGTGCCAGAAATAATTGTGCTGCAAACCATAAGCTAAGCTTCTTAAAATAAACCGCTTTTGCTTTGACACCAAATCACTAAAATTATTTAGAGCCCATTTGGACGCATCGATGGCCTCTTTATGATTAATCACTGTGTAAAGTGAGGCCACATCTGCTGTGAAAAGTATCACGAGTATCCATATTCACAGTTTCCAAAATCTGTATGAGATGTTTTGTATCCCTCAAATATGCCCGAGTTTTGGGCACCAATGGTTGCATGAACCGATCCACGTATTCACCCAACCTGGAATTGATGGATTGAATTCCATTTATAATGGGTCGCCCAGGAGGTTTTTGGGCATCTTTGTGTATCTTTGGTATTGTATATATAATAGGTACCCTACAGGTATCTGGTACCAAGTACTTGTATTCTTTCTTATTCAGGACGCCTTTTTGCCTTCCTCTGTATACCAGATCACATAATTCTTCTTTGTACTCTCCTGTAGGGTTACCCCCCCAGTTTAATGTACGTGTTGGTATCATTTAGTTGGTTATCCAGTTCTTCATAGTAGTACGTTCTTAGGGATTTATTCCTAGCATTTCACTGGCACTTCACTGGTTTATTTATTAATTTGGTTCATTGTCTATTTGCACTTGTGATCCCTTTTGTATTAAGTTTACAAGGGGATCTCTTTCTTATGTAATTTTGTACTTAGAAATAAGTTATTATCAGCGCAACACACCTATTTTATCACAGTAGTAGATACTGTTCGTCGCCACTCTAGCCAGAGTGGGTGAAGTGCCTCCGGACAGACCTCTGCCACAAGCCTGGCAGCCGAAGTGTCACTTTAGGTTGCTGGGAGGAACAGGCCTCTGCCACAGGCCTGGCTCTAGGGCCTCTGCCACAGGCCTAATATTTGAATGAGGTGAACGGATTGAGCGAAGCCTCCCAGTAGATTAAGTTAGGGTCACCGGGTGACAGTTGAAGTGTACCTGTCAATGTCCCGGTCACCATATCCCCGATGGTTCGTTCAAGCCCTGTTGGACAACCTGCCTCCGTGTTCTCCTCAAGCCGACCCCCCATCGAACGGCACACAGCCTGGGATCTCCTCAGTAGAGTTGGGAACCCAGTAAGTCACTGGGGCTCATATCAGGAACATGGAACTCCGCGTAGCATGCGACCCCGGCCTGGAAGGCCATCGCCGGGGTCAGTTGGATGCACACACCCTGAAGGTGGATGCCGCACCAGGAACCTGCGAAGAACCACACAAAATGGCGTCCTCCACAGATATACTCTCCTCCAGCATGCCCCGCGAGGGAAAACTCCTCTAATTGGCTGCTGGGGAAAAGCTGCTCCGCCAGAACCCCTCTAGCGCCAACTGTCGCCCAGGGATGGGATTGCATCCCTGGAGCGCAGACTGACCTACAGGACAGTTATGGAATGACAGCAGCCCAAATTTAGAAAATTGTGAATGGGAGCAAAATAACTCTCCCATTCCCCACTAACTTTAGCGTAGTGCCCATACTGAAAGTAAGGGGGCGCTACACGCGCATTCACGGGGACCTGCCAGTCCCAGGCGCATTCGCGGTAGTGATGTCATCACCGCTCCGGCCAATCACAGCGCCGGATCCGCGAAAACAGGAACTAGCGACGAGGGAACATGGCGGTGGACGGGACTTATGCGGACTTCAGAGGCTTCGATCTCAGGTAAGTGACACATAATGAGCTAGTATGCTGTGCATACTAGCTCATTATGCCTTTCTCTTACAGGTTATTTAAAAAATAACCAAGGGTTTACCTCCTCTTTAATGCTGGGCATAACGTTCCAGGCCTGTTCTGTTTGTTCAGTAGTTATGGACTTCACGTGAGCATCAACAAATATGCCCATTCTCTGACTTCACATATGCATTTTATGTGCAGATTCACAGGTATTTAAATGCACCCTTAAAATTCACGTGTGAACAGTGCCTTATGTTAGAACTGAACACAAATTTCAATATGCAATAGTTTTGGAGTGTAAAAACCTTGTAAGGGTTTTTGTTTTTTGCTATCTATGTCCCATGTAGGAGATTTCCCTTCACTTCGTGGCCCATAGCCAAAACAGGAAATTAGATAAAATCCATCAATGATCACCAAAACTAGTGTCCTCATTGAAAGATTACTATGAGGCCCCGTACACACGACAGAGTTTCTCGGCAGAATTCACCGAGAAACTCGGTCAAAACCCGGATTCTGCCGAGAAACTCTGTTGTCTGTACAGTTTTGGCTCGATGGAGCCGCCGAGGAGCTCGACGAGAAAATAGAGAACATGTTCTCTATTTTCTCGTTGTTCTATGGGAGAAGGCGGCCCGCCGAGCTCCTCGGCGGCTTCATCCCAGAACTCGACGAGGAACTCGACGTGCCAAGCACGTCGAGTTCCTCGGCCGTGTGTACGGGGCCTCACTATTTTGGGGACAATCCAAAATTTGGGATTTTCTTTTGGTGATGACAGGAAACATGACAACTAGAGAGGGTGAATCTTTCTAATGGGAAAACAGACAGCAAAAAAAACAAAAACAAAACAAGAGTTGTTCTACTCTCCTCCCACTCTATCCAAAATAATCAACTTTGTTGCTTCCCATGTCACTGCTCTGCTTATTGGACAGAGGTGAGTATTCCAATTCATTGTCCAATAAACATGACTATGGTATCCCATAATTTACCCTTTTACTGCTAAGACCCCACCACTTTTACTCCCCCTTAACCTTTAATAAATAATGAGACCACCACTGTAACTTGGAGTAAAACTGGCCGTAGCAGCCTCCTTTTATTTAAATAACTTTAAATATTAAATAATAAATAACATGTAAACACATATACCTGAGAAAACAGTTTTAACCCTCCTAGTGTTGGACTTTGCAGGCACCATTAAACACTAACTTGTAACCATTTTAACATTATAATATTTTGGGCACTGCGGTACCTAACCTCTGGTCGTAGGCCTCAAGCCGACAAGCTGGCTCAGAGACGACCACTGACCGCAGTGCCCCCATTAACCAACCTCCCAGCTACACTTGCTAAACTGGCAACTAACACCCCTTCAGAACCCATACCACCGCTGAGTAATGACATCCATCTTTGGGGTAATTTCTTCTCCTGCAAAGTCCAAACCCCCGCCACCGCCACGACATCCTAAACCTTGTACCTGTATAGGAGAAACAAAAACAAGGAAAGCACATAAAACAAAACCAACTATCACAGACCCTTATAACTACCATACCAGCAAACCCGTGAACAAGGGAGGGTGGGTGGGAAACTTTCTCCCCACGCTGTGTTGCCCGGGAAAGCGGTGAGGAGGAATTTATCGACTTTCTGATCCAACGGGAGACGATTCCAACGGAATCCTCCACAGCCACTCTGGACAGGGGACCCCTTGCTCCTCTGCCTCCGGCACCAACTCCCGAAACCTGTCCCACTGAAACCGAGACAAGGCGTCAGCCACTACATTGTCCACTCCCGGTAAATGCACCGCGTACACAAAAATATTCATTTCTAAACAGCATAGCACCAGGTGCCGCAAGAGCCGAATAACCGGGGGGAGAGGACGCCGTCACTCTATTGATCACTTGTACCACCCCCAAATTATCCCCGTGGAAACGAACCGTCCGGTCCCGGAAGCACCACCGGAAATAGCTCCAGCAGCACCAAGTTCTTCGTGAACACCGCTGCCAGCCAGGATTGAGGCCAAGGGCCAGCACTCCACTTGCCTTGAAAGAATGCCCCGAACCCCCGGCCGTGTCCGTGAACAGCTCCATGTCGAAATTGCTGACCGGACTGGACATCCACAAGGCCCTGCCGTTGAAGGACTCCAAAAAGGAGTGCCACAGCAGCAGGTCCTCCCTGTGATCCTTCACCAGCCGCACATAGTGTTTGGGCGACCGAACCCCCGTCGTGCCTGCCGACAGCTGTCGGGGAAAATTCCTGGACACCGGAGGGACCACGGACAAAGTGCAAGGAATGCTAAAACCCACCGAGAACCCCTCTCTAACGTTAGTGCAGCCGCCCTGTCAGGATACCTACCTAGAAACGGTCGCATCCTTTCCACCATCATCGGAGTCCTCCCTCTTACTCGCAGTATCTCCGGGACGACCCTTGCCTTGCTTGAAACAACGGGAAGAGGGGTGGTTGCCCCCGCAGCCGGAGCACTCGTGCTTAAACCGGCAAGACCCCCCAAACTTGCAGCTACCCTCGTAACTGCCAGCAGACCCCCTTTTTCTTTCCGGCCAATTGTCCCAGGGAAGAAGTTCCACCCTCCCCCCCTGAAAAAACGGCATGGACGTCCGTGGGGCCGACATAAGCCGCATCCAAAGGCCAATGTCCTTGGTATCCCACCTAATGTCCGGCCTAATCGCCCTGCGTTGCCTAAACTGCTCATCGTAACGGAGCCACCCCGTGCCCTCGTAACACCTGTAGGCTTCGCTGATCGCCTCCTGGTAACTGAAAAGCGGCGAACAGTGTTCGGGGTTCTTCTCGCCGATCACGCTCGCCATGATCGAATAAGCCTGCGACCAATTCGCAAAAGTCCTGGGTATAAGCCTATACCTCCTTTTTTCTTCGTCCTCTTTTTTGGACTCCTCCGGCTTAACCCTGTCCAGGTTAAACTTCTCCAGAGGCAACAGCGCAAATATCTCCACATATTCGCTCTTCCAAATTTTTTCCTTCACCTCTTGCTTCAAATGTGAACCCAGAGGCGCCTCGTAGCATGTGTATACTTCCCCCTTTGCCGCGTCCGCCAAACGGACCAGATCCCTTTTCTTCGCAGAGTCCCCCCCCCGCATCTGCCTTGCCCCCCGGTACTTGCCCCATCCGTTACCGCGCTCTTCCCCTTAGCCACGGACACCTCCATCACCGGCACAGCTGCCGCATCCGCGGACGCCGCCATGCTACTTCCACCTGCCGGAACCCAAGCTGTCCCCCCCCTTCAGCTGGCTCACCAGTGCCTCCAACCCCAACAAAGAGCGTTGCAAGCCTGAATCTACCCCGGCCTTTCCCCCGGGGTCCCTCCCCCGCCCCCCCACCGAACCATCAACATGCTGTAAAACAGGAGAAATAGATGAAATCGACTTACCGTCTCCCTCGCTTCAACCTCCGTCCTGGGCACAACCTCGTCCTCCGATCCCGACAGCTCACCCTCTGACCGGTCTCCGGGCCGGACATCCTCTCCTGATGATGGCCCACCAGGCGACTCGGGCCTGGCAGCTGAGGGCCCAGAGCTGGCGTCACTCTCCCTGCGCACTCTGGACCCGCGCACGGATTTCGCCGTCGCTTTCCTGGGTGCCGCTCTTCCGCTGCCGTCTTCCACTCCCCCTCGCCCCCTCTCCACCGGGCTGGATTGGAGGTGGCTAGCCGCGGATGGTAAGGGGCTAGACACCGCTGCGATAGATCTCCCCCACCTGGGCTCCGGAACCTCCGGTGCACAACCGGGATCGGAGCCCGTAGAATGCTGATCCCCACGACGGGCGGGCCTGATCGCCGCACTGGAGCCCCCTGGCCGCCCCCCCCCTGCCCGGAACTGACATCGCGCCATGCCGCCTTCCCGGGGCCCCCCGCCGCTGTCCGCTTCGTGGGGGGCCCGACTGGGACTCCCCTCTCTCCTCAGCTGCCTGGTTGAAGGACCCGGCGAGTAACGTTCTGGAGGCCGCGACCTGCGCGGCCTCCCTGCCCGAATCTGGAGTGTCTTCTCCCCCCTGCAGGAGGAGCGGCTCCAGCATCTCCTGCAGCCACCCTCACCGCGCCGCTTCCGCCCTAAGTTTAGCCAACATATTATCCAGCGCCGCCATTGCCAGTCCCCAGAAGCACAGAGCTCCTACCTTAAACTTTTTCCCCACGCTGTGTTGCCCGGGAAAGCAGGGAGGAAGAATTGATAACCTCTCCTCCCCTCCCCACTGCCCTCTCTCTAACCACTCCTACCTGCTAGCTAGGGGTTTTCTGTTAACCCTGTCATGGCCGGCCCTACGCCTATTGCAGACTTGTCTTCTGCTCCGGACCTTACTGGCAGGAGGTGAAAGACTGAACCAAGAAATAGGGCTGTTGTTTGGCTAGGATGACATGGCTGGATAAAGAACAAAATACTGAATAGAATTACAATGAGAACAGTAAAGCCCTGTACACATGAGGAGACATGTCCGATGAAAACGGTCCGCGGACCGTTTTCATCGGACATGTCTGCTGGGAGCTTTCGGTCTGATGTGTGTACACACCATCAGACCAAAATCCCCACGGACAGAGAACGCGGTGACGTAGAAGACACCGACGTTCTCTAACACAGAAGTTCAATGCTTCCACGCATGCGCGGGATTTCGGGCCGCTGGTTATACATCATAACCAGCGGACATGTCCGATGAGTCGTACTAACCATCGGACATGTCCGACGGACAGGTTTCCAGTGGACAAGTTTCTTAGCATGCTAAGAAACTTTTGTTCGCTGGAAACCTATCCGGTAGGCCAGGAAACCTGTCGGCTAGGCCGTACACACGGTCGGACATGTCCGCGGAAACTGGTCCACGGACCAGTTTCAGTGGACATGTTCGGTCGTGTGTACGAGGCCTAAGCCTTGGCTTACACCAGTGTGGCTTTGAAATCATGCAATTTCAAAACGGCAGATCAGTGCGATTTCGATCTCTGATTTCATTGCGGCTTGAGACTTAATTTAACAGAAGTCAATGGCAGTCACAAAAAAATTGCAGAAAAGTAGTGCAGGAACCTTTTTTAAAGTCGTCGCAATGATTTGAACGGGTTAGTTGCTAAAAATAGGATGTACGACTTCTCATGCTAATTCTTACTGTCAAGTCGCATTGGTGTGAACGAGGACTAAAAATTTATATTTTAACAGTGTTTTGCTGTTTTCTTTTCTAAGATGCAAAATAGTAGCCCAAATGATGATGGCTCTCTGCCCAATCTTAATTTTGTTTAGAGCCTGAATTTTAGCGCTTGTGTATTTTATGCACTTGGTTGATTTTAAAATGCAAAGTAAATGCAACATATTTATCCAGGATGCAAGATAATATCACAATGAAATAGTATAAAGGCTGTAATTACAAAAGTAATCTGCATGTCCTGGATAATTCCACGTAGGTGTGTCTGAGCCAAAGTTTTGCATTTTATCTTTATAATAAATATTTTTTTTATTAACTATTTAGCCCATTCTGTGAGACCAGAGTGAGTAGCAGCAGCTCAGAGAGCAGTGTACTTGTAGATACCTCTCTTAATTTTGGTGCTTTGACTATGGATCTCATAATGAGCAGATGTGCGGAAATGCTCCTGACGTTGCTGTTGCTGCGGCTTGAAAGACGTCGGAAATTGCTTGAGAGGACCAGAGTTCTTTGCTTCTGGACTCATCCATTAATGGCACATCGCATGTCTGCAGGATAATTTTAAAACATGTATGTCCAAGATAACACATCAGAGATACAGGTTTGGGTAAGGGTAAGCGACAGTCCTGTGAATCATTGTCGAAGCTACCTAGAAAATTTAACATGAGGGCAAATTTAAATTAAAACAGCCAGATATTAAATTTTATGTGATTATATTTGATCAAGTTGGGAGGGTGTCAAGATCAATGGTGGGCTCATCTGGTTCAAATCTCAAAGTTTGAACATATGGGTCAAATTGCCATTCTACTTCAGCTTACAGCAATGCTAGTGATGTATTGTATTTGATCATTGGCTCATTAGGAGTATATTAAATGGTCTATCAAGCTTGCAAGCAATTTCGAGTGTTTAAAAGTCTTTTTTAGCTTTTCATAATTTTTACATTTTTGAAATGTAAAAAAAATAGGACGCCTGTAAAAACGCTTTTAAACTAAAACGCGCCTAGACGCCGGTACTGCGTTTAGGCACATTTAGTCACGTTTTACCGCGTCTGGCGTCTGAAACGCCGGTAACCATGGCGTCTGAACCCATTTTTCAGCATCCAAAGGACAGCCTCTAAATGCAACTGCCTAAAAACGACAGTAAACGGGCCTATGTACATGTACACATAAGATAACATTTGGATGAGTTCAGGGGCAGCTGGAAAAAAACATCCAACTGTCTCTGAGCGTTCATTTACAAGCAGCAGTGTACATGAGGCCTAACCTTTTCAGTGCTGGGCCCTGCCCTTTACTTTGTAAGCTCAGGTGGCCAGATAATTTTTGCAATTTTTTACTTTTTCTATCATTTTTGGTTACAGCTTTCATGCCGCATACACACGACCATTTTTAATGGTCTAGAAAAAACAACGTTTTTTTCAACCCGATTATTGTTAAACCGGCCTTGCCTACACACAATCATGAAAAAAAAAATGCTCTAGCAAAGCGCGGTGACGTACAACACGTACGACGGCACTATAAAGGGGAAGTTCCATTCGGATGGCGCCACCCTTGGGGCTGCTTTTGCTGATTTCGTGTTAGTAAAAGACGATTCGCGCTTTTCTGTCTGTTACAGCGTGATGAATGTGCTATCTCCATTACGAACGCTAGTTTTCCAGAACGAGCGCTCCCATCTCATAAATTGCTTCTGCTTCTGAGCATGCGCGTTTTTTTCACGTCGTTAAAGCCCACACACAAGCATTTTTTACGACGTTAAAAACGACAACGTTAAAAACGACGTTAAAATTTAGAGTATGTTCTAAATTTTGAATGCCCATTTTTTACGTCGTGAAAAATGCTCTGGAGCCCACACACAATCGATTTTAATGACATTAAAAAAAAAGGAAATTTTTTACATTCCGAAAAACGGTCATGTGTACGCGGCATCAGAGTTTGTAAAATTAATTTTCTGAATGCACAGCGCTGATAAAATAAACAGATGGTGCTACTGATTTTATAGGTTCCGTGATAGTTGTGGTAGTATCAATATCCAAAACAATATTTTTTATAAAAATGCACTGATGCCGCGTACACACGACAATTTTTAATGGTCTAGAAAAAACTGAGTTTTTTTCAACCCGATTCTTGTTAAGCCTGCCTTGCCTACACACGATCGTGAAAAAAACAAATGCTCTAGCAAAGCGCGGGGACGTACAACACGTACAACGGCACTATAAAAGGGAAGTTCCATTCGGATGGCGCCACCCTTGGGGCTGCTTTTGCTGATTTTGTGTTACTGCGTGTTAGTAAAAGTTTGGTGAGAGACGATTCATGTTTTTTAGTCTTCATGCTTTAAAGATCGTTTTCTGGTGTTCAGTTTGTGCTTGTAGTGAGTTCATAATTTCAGGTCGTTCTTCAGAGGCCTTGCCGTTCTTCAGTGCGTTCTTTTAGTTCGTTCTGATTAGACAACCATTTTCTAGTCATGTTGTGGGTACGTTCTCGTCGCCGAGATCGTGCTGGGATTTCTGCTTTATCCCAGCTCCGGTCCATGAACAGGGTGAGGAGGAGTTTATGGGCCAAGAATTGGTTGCTCCAGCGGGACCAATTCTGTCACATGCCTCTGCTGCGGGAGATCCAGGAGAATGGATGACTTCAGGGATTTTCTTAGGATGTCTGACCCCGTTTTTCAGCAGCTCTTGGCTTTGGTGTCCCCCTATATTACCAGGCAGCACACCGTTATGCGGGAAGCCATCACTGCTGAGCAGAGGCTAGTTGCTACGTTGCGCTACCTGGCAACAGGGAGAAGCTTGCAGGACCTCAAGTTCTCGACAGGCATCTCCCCCCAGGCTCTGGGGATCATAATCCCAGACACCTGTTCTGCTATAATCCAAGTCCTGCAGGAGGACAATATTAAGGTAAGTTTTGTCCTTTAACCTCACATTCTATGTATTTAATGCTTGCTAATGTATTGGATTTTTTTAATCAGTCCCTAATTAACATAATTGTAATGTGCTGTAATTATCCCCTGAATCCAGTTCAATTAGTTAAAGGAACACTAGAGGTTCGTTTTTTATTAGATCAACTGATTGCTGTGAGCTATAGCATTTAAATATCACTTACCTCGTTTTTCCTTTTGACCTCCAAAATACAGTAATCCAGGTTTGAAAATGCCATTTCCTGTCACTCCTCTTCTTGCTTTCCACCAGCATCTGAGCCTTTTTGCATGGTGGAAAGCAGAATGTGCTCACCCCCTCCCTATGACTACAGCCCTGCGTGAAGATGCTCTCTTATCCCTCACAGGCATGGAGGCTAAGCCTAATGGGAACTGTAGTTCCCATTAGGCCGTGATGTAGCAAGAATGAATGCACACCGCAAACCAGGAAGTCAGTGAGAATAATGATTCAGTGACAAAGGTGAATAAAACAGTGACAAAGGTGAATAAAACAGCTCGATTTCAACAGGTATCAAACTAGTTATAATGCAAAACATTACTTTTTACTTTATCAGCTACTGTCAGACTTTAATTTAAGAGGAAAATATTTTTGTCTTTACAACCCCTTTAAATATAGTTAAGAACACATCTACACAACCATGTTGCAAAAAATATTCTCACATAAATAGTTCAAGATGTCGTTTCATGTTCGTGGGCACAATAATTGGTCGTATGACTCATCGTTCATTTGCTCACTAATAATAAAATACGATCTTTTTGTCTGATACAGTGTTAACTACATTTGACCATGCCTAAATAGGCATGATGAAATGTATAAAACACTGTATCAGACAAAAAGATCGTATTTAATTATTAAATGAACAACGATTAATGCGACCAATTATTGTGCCCACGAACATGAAACTTGACATCTTGAACTATACTACATTAAAGAAAAAGCACATACAGCACCATGATATTAATACATGAAAGTACACAGGAAAATTACTTAATTTTTCTAATAACTCTTTTGATTTGCTGGTATTGCTCCGGCTCCCTCAATTTGATGTCAACCGTCTTTTGCGGAGCTGTTCCTTGGATCTGCACACCCCAAATTTGTGGTACAGAGTTTTGACCACTTTCTCCATTATTTGGGCCTTCACTTTATTAGGGTATTTTTATGGGCCATGTTTACCATCATAATCCTTCCTCCTCAATATTGCCACCATTCCATCTCCTCAAACGCCATGTTTGTGGCCTTGTATGTCCGGGATCTGGTGTGTGGTTCCGCCTGGTTTCGCTCCTCGGTTGAGGTTGCCACTTGCCGAGTGTCCACCATGTTGTCTTGCACTAAACGACCGATAAGGGGTGGGGAAAGTACTAGAACAGTGATGGCGAACCTTGGCACCCCAGATGTTTTGGAACTACATTTCCCATGATGCTCATGCACTTTGCAATGTAGTTGAACATCATGGGAAATGTAGTTCCAAAACAGCTGGGGTGCCAAGGTTCGCCATCACTGTACTAGAACGAATGTCAGGGGCGGGGAAAATGTGCAGAGCTTCACGCATGCGCAGTGTATATAACGATAATCCGCATGGGTCAAAACGACGTTCAATGTGTGGAAGAAGGTGGAAGCAACGAATGTGTACAACGATGGTACGTAACATTGTTTCGACTTTACTGATCAGTGGATGAGTTTGTGGCCTATAAATGGTGAGAAAGATTATTAGTAGAGGCTTGACTGACATTAGCTTTTTTGTATTGATTTTGACTTGCAGAAATCATGCATGTCTTCAAAGATCATGACTTCATGACCGAGTGTCAGGGATTCTAAATAGACCAGTACTGTGTGCCTACACAGAGGAGACCAACACTGTATGCAGTGAAATAAAAGGTGTTTATTTACAAGGTGAACAAAACATGTGAAGACAACCAGTGCACAAATAAACAACAAAACGTATATACAAGCCAAGGGGAAATGCCATAATTATAAACAAAAGCCAAGCCGAGGTCATATACCAGGAGATCGCAGAAGATGGGTGAGGACAAGGATCGGGTCGGATAGGAATCGGGTCCAGAAAGCAGGGTCAGAGTAACAGGCTCAGGATCAAGGTAATAGACTGATACCAGGGCAAGGAGTGATTACACATGCCGGGTATTTATAGAGGTGTGCTGATTGCATTCAGGTCACACCTGAACGCAGGAAGGGCTGTATGCTCCATACTGCCAAGAACCCCCCGCTGGTGGACGCCAGTACTGCAGCCCAAGGATCACATAATACCACCAGGGGAGAGCTCCCCTGGTAGTCCAAGACTGCTGGGAGACACCTGGTGGTGGGCCACAGTACTGCACGCCAAATACCAGGCAGTATCACCAGCGGGGGGAACCTTTCCTGACACCGAGTTTTTGCAGAGATGGAAGGATCTGCTAATTTTATGGCAGACAAAAAGCAATCTCAATAAAAACAAAGAAGCCAGGAATAAAGCACTGGAGAGCCTACTTGCATTTGTGAAGACAAAGATCCCCACAGCAACAATCAAGGATGTCAATAAAAAAATTGGGACCATTAGGGGCACATATCATTCTGAACGAGTTCAAGTCATAAAATCTATGAGGTCAGGAGCAGCTGCAGATCAGATATACAAGCCAAATCTGTGGTACTTCAGCCAACTCCATTTCCTGGATGATCATCTGGAGTCGAGGGAATCCCTTTCAACCCTTCCCCCCAGAAGTAGATTCCCTGTAGCCAACCCTTCAGCCTGGGTCAAGCAGGGTCTCCAGTGCTGCCTTCCTGGCTTCTTTATTTTTATTACCTGAGTTTTTTGTTTGCCTTCAGCCTTTATTTTATTTGGTTAATAATAAAATAAAAATAATGGAATTCAACCTGGGGTGTGTTATTTATATTCCAAACCTCTGATACGTCTGTACAAGACGGAATACCTCCCAATAGACACTGTGTAACAGGTAAAGAGAAGAAGAGGTGGATGAGACAGAGGTCTCAAATAATGTCTTTGAGGGAGAATCAACAACAGGGTCGGATGGAATGATAACAGAAACTTTATTGATGAATACATACACAGTTTAATATATACAGGTCCAACTGGGGTGGTACAAAGGCCTCCCGAGTGGGACCCGTTCCTCCAATGTAGAGTTATCTATAAAAGCTACATGCAAAATGACAATGTTGTGTGGTTAAAAGTTTGCTAAAAGACAGACCAACCGCTACTGACTGAGGAGGTAAACAAAAACCTCCAATGTGGAAACTGATCGCTGACAAAAATATATATATAGATATATGTATGGCTGACCCCACTTATATGGATGAAAAAAAGGGGGGAAGCAGATGCAAATTCAAACACACACATATTGAATGTGTACAGCCGATCAGTTTAAGGAAAGTGTCTAGGAAGTGCTCAATTGATTGCTGGATGTCTCCAAATGCTCTGGAACAAATTGCAAGATCTCAAATTGATAAAAATCAAACAAAAATAGTCCTTAAGCACATACTATGCAAAATAGGCTCAGACAGGTCCATTCATAAAGGCATAAGGCTGCCATGAATATACAAACAATAGATATTGCGTCGCTGCCAAACTTGAAGCAATTATCAAACCTCAATATGAAGTAATATGAAGTGATTTTGCTGCTTGGAAGGTAATACATTTCCCTTGGACTTGTTAGACTGCAGGTTCAGCTTGAAACAGCATAGACACAATGAATAGTCTCAGTGTTAATGCAGGCTGGAGAGGAAGGGGGATACAATAAACTGGTGATTAGTTCAAAAGGAATATATATCCTATGTAGTGTTACAGGATTGTTCCCACATACAGATCATGAAATCCCGAGATTTATAGAGAGTTCTTACCCTTACTGAGGTCTGACACAGTTCTCTCCATAAAGTCTCTGTAAGCCGTTCGGTGGATCTGTCTGCTTGTGTGACGTTCAGGCAGTCCTGGCAGACACAGTTGGCGTTTGTAAACACGTGTGGAGATGTAAGGTGTCTTTCCTGGTACAAAATTAGAGCGAGTGTTCCTCCAGTGGCCAGTAGATGGCACTCAAGATCCAGGAAAGCTGAACCGCAGATTAAGGTGAGCTGTAGCACTTCTGTGTTTCACAGGAGAATAACGCTGACACTGATAGGGATTTTTAGTAAACATAGCAGTGGTCGTCAGGTAGCAAAAGCATCATACATCGACTAGTTTCGTGACCTATAACGGTCACTTCGTCTGGATGTTGTGCCTGAGTTATTGTGATCATTAAATAGGGCCGATTAGCCAATCAGAAACCAGGACCCAAAGACACATTAATTGTATATTGCCATCTAGTGGCCACAACTAAAATTGCATGTTGTAAATAGACAGATGAATCTGTTTGATTAAATGAGTGGACGGCAATTTAGCATAAAGTTGCTATTACATTTTGAATATTCATTTGCAACGCCATTCACTCATATACATAATACTTTAATGCCTACAGTAATCAAGTCAAAAGGGAAGGGGTGGGGGGGAAATTCATTTAGGGCTGGCATTGTTGGCAAGGATACAGATGAAATTAGTGTTAAAAGCCTAAAAGCAGATCTGTAAAACAGTTGCTGAGGTTAGTCACCTATTATCACATGAGGACAATAGATGGAATGCATATAGCACAACAGTCATGCAGTGTATAAAGGGATGTGTGGCACATGTTGTCACCCCCCGTGTCAATAGAACACGCAAGGGAACAATGTGTGCTACGTCTGTGAGACAAGGGCCTATACAGTCAATTTATGGCTCTAAGAAGATTTTTAAGCTCAATTCAGTATTGAGGCCCTTCGGCTGAAGGGTCTGAAGATGAAAGATCCATAGTTTTTCCTTTTTGCGGAGGACCGTGTCATAGTCTCCTCTCCGTTTTGGGAGGTCGAGGGCATAGAATCTCTTGACAGTTAATCCAGATGTTTTACTCTGATGGAATTGGAGGAAATGTTGAGCTATAGGTGTATCCTCCTTTGATCTAATGCTTTTAAGATGTTCCCCGAATCTTACTCTTAACTGGCGTTTAGTTTTGCCTATATAGAGTTTGTGGCAGTGACATTCCAGAATATAGAGGACCTGGGCGGTGGTACAGTTTATGAAGGATCTAATTTCAAATGTTTGTTTAGAGTCTCTAAATGTTTTAGAGTGGTCCACATATTTGCATGTGCTGCAGTGACCACATGCAAGCATGCCAGTTACCCGGGGCATGTTAGTGAGCCAGCTTCTATCGGGAACAGGCCTGAACTCAGATTGAACTAGGTCATCCCGTAGGTTTCTCGCTCTTTTGGCAGTAATGGAGGGTTTATCCCCCACTATGCCTTTGAGAGTCTTGCATCGGGTCAAAATATGCCAGTGCTGGGACAGGACTGATCTAACTTGTTGCCACTGGGTCCCATATGGGGTAATGAACCTCACTGGTCCCGTTGGAGCATTCTTCTCTAAATCTCGGGGCCTAAGTAGGTCCGCCCTGACCCTTTCACCTGCTAATCTCTTAGCTCGATGTAGAGTACAATGGGAGTACCCGCGTTCACGGAATCTCTGATAGAGGGAATCAGATTCACGATGGTAATCCTGGTTTGTGGAGCAGTTTTTCAGAATTCAAAGAAACTGCCCCATCGGTATACTACGAATTAGGGAGCTGGGATGATGACTGTCTGCTTGTAATAAAGTATTCGCAGCAGTTGCTTTATGAAAAGTCTGGGTAGCTAATTTACCATTTTCTATTCTGATAGACAGATCAAGAAAGGGAATCTCATGGGAATCTGCCACATAGGTGAGTCTGATTTTGCGGGTATTGTTCCCGAGTTCATCCATAAATTCAATAAGTGACGCCTCAGTGCCCGTCCATACCATCAGAATATCGTAGATGTACCTTAGCCAGGCGTGGGCGTGGCCAAGGTACATCGACGAGGCATAGACTGTATCTTCCTCCCACCATCCCAGATGGAGGCACACATATGCTGGAGCCCAGGGGACTCCCATTGATGTACCGCAGAGTTGCTGAAAAAATTGATTTGAGAATTGAAAGAAATTATTCTTTAAAGCCAATTCCAGCAGCTCGAGGACAAATTCATTTTGTGCTCCCATAGTTGGGAACTGTTGGTCTAAAAAGTGATGTACAGCCGATATACCCCATTCATGTGGTATCGATGTATATAAAGATTCTACGTTGATGCCCACCAAGAGAGCCCCTTCGGGGAGCACCAGGTCAGAGATTTTATTCAGGACGTCTCCGGTATCACGGACATAAGATGGCAGCGATACAACCAGTTCTTCTTCTTTTTTTTTTTCTTTTTTTTTTTAAATACTTTTTTTTGATTTTGCATGGAAAAAAAGACACACAAACAAAAAACAAAGGTTACATAATACAGCCTCTGGACATATCCCGGCTGAAGTAACAACCAATAAAACAGTCCTATACATCTATCACATCTATATTGTTACTACAACTTAACTACTCTTGTCATCAAGATTAGGAGGATAGAGAGAGGATAGCGTGTCATGCATTTCAGGCGACCACATCAGGAAGAGCTGCTGAGGTTGAGGATAGTGCAGTTAGGAGAACCGTCAGATAACATCAGAACAAGGGCCTCACTCCTACAAAACTGCTAGTTGAGAAAGACAGTCAATGGGAACAACGCCTAATTTGTTGCATTCGTGGTGTCTGAATCGACCCATAATTTCCAAATTTTGTCAAACTTAGCTGGGCAGCACCTGGCGAGATAGGCCTCTTTGTACAGTGGCACCGCTGAGTTTATCAGCGATTTCCATGTATTCAAAGAAGGTACCTCCGTTTGTTTCCATTTAATGAGTAGAGCCTTCCTAGCGTAAAACAATAGAAGTCCTATTAGCGCTCTGGTTGCTTGGCGGTGGGCCAAGGGGCTCACCAGACCGCAAGCACACAGACCGATACATTCAGGGGAACATGAATCAAGGTCAAGGTTTCAATGAAGGTCGTGACCTCCGCCCAGAAGTGCCGGATTATGGGACAGGACCACAACATATGGTTGAAGTCGGCATTTGCCATATCACACTTCAAACAGTTGGAGGAGGAATTCAGGTAAATTTTGGATAATCTTTGGGGTGACAAATAGATTATATGAAGCAGTTTGAATTGTATCAACCGATCTCGAACAGAAACGAGCTGTAAGAAAGAATATTCCCAGACATCCTCCCAGTCCTCTGAATCCAGATCCGGGACCTCGCCCTGCCACCTAGAGAGCAAGTCCTCCAGACCAAAGTGGACTGAAGGCAATAAAGCTTTGTAAATGGTAGAGGTGGGTTTGACCAGAGGAGTAACTCTTAATGTGGATTCAAGGTTAGACCGGAGGAGATGTACCGGGGTGGGACCAAATTGGGCAGCGAAGGCATGGCGAATTTGAAGAAATCAAAAGAATTGTCGGTTAGTGAGCCCGAATTTCTCCTTGAAGGAATCCAAAGGTCAGAAGGGAGCCACTAACACAAATATGTTCCAGGTTTTTGATACCCCTAGTTGCCCAAAATCCTGGGTCTGGGATAGTCAGAAACTCTGGTAAATGTGGGTTGAGCCACAGGGGGGTGTCTGGGGATTTAGTGTGAGGGTCCCTTTGAAGTGTACAGACCAATAGTTGCCAAGCCCTGATTACAGCCCTCATGGAGGGTGTGAGTGGATAGGGGGCTCTGACACCCCGATACAAAGCATTACTCAGTGCCTCGTAGGAACCGAGGTGGGCAGCCTCAAGGACAACAGCAGCATTGGTTGCATCTGAGACTAGCCAGTTATGAGCGTGTGACAGGAGTGCAGCAAAGAAATACTTCCAAAGGTTCGGACAGGCCAGACCCCCCTCTGTCCAGGGCCTTTTGAGTATAGATTTGTTTATTCTAGGGGGACGAGAGTTCCACAGAAAAGGAGTTATAATGGAGTCAAATTTTTGGAAGAAGGCTTTGGGGATCCAAATTGGGGAGTGCCTCAGTGCATATAGGAAAACTGGGAGAAATTACATTTTAATTAAGTTTATCCTGCCAATGAGGGATAACGGCGGGTTATTTCAAGCCTGAAGTTTTAGTTTGAGTTGGGTTAGTAAGGGATAGAGATTTAGCTTAGCAAAGTCTGAGACTCTAGGAGTAATGGTAATGCCCAGATAACGGATAGAGGAGGGTCAGGTTAGTGAGACAGAGGAGTCTGCATGTAGTTTTGCATGAGAGTCAATAGGTAGTGCTTGGGATTTTTCCCAATTGACTCTGAGTCCAGATAGTCCGGAGAATTCAGAAATGATATCCAGAGCTGCACTGAGGGAGGATCCCGGGTCATTGAGAAAAAGCATGAGATCATCTGCATATAAAGCAAGTTTTTCAGTGATGGAACCTACTTTAATGCCCCTCACCGAATTTGAGTTTCTGAGGGCAGTGGCTAGGGGTTCCATGACCAGGGCAAACAATGGGGAGAGGGGACACCCCTGCCTAGTACCCCTCCCCACTGGGAAGGGGTCAGACAGCAGGCCCCCTAGTTTGATCTGTGCTGTTGGTGATTTGTACAGTATATCTATCCACTTGCAAAAAGAGGGACCGAAACCAAAGGTCTGCAGGACTGATTTCATATCTTGCCATGTTACCATATCGAAGGCTTTTTCAATATCTAATGCCACCAATACCCGGGTTTGGGAATGAGAGTTTGGGAGCTGCAAATGAGTGAGAACTCTTCTTAGGTTGATGTCAGTTGCTTTTCCTGGCATGAAACTGGTCTGATCAGTGTCAACCAGATCCGGTAGAACTCCTACCAACCTAGATGCAAGGACCTTGGCCAGAATATTTAAATCATAGTTTAATAGAGATATAGGCCTGTAAGAGGCACAGAGTTTGGGGTCTTTGCCCGGTTTAGGGATGAGAACGATGTGAGCACCGTACATAGTGGGTGGTAAGGAGTTGACCTCTAAGCAGTGGGAAAAAAGTAGCTGGAGCCTAGAAGCTATAACCTTGGTGTATCTTTTGTACCAGTCACCCGGGAGACCATCTGGACCAGGGGTTTTGGAGGGAGGTAACGAGGCAATGGCCAATTCTATCTCATGGGTTGTTATTGGGGCATCCAGGGCCTCGACCTCCAAAGATGGAAGGCTGGGAAGATGTAATTTATGTAGTTCTGATTCAAGAACCTCTGGAGCAGGGCAGTGGGGTTGGTGATATAGGTCCCTAAAGAAAACATAGAACTGGTGAAGGATTGCGTCAGGATCAGTAATACTAGTCCCTGTATCCGATAGCAATTCGGGGACTATAGTCTGAAATTGCGGGTCAGCCACCAGATTGGCCAGCAGGCGCCCGTTTTTGTCCCCTGATTCAAATATTTTACCAGACAACAGACGGACATCAGTGTGGGTTAGGGAAGTGTAGTGTAGGGCTAAATTTCGCCTGGCCTGTGCCAATTGGAGATAATTGGATGGTATAGGTTGCTCAGCAAAGGATGCTGAAGCATCCGCCTACAGACATTCTAGTCTCGAGGTTTCAGATGCGCAATCGGATCTGGTAGCTTTGATGGCCAAAATATAAGAGCCACGAGTCGTGGCTTTAAAGGATCCCACACCACCCCAGGAGGAGCTGTGTCTGTATTGTGAGACCATTATTCTTCTAGTTGTAGAGATACGAGCTCAGACACACTGTCATTGTTAATCCATCTGGGAGCTAGCCTCCAGGTGCCCGGATCTTTCCATCTTCCCAACCGGAAGCATATTTCAAGCGGAGAATGGTCATAAAGTCCCGCTGGGAGATACAAGGCCGCAGATACTTTAGAGAGTGCCGGAGCGCTGCCAAACACCAAATCAATTCTGGAGCCAGATTTGTGGGTTGTGGATAGGTGAGAGAAGACTCTGGAGTCTGAATGCTGCCATCTCCATATCTCAGTTAGAGCAAAGGTGTCCGCCCATTGAGTGAGAGCAGGGGAGACAGGATCAAGAATTTAATTAAAGTCCCCAGCAAAAATGATGTGTGGAAGGAAGGGAGGCTAGTTTCTCGCTGATGGAGAAAAGTAGGATGGGGTCAACATGAGGGGGTAAGTAGACATTTACAAAAGCCCAGAGGACTGAATGAAGTTCTAGTAACAGAATGATGTATCTGCCTGCGGGGTCCGAGACCACCCTCTCAATTTTACAAGGTAGGGCTTTTTTTATTAATTAGGATGGCGACACCTCTCACATAAGTTGAGTACATGGCATGAAAGTACTGTCTCACCCAAGATCTACTACGTAAAGCCAATATCCTACTTCCCACGAGATGAGTCTCCTGTAGAAAGAGGATGTGCGGCTCGTGGGACGCTAAGAATTTGAACATTAGGGAAAGCTTAAATTTGTCATTCAGACCTCGTATGTTCCAGGAAACCAGTTTAACATCAGACATAGCCATCGTGTAATAATTTCAGATAGGTAGTGAAGACCATTGCTATACGTTTCAGTAAGGACCTTAGGAAAAAACTCCTCAGCAAACAGCGGCATAGAAATAAAGCTGTAGAGGTGGTAAGCATGACAGTGTAATCAGACAATCGAGTAGTTATAACCTTAGTAAAAACTCCCTACTACGTAGCCAATACCCCAACAAAACCGGGCTTGTAGTTTAATCCCTAAACTTTTTGGTATCAACAAAAATTGCCTACAAGAGGCTCAGAGTTCCAGGGAAGAACCCTGCTGTTGTCTGGCTTCTAACTGAAGGCGTGGGTGGGGGTGTGCGATCCCCATCACATCCGGTGGGGGACCGGGTAGTCCATAGATGCCCTGTGTGGGCACAGTGTCATTGAGAAGGTGTGTTGAAACATCTTGCTGTAGCTCCGATTAGCTAGGAACAAGTAAGTGCAGGAGAGAGCATTGTCTCAAGTAAGGGGGTGAGCCACCCTAAATGCCCCGCCACTGGGGGGGCCTGCGGCAAAACAATGGGATCATCATTCGTCTGATTGAGGGGCATGCCCAGAGGACAGCTGGTCAGTCCCAATAGGTAGTCACAAAAACAAAAGCAAGGGGTGCCGGGCAACTGGATGGAGAGGACTCTCCGAGGGTGTATGGCCCCGCCACACCCGCCCAACCATACAGGTTTGATTAATTAGCTGTGAAACATGAACAAACTGTCCTTGGAACAAAAACAGATCCAGGATGGAGAGTTGGAGAGGAAGCATAAAGTTTACTGCAAACATAGTAGCCAGTTATCTGCCTCTTCAGGGGTTTCAAAGAACTTCACCGAACCACCATGTTGAACTCGCAGGCGACTTGGATAAAGCATGGAGTACTTGATTTCCCATTCCCGGAGCCGTCGTCTGACATCGGTGAAGGTTTTGCGGCGTCTCTGGAGATCCGCAGAGAAGTCAGGATAAAGATGCACCACAGTGTGTTCAAAGGGAAGGGTGGGATGCTTGCGGGCCTCACTGAGGATGCGGTCGCGGTCTCTGAAGTTCAGAAACCGCACAAGAAAGGGGCATGGTGGGGCCCCAGGGGTGCCTCGGCCAGTCGGGACTCTGTGGGCCCTTTCCACCATGTAGGTCGGGGAGACCTCGGTCAGGTTAAGAAGTGTCTTGAAGAAAGCCTCCGCAAACTCAGCTGGGATGTCCCCCTCTGCCCCCCCGGGAGACCCAGGACCCTGACATTATTTCCCCGGAGGCGATTTTCCGCCTCGTCAGACTTGGCCACAAGGGATTGGACGGTGCGTTGCAGGGAGTGGAGGGCATCCTCATGGCGGGCAGTGAGATCCTCTGTGGTAGAGATTCGCGACTCAGTCTCAGAAAGTCTGCCCCTGATTTTATCCAAATCTGCCCTGATGAGGGTACATTCCTCGGTTAGATGATCGATGCGGACCAACAAGGAGGTTCTACTTTGCTCTATGGCTGCGAGGATAACAGCGATGTCACTCGCCTGCGACGGCGCATGCAGAGGTGGAGAAGCCGTCGGTTCCGCTGCTGCCTAGTCCATGTCTGCCAACAGCAATCTGAATTGTTCCAGGATGGCACTGGGGCACTGGGCAGGCTGTGCGAGTGCCTTTTTGGTCGCTGATTTGCTCTTTGAGGGCATGAGTGGATGATCCGGAGAATATGACATAAAGTGCAGGGGAGTGGGTATGCCCCTTTAAGAGACTGTAGGAGGCAGAGAGAGGATTCCCCGCAGAGCTGGCAGGCACTTGAGACTGATGCAGGACTAAGCTCTCCCTGGGACCAGATGGGATTAGCTGCCAGTAGTAGAGCACTGCACCTGGGTGAGGAGGATAGGGCTGGCTCCGTAGGCCCCAAGATGGCGGCCGGCCGCGGGTGAGAGGAGCTGGCCATCAGGGATCCCCAGGCACACCGCCGATCTACCCCCTCCGGAGATGCCGCCACGAGATGCTGCCACAGGGCGAGAACGGGCGTCCGCTCGTCCCGCGGAACACTAGGCCGGCGGATACTGGAGGCTCTATAGGCCTCAAGATGGCGGCAGACCTCCGCTGTTTGGAGCCGGCCGCAGGGCCAAAGGATGTGCAATCTTCCAGCCGGGCACCCCAATACAGGCCGATGCCAAGGGAGAGGATGTCCAGGGGTAGGTAGGAAGAAGCTGGAGGCTCTGTAGGCCTAAGGATGGCGGCAGACCTTGGCTGTGTGGGGCCGGCCGCGGGGAGACACAATCGGCCGTCTGGACTGCAAAATACAGGCTGGGGCTGAGGCAGGGGATGACCAGGGACAGGTAGGGCTGATTTGGTGGTTCACCAGGGTTGTCTGTGGTAAGGATGGCGATGGATTGTGGTAGGATTAGCGGAGCTCTAGTCCAGCACGTCTTCCCTGTTTCACATCCGGACACGCCCCATACAACCAGTTCTTTAATCAAACAGTCTATATACTTGCCGACTCTTTCTAAAGGGCCTCTGATGGCTGACGATTGGTCTCCCAGGGGGGCTATCCTGTTGTTTGTGAATTTTGGGAATGATGTAGAATGTGGGGAAATCGAAGTCCTCAACTTGGAGATATTCCAATTCCTTTTTAGTTAGAAGAGTCACTTCAAATGCTAAGGAAAGTTTGTCATTGAGTTCAACTAGATCAACGAAGGGATTGTGGTCAAGTTTTCTATATGTGGCTTGGTCGGAAAGGAGGCGTCTTACCTCCCTTTCGTACATATCCACCGATAGAAGCACCACGTTACCACCTTTATCACTGGGTTTTATTATAGTTTGGTCGGCTGCTCGAAGTTCCTTGAGTGCTCTCCGCTCATCAGGGGATAGATTGCCTGTAGTATTGGTATGCCAGTTAATCCTTCCTGAACCAGATCTAGAAAGGTTCCAAGTCTTTTATTTTTCTTAAACTGAGGCATATTAACCGATTTAATCCTTAGGCCTGCATTTCTACTCCACGGTTCCACATTGTCAAGCTCATTGTGACGATATTGGTATGATATCCCCGTCAAACAGTCCCTTCTTCCCATAAAAGAAATCACAGCAGCATCCATACATGAGCCAAGGCTTAATGCTGGTATAACACAGAGTTTTAATCCTAAGAAACCAGAGCTTATATGTGGTTACAACTGTTACAATGACAAATCTCCGCCCCCCCTTACACAGTGGGGGGTCTTCAATACAGCTCCTTTGAAATAAAGATATTTCTTTGAACTAGTCAGTATCTAGCCGGTTCGGCACCGCATATAGAGAGATAATTATCACAATGAAGCAATCAGCATAATTAACATTTGAAACAGGGCTAGCTGCAGAAGAGTAAATACAATTAACAGCCTTAAACAAGCAGGGAGGATTAAACTGAAGCATATAGGTAAAAAGTCCATCACACTCATCATCACTGGAGAAAACACATCCTTCCCCCAATAATGACTCCAGCTGACTAAGTGCAGTGGCATCATCAATGTTTGTTATGTTGGTGATATTGGCCGTTGATGTTTTGGCAGTGTACAGTGATCTAAAGTAGACATTTCTGAGGAACAGGTTGAGGTCTTTATAGATCTCAAAATGATCCATGTCAGTTGATGGGGAGAAGGAGAGACTCCTGCTAAGTAGTTCCAAGTGTCTTTTTTCCAACTTAAATTCTGAAAGATAGATGATTTTCATATCTTTGGTTGTAGTGGAAGACATGGAGCCACTTAGTGATATTGGGCCAAATTCTCAAAAAGTCTGCGTAACTTAAATTTCAGCAGTTAAGTTACACTGACTTAAAATTTCTACCTAAGTGCCCGATCGTCAAAGCACTTAGGTAGAAATTTCAGGCCGTGTAACTTAAGTGCCGCCGTCGTAAGGCGGTCCTCCTCTCCTGGGGGCGTTTAAAATTTAAATGAGGCGCGCTCCCGCGCCGGCCGTACTGCGCATGCGTGTGACGTAATTTTCCCGACGTGCAGCGCGCGAACGTAATTAACGCCGGGCGGCTTTGAGAATTTCGACGGGACACTAAAGTTGCGATGGGTGAAAAAAAAAGACGCGCCGGGAAAACAAATAATTAAAAAAAAAATGACAGCGTCGCTCAGCATGCATTCCTGAGAGGGAGAACTCCATGCCAATTTTCAAAGAAAAAAACGGCATGGGTTCCCCCCCCAGGAGCATACCAGGCCCTTAGGTCTGGTATGGGTCGTAAGGAGACCCCCCCACGCCGAAAAATTGACGTAGGGGTCCCCCTACAATCCATACCAGACCCGTATCCAAAGCACGCTACCCGGCCGGTCAGGAAGGGAGTGGGGACGAGCGAGCGCCCCCCCCCTCCTGAGCCGTGCCAGGCCGCATGCCCTCAACATGGGGGGGTTGGGTGCTCTGGGGCAGGGGGGCGCACTGCGGGCCCCCCCACCCCAGAGCACCCTGTCCCCATGTTGATGAGGACAGGACCTCTTCCCGACAACCCTTGCCATTGGTTGTCGGGGTCTGCGGGCGGGGGCTTATCGGAATCTGGGAGTCCCCTTTAATAAGGGGGCCCCCAGATACCGGCCCCCCACCCTAAGTGAATGGATATGGGGTACATCGTACCCCTATCCATTCACCTGGAGGCAAAAAGTAAAAGTTAGTAAACACACAACACAAGGCTTTTTAAAATAATTTATTATTCTGCTCCGGATGCCCCCCCTGTCTTCGTTATTAGCTCAATTACCAGGGGGGGCTTCTTCTTCCACTCTCCGGGGGTCTTCTCCGCTCTCCGGGGGGGGCTTCTTCTTCCGCTCTCCGGGGGGGGCTTCTCCGGACTCCGGGGGGCTTCTTCCATCTTCTCCCCTCTTCCGCTGTTGACTCGGCGAACCCCGGTTCTTCTGCAGCTCTCCGGTGCCTTCTTCTTCAGCGCTGGCTGCCTGCTATGTTTGTGTGTTAGCTCAATTAGTAACAGGCAGCCGGCGCGGTCTTCTGTGACGTCAGGTTCTTCTTCTCCCCTCTTCCGATGTTGACTCGTCGCCTCTTGTCGCTGTAATGATGGAAGCACGCCTTGCATCCCATTTATATAGGCATCACCGTCCCATCATGCTCCGGTAGGTACCCACGTGGTGGGTGCCTACCCACGTGCACCCACCACGTGGGTACCTGCCGGAGCATGATGGGACGGTGATGCCTATATAAATGGGATGCAAGGCGCGCTTCCATCATTACAGCGACAACAGGCGACGAGGCAACATCGGAAGAAGGAAAGAGAAGACCCTGACGTCACAGAAGACCGCGCCAGCTGCCTGTTAGTAATTGAGCTAACACACAAACATAGCAGGCAGCCAGCGCTGAAGAAGAAGGCACCGGAGAGCTGCAGAAGAACCGGGGTTCGCCGAGTCAAGAGCGGAAGAGGGGAGAAGATGGAAGAATACCCCCGGAGTCCGGAGAAGCCCCCCCCGGAGAGCGGAAGAAGAAGCCCCCCCCGGAGAGCGGAGAAGACCCCCGGAGAGTGGAAGAAGAAGCCCCCCCTGGTAATTGAGCTAATAACGAAGACAGGGGGGGCATCCGGAGCAGAATAATAAATTATTTTAAAAAGCCTTGTGTTGTGTGTTTACTAACTTTTACTTTTTGCCTCCAGGTGAATGGATAGGGGTACGATGTACCCCATATCCATTCACTTAGGGTGGGGGGCCGGTATCTGGGGCCCCCTTATTAAAGGGGACTCCCAGATTCCGATAAGCCCCCGCCCGCAGACCCCGACAACCAATGGCAAGGGTTGTCGGGAAGAGGTCCTGTCCTCATCAACATGGGGACAGGGTGCTCTGGGGTGGGGGGGCCCGCAGTGCGCCCCCCTGCCCCAGAGCACCCAACCCCCCCATGTTGAGGGCATGCGGCCTGGCACGGCTCAGGAGGGGGGGGGACGCTCGCTCGTCCCCACTCCCATTCCTGACCGGCCGGGTAGCGTGCTTTGGATACGGGTCTGGTATGGATTGTAGGGGGACCCCCTACGTCAATTTTTCGGCGTGGGGGGGTCTCCTTACAACCCATACCAGACCTAAGGGCCTGGTATGCTCCTGGGGGGGAACCCATGCCGGTTTTGAATTTAAAAATTGCCGTGGAGTTCTCCCTCAGGAATGCATACCAAATGCCGTCGCTGGAACGGGCCTTTACAATGTGTGACTAACTTTCCACATTATAAAACCAGCCCTAGTTTTGCGCAGGCAAATTCGGAACTTACGCAGAAATCACAGTGCTGAAATGCTTTGAAAATCTGCTTAAGTCCTCATTTGCATACGCAAAGCTGCATTTCAATGAGAAATGCCCCCAGTGGCGGATGCGGTACTGCATCCTAAAATCTGACCGTGTAAGTGTCTTACACATGTCAGATTTTCTGCCTAACTTTGGAAAAAGCCTTTTGAGAATCGTTTCCAAAGTTAGGCACAGGGATACGCAGGCTGAACAGCAGTTAAGTCTGCGTATCTCTTTTGAGAATCAGGCCCATTGTCTCTGACTCCGTGTAACGGTGCGTTCTCCCTTCTGATTCTCGCCCCTTGTTTTGTTTTTGCCTCTTCCTGCATTCCTTCCTCCTCCTATTATTCCTTGTTTGCCTGTCTTCAGGATCCCCTTGGGAGGAAGAGAGTTCTCCAATCCCAAGTGATCTTTGTCTAAAAAAGACACCGTATTAGGTATTTCATCCTCACTACCAGATGATTGGGCTCTCATATCAGTGCCTGAGTGAGAGGGGTGTCTACGTTGGCGAGATCTACCCCGATGGCCCCTGATACTCAGATTAAAGATCTCGTCCTTGGCCCAGTCATCCAGATCCCATCTAAACTTATTTTGTTTAGTGATTTTAAGATTTTTTTGGGAGTTTTATCTATTGCTTTGCGTAGGATATCATTTAGTTTCTCAAAATCTGTGCTCTCTTTAAATGGTTCTAATTTAGCACCGCTTTCAGAGATTGACTGTTGCAACAAGATTAGTTGTTCTTTCTCCTCCTCAACTATAAGCTTCATGACCTCAAGGCCATGGCCAATGCATTTCTTTTTCCACTTTTCTACGAATTTTTCTGTGTGGAGGTGAGCCGCGGGAATTACCCGTTCTCTAAAACAGCACGTCCCACTTCCGATTCAGAGATCTAATGATCAATTTTTTATTTTCTCTAAAAAGTGGTCGAATGTCATCTGGTACCGTTGGCTCAACTCCCAACAGATCCTCATCAAATGTAGCCTTGATTTCCTGGTCAAACTCATCCCCAGGTACAAATGCCATGCCACAATGAAAAGAACCCCTCTATTTGCAAAATCTAGATCAAACAGTCCTGTCTAGGATAAAAATACAGAGGTGAAAGGGAACAGTATTCATCAATAGAGTTGAACGAGGGTATTCCAATTATTGAAGTAATCCAAAAGGGGATCAAGGGATTGTAAATAATAAAATAAAAATAATGGAATCCAACCTGGGGTGTGTTATTTATATTCCAAACCTCTGATACGTCTGTACAAGACGGGATACCTTCCAATAGACACTGTGTAACAGGTAAAGAGAAAAAGAGGTGGATGAGGTCTCAAATAATGTCTTTGAGGGAGAATCAACAACAGGGTCAGATGGAATGATAACAGAAACTTTATTGATGAATACATACACAGTTTAATATATACAGGTCCAACTGGGGTGGTACAAAGGCCTCCCGAGTGGGACTCGTTCCTCCAATGTAGAGTTATCTATAAAAGCTACATGCAAAATGACAACGTTGTGTGGTTAAAAGTTTGCTAAAAGACAGACCAACCGCTACTGACTGAGTAGATAAAGACAAACCACCTTATTTTATTTAGCACCAGAATAAATGGATTTTTTGTTTTCTGACAAAACTTGACCATGTGTATTTATTAAAAATAGAGAGTTTGCTAGTGAGTAGGCAGGGACATTTCAAAAAAATAATTCTAATTAACAAGGGACACTAACCTCCTTGTGGGTAAATAATACTAAATATTAATGTTGTTCTGGTATCTTGACACACCAAAAAAATAAAATTAATGGAAAGCAGTCTAAAATACTATCCAATCAATAACCAAAAAAGAAGATCTCCATTAAAAGATTTAAAATCTGATGACATTTTTTTAGAGGGAGATCTGACTTCCAAAAAATCAATAATATTCATGGGATAACAATAAATAATAAAGAAACAAGCTTGTCATAACTATGCGAGAATATCAGCAGCAAAAGATTTGGATTATTGTAGCATTAAAAAGAAGAAAAGAATGCGCTGTATTACACGATGCAATAATTTACAACATAACGAATGTGCTATCTCCATTACGAACGGTAGTTTTACCAGAACGAGCGCTCCCGTCTCATAACTTGCTTCTGAGCATGCACGTTTTTTCACGTCGTTAAAGCGCACACACAACGTTAAAAACGACAACGTGAAAAACGAAGCGAAAATTTAGAGCATGTTCTAAATTTTTAATGCCCATTTTTCACGTCCTGAAAAATGCTCTGGAGCCCACACACGATTGTTTTTAATGACATTAAGAAAAAATTTAATTTTTCACATCGTGAAAAACGGTCGTGTGTACGCGGCATAAATCTTTATTATTGCACACAAACACAACACAGCTTACATTTCCTACTATCTATAAAAGATAAAACTGGATTAAGTTAAGCGGCAGAATGGCACGGCTGGGCACAAGCACGTACCTGTACATCCTCTTTAAGAGCCCAGCCGTGGGGTCGCGAGCGTGCTGCCGCCTGCGCGCTCGCGACCCGGTCCGAAGCTCCGTGACCGCACATATGAGGTCACACTTAACCCCTACAGCGCCCCTAGTGGTTAACTCCTAAACTGCAATTGTAATTTTCACCGTAATTAGTGCATTTTTATAGCACTTTTCGCTGTGAAAATGACAATGGTCCCAAAAATGTGTCAAAATTGTCCGATGTGTCCACCATAATGTCGCAGTCACGAAAAAAATCGCTTATCGCCGCCATTAGTAGTAAAAAAAACAATA
Organism: Rana temporaria; assembly: GCF_905171775.1. Taxonomy (NCBI): domain Eukaryota; kingdom Metazoa; phylum Chordata; class Amphibia; order Anura; family Ranidae; genus Rana; species Rana temporaria. Next base: position 100,998,473 of record NC_053489.1, read on the forward strand.
TTAATAAAAATGTCATAAAACTATTCCCTATTTTGTAAACACTATACATTTTGCGCAAACCAATCGATAAACGCTTATTGCGATTTTTTTTACCAAAAATAGGTAGAAGAATACGTATCGGCCTAAACTGAGGAAAAAAATGTTTTTTTATATCTTTTTTGGGGATATTTATTATAGCAAAAAGTAAAAAATATAGATTTTTTTTTCAAAATTGTCGCTCTATTTTTGTTTATAGCGCAAAAAATAAAAAGCGCAGAGGTGATCAAATACCCCCAAAAGATTTGTGGGGAAAAAAGGACGCCAATTTTGTTTGGGAGCCACGTTGCACGACTGCGCAATTGTCAGTAAAAGCGACGCAGTGCCGAATCGCAAAAAGGGGCAAGGTCCTTAACCTGCATAATGGTCCGGGTATTAAAGTGTAAAAAGTAAAACCTTTTTTTTTAACATTAGATTGAGGCTCGTTTTGTCAAGGGGAATCGGGTGTTTTTTTTACAATCAAAGCCGTACTTACCGTTTTAGAGATACATCTTCTCCGCCGCTTCCGGGTATGGGCTGCGGGACTGGGCGTTCCTATTTGATTGACAGTCTTCCGACAGGCTTCCGACAGTTGCATACATCACGTCACGATTTTCCGAAAGTAGCCGAACGTCGGTGCGCAGACGCCGTATAGAGCCGCACCGACATTCGGCTACTCGTGACGCGATGTATGCGACCGTCGGAAGCCTGTCGGAAGACTGTCAATCAAATAGGAACGCCCAGTCCCGAAGACCATACCCGGAAGCGGCGGAGAAGATCTATTTCTTTTAAGCGGTAAGTACTGCTTCGATTTAAAAAAAAACACCCGATTCCCCTTGACAAAACGAGCCTCAATCTAATGTTAAAAAAAAAATTTCGGGTGAACTCCCGCTTTAAGTGGTTAAGGGGACTGAGTGTGTAACTTATATTTCAGGACAGTAAGGCTGCAAAATTTTATGTGTGCAGGACCAGGGGACATCTTACAGCCAGCGACAAGCAGCCAGAAGAAACCCTATATCTCTAGCTTGGGATAGCCGTTGCCAGGCGCTTTGACATTCCTGCAAGGAGCAACACCTACAGTTGTGTTCAAAATTATTCAACCCCCCAATGCTGTAAAGGGTTTTAGGGAATTTAGTGTACATTTGTAATTGTATTCAGAATGAAATCCTACAAGGACTTCTTAAAGAACCATATGCAACTAAAATGACATCAATTGGTTTTGTAATACAGTAGTGAATGTTTTTTTTGTGAATTCTTCATTTACACAATTATTCAACCCCTTAAAGACTACCACTCTGAAGAACAGAGGTTCATTGAAGTGTTTTCAATCAGGTATTGAAAACACCTGTGGATGTCAGGAAGCAGCAATAAAGCCTAATAAGCACCAATTAGGCAGCTTTAAAATGACTGTGAGACTCAGCTCCTTCTAGACATTTACTGGTGTGGTTACAAACATGGTGAAGTCAAGAGAATGGTCCAGGAAGACAAGAGAAGAGGTGATTACTCTTCACAGGAAGGGCAATGGCTATAAGAAGATTGCAAAGATGTTAAACATACCAAGAGACACCATAGGAAGCATCATTCGCAAATTCAAGGCAAAGGGCACTGTTGAAACGCTACCTGGTCGTGGCAGAAAGAAGATGCTGACTTCGACTGCTGTGCGCTACCTGAAGCGTAGAGTGGAGAAAAGTCCCTGTGTGACTGCTGAGGAACTGAGAAAAGATTTGTCAGATGTGGTACTGAAGTTTCTGCTCAGACAATACGGCGCACACTGCGTAATGAAGGCCTCCATGCCAGAACTCCCAGGCGCACCCCCTTGCTGTCTCCAAAGAATAAGAAGAGTCGACTGCAGTATGCCAAAAGTCATGTGGACAAACCACACAAGTTTTGGGATTGTGTTCTGTGGACTGATGAAACAAAATTAGAACTGTTTGGGCCCATGGATCAACGCTATGTTTGGAGGAGGAAGAACAAGGCCTATGATGAAAAGAACACCTTGCCTACTGTGAAGCATGGCGGGGGGTCAATCATGCTTTGGGGCTGTTTTGCTTCTGCAGGTACAGGGAAGCTTCAGCATGTGCAAGGTACCATGAATTCTCTTCAGTACCAGGAGATATTGGATGACAATGTGATGCAGTCCGTCACAAACCTGAGGCTTTGGAGACGTTGGACCTTTCAACAGGACAATGATCCCAAGCATACCTCCAAGTCCACTAGAGCATGGTTGCAGATTAAAGGCTGGAACATTTTGGAGTGGCCATCGCAGTCACCAGACTTAAATCCGATTGAGAACCTCTGGTGGGACTTAAAGAAAGCAGTTGCAGTGTGCAAGCCTAAGAATGTGACTGAACTGGAGGCTTTTGCCCATGACGAATGGGCGAAGATACCCGTAGATCGCTGCAAGACACTTGTGTCAAGCTATGCTTCACGTTTAAAAGCTATTATGACTGTAAAAGGATGTTGTACTAAGTACTAAGATTGAATGTCACTTGGGGGTTGAATAAAACTGATAATGATGTGAGCACAGAAAAGACATTTGTGGTTATTTCATTATAAATGTTATGTTATATTTGTCTGACCTACACGTGCCTCTTTAATTTAATTGTAAGCAGGATGACTGAATGATCAAAATCAATGTCAAACTGGCCCAAACAATCAATTTCAGTGGGGGTTGAATAATTTTGAACACAACTGTATATCTTCAATTTGGATGCTGCACCATCACTCCCACGGGTGGACAGCACAGTTGAAGTCAGTTCTTATTAGCCACAGACATTAGCAAGTCCTTAAGTGTTTATTCAAGTTCTACAGTTTGGACATCCCACACATCCCTATTCCCTATGCAAGTTATGCATTAAATAAACAAAACAAAAACAAAACCCCTAGACTGTTTATTGAGCCTGTGAAGAAAGTGTAACAATTCCTGTTGCCTGGCTGTGTGGGGGGAAAGATGCAGCAATTCCAGTGGCTCTTAGGGAAGTGAGTACTACACTTGCTTTCTATGCAAGTACAAACAGCTGTAGACAACCACACAGTATGGCCCCATGCACACTGGGCATTCTACCCTGGTGCTGGGGGCTCTGGGCAGAGGGCACAGAGCTGCAGGCAGAGGGTAAAGGTTTCCTGTACTGACAGCAGCCTGTGAAACTCTAGGAGAGGCTAACAGCTGCTGCATCCGGATGGGACTGGATGGTTTACCCAGTGGTATGATTGTTTAGGGCACTATGTGCCCAGGGGCAAATGCCCGAAGTGCAGACATCTTGCGTTTGGCCCTGGGCGCAATACAGCCTTAAATGTTCACACCGCTAGGTGCACCCAGGGCCGCCATCAGGAATTATGGGGCCCCTTAAAAAAAAGGGGGGTAGCTATCCGGTCCCCTGGGGACCTCTGGACCCTTTAATAAAAAGAAATATAAAAAAAATGTAAAACATTTTTTTTTATAAAAAAAAAGGGGGTTGCCATCTGGGGCCCTGGGGACCTCTGGGCCCTTTAATAAAAATATATATATATATAAAAAAAGAAATAAAAATAAAAAAGAAATAAAAAAAATATTTAAAAAAAATATATTTTTTTTTTATAAAAAAAATGAGGTTGCCATCCGGGCCCCTTACAGGTGTACTGCCTGTACCCCCCTAATGCCGACCCTGGGTACACCACACAACTTTGTTTAGCCGCAACAGCTTTCATCCTCTAATAAGTTAGGTTCACACTAGCCGATTCTCTGAAAAGCGATCCATGGTGGATTGCTTTTCAGAGCATGGCTAAGGCGTTCAGGAGGCGATCCTATTGCCTCCTGAATGCCTGTTGTTTTTTGTTTGTTTTTTTCTGATGAAAGTCAGTTTTATAATAGGAATAACGTACTGCAACCAAGAGCCAAGCATTTCTCTTGCCAATGACTTGAATGGCGTGACAAACGCCATCTGTGTTGTCTGTTCACTCAGCATGTCATGTTAAATTTACCACAGCCTTGGCACAAGTTTGCTGGAGCATATAAACAGCCCCTTTGCAGCTGTTGTTTAGCCTTATGATGGGTGGCATTTTTGTGGTTCAAACACCTTATATATAAAAATATTATCCTCAATGCCCGTGAATCTTCACAGTACCATCCAAAAAATAAGTCAGTATAATGGCACAAGATTAGAAAGAAACTTCTGCACACAACAATTTTAACTGAAAATTTTAGTCTGCAAGTGAACTGTAAGGCCTCGTACACACAATAGGTTAACCAGAGGTTAACGGTCTGAAGGACCGTTGTCCTAGGTTAACCTATGAAGCTGACTGATGGTCCGTCGTGCGTACACATCATCAGTTAAAAAAACGATTGTGTCAGAACGCGGTGACGTAAAACACAACGACGAGCTGAAAAAAACGAAGTTCAATGCTTCCAAGCATGCGTCGACTTGATTCTGAACATGCGTGGATTTTTAACCGATGGTTGTGCGTACTAGATCGGTTTTGACCTATTGTTTACCAATCCATAGGTTAAATTTTAAAGCAAGTTGTCTTTTTTTTTAACCTAAGTTTAAATAACCTATGGGGCCTGCACACGATCGGTTTGGACTGATGAAAACGGTCCTTCAGACCGTTGTCCTCTGGTTAACCTATCGTGTGTACAAGGCCTGAGGCCGGTCATAAATGGATAGAAATATGTCCGGTTCAGCAGGAACTGGATAATCCTCCACCAAGGCTAATGGATGGCCTCTCACCTCAGCGATTCGACCTGTGGCTAGGTCAAAAAGCAAATATCATATCCTCCACACAGTAAATGGCAAGCAGCTTTCAGGGTTCAACTCCAAAAACGTCCACCAGATGGAACCAGCAAGCAATAAACAAATAATCTCCCATAGATCATTCAATGGACCGAGAAAGAGTAAAACAAACACACTCTAAGTGTTCACTGCTTAAAAGGTTTAATAATCACAACAAAAGTTTAAAAACCACTCACATTGTAAAGCACTCTGGTCCGAGTGCAAAGATAGCAGCTTGTACCGCAGCTCAGAGGCCCGGATCAATGTGTACAGCGTGTGTAGGTCTCTGTGAGGCAAACGTGGATGACGTCGTCGTAGCTCCTCCCCCTCGTACGCGTTACATCCCAATGTAGGCGGGACTTCATCAGCATGGGGCGGGGATCAACGCAGACGTCCCACAACACTACATATACAATACGGTTGCCATAGCAGCACAAAAGGAGCCAATTGACTAGCGCCATCTGGTGTTTGCAAAGCAACACGCCAGGCAAAGGTAAAATAAAATCTAAATAATATATTTAAAAATAGCCTGAGAATAGCGCCATCTTGTGTACAAACACAAGACTGAAGATACTTAAATCTTAAGGGACAATATTCAGTCAGGCAATCAGGTTAAAACCAACCATTTATTTAAAAATATATAAAAAATATATAAAAAATATATTTAGACGTCATCCGCATCTACCTCACCTAAGACCAAAACATTTACATTACAAGTTTACAATATATAACTGCATCAACATATAAAGGCAGTTCAAGCTAGAAAAGCAATTATAGTAAAAATTATAAATAATAAAAAATTATATAGTAATACCCAAATAAAAATTTGGATACCTATAATAAAACATAACATTAAAATACAATCCCCAAAGTACTTCTCAACGATTAGATATAAAGCAGTTGAGATCGAACTCAACGTTCAATCCCAACGGCACAGAAACCTTCATCTCGTATATCCAGAACGATTCTCGTTTACTCAATTGCCGAATATAGTGACCTCCTCTCCAATGTCTGGTGACTTTCTCTATACCCCAAAATTTTAGGCATTTGGGGTCCCTCTGATGATGGTCTCTAAAGTGTTTGGATACGCTGTGGGTCTTAATGCCACGCTTAATGTTGCTCACATGCTCACCCACTCTCACGTGCAATTCACGTGAGGTGCGCCCTATGTACTGTAACCCGCAGTCGCACTCGAGCATATAAACTACGCCCTCTGTTGCGCAGGTGATCAACTGCTTTATCGGATACTCTACATGGGTAACATTGGAAACAAAAGATTTACGTTTTTTAATATTCCGTTTTGCATGTTTGCATGTGGCACACCTACCACAGGCATAGAACCCGGACAGGAAATTAAAAAGCCTAGGACGAGGAATGACAGGTGGGTCAGTGACTCCAGGTGCCAATCGGTCTCTAAGTGAAGGTGCCTTTTTATAGATAAATTGTGGGCGCTCAGGAAGGACAGGACCAAGAATTACATCTCCCTTTAGTATCGGCCAATATTTGGCAACAATTTTCTCGAATGCTTTATGTTGAACATTAAAATCCAATAGCATCTTGAAACTAGTTTTTCCTACATCATCTTTGGGAGGATTGTCCTGTATCATCAGATTTCTATCTGTTGTCCTAACTTTTTCTATTTCTTGCTCTATCAAGGGCTTAGAATATCCCTTTGCAACAAATCTAGTGGCCAACTCACGGGACTGCACCAGGAAATCAGATTCCCTGGTGCAGTTTCTCCGCAGTCTCACAAATTGGCCACGGGGTATGTTGCACAACCACAATCTGTGGTGACAACTATTTAATGGAATATATCCATTCCTGTCCACCGATTTAAAGTGGTTCTTAGTCACCAATCTAGATTCTGACTTGGATATCTCCAAGTCCAGAAAGGTCACCTGTTCCGTAGAAACGGTCCAGGTAAGGACTATACCCAGTTGATTGGCATTCAACCTTGTCATAAAGGCATTTAAAGATGGCATATCGCCTTCCCAGATGAGCACCAAATCATCTATATACCTTCGATAGCAACAGAGCTGGGGCGGCATATCATGGAAGATCGCATCTTGCTCCCAGTGGGCCATAAATATATTGGCCACACTGGGAGCAAAACGAGCCCCCATTGCTACTCCGCAGCGCTGAAGAAAAAACTGTTTATCAAACCAAAAATAGTTTTTAAATAGACAAAATTCCAAACTATCCAAAAGGAAACGTACATGCTCAGGGTCCAGATTAGTGGACTCCAGAGCCCATGCAACCGATGTGAGGGCTGTATCGTGCCCTATAATGGTGTACAAAGACCCCACATCGGCTGTCACCAGTATCGTTCCAGGTGTACATGTAATGGAACTCAAAATTTGGATAATTTGCTTAGTATCTCGTAGATATGCAGGCAACTTACAGACTAACGGCTGCAAAAACACATCCAAATATTGCCCTAATCGAGAACTGACTGAGTCGATCCCATTCACGATCGGGCGGCCTGGGGGCCGTTCTGCGTTTTTATGCAGTTTCGGCAAGAAGTAAATAATCGGGGTCCGACAATAGTAAGGATCGAGATAAGCAGCTTCCTTCTTATTAAGGATCCCCGATCCCTTACCTCTTTCAATCAAAACATGGAGATCATTTTTAAAATTCATCATTGGATCGCCTCGCAGCAAAAGGTAAGTATCCTGGTCCCCAAGCAACCTACTCATTTCCTCAAAATAATAGGTCTTGCTGAGGACCACCAACCCACCCCCCTTATCTGCGGGGCGAATAACGATCTCATTGCGTTTTTCCAGGGAAGTGATACCCCTCTGTATGCACTGCGAATCTTTCACTTTCTTAATTCGCAAACTATCAAGATCTTTACACACTAAATTCCGAAACACATCCAAGTGTTTAGTATCAGTGTGTTGGGGATTGAAAACAGATTTGTTTCTTAATGTAGAGTGATTGGAGGGATTAGAAGCAACAGCTGGAGCATTCCTCATAACTGGATTGGATAAGAAATACTTCTTTAAGTTTAAATTTCTTATATACTTCTGCACACTCACATACGTTTCAAACTTATTAAGATTGCGTACAGGAGCAAACTTTAAACCCCTATCAAGCACTCTAATCTCGTCCTCAGTGAGATCAACTCCACTGAGGTTAAAGATTCCAGTGCCGATCACGGCCTTGCTCTTTTGGACTCTTCTCCCCCCCCCTGACTCCTCTTGATTTTTTCTTTTGGGCCTGGATTGGCCCGGAGGAGGTAATATTGGGGGCGGAGGATATGGGAACGGAGGGGGCTCCCTCCAGTCCCCGGTCCAAGTAGTTGGGAAAGGTGGAGGGCCCCTCCACGGGGTCCTCCCCTGTCCTAAAAAATGCTGTTGGTTAGTGGGTGGGGGTCCATCCCAATAATTTTGCAATGGTGCATAGTAGTTGTAAGTGGACAAGGGGGGAGGTTGGAAATGACCAGAGAGGACACTTCCTCCACCTCTATTATGACCTCTTCCCTTACCATACATAGTTTTCCAAGGTGGAGTTTCCTGTACAACAGGAATATGAGATGATCTCCCACCTGATAAACTCGCCTTGCCCCTACTATTTTTATTATTTTTACCCCTTCCCTTATGTGGGCCAAGACCTTTACCTGTCGGTGTGCCTTGTGTCGTAGGAGTCTTATCCCGAATGGGATTAACACTCCAAAAAGCAGTTGCCTCTTGAGCCCCCGGGGTAGGTAATGGCTCTGCCGTATCCATAGAGGATGGCAAAGCAGCTGTTCCTGTGATAGAACTCAAGGATTGCCACTTATACACGTTGGAAATATCAAAGTCTCCTACATCACGCAGAAATTTTTTAAGTTTTTTATCCTGGGAGTCTTTATCCCACTTAATAAGTTTGGTTTTAAGCTCCCCAGAGAGACGCACAAACTCTGTGGTATCCTTATGTATTTCAATATGATCAGAAATTGTTTGAATCTGACCTTCCAACCAGAGCTTTTTCCGCTGTTTGCGGGCCAATAGAAATTTGATTAATTCAAAACCCTTATTGGTAAAGAAATTAAACCATTCTTTGTTGGATTCATCATCCATCAGCCCGTCATTTGGTGGTAAATCCCACCTTAGACGTCTGGGGATGATTTTAGCCGCCACATACTGTTCAAAAGTGACAATATCCCACCAGGCCTTGATCTTCTTTTCAAATAGATGTCCTAACTTTTTAAAAGAAATGATCAAGTCACCTGGATCAGAATCAGTAATATTTTTAGAGAATACTTCGGTGAGAGTAATCTCTCTGTCCTCCAAATAGGAGAACACATCCATTCCTGCTGCTGAATAAAAATTGAATTGGGTACAGAAAAAAGTAATAAAGTGATTCAGCGCTGGAAAAAAATATAATATAAGACTAAACTAAAATAGATTGCAAGCCAGCACTGCAGATATAATCCAAAAAATATCTCAAAGTGAATAAATAAATAAATAGTGCAGCGCAAGTGAATATGCCTAAAAATTCAAATAATCAAAAATAGATACATAATAAAAAATAAATACATAAAGTCCATAGAGTGCAAAGTGATAAAGGTGCTCCAAAAAATATACAGTGGTGATATATAGTGCAGAAATCTTCATCAGATCTGTGACCCATAGGACAGGATAATCCTCCACCAAGGCTAATGGATGGCCTCTCAGCTCAGCGATTCGACCTGTGGCTAGGTCAAAAAGCAAATATCATATCCTCCACACAGTAAATGGCAAGCAGCTTTCAGGGTTCAACTGGGACGTCTGCATTGATCCCCGCCCCATGCTGATGAAGTCCCGCCTACATTGGGATGTAACGCGTACGAGGGGGAGGAGCTACGACGACGTCATCCACGTTTGCCTCACAGAGACCTACATACGCTGTACACATTGATCCGGGCCTCTGAGCTGCGGTACAAGCTGCTATCTTTGCACTCGGACCAGAGTGCTTTACAATGTGAGTGGTTTTTAAACTTTTGTTGTGATTATTAAACCTTTTAAGCAGTGAACACTTAGAGTGTGTTTGTTTTACTCTTTCTCGGTCCATTGAATGATCTATGGGAGATTATTTGTTTATTGCTTGCTGGTTCCATCTGGTGGACGTTTTTGGAGTTATATTTTTTGGAGCACCTTTATCACTTTGCACTCTATGGACTTTATGTATTTATTTTTTATTATGTATCTATTTTTGATTATTTGAATTTTTAGGCATATTCACTTGCGCTGCACTATTTATTTATTTATTCACTTTGAGATATTTTTTGGATTATATCTGCAGTGCTGGCTTGCAATCTATTTTAGTTTAGTCTTATATTATATTTTTTTCCAGCGCTGAATCACTTTATTACTTTTTTCAGCAGGAACTGGACACATTTCGATTCATCTATGGGCAGAGTGGTTGTACTGAAGTTGATCCATCGATCGACTTCAGTACAACCAGTCTGTTGTTTTTTTTTTCATGCGATCACTGCTTGAATGGCTATAGCTGCTGGCAGTGATCTTTGTATTCTGATGGCTGGGAAACCTCCCACTGTTAGAATACAATAGTGCAGGGGGGCTGACTGTGTTTACAGGGGAATCAAGCAGTTTTCTTTCTTTCAACCAGTATTGGCAGATTAAAGTTACAGCAAACATAGGTAAGAGGCATGTAAGCAGGAGGTGTTTAGTTTTTAGACTTTACCTACATATGCTCGCCAGTACTGTTCTGTTTCCCAATCAATCCCCTCTTTCCAAATGTTTTCACTCTGTCTTTTCACTACCACAATCTTCCAATCTGGACTAAGGGCCAAATCCTCAAAAGAGATACGACGGAGTAACTGCTGTTACTCCGTCGTATCCCTGGTCCTAACTATGGAACTGATCCACAGAATCAGTTTTCCATAGTTAGGGAGAAGATCCAGCATGTGTAATTGAATTACACTGCCGGATCTTAGGATGCAGTACCGCATTCGCCGCTGGGGGCATTTTGAAAATTAGCACTTACGGAGATCCACGAAGCTTTTCTGCTTCGTTTTTTCTCCGTAAGTATTAAGTTGCATACGCAAAATTAGGGCTGCTTTTACATGGTGTAAAGTTAGTACACCATGTAAAAGCAGACCCTTCTGTCTAGCGACGCGTTTTTTTTTTTGAATTTGATTTTTTTTTTTCGCGCCGTATCTTTTTTTTTTTTCCCCGACGCAACTTTATTGACCCGTCGCAATCCACAAAGCCGGGCGTAAGGTAATTTCGCGCTATGAACGTCGGGAAAATGACATAACGAGCATGCGCAGTACGGCCGGCGCAGGAGCGCGCCTCATTTAAATGGGAATCGCCCCCATGAAATGAGGAACGCCTTGCGCCGGCGGAATTTAAGTTACACGGCCAGAAATTTCTAGGTAAGTGCTTTGTGGATCGGGCACTTAGGTAGAAATTTTAAGGCAGTGTAACTTAAATTAGAATTTCGCCGTTACGCCGGGTCTTTGTGGATTTGGCCCTAAGAGAATAGCACCCATAACCACCCATGCGGACATATATTTTTGGTGCTGGGTTTGCTTTTTCCCATTACCCAAAAGCTCTGTTCATTGCTCAAATATTGTCCTGGCAATTCACAATAAAGGGATAGAGGAGGATAAGTGTTTTGCTTGATGAGGTCATTAGTGATATTATAAGTGACAACAGTATGAAACCATACTTATCCTTGGATTGGTTGAAGCTATAGCATAAAAGGATCCATCTGCCCACTGCCAACAGTGACTGCAAAAGTGGAGGATGATGGTTGGGGACCACTTTACATCTCCATAGACCATTGCTGGCCTGCAGACAGCAGTGTGAAAAACACTAATCTAGGAGTATATAAATGTTCCTGACTATTTTAACCACTTGCTTACTGGGCACTTAACGTGGTTGTAAACCCTTTACAACCACTTTTGACTACAGGTAAGCCTAAAATAAGGCTTGCCTGTAGCTACCCCAGATATCTCCTTAACCTGCACTGTTTAGGAGATATCCCCTGTATCAACATGTACCGACATCATCGGCACATGCGCACTAAAGCAATGGCACGTCCGCGCTGTTGCTTTAGCTAGTATGCCGTTACCGGCGGCTCCCGCGCATGCACGAGAGTGACGTAATTATGGCTCTAGCCAATCACAGGGCCGGAGCCTGCGATACCCGGAAGAAACTCCAGGAGCGATGTTGCCGGCTGGAGCGGGGTACGAGGACCGCTGTGGGGGCTTCGATCTAAGGTATGTAATTCACAATGCGCTAGTATGCTATGCATACTAGCTCATTATGCCTTTGTCTTGCAGGTTTGTTTTGTTTTTTTTGTGGGGGGGTGTTTACAACCACTTTAAACCCACTTCCTGCCCAGGCCAATTTTCAGCATTCAGCGCTGTCACACTTTAATTGGCCATTTGCGTGGTTATCCTACACTGTATCCATATGACATTTTTATAATTTTTTCCACACAAATAGATATTTCTTTTGGTGGTATTAATCACCACTGGGGTTTTCATTTTTTTGCTAAACAAACAAAAAAAAACAGAAAATTTTGCTGTAAAGGGGGATCTATATGGGGGGCATTGACGAAAAGGGGCAGAGCATGGGTGACCTAAAAAGCTCAGTGTTCTGTGTATAGGTGAAATGTTCTTAACATATACAGTCCTTGTTATTCCATTTATAATAAAAAATAAAAATTTAAAAATACATTTTTATTTATGTACTGAATAAGCTGTGCTTCTATTTCAAGCTTAATACTTTTATATACACTGCATTTTACGCTCCCAGTGTAACAAAATGACTTTCAATTTGTAAAACGACTCCACACTAAAAAAAAGGGAAACCGTTCCTTGTTAGGCTTGTCGAGAAACTTGACAAGCTTTCTTTGCGTACACACTGTCAAGACAAATCCTCGTCGTTCTCAAACGCGGTGACGTAAAACACGTACGACGGCACTGTAAAGTGGAAGTTTGATTCCACTGGCGCCACCCTTCTGAGCATGTGCGGGTTTCTAAGCATACACACAAACGTGTTTCTCGTCGAAAACCAGCCCAACGAGGAACACAACAAGGAAATTGAGACTCCCGACGAGGAAAAAGGGAACTGTTTCTCTTTTTTTCTCATCGAGTTCCTCGACAGTTTTCTCGATGAAAAACATACACACGACTGTTTTCCTCGGCAAAAAAGCTCTGCCACCAAGTTTCTTGATGGATTCTGTCGAGGAAAACGGTCGTGTGTATGAGGCCCATGACTTCAGAATTTCTGGAAAATGTATATCTCTATGAGCTTTACAATATGGTCAACTTTTTTTCTGAGTACACCAATACAGTGCATTGAACTGAATCCATAGAAAATACGATTATATTCTTCTTGTGTTGGGACTGTGTTGGGCAACGCAACCCAACGCTGCTGAACAAGCCCTAAGAGCAGCAAATTGCAAAGGTCATTGTGGCCATTATACCACCCAGAACAACACAGGAAGCTAGGAGAATAACAAAGTGACACTAAAACAATATACCTATTCTCAATAAATAAACCATACACATCAACTACTTAAATTTTTGTTACCCCAACCCTTTATATTCCCGATTGTGCCTGCTGTACCATATACTTGTATGAGAAAGTATCCTGTTTTCTTTTAGCCAGATTCACAAAGAGTTACGCCGGTGTATCAGTAGATATGCCGACATAACTCGGAATCTAAGCCGTCGTAAGTTTAAGTGTATGCCCAAACTGAGATACACTTAAACCTAGCTAAGATACGACGGCCTGCGCCGTCGTATCTTAGGGTGCAATTTTTCCGCTGGCCGCTAGGTGGCGCTTCCGTTGAGTTTGGCGTAGAATATGTAAATTACTAGATACGCCGATTCACGAACGTATGTGCGCCCGTCGCAGTAAAGATACGCCATTTCCGTAAGAGGTACGCCGGCGTAAAGATAAAGCTGCCCCCTAGGTGGCGTAGCCAATGTTAAGTATGGCCGTCGTTCCCGCGTCGAAATTTGAAAATTTAAAGTTGTTTGCATAACTCGTCCGTGAATGGGGCTGGATGTAATTTATGTTCACGTCGAAACCAATACGTCCTTGCGGCGTACTTTGGAGCAATGCACACTGGGATATGTACACGGACGGCGCATAACATTTACATAAAACACGCCCCCTCATCCTCATTTGAATTAGGCACACTTACGCCGGCCCCATTTACGCTACCCCGCCGTAACTTAGGAGGCAAGTGCTTTGTGAATACAGCACTTGCCTCTCTGACTTACGGCGGCGTAGCGTAAATACGATACGCTACGCCGCCTCAAAGATGCGCCCGGCTACCTGAATCCAGCTATTTGTATTGCTTCCTTTTAGCCTCGTACACACAACCGGTTTTCCCGGCAGGAAAACTGCCAGGAGAGCATTTGGCCGGGAATCCCGGCCTTGTGTATGCTTCCTAGCAGTTTTCCCGTCAGGAAAACAGCAGAGAATCCCGACGGGAAAATAGAGAATCCTGCTCTCTATTTTCTCGTCAGGTTTCCCGGCAGAGTGTTTCCTGCCGAGAAAACCGGTCGTCTGTATGCTTACCTGTCCCAGGTAAACCTGCGCATGCTCGATAAGAGTTCGACGCATGCGCGGTAGCATACAAATTTAGTGTGGGGTGTAGCAAGATGGCGGCAACGGCATCGATTGTGAAGAGCCCCGGTTCAACGTAGTTGATGATGTCACTACGTTCTTGCCAATCAAAAGAACGGAGGTTCTTTTGAATGGCCGTCTGTATGCACGGCTTTGCAAGGCAAGCTTGCCAGGAATCCCGTCAGGAAAACAAAAGTTTGTGAAATCCCTGGTGCATCTCTCAGTCCCTCTGCTTTCCTATTAAAAACTGACCATAGTAGGCAGGAGAGCACAGGCTGGTCAGTTCTCTAGCTATGTTAGGAACTCTGTGTACTCTCCTCCAATGAAAAGACTTGTCCTGACACACTCCTTATGCACAGCTATTCACTGTGAAGATCAGTGTACTACTGCTTCTCCTCCTCCCAGCTCTTATGCAGATGATAGCGGAGGGAATGGGAAAAAGGGTATGTTTTATAGTGTTTTTTTATTTATTTTATCTATACAAAAATGTTTTCCTTTCATTTCTATTTTAATCTGAATGTTTTTACAAGGTGATCATTTACAGTCACTTTAATGGCCCTGTAATCTATAATTCATGAAATTATTTCTATCTGTGTTGCTTGTAATGTCCTTCATGAGCTCCCAAGCTGCTTTTCTCCATCACTTATTTTTTGTTAGACTGAGCAGCGCAACTTAGCTGCAGTCTTTTGCTCTTATTTTCTATGTACGCTAAAAATCCTATAGTGCCTATCTCGGGAGCATGCAAGAGAGGGAGGCTACATTTCTACATACAGTGGGACCATTGGGAACAAATGTAGCTATCCTCCAGAAGGAAGTCAGTTCACAGCAGCAAAAAAAATTATGTGAAGATTTTAAGGCGACTGAGAACAATTTTTTTGTTTTTTTGTTTTTTTTGTTTAGAATACATACTTGTATGTGGAGGCGATCGGGTCCATTCGGCAAGTGACTGGGGACGGGACTGAAGGAAAAATCTCCTTCGCCCGTCCCCATATCTCTGCTGGGCGGAAGTGACGTCAAAACGTCAGTCCCGCCCAGCGTCTTAAAGCAACATTTTTTTTTCTGTCATTTAAAAAAATGACAGTTTAATTTTTTTTTCTTTTTTTGCATTTAAGCCTAAATATGAGATCTGAGGTCTTTTTGACCCCAGATCTCATATTTAAGAGGACCTGTCATGCTTTTTTCTATTACAAGGGATGTTACATTCCTTGTAATAGGAATAAAAGTGATATTTTTTTTTTTTATTTCAGTGTAAAAAATTATAAAAATAAATAAAAATAAATGAGAAATCAAAAAAAAACATTTTTAAAAACGCCCCGTCCCGACGAGCTCGCGCGCAAAAGCGAACGCATACGCGAGTAGCGCCCGCATATAAAAACGGTGTTCAAACCAAACAAGTGAGGTATCGCCGCGATCGTTAGAGCGAGAGCAATAATTCTAGCCCTAGACCTACTATGTAGCTCAAAAAATGCAACCTGTAGAATTTTTTAAACGTCGCCTATCGAGATTTTTAAGGGTAAAAGTTTGACGCCATGCCACGAGCGGGCGCAATTTTTAAGCGTGTCGTGTTGGGTATCATTTTACTCGGCGTAACATTATCTTTCACAATATATAAAAAAATTGGGCAAAAATTATTGTTGTCTTATTTTTTAATTCAAAAAAGTGATTTTTTTCCCAAAAAAGAGCGCTTGTAAGACCGCTGCACAAATACGGTGTGACAAAAAGTATTGCAATGACTGCCATTTTATTCACTAGGATGTCTGCTAAAAAAAATATATAATGTTTGGGGGTTCTGATTAATTTTCTAGCAAAAAAATTGTGATTTTAACATGAAGGAGAGAAGTGCCAGAATAGGCCCGGTGGTCAAGTGGTTAATCCATGTATGTCTGTTCCCATTAGCGGCAGCTCGTCCATAATGCGTCTCTATGCGTCCGGCCCCTAATCTCCATGCGGGGCGCTGGATGCATAGAGTTATTTGGGGATTTTTTTTGTGAAGCACGTGATTAGAGCCAGAGGCTGCTGTCAATCAAATCCAATGACACGGGCGCTGGAGGGTGGGGCCGATCCCAGCATTCTGTGTCTATGGACGCAAATGCTGGACTCGGGATATATATGGGTGTATTACAATAGTATTATTTTCCTTAGAGTTTCCTTAGAGTCATTATAGAGTTAAATCTCGGCCCGGGAAGTAAAACTGAAAACAGATGTCTTTGTACTCCCTACTCATAATCAACCCCCTCCTCCCTCTTTCCACCGAGCAAAAGAAATATGGCGACTGACTGTGGAATGAGTGTGCCTTGTGGTAAGAAGCAGAGACGTCACAAGAGAAGACCATATGTGGATTAGCGAATCAGATGCACCCATATGAATGATGATTGCTTATGTCTATAAAGCTACGATACCAATAAAGGTTCTGCCTCTCTTGCTGTTGGTGAAGGATGTAGACTGAATTTCCCTCTTGTCTGCGTGCTTTACTATTATGAATTTGAATCAGAGGCAGAATGGGTTATGCCCTGGAGTTGTGCCAGGGGACATCTTTATCAATTGACGCCCAACGTGGACTTTTTTTTTTTTGACCAGATGCTGCAGGCCGAGATGTGGATGGAGTGCTCCTATGCATAAAACAGAGATTGATCACATTTAAGAATGTGGTAAGAGAAGTTTATTTTTACTCCTTGCCCATATTCTTCCGCATACATGCTCTCCCTTCGCTCACGGTTCGTCTGCTGCTTCTAGGTCATGCAAAGACGGGCAATTTCTTGTCCAAGGTTGCTTTAAAGAGAACCTGTCGCCCTATTCTGCCGGCTGATATTTTATGTTATGTTGTGTTCTATGTTGACTTGAATGTGGCTATTTCAGTGGATGTCTGTAGGGGACGGGTAGACAATACTTCCTCATCAGGGTTCCTGAGCTGGAGATGCAATAATTAGGTGTGTCTCAGGGTTGATATGTATATATGTGTATTAACATATAGATATGTCTGGTCTGAAGAGAGAGGTCTCGGGAAATAAGGTTATGGGTATAGACACAGAATTTCGATGATAAGCGTGGAGTCAAAATAGGCTGGTTCGAAGGAGGGGTGTTTGGTAATGAAGTAGCACAGTAATTGCCTTGTCAGCTTACATGTATATTACGTGTATAAATATATATGCAGGGTTAGGGGTTAAAAATTAAAACCCTACAGACAGAGGGGCTGAAATACTGTGTCATATTCTAACTGTGTGTGTTGTTTAATGTTTGTTCCTGTCATAAGTGTACTGTGCATCTTTGAGTGCATTTTAATGGGAGACACAAACACGCAAGATAGGGGGAGAAATACACACGTTGCAGGCTGGTCTTTAACATCCATCCCTCCCTTCCCCCTCTACAGCTCCTGTGTTTGCTGGCAGCTTGAGTCTCTTGAGGAAAGAGGGAAGAGAAAAAAAAAAGGGAAATGGTTTTTAAAAAGTAAGTCAGATGAATTGCAACTGTTATATATGTATGTGTTTCACACCACAGCAACTGATAACGTTGATACATAAGACTGGAATTTTTAGTAACTCACAATGCTTATCTTTGAAGCTTATTTGTTTAAGCTGAGCTTAATTTAAATATTGAATGACCACCCTACACTGATTTTTGTCGTTTTATCAGTCAGATTGTGTGATCTATGGAGCCCTGCCTGTAGCTCACACTGAGTTCCCGCCCAACTTGGTGTCCTTCTTTTGTTTGCCACTTCCCACATGCCACTTCACTTATGCCCCAGCCATCTCAGCTGAGAAAGCCTCACATGAGCTACCTACCCTGATGGTGAAATGTGATCCACGACATGATAAATATATGGCTTGTTGCCTGTTATACTGTAATAATGTGGTGCCCGGGGCTGTTAATGTGGCTATTGCCCCCTTCAAGACCATGCCTGATGTTCAGTTTATGGACTGGTGCCCTACTGTTTTCACTGTTGGTATTATCTATCAAGCACTGACTGTTGTACAAGGTGGTGATCTGGCCAAGGTTTAAGCTGCTGTGTGTATGCTGAGCAACACCACTGCTATTGTGGAAGCATGGGCTCTGCCCGAATGCTGTTCTATGCTGGAGGTCCCCTTCCCTTGCAAACAGGCCTTGCTCCAGCCTGACCCATCCTGCCCCAACCCCTGCCCAGTATTAAAATACCCCCTCTACCCCCTGTGAATGCAGATGGCATCCTATACTGCCCACCGGCTATTGCCCATACCAGATTCTGTGTTCTGTAACCCACCAACCCTGCTACTCTCCTTCGTTTTGTCCAAGGGGGGTATCATGCCATGTCTCTGGACAAAACAGGAAGAAGAGAATGTCGCAGACCTACCTGCCCCTACCCTGGATAAACATGATTGCTTTGAACTCATGAAGGTGGAATCCACTCATCTACCCTCTGTCCTGTGTGCCCCGACCCCAATGCCTTAACTCACCTTGTATGTTGATGGCTCCAGATTCAGATATGGGGTAACTGGGGTGATAGAGAGTGATCAAGGTCCTAGGTACCACATTAACGTTTCACACACCTTACCACCCTCAGAGTAGTGGAAAAGTGGCCCCAAGGGGGAAGCATTCGTTATCCCCTTTTGAAATCTTGTTTGGAACAGATTAGGATTACCCACAACAGTTGCAATTACAGTCTGATACTTTGAGAAATTATGTGACCGCTCTTGCAAAATAATTAACTAATATCCATGTACGAGTATTTTCTTTCATTCCAGATCCTGATTTAGATACAGGTATTCACTGCATACTCCTTGGTGATTGGGTGATGGTTAAGAAGTTCCTTCAAAAACATTCTCTGGAGACGAGATATGATGGACCGTGCCACCCGCATCAGAATTAAACTATATATCTTTTTTCTTATATTTGATTGCTGTACTATAGTCTCATTCCCTCCATTAGACTGGCAGGGTTATATGTTCAGGAACCATATATATGTGTGTGATATAGGTGATGATTGTGACCACTGGGAATCTGTGGGCTGGGGATATAGGCCAAAGAGTGCTCTAAACAAGAAAGATAAATATGGAGAGTCATTATTTAGCATCTGAATCCAACGGAAAGCATACAAGTGCCCCAGCTGGTAGTTTTGACCCCCACATGTATATATAGATGCCATAGGGGTCCCAAGGGGGGTCCCGGATAAGTTTAAAGCAAGAGACCAAGTAGCTGCATGTTTTGAGTCCCTGAGTCCCATAATCACTGTGATATATTCCATAGGGTAATTAATTAATGTCAGAGTGTAAAGAAGTTCTTTAACAAGGAAACTAAGTTTAATGCTGCATGTAAATGTTTATGAATATTTTAGCCCAAAACCGAAAATGTGTTATTACATGTGGTCATTTAAAGCACAAGCAAGGATCAGAACAAAGCTTTAAGAGAAAATTATTGATTAAGATTGTGTAAAGAACTGTTTAAAAATCAGATAATGGTAAACAACATGGTATTTAGGGCCAGATTCACGTAGAATCGCGGCGGCGTAACTTATCCTAGATAAGTTACACCGCCGCAATTTTTCATCGCAAGTGCCTGATTCACCAAGCACTTGCGATGAAGACTACGCCCGCGGCCTCCGGCGTAAGGCGGGCCAATTTAAATGGGCGTGTGCCATTTAAATTAGGCGCACTCCCGCGCCAGACCTACCGCGCATGCTCCGTTTCCGAACTCCCGCCGTGACGTCATTTTTTTGAACGGCGACGCGCGTAGCGTACTTCCGTATTCCCGGAAGGCTTACGCAAACGACGTTGATTTTTAAATTTTGACGCGGGAACGACGGCCATACTTTAGACAGCAATACACTTGCTGACTAAAGTTAAGGCACCAAAAAAAAAGTGTAAATTTGCGACGGGAAACTTGACTACGGACGACGTAGCGAACGCGAAAAACCGTCGTGGATCCGCCGTAACTCCTAATTTGCATACCCAACGCTGGTTTACGACGCAAACTCCCCCCAGCGGCGGCCGCGGTACTGCATCCTAAGATCCGACAGTGTAACAAAATTACACCTGTCGGATCTTAGGGATATCTATGCGTAATTGATTCTATGAATCAGTCGCATAGATAGAAACAGAGATACAACGGCGTATCAGGAGAAACGCCGTCGTATCTCATTTGTGAATCTGGCCCTTAGTGTTTAACAGAAAATCCTACAGATTTGGTTGCAGGAAATAATAAGTTAAGGATTGAGCAATTTTTTACAAAATATTCCAAACTTGGATTTGGTTATTAAATAAAGGTAGTAGATTGTTCTAATTTACTTAAGGTTACCCAGGAAAAATATTAAAATATGAAAGTCTTGTTCAATCTAAGTGTTAAAAGTTTTTGTAATTTGATATTTCTGATGAGAGTGGAGACTTTGGTTGGGGGAGGCGTTTCTCTGGGAAATGACCAGTGGGCTGGAACTAATCTGTGAATTTCACGAGATTGTCCTCTAAACAATTTTTTGTCACTACTGTAGTCAAGAAACGTCATAATATAATGTAATGTACATGATTTTTGGCAGATGTACAAACCAAATATGTTAAAAAAATAGTAAAAAAGGTTAAAAATTTGAAAAACTACAAATTTGATTGTAATCGAATTGTACAATGCATGGGGATACCAAGCATTGAAAGTTTAAGCCTGGCAGTAACAGATGTTTCTTTGGAGATCATTACATGAAAGTAGAGAGATGCAGATTAGGTTACACAGCCTGAGACGCCATGACAATTTTCACTTTTGTGAACCTTAGAATAACATTTTTGTGGAAGAAGGTCCATGTATGAGAAAAAAATATATTTAGAGGGTATTACGGTACTTACTAAAGTAATAGTTTTAAAACATTTTTGAGCCTAAATAACTTTTCTTGAGAGTTCATTGAAGTTTTTGACGACGAAGTATCTGTCTGAATAAATTTTAATGCATTATAAAGGCTTACTATAGGGCAAATCTTTCTTTAATAATAAAAGATAACTTGTATACAATCATTTGAAGATCTGAAGAAAGCCCTTATTAATTTAGTTTTTTTTATTAATATAGAGATCTCTCTCTCATACATTTACATTGTACAAGTGTATGTGGATGATGATTGGTAATTAAAAAAATGTGGGTTTTGCACCATTTGTTTTGAAGGACATCTTGGTGTGCTTTGACTATGCTTTGTCTGGTGACAACTGGATGTTAAAAAGAATGGTCAGTTGAAGTGGGATGTAGATACATTATGAATAAATGATGCAGTGTGATAGAACCACAGTTGTGAATTCAAAAGTCACTTTTTCAGGCTTTTAGTTGATGAATGTATTTATTGGGGAGGAATATTGTGCTTTTATAAATGGATCCATATATTAGCACAGTGGAACTTCCTGTATGTTTGTCTACACTGAAGGATGAACTAAGACTGCAATGCGTTTGTTTAACAGTCATAGAGTGACAGAGCATATGTGGTTCATTCAATCATACTGTATGATTGGTTCTGAAAAATAGTGTAATTCAACATGAATAAGTTTCTTTCAGAAATAAAATATTTAGAAAAGCCCAATATAAATTAATGTTCTTTTGCAAAATTAAAATGGTTATCATTGAAAGTATGGTAAAAGGAAAAAATACAGTAATCTGGTAAGATTGTTACTTTTACAAAATTGTATTTAGTCATGGGATAAAGAGGGTTCAAATAAGAATGTAGATTGGAATTAATTATATATACTATAACCAACAGAGGTTCGTTAACTATAAACAGGGATGCACTCCAAGGTTTAGCTGAACAACTAGAGGCCACTTCACAAATGACTTTGTAAAATCGTATGGCCCTAGACATGATTTTAGCTGAGAAGGGGGGTGTCACGTACCTGAAAGGAGACTGAGATGACGAGGTCGGCCTCTCTTGTATCTCCCGCCCTGGCACCGCTGGAGATGAAACAGAGGACACCGAGGGACAGGAGGAACACGAGTGCCTGCAGATGAAGACTCCGACTGCAGTAGTGGGAGGTGCAAGCCGGGATGAGTAGGAGGCACTCCGCGGGAGCAGTGACACTGGATATCAGATGAGGTGTAGTTCCTGGAAGACTTGTAGCAGGAAGTTGCAGGAAGTCGCAGGAGCAAGTCGCAGACACTGGGGGGTTGCCAGGGCTCAGCACAGGAAGCAGATGCGGGGTCATACAGAAAGCCGTGTCAAGTGGAAGGCGGGCAGCGAAGTACCAAGCAGCAGGCGGTAGCAGCGTCAGGTGAGTAGCCAGGATCAGAAACCGGTAGCCAGGGAATAAGAGTTCAGGAAAAGGGTCAGGGCAAGCCGGGTTCAGCAACAGGAGATCAGCAAGGTTCAGGGTATCAGGGTACAAGCTGAAGACAGTCAGCACCGCTTGATGGTCAGAGCTCTCTTTAAATAGGCATCAGGAAGGATCTTCCTGTCACATGATGAGCCTATGGCTCCCATTTCTTCTACTGGCAAGATTACCAGTACTTCTTCTATGGCCATTTCTTCTACTGGCAAGATTGCCAGTACTTCTACTATGGACATTTCCCTGGCACTCCGTCCTTTCCTTACAGGGGGTGTATGTAAAATGTTACCTGGGAACAGTATTTTGGGTGACAACGCATTTGTACTCAGATGAGTATAGCAATTTTGTTTCTGCTTAAATTGGTTACAATAATGGTTTGTTGTATTCTGCCCTGCATAAAGAAGCTGTTAGGAAAAGAAGCTGAAGAGGTAACTCCTACTTTTTTGAAATTGGATGATATTAGAGATTCAATGAAGGAGAAAGAAGAGGTATCATATCCTCCATTACAGTCCCTACCTGTTAAAACACATACAACATTCTCAAATGATGAGGGAAAGAATAGTGTTTGACCGCCTCCTGACTGTTTCGTTGGTAAGGACTACGGATAAGCCCTGTCTGATCGCTAAGCGAAATACAAAAAAGATCCTGATAGGGGGACAAACACAGGGACAAAAAGCATAGGGACAGTACTGATAAAATAGTAATTTTAAGGGGGGACTGTGATGGAGTTGATAAAATGATTATTTTGTGTTTGTTATTTTTCTCCTAACCACTCAAATATTGCTTTTCTTTCTTATATTGTTTTATTTATTTTATTTCTTTATATATATATATATATATATATATATATATATATATATATATATATATATATATATAGGTGTATTACAATAGTATTATTTTCCTTAAAAGAGTCATTATAGAGTTAAATCTCGGCCCGGGAAGTAAAACTGAAAACAGATGTCTTTGTACTCCCTACTCATAATCAACCCCCTCCTCCCTCTTTTCACCGAGCAAAAGAAATATGGCGACTGACTGTGGAATGAGTGTGCCTCGTGGCAAGAAGCAGAGACGTCACAAGAGAAGACCATATGTGGATCAGCGAATCAGATGCACCCATATGAATGATGATTTCTTATCTCACTCTGTCTATAAAGCTACAATACCAATAAAGGTTCCGCCTCTCTTGCTGTTGGAATGGTGAAGAATGTAGACTAAATTTCCCTCTTGTCTGCGTGCTTTACTATTATGAATTTGAATCAGAGGCAGAATGGGTTATGCCCTGGAGTTGTGCAAGGGGACATCTTTATCACTACATTGTGTCCCTCTTTCCCATCTCAGAAATTTGGGAGGCACGTTTGTGTTTGTGTATGGTTGTAACACAAAGCCCTATTAATTTTGTATGAGCTAGCATCAATCATTTTGAATAGTAAACCTGACATGTCTATATAATCTAGCTTTATAAAAAGGATCATGCAATTAACAGAACTCCAACCAAAAATACTAGGAGAAAAGATTATTAAAGCGGAGGTTCACCCAAAAATCAACTTTCTGTCACTAGATCCAGCATACTGCTGACATCTGCAGTATGCTGGATTTTGTTTTTTTGTACTTATCGTTTTAGCCGTATTTCTTCTCCGGCTCCGAGCGGGGAATCCTTCGGGGAGTAGGCGTTCCTAAATCAAGCGCAGTTGATTGACGGGCTTGGATAGCGCGTCACGCCATCCGGAAATAGCCAACGTGACTCTCGGCTGCTTACGGCGCTATACTGCGCCTGCCGTGTAGAGCTGACTGCGCAGGCCCCGTAAATTGCCGAGAGTCACGTCGGCTATTTTCGGAAGGTGTGACGCGCTATCCAAGCCCGTCAATCAACTGCGCTTTATTTAGGAACGCCTATACCCGGAAGGATACGCCGCTCGGTGCAGGAGAAGAAATACGGCTAAAATGATAAGTACAAAAAAAAAAAATCCAGCATACTGCAGATGTCAGCAGTATGCTGAATCTAGTGACAGAAAGTTGATTTTTGGATGAACCCCCGCTTTAAAGATAAAATAACAAAATACACATTTCTGCGAAGTGTACTTTTAACCACTTAAGACCCGGACAATTATGCAGGTAAATAACCTGGCCAGTTTTTGCAATTCGGAACTGCGTCGCTTCAAAGGAGTTCTAAAGGAAAAAATTTTTTCACCTTAATGCAATCTATGCATTAAGGTGAAAAAACATCTGATACTGCCGGCCCCCCTTATACTTACCTGACCCCTCGAAAGTCCAGCGCGCGGTCCCGCGATCCTCTTTGCCGCTCAGCCTGGCCTCAACCTGAAAGAACGCTGGATGCAGGGCAAGCCAGTAGCTCAATTGCATACTGTGCAAGCTCTGGCCAGTGATCCATCCTCAAGACCCAGTAAGCCAGAGGATTTTCGGAGGGGAAGGTGTCCAAGTCTGTTCTTGCCCCTAGGTATTCCCGCACCATGTAAACCAGACGCTGGCGATGGTTGCTGGAACTGGTCATACCTTGAGGCTGCGGACTAAAAAATTGTCTGAACGCATCGGTCAGACGGCCACCTTCTCCACCGCTCCTTCTTTGACTCACCGAAGCCTCGGCAACACGTTGTCCAGGACCAGGATTTGGTAATCCCCCAGGTTCTGGGAACGCGTTGCACAGACCTTTCTGCAAGGCCTCCAGAAGATGTTTCATCTTCTGTTCCCTCTGGGATGGCAAGATAAGCTCCGCAACCTTACTCTTGTAATGTGGATCAAGGAGAGTTGACAGCCAGTAATGATCCCTCTACTTGATACCACAAATACGAGGATCCTTGCGCAGGCTTTGCGGGATCAGGGAGGCCATGCAGCGTAGGTTTGCTGAGGCATTCGGGGCACAGTCCTCTGGGTCACTGAGGATGACAGGATCCGCAGCCACCTCAGCCTAGCCACGTAAAAGTCCATGGGTTCCTTGGGACTGTAAATGATCCCTTGAAGACTGCTGCTGCTGATGCTGAGTGTTAGGCTCCACCTCCATGCTGATGATACAATCTTCCTCCTCCTCCTCCTCGTCCCCTTCCTGTGTGTTAGGCGGGCAAGCAGGACCACTGTCTTTATAAAGGGGGCCTTGAGAGGTAAGGAAGTCCTCCTCAAAAGAAAATTTTCCCCGGTTTGGGCTTTTAGGCAGAAATGTAAAAGATTGGAGTAAATATAGGATGTATGAAATAGTATTTATTACCGATATTTATCGGATACCAAAAATGAGTCAAAAAGGAATTACATAGAACAATATAATAGTTAAAAGTCACATTCCTTGATGTAGTGGACAAAGGTATATTACATATCAAGTTTCATGTGGTGTACAATGTTGAGCCCCGACGCGTTTCGACCATTTGGGTCTCTTCAGGGGGACATGGTTTCTAAGAAATAGTAATAATTAATTACACAGGTTCAAAAAATGGATGAAAGGACACATGTCAACATACATTGCATTGAATAGCCATAGTAATAATTACCGCTGAAACAAGGAATGAATGTATATGAAGCCGCTGGATAGACCGGAGGGGCCTCGGCTGCCCCCGCCCGCCCGCCCGCCCAATGATTCCCTAGTGACTAATATTAAATAGGCCTTGTGGGTGTGGTGATCAGATTGATCACACGCAGGCTCCTTGCAAACAGGAAACATCCCGGCCGCCGGATAGGCGGCCCAAGTGTGGCCCCCTCGGCGTCCCAGAAAGCCTGGCCAGCCCCGACAGCTGTCGTGTTCTCCGTCACAGCTGCGTGACGTCATGACGCCGCGCGCACGCCCAATGTCGCACATGCGCAGGGCGCCAAAGCTGGTCCGGGGAGGATTAAAGGGGCGCAGTCGGCAGGGTGAGGCTTGCACGGGCATCCGGGGGAGGCCCCTCCGGTACCCTGCAAACAGTGAGAGGGGGGAACAGGAGGCGGACGCCTCCCCCCCCAAAACACACCCCACCCTGCCGGAAAGCAATCAAGGACACGGCTCCACCTCCAGAGGACCGGACAGGGACAGCAGTGCCCCGCCGGGGTCCAGAACGGCCATGTTAAATTGAAGCATGTATGACAATTAACATCAATGTAATAAAATTCAATAGTGAATCATAAATACTATACAAACATAATGGCAATGGTATTTACAACTAGACAGTGTGTTATTCCCGTGCCTGAAGCTCCTTGCATAAGGGTAATGGAATATTGGAACAAATATTCAGTTAGAGTATTTGAACACACTGCACAGCAGGAGTCTGAGTACAGTAACTCCTGATGCGAGCAAGGGGGATATTGGGTCTGATCCCCCCAAAAAGAAGGTAGGTAAACCTTCTGGGCGCCTAATACGTAGGACTGACCCATAGCACACTATAGGGTGTAAATCATAGGTTGGGGTTGCAAGAGTTCACAGGAGCATGGAAAGGCACACAGCTAGTGTCTTATCTCTATGTGTCAAGGGGGAGGGGTGTTTAATCACCCAATATATATATGAACGAAAGGCAATATACACATAATGGAGAAGATGAAATGGCTGCTAGCCCCAAAATTGCATGAAAGAAAATGTTCCCCGGTTTGGGCTTTTAGGCAGAAATGTAAAAGATTGGAGTAAATATAGGATGTATAAAATAGTATTTATTACAGATATATATCAAATACCAAAAATGAGTCAAAAGGGAATTACATAGAACAATATAATAGTTAAAAGTCACATTCCTTGATGCAGTGAACAAAGGTATATTACATATCAAGTTTCATGTGGTGTACAATGTTGAGCCCCAACGCGTTTCGACCATTTGGGTCTCTTCAGGGGGACAGGGTTTCTAAGAAATAGTAATAATTAATTACACAGGTTCAAAAAAATGGATGAAAGGACACGTCAACATTCATCGCATTGAATAGCCATAGTAATAATTACCGCTGAAACAAGGAATGAATGTATATGAAGCTGCTGGATAGTCCGGAGGGGCCTCGGCTGCCCCCGCCCGCCCAATGGTGGAGAACCACCCAAGAGAACTTGCAAGGAGCCACATTATGGACGCCCCTCGGGGCAATGGAGGAGTGGAGACCTGCGAAAAGACACCCATGATACCCTTATTAGGTTGGGAAAATTGTATTAAGGTAGATTATTTCAAAGGATAGCTGCTGAAGTGACAACTAGTCTTGTATGTAAGTGGACGTAATAGGGCCGAAACGCGTCGGGGCTCAACATTGTACACCACATGAAACTTGATATGTAATATACCTTTGTCCACTGCATCAAGGAATGTGACTTTTAACTATTATATTGTTCTATGTAATTCCCTTTTGACTAATTTTTGGTATCCGATAAATATCGGTAATAAATACTATTTTATACATCCTATATTTACTCCAATCTTTTACATTGCTGCCTAAAAGCCCAAACCGGGGAACATTTTCTTTCATGCAATTTCGGGGCGAGCAGCCATTTCATCTCCTCCATTATGTGTCTATTCCCTTTCGTTCTTTAGGAAGTCCTCCTCTTCCTCCCTCTGTTCTGCCTCAAGGGCCCTGTCCATTATTCCACCTAGCGTGTGCTCCAACATGTGAATAAGAGGGACAGTCTCACTGATGCATGCACTGTCACTGCTCACCATCCTTGTGGCCTCCTCAAATGGTGACAGGACAGTGCATGCATCCCTGATCAAGGCCCACTGGCGTGGGGAAAAAAACCAAGCTCCCCTGAGTTCCATCTGGTGGGCATGTCACAGATTAGGCGGTTCTTGGGCAGGTTGTATTCCCGTTGGAGGTCTGTCAGCCGAGCAGTGGCATTATATGACCTTCGGAAATGCACACAGACTTTCCTGGCCTGCTTCAGGACATCCTGTAAGCCCGGGTACCTGCCCAAGAACCGCTGCACCACCAAATTCAGAACATGAGCAAAACAGGGCACATGGGTCAGTTGTCCCTGTCGCAGGGCAGAGAGGAGGTTGGTGCCATTGTCGCTAACCACCATTCCTGGCTTAAGCTGGCATGGCGTCAACCACCTCTGAGCCTGCCCCTGCAGAGCTGACAGAACCTCTGCCCCAGTGTGGCTCCTGTCTCCCAACCACACCAGCTCTAGCACCGCATGGCATCTCTTGGCCTGCATTCCTGCGTAGCCCCGCGTACACCTACGGAGCACGGCTGGTTCCGAGGACACATCAGCACAGGAAGAGGCCACAGAGGAAGAAGAGGAGGGGGTGGAGGAGAGTGGTGTGTCACAACCGGTAGGAGTGTTTTGGAGGCGTGGTGGCGGAACAACCTCCAACACTACCGTACCTTGCCCTGGGTCCTTCCCAGCTGCCAGCAGAGTCGCCCAATGCGCCGTGAAAGAGAGGCAACGTCCCTGTCCATGCCTGTTGGACTATGAGTCAGCGGTGATATGCACCTTACCACTGACCGCCCTGTCCAGCGAGGCATGGACATTGCCTTCCACATGGCGGTAGAGAGCCGGAATCGCCTTCCGTGAGAAAAAGTGGCGTTTGGGGACTTGCCACATTCCACAAACTCACGGAAGGGGGCAGAGTCTACCAACTGAAAAGGCAACAGTTGAAGTGCTAGCAATTTCGCTAAGCTAGCATTCAACCGCTGGGCATGTGGATGGCTGGCAGAGTACGTCTTTCGGCGCTGCAGCAGCTGGGGCAGGGAAATGTGTCTGGTACTATCCGTAGATTTTCCGCATGTACTACTAGGTTGTGACACACCTATTTCTACACCTTCAGTCCTATCAGTGCAGGCTTCAGAGAGGACTGAGGGTCTAGTGGGGTTGGAGGTCCCAGCTGATGAGGGGCAAGGGGAGGTCCGCTTTGTTCTTTGGTGTGGGTCTTTCTGGTATGCTTGCCAATGAACTGCATGGCAGGTCGACATATGTCTGGTTAAGCATGTGGTGCCCAAGCGGGTGATGTTTTGGCCACGTGAGATGCGCTTGAGACATATGTTGCAAATAGCAACGGTGCGATCTGATGCACATGTCTCAAAAAAGGCCCACATCAAAGAACTTTTGCAGTAACGTTGAGACACATCAGCGCCCTGCACAGGCGTAGCTCTGCGATGTAATGCAGTTGGTGTGCTGCCCTTAAGCTGGCCCCTGGAGGGCATCCTGCCTCTTTGGAGATGTGCCTGTGCCTCTTCCTCCTTCTCCTCCTCCTCCTCTTCCTCCTCCTCTCTCCTATCAGGCACCCACGTAGAGTCAGTGACCTCCTCATCCCCTCCCTCCTCATCACTGTCGAAAACCTGGCAGTATGCTGCAGCTGGGGGAACATGACTGCCAGATTGCTGTCCCTCTTGGGTACCCCCTCTCTCTGGGCTCACATTACTGCCTTCCTCTATCTGTGTTCCATCATCAGAGCCTTAAAAACGCTGCGCATCTTCATGCAGCATGTACCCAACACAGTGTTGAAACAGTTCGGGAGACTCCTCAGGAGGACATGGTTGGACTAGGGAAGGAGTGAGTGATGCCATTGTGCAGAGGGAAGAGGACGCCTTGGCAGCTGCTTTGGCAGACAAACTAAGCTCAGCCTGGGTGAAAGATGAGGAGGAGGATGAGGACGGCTTGGTCATCCACTCTACTAATTGCTCTGCATGTTCAGGCTCAACACGGCAACTCCCGAAAAGATGGACGAGCGTGTCAAGGTGCAAATGAACAGCACACTTTAACCACTTACCCCCCGGACCATATTGCTGCCCAAAGACCAGAGTACTTTTTGCGATTCGGGACTGCGTCGCTTTAACAGACAATTGCGCGGTCGTGCGACGTGGCTCCCAAACAAAATTGGCGTCCTTTTTTTCCCACAAATAGAGCTTTCTTTTGGTGGTATTTGATCACCTCTGCGTTTTTTATTTTTTGCGCTATAAACAAAAATAGAACGACAATTTTGAAAAAAATGAATATTTTTTACTTTTTGCTGTAATAAATATCCCCCAAAAATATATAGAAAAACATTTTTTTTCCTCAGTTTAGGCCGATACGTATTCTTCTACATATTTTTCGTAAAAAAAAATCGCAATAAGCGTTTATTGATTGGTTTGCGCAAAAGTTATAGCGTTTACAAAATAGGGGGTATTTTTATGGCATTTTTATTAATATTTTTTTTACTAGTAATGGCGGCAATCAGCGATTTTTTTTTCGGTATTGCGACATTATGGCGGACACTTCGGACATTTTTGACACATTTTTGGGACCATTGGCATTTTTATAGCGATCAGTGCTATAAAAATGCATTAGATTACTATAAAAATGCCACTGGCAGTGAAGGGGTTAACACTAGGGGGCGGGGAAGGGGTTAAGTATGCCTGGGTGTGTTCTTACTGTGGGGGGGGGGGTGGCCTCACTAGGGGAAACACTGATTTTCTGTTCATACATTGTATGAACAGAAAATCAGCATTTCCCCTGCTGACAGGAACGAGAGCTGTGTGTTTACACACACAGCTCCCGTTCCCCGCTCTGTACCGAGCGATCGCGTGTGCCCGGCGGCGATCGCGCCCGCCGGGCACACGCACGGGAGTCCGGCGGCGCGCGTGCGCCCCTAGTGGCGGCTAATAGGCAGGACGTCCATTTACGTGGTCTCGCCTAGGAGAGCCACCTTGTGGACGTATTTCGGCGGTGCAGCGACGGCAAGTGGTTAAAAGAAAAAAGTGGGGTCGGGACTTTATATGAGGCATGTGGTATGCACCACCACAGGCCTCCATCCCTGTAAGGCCTAGTACACACGAGAGGATTGATCCGCGGATATTTATCCCCCGGATCTGCGGAATTATCCGTTGGTCCGCTGGCTTGTACACACCAGCGGATCAAAATCCCCTCGGGCCAGAACGTGGTAAACGTAAACCACGTAAGACGTCACTATAAAGGGGAAGACCAAAGTCAACGGCGCCGCCCTCTGTTCCGCTTTTGCTAGTTCCGTGTTACCGCGTGCTAGTGAAGGTTTGGTTAGAGCCGAATCGCGCTTTTCAGTCTCCGCGTTTTAACAGGTGGTATTCTCAGGTTCAGTGCGTGTGCTTGCGGGATCGTAGTTGGCAATCAGATACCGGCTTTCAGCTCGTTTCTGCGTTTGCAGTGGCGTTCTGTCCGCTCGTATTTGTTTGTTGCGCATTCTTTGCAGGTTGTGCTGGATTTGTGAGTGCTTTCTGTTGGAGTGTGTTCTTGACTGACCAGCCGGCCGGTTTGAAGCCATGATGGAGCAGCAGCGTCGATTCTCGCGAATTGGTGCTGGTTATGGGATTGCTTATGGACATGCTCAGCAAACCAGTTGTTTGGCCAGGAACAGTGGGAGGAGGAGTTCCTGGGCCAAGAATTGGTTGCGCGAGCGTGACCAGTTCTCTCATATGCCTCTGCTTAGGGAACTCCAGGAGAATAATCCTAATGACTATAGGAACTTTCTCCGCATGACGGACCCCGTATTCAACCGTCTGCTGGATCTTCTGTCCCCCTATATCACGAGGCAGGACACTGTGATGCGCCAAGCCATCACGGCCGAGCAGAGGCTTATTGCCACGTTGCGGTACCTGGCGACTGGGAAAAATATTTTTGTGAATTTTTTTCACGTTTTTTTTAATATAATTTTTTTAGATATTTTTTTTTAAAAATATATCAAAAAAAATTAAGATAGATTTGTTACCAAATATTTAAAAAAAAAATATTTTTTTGTAATATTTATTTTTCACAAAATATTTTTGTTTATTTTTTTAATGTTCTTTTTTCAATAACTTTTTTATATTTTTTTGTTTTAAAATAGAGATAACATTTTTTAGATATATTTGTTAACAAATATTATTATTTTTTTTGTTATTTTGGAATATTTATTTTTCACAAAATATTTTTGTTTATTTTTTTAAAGTTATTTTTTCAATAACTTTTTTAGATTTTTTGGATTTAAAATATATCTAAAATTTTTTAGATATATTTGTTACCAAATAATTTTTATTTTTTTTTAAAAATATTTTTTTTAAATATTTTTATTTTTTTGTCATTTTTTTTTTTTCCGGCTTGTTGATTTTAACCCATTTTTTTTTAGGAAAAAGGATAAAATGTAAACAAAATTTAAAATACAAATGTGTCACTTTTACATTCACAATAACAGTCATGGTGTCAGTTCACACCGGAACACGCCAAAATTTGAAGATGCACACATTCCGTGCAATTCGCCAAATGTCAGTTCTTTAACATAGAAACACAGACAAATGGCAACATGTGCTATCTGCCATCATGGGTGATCAATGTCTGTGTTTTGTGGGAGCAAACCCTTCCTCGAAAACTATTTGAGAATCGAGGAGGGGGTTGTACCCACAAAGCACAGATAATCGATATTCTGTGATGGCAGATAGCACATGTTGACACACTGTGTGTGCATCTTCAAATTTTGGCGTATTGCTGAGTCAAAAATTTAAACAGGTTGGGGGATGGGCGGGGGGGGGGGGGGGGTTCAGTCTTTGACACGGGCCATCATGTCAATGATATTTTTATAATTCTGTTCTATAACCATCATTCTTTGCCGCATATTGTCCAGCTCTGTGCAGCACTCCAAAATGACATTTTTGACATTCTGTTCCATGAGAACCATCCTTTGCCGCATATTGTCTATCTCAGTGCTGCACTCCATAACTTGCTGGATAATTATTCCAGCACTTGCGCGAGAAAAATGCGGAACACCATCTTCATCCCCTACAAAATGAAGCCAAAAAAAAAAAATCAATTTTACCGGCCTATCTACATCTAGGGTTGCCACCTCATCCCTTTAAACCAGAACACATATTAATTACACAGGTTCTGTGGCTGATTAAAGCGGTAGTTCACCCTGACCCACATGATGTTACCATCGAGACAGGCATTGTAGCGCGAGCTACAGTATGCCTGTCCCGATTTTTTTAACCCCGTACTCACCTCGTAGTCGTCCATCGTAGATTTCGGCTCCCGCGGGGAATGGGCGTGCCTATGGAGAGGGAGGATGATTGACGGCCGGCCCTGGCACGTCACTCTCCCCGAAGACAGCCGGAGTAGGTCTCGGCTCTTCACGGCGCGTGCGCACAGGCTATGCGCACGCGTCGTGAAGACCAAGCCTATTTCGGCTATTTCCGGAGAAGCGTGACGCGCCAGAGCCGGCCGTCAATCATCCTCCGTCTCCAGAGGCACGCCCATTCCCCGGTATCTTCGATGGACGACTACAAGGTGAGTATGGGGGGAAAAAATTCGGGACAGGCATACTGTAGCTCGCGCTACAGTGCCTGATTTAAAGGTAAAAGAAAAAAAAAATTTTTTTTTCCTGTCGATAGGGTGAACCCCCGCTTTAAGGTGGTAATTAAACTCACCTGGTGCCATATCTGCATTACATTAGCCACAGAACATGTGTAATCCATATGTGTTCGGGATTAAAGGGATGAGGTGGCAACCCTATCTACATCTGTTTTGCCCTATAAAGCTGGGGTGACACTGACCTGATGGTGTGCGAATTTCCACCTCCACCACTTCTCCATCTTCAATAACTCCTCCTTCTTCAACCACTTCCCCCTCATCTTCCACGACTCCTCCTTCTTCATCTTCCATAACTGCTTCTTCTTCTTCCATCAATCCACCATCTTCAAAATCGCAAAAATCGTCTTCATCAAATTCCCCTGCATCTTCCAGAACTACTGAATCCAAAATGACTCCTTCCTCCTCTCTTCCTTCCTCCTCTCTTCCTTCCTCCTCTCCTTCCACATCCTCCTCTCTTCCTTCCTCCTCTCCTTCCACATCCTCCTCTCTTCCTTCCTCCTCTCTTCCTTCCTCCTCTCCTTCCACATCCTCCTCTCTTCCTTCCTCCTCTCCTTCCACATCCTCCTCCTCCATATCCTCCTCCTCCTCCACATGGCGAGATGGTAGATTTCGGGCGTGTCTGGCCCTCTCTGCCTCCTCAAAATGCTTGCGTCTTCTTTCGCCTAAATAACACAAAAACAAAAGGTATACTCATCAGCACACAGATATTGTAGAGCAGAAATCGCACACATTGCTTAGAAGTTAGAGGCTTTAATTTAGTATTTTTTTTGGTCTTATCACCCCAAACCTACATTTTTGGATGACTTCTAGGCCAAGCTCTGATTCTGTCCCTTTTTAGCAAAGTGACACACATGGATGTCCCACCCTCAAATTTATTTCTCGGAGACCCTACAAATTAGTGTAATATTTTGGGGTAGACACAGGTGCTCTGGATTACAGATATGAAAACAGCTGCTTATTATCACTGTTTTCATTTCACATTTTATGATTCTAATTTTCCATAAATATATTTGTACACAATGTTTACAAACAATGTTTTTTGCCATAGAGCCATGTCCAGGTGTGTTGTTCCTGGGCCAAAATCGTATTTGGGAGAAACAATCTGATGTGAACGATGTTTCCTATTAACAGTCGTTGCCAAAGCAATTTTTTTGGGGAAAACACCTTCAATTTCAACATGTGTTCAGAAGTACAACCAGGCCAAGGAGACAGATGTAGAAATGTACCTGACCAAGCATTAAATAATAAAATTGTCCCCCCCCCCAAAAAAAAATAAAGAACTTACTTTTCTTGATTATTTTTTTTATCTTCTTGAACTGATGTGGCTCCCGGATTTTTAAGTCGGACCAACGCTTCCGTAGCTGCTCTTTGGACCTGGTGACACCAAACATCCTCTTCATTCTCCTTGCCACCTTGTCCATAATTTTCCTCTTTCTGCGGTTTGGGGTCTTGTATGGCCCATATTGCCCATCATAGTCCTTCCTCCGCATTATGTCTACCAGCTCCACCATTTCGGCCAAAGCCATATTAGTGGCCTTATACCGTTTTGGCCTGGATCGGGACGTTCCTGCCTCTGTCCCTTCACTTGCGGCCTGAGAGCTTCGTGCACGCTCGTGTGACATCGCCATCTTTCCTTCCCACAGAGATTAGGGGCGTGGAAAAGAGGAAATGTTCCGTCATGGGCGGGGACGAGGGCGGCGTTTCATGCATACGCGGAGTGTAGAGAATGAATACGACGTGATTACCTAGGTTACGCGGGGATTATTCGCTCGTTTTACATAAGCTACATAGTTAACGCCATATTCTAAAGTTTCACATTGACTCGAGGACATGGCAAAGGTGACAAGTGCGGCGTGTCAAGCATACGCGGAGTGTAGAGAATGAATAAGACGTGATTACCTAGGTTACGCGGAGATTATTCGAGGAGTTTACAGAAGCTACATAGTTAACGCCAGATTTTTGTATTTAACATTGATTAGGGGGCATGGCAAAGGTGACGATGGCGGCGTGTCAGGCACACGCGGAGTGTATAAAAGGGAAACTACGTGATTACGTCGTTTACGCGGAGATTATTACAGCGTGCTTAACGAGGAGCTAGAGAGACTATAAGGTAAGAAATTACAACATGGGATCAGCAGAGGCCTAGAAACTTGAGAGCCATGGGATTGGGGTTTTGTCTGTTGTTTGCACCCTTTTAACGCTACTTATGTTTCTTGTGGACCAAAATGTTCTTTTGTTCTCCAAATGCTTTGACACATCACTAAATCTAGATGTGAAGAATGCTCTACCTATTTTTACTTTTTGGCAGGTGTATTGTGATCATGCAAGTATTGTTCTGTGTTGGTAGGTCAGAGGTAATTAGGAAGTGTATTTATATGTCAGAAATGCTGAGGGGCATGCTATCTACACATGAAATAGTGCCTTGATGAATGGTAAAATTAATAATAATTGGGGATGGTTAGAGATCCCACGCATTTTGAGAAATTTAACCAAAGGGTCTGCATGTAAACTCAGTTTTTGGATCAACAATGGGGCAGAGCTGGCCAGCATTTTAGCTTCACGAGACAGTGTGTTTGTATAGTAGCTTAAAAATCTGGGGCCACATATTCTGACAATGTGAATACTGAGCCTTTTTTAACGGTATTTTTTTATGTTTTTAACAGTGTTAATCTTGAACAAACGTAATTACGAATATACAAAAGATGGACCATATAGTGGGACCGGATAATATTGTGAGGCTCATCCAAAAATTCCGGGAAATGCCCATACTGTGGGATTCGAAACACCCACAATATCACAATCAAAACCGAAGAACGGCAGCACTTGCCGAGATCGCTACATATATGCAAACTTGGATTCCTGGCTGCACAGGCGACATAGTGAAGGATAAGATGAAGAACCTGAGGAGCGCGTACCCTAAAATAAATCGTCAACTACATGACCAAAGATCAGGAGCAGCAGCAAGCGAGTCAACGGAGCCCACTCTGT
Source organism: Rana temporaria (assembly GCF_905171775.1). Taxonomy (NCBI): domain Eukaryota; kingdom Metazoa; phylum Chordata; class Amphibia; order Anura; family Ranidae; genus Rana; species Rana temporaria. Next base: position 101,035,290 of record NC_053489.1, read on the forward strand.
GGTACTACAAAGAGATGGAGTTTTTGCGTGATCAAATGGAGGGCCGGGCATCAATGTCAAGCCTTACTTCCAGCCGTCATCGCAGCGGACCTTCCACGGATCCCCACACCCCTGAAGAGTACAGTGAGGGGCTGGCTGACATGGAGCCAGATCTGCGACTCTCCACTTCTGAGGTAGAGTAGTATGCAACATATTTATGGGCTGCTAATTATTGTTTGTTTATTGAGTTGATATTGGAATCCTAAAAAAAAAAAAGGAAACTAAAAGTCGTGGCCATAAAAATAGAGGTCAGGGATGCCAAGTGCAGGGGTCAGAAGGAGAGTCTGTTCAAGTTTAAAGTATGAAAAAACAAACCAGTCTAGAGCATGAAAATGTGTGTGTGGTTTGATTCTGCCAAATATTACAACATGTCCCTTTTTTTGACACAGGAAGAAGAGACCAGCCAGGAGGTGGCAGCTCCTGATGATGAGGTCCATGTCAGCCAGGCGGAAGGGGTCAGTGGCAGCCAGGAGGAGGCCGGGCCCAGTACAAGTCAGCAGGTCCCCAGGCCCAGGCTCAGCACCACGAGCCAAGTCCCTCCCCTCCAGGTCAGGCAACCAGGCCTAATGAGGCGCAGGAGGGAAGTTGAGGACGCAAGCCTCGAGATGATCAAGGAGGCTAGTGCCTTAATGAGGGCCCCCCTCAACCCCACTGAGGCATACAGCGCCTACGTGGCACATGAAATATCCCAAGCGGGGGAGGACGATAGGAGGCTGGCCAAGGACCTCATAAACCAGGTCCTTTTATGGATGCACCGGGGCAAGCTGACCAGTCAGACTGAGCTGAGTGACCCGGCCTATCCTGCACAACACCTGCAACCTCCTCCTGCTGCCACATCATCCCCACCTGCAAGGGGCCGTGGACAGGTCCGTGGAAGATCCCCTGCAATGCAGGCTGCAAGGAAGGTTACAAGGAAGAGGACAAGGTGATTCCCGGCCTTCCAGATGATTCACGCAAAAACTGTTTTTTTTTTTTGGACTACCACAGCCTGGCTCACTTGCTGCTGCTCCTGGTTTTTGGTTTTGTGGTTCTTTATATTATGTTTGGTATGTGCTCCTCAAGGTTTCCCATTTTGTCCTTGACTATGTTGCCTGTGCAGTCTGGAACACAAGTCTGCATGTATGTAGCTATCTGAGCAAGTGCTGCCGTTCTAGTTAAATTAATTTTATTTATTGACAAAATAAATGGCTTTTTGTTTTACTGAAAAACATTGTCTATTGTGTTTTAATACTGTGGTGATTATGCATGAAACATTTTAAAAAATATGTGTCATTTACAAAAGACACAAACCAGGGCCGGTACAAGGCAGGGTCGGAAGGGTCGGATGCCCTGAGCGCTACCATTTGCGGGCAGGAGGGGGGCGCAGGTGAAGTGCCGCCAGTGTGCTTTACTGTACACACTAGCCGGCGCCACTAGTAGTCATCTGTAACTTACTACTGTTATGTGCTGAGTGCGCTCCTGCACCCAGCACAAGCCTACACAGTCCACACCAGCCATACCTGTCAGCGCTGCTCCTTCTCTCCCCCTATGAAGGGAATTTGTAGTCCCGACCCAGCAGCGTGACATCACTCACAGCCGGAGGTGGGATAGGAGGAGAGAAGAGAGCTGCTGCCGAAACTGCTGGAGGAGCCGCTGAGGAGGAACCAGCAGAAGTTCAGTAAGGAAGTGTGTGTATCACCAGGACTTTTTCACCTCTGGCAGCCCTCTCCTCTCCTGGCTTTTCTCTGTTAGCTCTGGGCACTCACTGCTGCTGCCCTCGAGCCTAATTCTGCTCCCAGCACTGTAAGCTAGTGATTCCAGAGGCAGCTTGTCCCTGCTTGCTGCCACTACTGATACATTGCAGCATGAAGCCGAGGAGCTCTGAAACTCCTCATCAGCTCTGTACTACAGGCAGCAGGCAGAGCTCTCTGTACTCAGCTGAAGTAAGAAAAAAAAAGCCTGTGCATACCATAGAGAGTGGTGGTCGTCAGAAGAGGTGAGGGATTGCCAAAGCCTGAGGTGCAGAGAGGAGTGCACTGTAAAGGTGTGGGGGAGGGGGAATATGTGCTGAGAGAGAGAACAGTGAAAAGGGGGGGGGGGGTAGCAGAGAGAAGAGCTGGGGGGATGTGTGCAGAGGGGGGATCTGGAGGGATTTGTACATGGAGGAGAGCTGGGGGGATGTGTGCAGAGGGGGATCTGGGGGGATTTGTACATGGAGGAGATCTGGGGGGATGTGTGCAGAGGGGGATCTGGAGGGATTTGTACATGGAGGAGATCTGGGGGGATGTGTGCAGAGGGGGATCTGGGGGGATTTGTACATGGAGGAGAGCTGGGGGGATGTGTGCAGAGGGGGGGATCTGGAGGGATTTGTACATGGAGGAGAGCTGGGGGGATGTGTGCAGAGGGGGGATCTGGAGGGGTTTGTACATGGAGGAGATCTGGGGGGATTTGTGCAGAGGGGGGATCTGGAGGGATTTGTACATGGAGGAGAGCTGGGGGGATGTGTGCAGAGGGGGGATCTGGAGGGGTTTGTACATGGAGGAGAGCTGGGGGGATGTGTGCAGAGGGGGGATCTGGAGGGGTTTGTACATGGAGGAGATCTGGGGGGATTTGTGCAGAGGGGGGATCTGGAGGGATTTGTACATGGAGGAGAGCTGGGGGGATGTGTGCAGAGGGGGGATCTGGAGGGGTTTGTACATGGAGGAGAGCTGGGGGGATGTGTGCAGAGGGGGGATCTGGAGGGGTTTGTACATGGAGGAGAGCTGGGGGGATGTGTGCAGAGGGGGATCTGGAGGGGTTTGTACATGGAGGAGATCTGGGGGGATGTGTGCAGAGGGGGATCTGGGGCGATTTGTACAGAAAGGAGAGCTGGGGAATGTATGCAGAGAGGGGATCTGGAGGGATTTTTACATGGAGGAGAGCTGGGGGGATGTGTGCAGAGGGGGGATCTGGAGGGATTTGTACATAGAGGAGATCTGGGGGGATGTGTGCAAAAAGTGGATCTGGAGGGATTTGTACAGAAAGGAGAGCTGGGGGATGTGTGCAGAGGGAGGATCTGGAGGGGTTTGTACATGGAGGAGATCTGGGGGGATTTGTGCAGAGGGGGGATCTGGAGGGGTTTGTACATGGAGATCTGGGGGGATTTGTGCAGAGGGGGGATCTGGAGGGGTTTGTACATGGAGATCTGGGGGGATTTGTGCAGAGGGGGGATCTGGAGGGGTTTGTACATGGAGATCTGGGGGGATTTGTGCAGAGGGGGGATCTGGAGGGATTTTTACATGGAGGAGATCTGGGGGGATGTGTGCAGAGGGGGATCTGGGGTGATTTGTACAGAAAGGAGAGCTGGGGAATGTATGCAGAGAGGGGATCTGGAGGGATTTGTACATGAAGGAGATCTGGGGGGATTTGTGCAGAGGGGGGATCTGGAGGGATTTGTACATGGAGGAGATCTGGGGGGATTTGTGCAGAGGGGGGGATCTGGAGGGATTTGTACATGGAGGAGATCTGGGGGGATTTGTGCAGAGGGGGATCTGGAGGGATTGGTACATGGAGGAGATCTGGGGGGATTTGTGCAGAGGGGGATCTGGGGGGATTTGTACATGGAGGAGAGCTGGGGGGATGTGTGCAGAGGGGGGGATCTGGAGGGATTTGTACATGGAGGTGATCTGGGGGGATTTGTGCAGAGGGGGATCTGGGGGGATTTGTACATGGAGGAGAGCTGGGGGGATGTGTGCAGAGGGGGGATCTGGGGGGATTTGTGCAGAGGGGGGATCTGGAGGGGTTTGTACATGGAGGAGATCTGGGGGGATGTGTGCAGAGGGGGATCTGGGGCGATTTGTACAGAAAGGAGAGCTGGGGAATGTATGCAGAGAGGGGATCTGGAGGGATTTTTACATGGAGGAGAGCTGGGGGGATGTGTGCAGAGGGGGGATCTGGAGGGATTTGTACATGGAGGAGATCTGGGGGGATGTGTGCAAAAAGTGGATCTGGAGGGATTTGTACAGAAAGGAGAGCTGGGGGATGTGTGCAGAGGGAGGATCTGGAGGGGTTTGTACATGGAGGAGATCTGGGGGGATTTGTGCAGAGGGGGGATCTGGAGGGGTTTGTACATGGAGATCTGGGGGGATTTGTGCAGAGGGGGGATCTGGAGGGGTTTGTACATGGAGATCTGGGGGGATTTGTGCAGAGGGGGGATCTGGAGGGGTTTGTACATGGAGATCTGGGGGGATTTGTGCAGAGGGGGGATCTGGAGGGATTTTTACATGGAGGAGATCTGGGGGGATGTGTGCAGAGGGGGATCTGGGGTGATTTGTACAGAAAGGAGAGCTGGGGAATGTATGCAGAGAGGGGATCTGGAGGGATTTGTACATGGAGGAGATCTGGGGGGATTTGTGCAGAGGGGGGGATCTGGAGGGATTTGTACATGGAGGAGATCTGGGGGGATTTGTGCAGAGGGGGGATCTGGAGGGATTGGTACATGGAGGAGATCTGGGGGGATTTGTGCAGAGGGGGGGATCTGGAGGGATTGGTACATGGAGGAGATCTGGGGACCACTGCTGCTGCCCTCGAGCCCTTGAGCACAATTCTGCTCCATAGAGACTGGTGACCGTCAGAAGAGGTGAAGGATTGCCAAAGCCTGAGGTTGTGCAGAGAGGAGTGCACTGTAACGGTGTGGGGGAATATGTGCTGAGAGAGGCACAGATAGTCACAACGGCGACGATAATTGGGGGGGGGGGCGCAGTTTGCCTCCTTCGCCCTGGGCACCAAATGACCTTGTCCCAGCACTGACACAAACTCCTTTTGGGGTGGGGGGGGACATTTGGTGTACCAACTTAGTAAACCATAAATCAAAAAAAGGAAAAACACACGCACAAAAACAATGGTGACATAACTTGCCAAACACAAAAAAAAAAGAAAAAAAGGGCCCCAAAAAACAATGGTGACATAACTTGCCAACCCCCCCCCCCCCCCAAAAAAAAAGGGGGGCCCAAAAAACAATGGTGACATAACTTGCCAAACACAAAAAAAGAAATAAAAAAAAAAGGGCACCAAAAAACAATGGTGACATAACTTGCCAAACCCCCCCCCAAAAAAAAGGCACCAAAAAACAATGGTGACATAACTTGCCAAACCCCCCCCCAAAAAAAAAAAATGGCACCAAAAAACAATGGTGACATAACTTGCCAAACACAAAAAAAAAAAAAAGGGCCCCAAAAAACAATGGTGACATAACTTGCCAAAGAATAAATAAAAAAATAAAATAACATCAATATTACATACAAAATAACATAACATAAATATATACATGTGGAGGACATAAATAAAGTTACAACATCTGGATAGATAGCATCAGCAAGAGAACGGGGTTATTCTGGCAAGAAAACGCTTTGAAAAAAAAGAGGCAATAAACGACACACTAGATATTTAAAATGACGAATGTGCCATGTCACAAACAAACGAGATTTTTACCTGAATTTTACCATCCCCTTATTTTGTCTGAGCATGCGCGTTTTTTTTTCCGCGGATATTGTGTACTAACCAACGGATCTGTCCGGCGGACAGGTTCCCAGCAGATAGATTTCTTAGCATGTCAAGAAATTTTGATCCGCTGGAAATCCATCCCCGGGGAAAAAAATCTGCGGAAAAAGATCCGCTGGATCGTACACACCAGGGGATCTATCCGCTGAAACCGGTCCGCGGATCAATTCCAGCGGATCGATCCTCTCGTGTGTACGGGGCCTTAAGGGTTTAAAAAAATGGAGGGTTGGGACTTTAAATGAGATGCGATTAGAAATATGCGATTAAGTATATATATATGGAAAATATAAAAATTATTTCCATAATGACCAGGCTCAAAAATACCAAACCAAAGAAGCACTAAACTAAATTAATCTGTCTAACTGTATGTAATTAAAACAGAGGTTTAGTTGCAGTTATTTGCAAATATCTGGGTAGCTGCAGGCCAAGCGTCACGGCACTCTGTGTAACTGCAGTCCTAACTGTGATTTTTAAGGCCTCCAAAGGAGGAACCCAGGTGTGCTAATTAATAGACAGGGAGTAGAAGGCAACCTAGAATCGCCCCTATCTATGGTTGGTCTGGCAAATGAGAGCACTGAAAAGACAAAAAACAAAAAACAGGAGTGAAACCAATACATGCCTACCAAACTAAAATACCACCAAACTGGGTGCGGACCACATCAAACTGGGTCAGCTAGTCAAAAAACGACAATGCATAAATTAACTTGTTGGTGGCAGATCTGAAATCACATCTCCATCCCTGGCTAATGTTAAAAGAACAAAGTGGGGTTGGGACTTTATATGAGGCATGTGGTATGCACCACCACAGGCCTCCATCCCTGTAAGGGATGAACAGCACACTTGCAGTAACAGCAACTGCGTTTAGGTGCAAATGAACAGCACGCTTGCAGTAACAGCAACTGCGTTTAGGTGCAAATGAACAGCACACTTGCAGTAACAGCAACTGCGTTTAGGTGCAAATGAACAGCACAGTTGCAGTAACAGCAACTGCGTTTAGGTGCAAATGAACAGCACACTTGCAGTAACAGCAACTGCGTTTAGGTGCAAATGAACAGCACACTTGCAGTAACAGCAACTGCGTTTAGGTGCAAATGAACAGCACACTTGCAGTAACAGCAACTGCGTTTAGGTGCAAATGAACAGCGCACAGGCAATACAACAAGTTAGAGCACTGCAGCTAGCACAATCTACTGCCTGCCAAATAGGAATAGCTGATCTAGCTAAGCTATACAGTGTATAAATATATGTACAACTCCTAGGATGTATATAAATCCTCTAAACACTGTAAATTTAACTAAACGGACTAGCCTGCCTGCTCTATCTATCTATCTATCTATCTATCTATCTGGTAGAAAAGACACTGTGCCTCTCTCTCTCTCTAACTGACAGACTGTCTGATCTGTTCTTTAACAGCGCCGCAAGACACTACACGCGGCCGACTTGCAGGCGGCCTTATATAGTGTGGGGCGTGTACTAAACCCCCTGAGCCATAATTGGCCAAAGCCACCCTGGCTTTGGCCAATTATGGCTCTCCGTTTTTTGCGCGCTGTGATAGGCCTGCGAATTTGGCGCAAACGACCCATTTTGTTCGAATTTCGTCGAACGTAAGAACAGACGATGTTCGAGTCGAACATACGTTTGAGTCGAACACAAAGCTCATCCCTATTGGCAACCCTTCTTGACCACCGTTATAAGGGGAAGGTCTCAGAACTCATCCCGTTCCCACAGAGATTGCAGAGGGTATAATCTCTTCAGGACACATTAACCACTTAAGCCCCAGACCATTTTGCTGGTCAGGGACCGGGCCACTTTTTGCGATTCGGCACTGCGTCGCTGACAATTGCACGGTTAAATTCCTCAGTTTAAGCTGATATGTATTCTTCTACATATTTTTGGTAAAAAAAAATCTCAATAAGCATTTATTGATCTGTTTGCACAAAAGTTATAGCGTCTAGAAAATAGGGGGTAGTTTTAAGGCATTTTTATTAATATTTTTTTTTACTAGTAAAGGCGCCGATCAGCGATTTTGTTGTAACTACAACATTATGGCAGACACATCAGACACTTTTGACACATTTTTGGGACCATTGTCATTTTTACAGCGTTCAGTGCTATAAAAATGCACTGATTACTGTGAAAATTACACTGGCAGTGAAGGGGTTGACCACTAGGTGGCGCTATAGGGTTTAAGTGTGCCTAGGGATGTGTTCTAACTGTAGGGGGAATGGGCAGTGTGTGACAAGACAGTGATCACCGCTTCCGATTACAGGAAGCAGTGATTAGTGTCAGTGTCAATAGGCAGAGCGGGAGATGCTTGTTTACATCATCATCTCTCCGTTCTTCCACACCGTGAGACGATCGCGGGTATCCCCACAGCGATCGAGTCTGCAGGACCCGCAGTCGAGGTACCAGAGCTTGCGGCAGGCAGGCGTGCGCGCTTCCTTAACCACTTAAGACCCGGACCAATATGCAGGTAAAGGACCAGGCCCCTTTTTGCGATTCGGCACTGCGTCGCTTTAACTGACAATTGCGCGGTCGTGCAGCGTGGCTTCCAAACAAAATTGGCGTCCTTTTTTTCCCACAAATAGAGCTTTCTTTTGGTGGTGTTTGATCACCTCTGCGGTTTTTATTTTTTGCGCTATAAACAAAAATAGAGCGACAATTTTGGAAAAAATTCAATATTTTTTACTTTTTGCTATAATAAATATCCCCCAAAAATATATATAAAAAATAAATTTCCTCAGTTTAGGCCGATACGTATTCTTCTACATATTTTTGGTAAAAAAAAACGCAATAAGTGTTTATTGATCGGTTTGTGCAAAATGTATAGCGTCTACAAAATAGGGGGTAGTTTTAAGGCATTTTTATTAATATTTTTTTTTTACTAGTAAAGGCGCCTATCAGCGATTTTATTGTGACTACAACATTATGGCGGACACATCAGACACTTTTGACACATTTTTGGGACCATTGTCATTTTTACAGCGATCAGTGCTATAAAAATGCACTGATTACTGTGAAAATTACACTGGCAGTGAAGGGGTTGACCAGTAGGTGGCGCTATAGGGGTTAAGTGTGCCTAGGGACGTGTTCTAACTGTAGGGGGAATGGGCAGTGTGTGACAAGACAGTGATCACCGCTTCCGATTACAGAAAGCGGTGATTAGTGTCAGTGTCAATAGGCAGAGCGGGAGATGCTTGTTTACATCATCATCTCTCCGTTCTTCCACACCGTGAGACGATCGCGGGTATCCCCGCAGCGATCAAGTCCGCAGAACCCGCAGTCGAGGTACCAGAGCTTGCAAGAGGCAGGCGTGCGCGCTTCCTTAACCACTTAAGACCCGGACCAATATGCAGGTAAAGGACCAGGCCCCTTTTTGCGATTCGGCACTGCGTCGCTTTAACTGACAATTGCGCGGTCGTGCAGCGTGGCTCCCAAACAAAATTGGCGTCCTTTTTTTCCCACAAATAGAGCTTTCTTTTGGTGGCGTTTGATCACCTCTGCGGTTTTTATTTTTTGCGCTATAAACAAAAATAGAGCGACAATTTTGGAAAAAATTCAATATTTTTTACTTTTTGCTATAATAAATATCCCCCAAAAATATATATAAAAAAAATGTTCCTCAGTTTAGGCCGATACGTATTCTTCTACATATTTTTGGTAAAAAAAATCGCAATAAGTGTTTATTGATCGGTTTGTGCAAAAGTTATAGCGTCTACAAAATAGGGGGTAGTTTTAAGGCATTTTTATTAATAATTTTTTTTTACTACTAATGGCGCCGATCAGCGATTTTATTGTGACTACAACATTATGGAGGACACATCAGACACTTTTGACACATTTTTTTCTAAGTGAGGCATTTCGGATTTTTTTTAGTCCTCGCTGCCCAGGGCTATCGGCTTCCACATTCAATCGGCAGTGTTTGCATCACATGGTGGACGATTACCTCAGGGCCAAAACAGAGATTGAGAGTTTTCCAGCTGATGATCCACTGACACCTAAAGACCAATTTTTACGCACACGTTACTTCTATCCAAAGTCAAAGTGACACCAGAATGTATCCAAAAAATCTCTACTCTTTTTCCCAGTGCACTACATTGTGGCCTCATCATACACACTGGCTCCCCAGCTGTTGCTGAGCAAAATAAAGGCAGCTTTCAGGAAAAATTTCATTTTCTTTGGCTTTATAAATTTAATTATTGCTGCAGCAGATTCTAGACATGGTACAAATCTTCCACTTTACAGTTATGCCTTGTACACACGACCGGTTTTCACAAAGAAAAAAATGCAATTTTTTATATTGGTCGTGAAAACCGGTCGTGTGTATGCTCCCTAGCAGTTTTCTCGATGAAAAAACTGCCCGCTAAAAAAATAGAGACCAGCTCTCTTTTTTCTCGTCATGTTTCCCGTCAGTCTTTTTCTTGTGACGAAAAACGGTCGTGTGTATGCTTTTCTGAGGGGAAAAAAAAACGTGCATGCTCAGAATCAAGTATGCAGCCCAAAAGCAGCCCAAAGGGTGGCGCCATTTGAAAGAAACTTCCCCTTTATAGTCCCATCATATGTGTTGTACATCACCGCGCTTTGGTCAGACGTTTTTTTGCATGAACATGTGAATGCAAGTCAGGCTGGAGAGGAATCACGTCGGGAAAAACTTTGTTTTGTTTCCTGCCAAGAAAAATGGTCGTGTGAGGCATTAGGCTTAGGGGACCCCCCAGACACTATATTGGAACATTTTTCATTTTTAGGCTTTCACTTTAAAAATCACTGCTCATTTAAAATTAGGTTTTTCACAAACATTTTTTTTTATTGATACATGTCCCCCAGGGCAGGACCCGGACCCCTATAACCATTGTATGCCCAATTACTTGCATTTAAGATTTTTAACGTTCAGGTCCCATTGACTTTAATGGGGTTCGTTATTTGGGTCCGAACTTTCGCGGTGTTCAAAAGTTCTGGTGCGAACTGAACAGGGGTCCGTTCAGCCCATCCCTACAGGGGACATAGCCTCAAGCCATTGCGACCAGATATTCTAAAATTTACTCATAAAAAAATTGTGTGTCTTTCGAAGGAAATAGTCCTATTTAGGTCAAAGATCCAATCAGATAGAGTAGGAGGATAAGGAGAGGTCCACTTAAGAGTAATCTTTCTATGGGCCACAAAAAGTGCATGTCTAATAGTCAGGGCCGTCTTTACCGCAGGGCAAATGGGGCAGGTGCCCTGGGCCCTGTCACTGTTGGGGGCCCAAAGCAACCCCCTTTGGGATTTTTTTTTTTTTTTTTTTTTTTTAGGGGTCCGGAGGGGCAATTTTTTTTAGGGGTCCTCAGGGGCCCGGAGGCCCCCAGGGCCCCAGATGGCAACCCCCCTTTTTTTATTTATTTTTAAAAAAAATTAAATTGAATATATTTTTTTTTATTTTTTTTAGAGGTCTGGGGGTCCCCAGGGGCCGTAGTTCCCCAGGGCCCCGGATGACAACCCCCCTTTTTTTTATAAAAAAAATCTTTTTTTTATATATTACTTCTTTTTTTTTCTTTTATATATATATATATATATATATATATATATATATATATATATATAGATATATAGATATAAATATATATATATATATATATATATATATATATATATATAGATTTTTTTTTATTTATTAAAGGGCTCAGAGGTCCCCAGGGCCCCATGTGGCAAACACCCTTTATTTTTTTTATAAATGTTTATTTTTTTATTTTTGTTTATATATTTTTTTTTTTTCTTTTTATTAAAGTGCCCAGAGGTCCCCATGGCCCTGGATGGCAACCCCCCCCTTTTTTTTTAAATAAATGTTTATTTTTTATATATTTTTTATTTTTTATTAAAGGGCCCAGAGGTCCCCAGGGCCCCAGATGGCAACCCCCTTTTTAAAATATATTTTTTATTTCTTTTTATTAAAGGGCCCAGAGGTCCCCAGGGCCCCGGATGGCTACACCCCTTTTTTTATATATATTTTTCTTTATTTCTTTCTTTATTTCTTTTTTTGTAAAGGGCCCTCCGCTTCTAAATTCGCGGCAGCCCCCGCCCCCTGCTTCTCAATTTCAGGCGGCAGCACCCCCCCCATCCCGGTTCTCTGCTCCAAGGGGCCCATGCCCGAAGCTGTGTAAGTGGCCCCATAATTCCTGATGGCGGCCCTGCCTCCCGTTAAGCCCCTGTGCTGCCCACAAATCAGGGTGAAAATCATCAGCGGCATGCAGCCAGTGACAGTACTGCTTCCCTTCCCAGTGTTTTAAAATGTACAGCACCCCTGGCTTCCCTTTAGACGTGCACTTCTCCCTTCCTGCCACTGGGTGCTGCTTGTATATAAAAGTGAATTAGAATGTGATTTTATAACATCCCCAGTTTGCTCTTCCCGAGGCTGACTTCTTCATGTCCTGCTCCTCAAGGTATGTCACTGTTTGCTAATCTATATTGTAAATAGAAGTTTTCTGTAGAGTGTGCCCAAAGTCTTTATAATATTTGATGATTCACTGCAGGTCTGGTCAGTGTTTTAAAAAGTTCCTCTATTTTACACATGGCATGGCATGGGGTCACAGCACCGTCTGTCCATTCTGCTTTAGCACCATGGGACCCCATGCCATGCCATGTGTAAAATAGAGGAACTCTTTAAATCACAGACCAGACCTGCAGTCCAGGCTGAGTAAAGCCTCAGAGCACATGGCATTACTGTCTGTATTTAACTGCTTGATGGGCTTATTTTGGGCCTGGCTGGTTCACATGTATGTGTTTTGGCGGCCCACATTTGCGCAGGCACAGCAGCCCATTCATTTGAATGGGCCGCCATGCCTGCGTTTCCTGCAAAGAAAAGCGCATGCCTCATGTAATAGGCTGCGCACATGGCACGCCTATGCCCATCAAGCACTGAAATACAGCACTGTCTGTCCATTCTGCTGTCTGCTGTGACTTATCTGCAGTTCCCACACTGTCAAACTTGCTGCATTTTTAGACGTTTAGGTCACGCTTTTAAAAACACAGTGCATTTGTGTGTGCAAGAACTGCATGTAAGTAGCATGGTGCAAAAGCAGAATGGATTTCAAGGCAACTGTATTTTTAAAATGCTGAATGCACCTTTTTTCTGCAGGAAACAAAGGCATGGCAGCCCATTCAAATCAATGGGCTGCTGTACCTGCACAAATGAGGACCGCCAAAACACATAAATGTGAACCAGCCAGGCCCAAAATAAGCTGGAGGGGGGCCCCAAAAAAATGTTTGCCCAGGGCCCAAACCATATTAAAGATGGCCCTGCTAATAGTATAGGGATCATGATAGCCCAATAGCCCAGTGGTTCAACCAAGATATTGACATACAATAGCCCATTAAGAGTACAAACCACCTCTGCTCAGTATCTCTGAAGTTTAGGGCATCACCACAGGAGATGTATCAATATACCTCTGTTGCCACACCTTGCACAGCTTGAATATGGTCGTAATTAGAAGAGGCACTAAGATTTTGCTTACATGTGCATGCCAGAGGCAGTAAAAACAGGTGATTGAGTCACAGTTAACACCCCCCGATCTTTGAACCACAAGTTAACATATAACAAATAAATACTTGCGCTGTAGAGTATGGGAAAAGAAGTGAAAGTGGGTGATAAAGCTACAAGGTGACTAGTGGGGATAATGTTATATAACAATAACAATAATAAAAATAATGAAAAGACAATCCTTGATAGAACACGGTACTCTAAAAAAGTCCAGATCTGGCACAATCCTGCCGTGTATTGGTGTATTTCATCAAAAGTGAATCCAATCTCAAACGGTGCAGATATTGTATAAATGATAATGCAAAAAACACACACTCTTAAGGAAGAGACACGGAAAATAGTTCTAGAAAAAGTACATATAAGACCCTTGGATCCGGAGTATAGGTGGAATAGAGTAGTTGAGCCAACACCAAGATCACATGTATACACCTCTGGTGGACCCAGCTGCTCACCTCAAATTAACCACAATGTATTTAGATCAGCCTGGTCTGGATTGGTATAGTCCACAATTAGGTAGCAAATACAAATCTCCATCCGGTGTGTTACATGAAAAAACAAAGTGAAAAAACAAAAAGAGGCTGATGGTGAAATAACGTCACAGAGGGGGCTGGTAATTGGGATCTTGGCGAGTGGGAATGCACTCACATGTGGGTGAGAGATCTCAGGCTCGTATCCACGAGCACCGAACTCGTTAGTCCCTCTGTTTTTTCCTCCTGCTAGATCTTAGGAATCGTGGGCTAGCTGTTTGGTCTCCCCAAAGGTTCACAGTGTATGGAGATATCCCAGCTGGTATGGGCTTGTAGCAACTCCTATTCCTCTCTCAATACCTCAGATGGAACGCTCAGATGGCATGATGATGGGGGAGAAGTGAAAAAAACACACCCATAGTATAACCAAGTCAGCGGTACAAACAGGTTTATTAAAAACAAAGTAAAAAACTCACATAAAAACTCAGGAACTCTGCAACAATCCTACGAGTGGCGAACTCGTGTGTCTGTTCGTCAGATGCTGGAGTGTGTCCTGCCTGCCAATCCCGACGCGTATCGTCACGGTCACGTGACTTCATCAGGGGATGATGTAGGGGACACATAGACAGACATTTATAGTCTGTATTGATGAGCACCCGGCGGCCATTTTGTCGAAGCTCATGAATTATAATAGGGACAGCACTGCCTATGGTCAGCTTGCGCCGTGCTATACATTGCAAGCGGCGCTTGTAAATAAGAAATGGAAGGATGCACAAAGTATAAAACGCACTATAGGCGTCTTATCTAAGCAGACCGGCAGTGAGATGTCAGGGTGAGCAAGCCCTAATGCCAATATGGGAAACCTAATGCAAAAAAGGGGAGGAAAGCGTATTGATAGGTGGAAAGGACGAGGGAGAGGGGGAGGGGCCGTATAACCATAACCTGGTATGGGAGTGTGCGGTGGGAAACCGTAGTAAGGGATGCCAGATAGGTACATATCTGGGCAGTGAGAGATCGAAGTATCTGTATGGCCCAAACCAATACACTACTGGCCAACATAAAGGAATAATGGGACTAATCGGGAGGGGGATGGGGGTGATGAGGTAGGGGCGGGAGGAATATAAAAGAGGAAGGGAAGGAAAGGGACTGGCATGGAGATATAAATGCCTCCCTAAGTGAACCGTATTGATAAAGGTCCATAGGTGCCAGATATCTAGCTTAAATAAATAGTGACCATAAAAATAGTGACCATAAAAACCGGGACAGGGGAGTGTGAAACATGTATGAGCTGGCGGCCTAATCCATAAAGTCCTAGCCTCATATGTGGTATGAGGTATGTAACCATGCGACAAAGACTGGTACGTAGGAATGGGTAATGCACATACAGTGCAACCCAGTCAGACGTGTAATACATTCCTCCTCCTCAGAGTTGAGGAAATAGTAAAGTGATACATGGTGTACCTTATGTTGTAGGTGGCTAATACTCCAAAAAAGGACCTACCACAAGGGGCGTGATAACGGGAAGGGAGGGGGAAGTGGGAAGGGCAGGGAGGGAGGGCATGTAAAAAAAGGGGGGGGCTTGGGTGCCAGTAGGTAAATGGCAAATTGCCATACATACCAGGGGTGAGGCAACACTCAGTGGTTTTATGGTGGTGGTGACTATATTGAATAAAACAGTTTAAAATAGTTTTAGAATATTTTAAAATGGAGACTATAAGAGGGACAGGGTCGGGTAGCAAGAGAACCTGTATTCAAAAGTGGGAGAATCTGGCCCGAACCAAAGGAGGCATGATGTACCGCAGCATTTAACGTACAGCCAGATGCCAACTAGATCATATAAATAAGAGAGAGCATATATAAGATAAAATCAAAAATCACTAAGAAAACAATTAAGGTCAAATTCTATGTTCAGACCCTTGGGTGCAAAAGTGTCCATGGAGAATATGTACTTAGACTCAATTTGGCTCAGTGTTCTAACTTTGTGGCCGCCACGCCAAGGCCTGGAGTAGGGCACTATCCACCAAAACCTTAAATGTGTAGGATCATTCTGATGTACTTCAGCGAAATGGCGGGATACACTGTGTTTTGGAAAACCGCTTTCAATGTTTTTGACGTGCTCCTTAATGCGAATTCTCAAGAGCCTTTTCGTGCGCCCAATGTACTGGAGGCCGCAACTGCACTCCAGACAATAGACCGCACCTTCAGTGTTGCACCCAATAAATTCTTTGACCTCATATTGAGTCCCATTGCTATTGGACTGAAACTTGGTCACTTTCAGATTAGGTTTGTGGGTATGGATGCATGAATAGCATCTCTTACAGGGGTAAAACCCTTTTCCCGTAAAGAAGGAGAATGCTTTTTTGGGAGGATCAATCACATTCTTGACCAGTTGGTCACGCAAAGTGGGCGCTCGTGTGTACATAAACCTTGGTTTATCAGGCAATATCTCCTTTAGGCCCGGGTCTGACTTTAGAATATGCCAATGGCGTAGAATGATCTTCTCTATTTTTCTGTGCTGTACATTAAATTCTAAAATAATAGGAACCTGGTCTTTCCTGCTAACAGGCCTGCGGGTTTCGAGAAGTTGGCTTCTTTGTAACTCAGATACTTCTCTTATTTTGTCTTGGATAAAGGTTACTTCATATCCCTTCTCTATAAACCTATCGCCTATTTTGTTGGCCTGGGTCTGAAATTCTTCAGTGGTCGTGCAATTCCGCCGTAACCGTACCAACTGCCCTTTGGGTATGTTAAAAAGCCAGTTCTTGTGGTGGCAGCTGGTGATGGGGAGGTAGCTATTACGGTCAACATTTTTAAAAAACGTCCTCGTGCTAAACATATTGTTCGTCCGGCTGATTTCCAAATCTAAGAATGGTATCATCTTCTCTTCAATTTGCCAAGTCAAAACAATATTGACATAATTATCGTTTAGTTTCTTAAAAAACGATATGAGCGACTGATGGTCACCCTTCCATAGAACGAAAATGTCCTCTATGTACCTTTTGTACAATAGAAGATCTGGTGGAGCGTCAGAGAAGACGGCCTCTTCCTCCCATTTGGACATAAAGAGTCCTGCTACGCTGGGTGCGAACTTAGCCCCCATAGCAACCCCAGTTCGCTGTAAGTAATATTGATTCCCATACCAAAAATGGCTGTGTTTCAGACAAAAGTCCAGACACTTGATCAAATATTTCCTTTGGAGGCATGGGAGCTTGGTGTATTTACGAAGACCCCACTTCGTAGCATCACAAGCCAGATGGTGGGGGATGATGGTGTATAAAGAGGATACGTCCGCCGTCGCCATCAAGAGTGGTCCGTCAGTATCTATATTATCCAGAAATCTCAGCATTTCTTTCGTATCTTTCAAGTACGCACAAGTTTTCTGCACGGCTGGTTGCAAATAACGATCAATATATTGGCCAAGTCTGGCAGTAATGGACTCGATCCCGTTCACTATCGGACGAAAAGGTGGGGTTACTAGGTCCTTATGAATTTTGGGCAGTGCGTAAATAATGGGGGTCCTACAGGCTTCTGGGACAAGATATTTGGCCTCCCTTTTGTCTAGAATGTCCTTCCTGGTGCCTAGTTGGACCACTTGTTCTAACTCTTTTTTCCATTTAAAAATGGGATTTTTTGATAGTACACTGTATGTGTTGGAATCATCTAGTAATTTCATCATCCCAATATGATATTGTTCAGTTGTTTGGATGACGATCCCTCCTCCCTTATCCGAAGGTCTTATTACGAGATCTTTTCTTTTCGTGAGTCTACTAATGCCAGTTTTTATGGAGATAGGTTCCTCCACTTTTTTAATATTCAAATTCTTAATTTCTTCAGTTACCATTAGTTTAAAGACCTCAATATGTTTCCCATCTTTCAATTTGGGGTTAAAGGTGGACCTATTCCTCAAGTGACTATGCACCACCTGTTGATTGTCACAAGTCTGGGTCACAAAGGGTTTCTCTAACATGTATTTCTTTATATTAAGTTTGCGAACATATTTTTGTATGCCAATGTAGGTTTGGAATTTATCCAAATTCCTCACTGGTGCATACTTCAAACCTTTGTCCAGTACTGCAATTTCTTCAGTTGTAAGTGGTGTGTCAGTGAGGTTAAAGATCCCTTCCCCTATTAGTCTCTTCTTCTGTTTTCTCTTCCCTGCTCTACAGCCTCTTTTCTTGTGGGGCTTTTTTGTTTCGATTCTTCCTGTTTCCTTGGGGGGTGATATACTGTTCCTCGGTCTAAAAAAGACGACGGATGGTTATATCCTTGTTCTTGACGGAAGTCTAGGTCTCGCCTTCCGTCTCTGTAGGTATCACGCAGATCCCTTAAGGGGGCATAATAGTTGTTAGTGTAGATCAGGCTTCTCTCCCTAGGTCTCGTTTGGGGTGGTGGTTCATGCCTGTAATGGGTATCAATATTTGGAGTTCTCCTATATGGCTGATCTCCATGATGGTAATCCCCTCTATATTCTCTGTTGTCATAGTATCCACTAGGATAAACAGGGCTTCTAGTTTGATAATAGGGTACATTAGGTGGTTCTCTGTCGTCCCTTGGTCCTGGATTTGCTTTGTTCCAATTGTTATATGGTTTCTTGTTTTTATTTTTCCTTTTGGGTTTTTTCCAGCCTTGTTGTGGTGTGTATCCGTTCGGTTGTGGTTGCCTCCAAGGGGTACGAGGGGAGGCATTACTTGGGTATCCATGTCTTTCATCACCATATTGGTTTCTTGGGTAGTAATCCCTTGGCCTTTCTTCCCTCCTATCCCTATGGTCCAGCCCCAGAAGTGGCGGAATGGAGGTCGCCTGTGTCCTCGTTTGAGGTGGGGCTCCCCTTTCAGGTGTAGAAAAGGTGGAACTGGGATCCGGGGGTCCCAGTAGTTTAGCCTTATTTTGCCATTTAAAAACTACATCATTCTTATAATCATTAATATCTCTGGTGTATTTTTTGCTTTTTCTCAATTTAACTTCCGAATCCTTAATCACTAGGTCTTTATTTAATTGGGTGGTTAATCGTGTGAATTCCGCCGTGTCTTTGTGTGTATCTAATTGTGTTTTCAAAGTGGCTAGTGTAGCATCAATCTTGCGAAGCTTCTTTTGCTTCCTCTTCAGTAGAAGATGTAAGAGCTCCATCCCTTTTAGGTTAAAAAACCTAAACCATTCGTCAATTGACTCCTGGTCAACTAGGCCATCGTTGGGGGGTACATCCCACCTGAGACGTCTGGGTACAATGTTAGCTTTAATGTACCGGTCAAAGGTGGTGATGTCCCACCAGGTGTTAATCTTCTTTTCCAGGCCATGTCCTAATTTACGTATCAGATGTTGGACATTGCTAGTGTCTTTGGGGGGGGGGTCTTCATCGTTGAACACAAGGTCTAAATCGACTTCTCGCTGTTCAACAAAGGTGAAGAGGTCCATGACTGCTGCTGGAGTGGTAAAACAAGGTGAATAAAATATGGGTAAAGTGAACTCCTGCGCTGTCTAAGAGGTGAGGGAGAGGGGGACAAACTAAAAAATACTGCTGCAAATATAAAGGTCTACCTCGATAGACTAAAGTGAAACAAAATATAACAAATAAATACTTGCGCTGTAGAGTATGGGAAAAGAAGTGAAAGTGGGTGATAAAGCTACAAGGTGACTAGTGGGGATAATGTTATATAACAATAACAATAATAAAAATAATGAAAAGACAATCCTTGATAGAACACGGTACTCTAAAAAAGTCCAGATCTGGCACAATCCTGCCGTGTATTGGTGTATTTCATCAAAAGTGAATCCAATCTCAAACGGTGCAGATATTGTATAAATGATAATGCAAAAAACACACACTCTTAAGGAAGAGACACGGAAAATAGTTCTAGAAAAAGTACATATAAGACCCTTGGATCCGGAGTATAGGTGGAATAGAGTAGTTGAGCCAACACCAAGATCACATGTATACACCTCTGGTGGACCCAGCTGCTCACCTCAAATTAACCACAATGTATTTAGATCAGCCTGGTCTGGATTGGTATAGTCCACAATTAGGTAGCAAATACAAATCTCCATCCGGTGTGTTACATGAAAAAACAAAGTGAAAAAACAAAAAGAGGCTGATGGTGAAATAACGTCACAGAGGGGGCTGGTAATTGGGATCTTGGCGAGTGGGAATGCACTCACATGTGGGTGAGAGATCTCAGGCTCGTATCCACGAGCACTGAACTCGTTAGTCCCTCTGTTTTTTCCTCCTGCTAGATCTTAGGAATCGTGGGCTAGCTGTTTGGTCTCCCCAAAGGTTCACAGTGTATGGAGATATCCCAGCTGGTATGGGCTTGTAGCAACTCCTATTCCTCTCTCAATACCTCAGATGGAACGCTCAGATGGCATGATGATGCGGGAGAAGTGAAAAAAACACACCCATAGTGTAACCAAGTCAGCGGTACAAACAGGTTTATTAAAAACAAAGTAAAAAACTCACATAAAAACTCAGGAACTCTGCAACAATCCTACGAGTGGCGAACTCGTGTGTCTGTTCGTCAGATGCTGGAGTGTGTCCTGCCTGCCAATCCCGACATTTATAGTCTGTATTGATGAGCACCCGGCGGCCATTTTGTCGAAGCTCATGAATTATAATAGGGACAGCACTGCCTATGGTCAGCTTGCGCCGTGCTATACATTGCAAGTGGCGCTTGTAAATAAGAAATGGAAGGATGCACAAAGTATAAAACGCACTATAGGCGTCTTATCTAAGCAGACCGGCAGTGAGATGTCAGGGTGAGCAAGCCCTAATGCCAATATGGGAAACCTAATGCAAAAAAGGGGAGGAAAGCGTATTGATAGGTGGAAAGGACGAGGGAGAGGGGGAGGGGCCGTATAACCATAACCTGGTATGGGAGTGTGCGGTGGGAAACCGTAGTAAGGGATGCCAGATAGGTACATATCTGGGCAGTGAGAGATCGAAGTATCTGTATGGCCCAAACCAATACACTACTGGCCAACATAAAGGAATAATGGGACTAATCGGGAGGGGGATGGGGGTGATGAGGTAGGGGCGGGAGGAATATAAAAGAGGAAGGGAAGGAAAGGGACTGGCATGGAGATATAAATGCCTCCCTAAGTGAACCGTATTGATAAAGGTCCATAGGTGCCAGATATCTAGCTTAAATAAATAGTGACCATAAAAATAGTGACCATAAAAACCGGGACAGGGGAGTGTGAAACATGTATGAGCTGGCGGCCTAATCCATAAAGTCCTAGCCTCATATGTGGTATGAGGTATGTAACCATGCGACAAAGACTGGTACGTAGGAATGGGTAATGCACATACAGTGCAACCCAGTCAGACGTGTAATACATTCCTCCTCCTCAGAGTTGAGGAAATAGTAAAGTGATACATGGTGTACCTTATGTTGTAGGTGGCTAATACTCCAAAAAAGGACCTACCACAAGGGGCGTGATAATGGGAAGGGAGGCGGAAGTTGGAAGGGCAGGGAGGGAGGGCATGTAAAAAAAGTTAACATAATTTTCATGGTTGGGGCGGGAATGACATTTATAGAACTTGTCATGTTTGGCAGGCAGTACTACTGCCACCAAATACGACTCCTACAAGTGAATTGCGCGGTCGTGCGACGTGGCTCCCAAACAAAATCCTTTTTTTCCCACAAATAGGGCTTTCTTTTGGTGGTGTTTGATCACCTCTGCGGTTTTTATTTTTTGCGCTACAAACAAAAATAGAGCGACAATTTTGAAAAAAATTCAATATTTTTTACTTTTTTCTATAATAAATATCCCCCAAAAATATATATAAAAAAAAATGTCCTCAGTTTAGGCCGATACGTATTCTTCTACCTATTTTTGGTAAAAAAAATCGCAATAAGCGTTTATCGATTGGTTTGCGCAAAATTTATAGCGTTTACAAAATAGGGGATAGTTTTATTGCATTTTTATTAAAAAAACATTTTTTTACTACAAATGGCGGCGATCAGCGTTTTTTTTCGTGACTGCGACATTATGGCGGACACTTCGGACAATTTTGACACATTTTAGGGACCATTGTAATTTTCACAGCAAAAATTGCATTAAAAATGCATTGTTTACTGTGAAAATGACAATTGCAGTTTGGGGGTTAACCACAAGGGGGCACTGAAAGGGGTTAAGTGTGACCTCATTTGTGTTTCTAACTGTAGGAGGGTGTGGCTGTAGGTGTGACGTCATTGATTGGGTTTCCCTATAAAAGGGAACACACGATCAATGACGGCGACACAGTGAAGAACGGGGAAGCTGTGTTTACACACAGCTCTCCCCGTTTTTCATATCCGGGGACCGATCACGGGACTCCAGCGGCGATCGGGTCCGCTGGTCCTGCGGTCACGGAGCTTCGGACCGGGCACTTAAAGAGGACGTACCTGTACGTGCTTGTGCCCAGCCGTGCCATTCTGCCGGCGTATATGTGCAGGAGGCGGTCCTTAAGAGGTTAAAACACCTGTTCAGAAAATTACATATCACCTCTGAGCTGCCTGTCATATGCAATGAATTGCTATTTAGAGGGGTGGATAAATGCTGCATATGTGAACACGCCGTGTTACAGATTCACTGTTTATATAAAAATACTTATTTGAACTGTGTCACAGAGTGAAGCCTCGTACACACGGCCGAGGAACTCGACGTGCCAAACACATCGAGTTCCTCGGCCAGTTCAGCACTGAAGCCGCCGAGGAGCTCGGCGGGACGAGAGCTCCCATAGAACAACGAGGAAATAGAGAACATGTTCTCTATTTCCTCGTCGAGCTCCTCGTCGGCTTCCTCGGCTGAAAGTGTAGACCAGTTTCCTCGGCAGAATTCAGCCAGAAACTCGGTCGGAAGCTGAATTCTGCCGAGGAAACTGGTCGTGTGTACGGGGCCTGAGAGATTCCTTACTGGATACAGTTGAGATTGTGTTTCGTGGCTTAAAGCGGAACTTAAGTAATTTTTTCATCTTTCCATTTATTAAATCTTCTGCCCTTGTTGTTTTAACTTTGGATAGTAAAACATATTTTTTATGCCAGTAAATACCTTATACAGCCCACTTCCTGTTTCTTGTCTGGTAAAAAGCCTAGGTTTATGACATCATGCACAGCTCTCTCTCTCTCTCTAACTGAGAGTTTGCCAGGAAGGGAGGGGGGATGAGTCATTAGAGGGCCAATGAGAGCTGCAGAGCTGGAGGTGTGCCTCTGTGTAAATCCAGCATGTGAACAGGCAGCAGCTTCAGCTGCCCACAGTTAAAATGGATGCAGCCAGACTCATTGGAGGGAGATTTCTGTAGCATATTTGGCAAGTACAGAATCACAGTAAACAGGTATAAAAAATAATATGCAAAGTGGTTAGAGGGAAGCTACAGAATGGCAAAGATGTTTATATTACAAATTATGTGAGCAGACTGCAGTTCATACTTACCTCCACTGTGCAGCTAGTTTTGCACAGAGTGGCCCCGATCCTGATCTTCTGGGGTCCCACGGCAGCTGTCTCGGCTCCTCCACACAAGATCTAACCCCCGTTCTGGGAAGCGCTCTCCCAAGGGGGTTAGCTTGCGGGTGCGATAGCCATAATACACTCGGTGGCTATAGCCGCCGAGTGTATCACTCAGCCCCGCCCCCGGCGCGCTGCGTTATTGATGAGATTGACAGCAGCGGGAGACAATGGCTGCGCTGCTATCAATCTCCGAGAACAGCCAAAAAGACAGGGGCGAGTAGCCAGGGCGTTCACGACACAGGACTTTCGAGGGCTCAGATCATTTTCGGGGGCTTTGGGGATTATAAGCATCGGATGTTTTTTCACCTTAATGCATAGGGTGCATTAAGGTGAAAAAACGCAAAGCTTTACAACCCTTTTAAGGATTTTGCTTTTATTTATGTAGCACCTGGCAATATTGTTACATTTGTTTTTTGGCATTGGTACAGAAGTCCACCATCCCCAACAAGTGTGCAACAGTTAGCATCTTTTAACATCTTTTAACATCTTTTTTGCTGACACATGATGTCAATATTTTCCCTCATATTCAGGGTGGTACCAGAAAGTGGTGGCAAGACATAACTTTCAGTGAGCTGGTCCTCATGGATCCACCTCCCACAGGTCTGGTGTTCTGTCAAAATAGCCAATTCATCAAGGTCTTCATTTACGTCACTTCTGGTTACTGTAAGCCCTCAGTAATTGGAGATAAAGCATCAGCAGGGCCGCCATCAGGAATTATGGGGCCCCTTACACAGCATCAGGCATGGGCCTCCTGGAGCAGAGAACCGGGGGTGGTGTCTTGCCGCCTCAAATTGAGAATCGGGGGACTTCCGCGAATTGAGAAAATTGAGAAGCAAGGGGGGGGGGAGTGGGTTGTGAATTGAGAAGAGGGGGGGGGGTGTCACGAATTGGCACAAATAATGAAAAAAAATTATATAAAAAAGGGGGGGTAGCGATCCGGGGCCCTTTAATAAAAAGAAAAAATAAATTAAAAAAAAGTAAACATTTTTTTTTTATAAAAAAAAAGTGGGTTGCCATCTGTGGCCCTGGGGACCTCTGGGCCCTTTAATAAAAATATATAAATATATTTAAAAAAAAGGGGGGGTTGCAATCCAGGGCCTTGGGGACCTCTGGGCTCTTTAATAAAAAAAAAAAATATATATCTATAAAAAAAAAAAAAAAAAAAAGAAATAAAAAAATATATATACATATTTTTTTTAATTATAAAAAAAAAGGGGGGTTGCCATCCGGGGACCTCCGGGCTCCTGGGGACCTCTGGGCCCTTTAATAAAAAAATATATATAAAAAAAAGAAATAAAAAGAAAAAAAAGAAATAATAATAATAAAAATATATATATATATATATATATAAAATGTTTATAAAAAAAAGAGGGGTTGCCATCTGGACCCTTTAATAAAAAATAATAAAAAATATATATAAAAAAAATTATAAAAAAAAGGGGGGTTGCCATCCGGGCCCCTTACAGGTGTACTGCCTGTACCCCCCTGATGGTGGCCTTGAGCATCAGTATTTGGAGATTTAGAGGAGTTGCTGTTTTTGCACAACACCGGCAAGCGTGTACACTCCGATACACGATATTATGAACGGACAACTTTTTCCTCCATTGCTACTGTTCTGTCTAAACAGCTGTTCATGTAGGGTTGGCTGGCTCACACACATGAGGCAGTGTACATACATGCCCACTATCACAGAAGCAGCAAAGCCAATGGTCACAGAACTGCAGAGTGCCTGTCTGGACTTGTCACTGAACTTACACAATGACACCATAAGCTTCCTTGTTTGCTTCTATTTCCTCTGCCCACCTTCCCCCCACCAGCACACTCACCCTGTTGTCAGCTGGCACCAGAAGTTGTACCCGCTGTTCTTGTGACACGGTCAGTCCAGTTGCAGTAGCAGCAGATATACACATACAGCTACAAGGGAAGCAGAGCAGCAGCAGGTGACCAATCACAACACAAGTCAGTGCCCCAGCGCCAATGTCAATCACCAGCGCTGTGCCAAAGACTTTTGGACAAGGGTGTGCTCCTCCCAGCTCAAATATTTGTCCCCCCCCCCCCCACAAGGCCACTGTGAAGGGAGGGAGGGGCAGAGGTGTCGGGGTAACCTCTGAGGAGGAGTGAAATAACACAGAGCAGCCTAGAAGGGAAGGAATATGTCATCCTGAGCCGGCGGAGAGTAGGGATACCAGTGGCTGCGGCTGCGCCCTAGGTGGCTGCCAAGTTTGCCTAGCGGTAGTGCCGACCCATGCTCATTCCAAACTCTTGTATTGATACCACATACAAGCACCTGGGAAGGATACGAGAAGCAGACCTGTGGGGACGAGCATTACAGAAAAGTTATCAATGTCTAGCTGCCGCTTTTCTACTCTGTTTTGCATATGATAAAGAGGAGAAGGAGAATCACACTCTATCTTACATGTTACTGACCCCTTTACAATGCCGTACATACTACTGGCCCCTGTACTCTGCCCTTAAAATTACTGACCCCTGTACTCTGCCCTTAAAATTACTGACCCCTGTACTCTGCTCTACATACGACTGACCCCTTTACACTGCCCTACATTTTACTGACAACATACTCTGCCTTATATACTACTAACCCCTATACTCTGCCTTACATATTACTGACCTGTGTACTCTGCCCTACTTACTACTGACCCCTGCACTCTGCCTTACATACTACTGATCCCTGTGCACTGCCCCACATACTACTGACCCGTGTAGTCTGCTATATGTACAACTGATCCATGCACTCTGTTTTACATACTACTGACACCTGCACTCTGCAGTACTTAGTCCACTGCACTCTGAATTATTTATTCTTGGCCCCCGCACTTTGCATTTTTTATTAATCGTGTATATCTTTATTGCGTAAAGCAAGGAAAATATTAGCAAACGACATTACATGCACTCTGCGTATTACTCCTAGTGTAAATTGCCCTCCTCCTAACAATGAGGCACTTCTTTTCTCACACTAACCAATGTTACATGACATTTTACTCCCAACAACCTATAACGCTGGCCAGTTTACTCTTACTGATCAATGACGCATGGCAGTTTTCTTTAACTGACCAATAATACTGGTCTGTTTTCCCCCACTGATCAAATTACACAGGGCATTTTCCCCACTGACCTACAATGCCAGGAATTTTCTAAATTCCTAAAGTGAATCCAACTAGACCAGGTGGATCTATATTTCATCGGATTATCATTGGCTTGGTGAATCAAGTCCTCCATCTCAGAAATCTGCTGTACACGCTCCAACATATTTTTATGCTGTGCTGTATGTTGCATGCTCCTGACCAAAGTGCTTGTTGCCAGTAGTGGTACAAGGACTGTTGCAAATCTGTACAGTGCATAGTGTGCGTAGAGTAATGCCAGCCATAGACGGAGCGATTTTCTTTCCTGCAACCCATGCTCGATTCTCCGGCAGAACCGGCTGTGATTCGAACCATCTATGGCCGGCCTAAGAATCGAATGAAGTGTACTGCTTTAAACAATACTCAATATTCAGTCCTATGTAGCCACACCCACTTTTTGCTGCAGCGTATTGAGCATGCGTCAGTATTCTTTATCTGGGATGTCCCTCTTTATGAAAGTCTAAAGTTAGGAGATTTATTATTGTAGTCACTGACACCAATGTTCTCCCGGCAGGGACGACCTCCCCCTCCCGGGGAACAGAATTTTTTAATTGCACCTACTGACAATGTTAGGGGTTATTATTGTACACACTGACACCAATGCTTGGGAGTGCTGTCATAGTCACTAACACCAATGCTTGTGGTTTTTATTGCACCTACTGACATACCTTCCAACATTTTGAGATGGGAATGAGGGACACCTACTAGCAAATGTATGTAGGCATAGGACACGCCCCCTCCCACACCCCCTTAAAGGAGAATTAACCAAAAAAAAGGTTAATTAAATCCACAACGTTTTTATTTTATTTTTTTAACCACTACTATTCCTCTATATTGGCTTTTAAAATTTACAAATGCAGTGATTTAGAATTTAGGTGAATTGTTTAGCACTGGGAAACACTTTTGGAAAGATAAAAAGTGCATTTTATATACAACTATACAGATTAGACCAAAATGAGGAACAAATGAGGAGGAAAGAGGAACAGAGGGACATTGCTCTAAATCAGGTACAGTTGATTGTTATTACAGAATATATTTTATAGCACCACAATTTACTTACTAAATATTTATTTTCTTGATTGAATTTTTTTTAGATATCTGGCATTATGTGAGCGCCGCTTTCCTTTATTGCTCGACGGATCGTTCGAAATTTGCATCGTGTATGGCCACCTTTAATTTCTTACAAACATTATTCGGCACATTACACTTAAAAGGTTCCTTATTCCAGGTTTAGTATACACACTGGAAGTCATTGTTTGGCATTGGGAAATGTATTTGTTTATTAAATGGAAGTGCTGCATTTTAAATTGTCAGTTTTCACTTTTGTACCAGGGAGGTTTGACACTATTAAATGTGGCAGCTGGGGATTTGTAAATTATTATTAATTTGAGTGGTATTTAGAGTTTGAGTACAGAAAGTTTATTATAATTAATGGTTTTATAAACTCATAAAAGGTCATTTTTATAGTAAACTAAACAGCAAGATAGAAATGACTCAGTCATTAAAAAAAAAAAAAAACAGTCCACTCAATGATTTTTCCAGATACCAAAGCTGTTAAAAAATATAAATGTATTGAGTTCCAAAAACACAAAGAGTAAAAGAATTTTAAAGTTTACCATATTGTCACTGACTCCTCCATTAGAATATTCTTTTAAGTTCCCCAGCTGTTGTATTCTGCATCTAAATGTACTTACAATACTGCCACATAACTATTACAAAGGTATTTGTGCACTCTTATGCCGCGTACACACGATTTTTCGGCATGTAAAAAACAATGTTTTTAAGCCTCTAGAAAAAACAAAGTTTTTTTCCAACTTCATCATTAAAACGACGTTGCCCACACGCGATCGTTAAAAAAAAAAAATGCTCTAGCAAAGCGCGGTGACGTACAACACATACAACGGCACTATAAAAGGGAAGTTCCAATCGGATGGCGCCACCCTTTGGGCTGCTTTAGCTGATTTTGTGTTAGTAAAAGACGATTCGCGATTTTCTGTCTGTCACAGCGTGATGAATGTGCTTACTCCATTACGAATGGTAGTTTTACCAGAACGAGCGCTCCCGTTTCACAACATGCTTCTGAGCATGCGCAGGTTTTTCACATTGTTTAAGCCCACACACGATCATTTTTTACAACCCGAAAAACGACATAGTTTAAAACGTCGTTATAAAATGCAGCATGTTCGAATTTTTTTTTTGTCGTATTTCAGAACCCGAAAAATGATGTGAAGCCCACACACCATCGTTTTAAATTACATTTTTTAAACACGTCGTTTTTTACATGCCGAAAAATTATCGTGTGCACGCAGCATTAGACTCCATGCACACAGAAGCTGATAAATTGCAGTTTATTGGTGTTTTGGTGTTTTTTTAAAAAGCCCATAAACTGAACTCTATGTTAGCCCATGTGCCCATGCACACATGGGCATTTTTTAGTGTTAATGAGCTTTGGAGTTTATTGGCTTTTTTCTGAACGCCCGAAATTTGCGTTCAAAGTGATGTTTTTCGGCGGGAAAAAACGCAAAAAAAAAAAAAACGCTACACTGAAAAACTCTAATAAAAGCTATTGCAAAAACACTAAAAAAACTTTGAAAGGCTCCCTGCAAAGCTACTGGCGTTTTTTTATAGCTTTTTTTAGCTTCTGTGTGCATGGAGCTTTTCCATTAAATATTATTAGATTCAGAAATGAGAGATTCAGTAAAGCATTTGGACACCTTTCTGACACTACGGTTCCTTTTAAACACCCTGCTACTAATTAATGAAAGCCATGACACAGTTTACTTAACCACTTCATGCCATTAGGATGTGCCTGTATGTCCTCAGGTTGGGGAGAGGCCGGGGCTGCTACTGTCTTTGTGGCTTGGAGAACACAGAGGGGAAGAAGATACATGTGTACCTGAACCCACCCCCTCTGTGACATAAGAAACCGGAAGTGACAAGGATTTTGTCAATTCGGTTTTGGTTTGATGTTTACTTGATTTTGTCACTTCCGGTTTTAGTTTGATGGTTTGATGTTTGCAAGCATCTGGTCAAACCGATCTCAATTTGATCAAATGCTTTTGAGGGCAGAGTAGAGACCTGGGATCTGATAGACCCCAGATCTCTCCATAAAGAGGACCTGCCACCAGGTCCATTAAGGGCGTACAAGCGATGCACCCCCGTCCATGTGTCCGGCCCCTTTCAGGATGCCGGACGCATGAATTCCAATGAGGGGTGGATGTTTTTTTGAAGCAAAAGGCTTTAATAGGCTTCAAAATAGGGTGGGCTCGGGGCGCAGAGAATGCACTCTGAGCCCACCCAGGTGTGTGAGAATAGCGCATGAATATTCGCTATTCTTGCACTGAATCTCCTCTCCGTCCAATCAGTAAGCGGGTCTGAGATCTGTTTCCCGATTGGGAAAAAAGAGAAGCATTCTGATTGGCCGCAGAGCAGGAGGGAGGAGACAGAAGCTGCCGAGCAGGAGAAGGATAAGCTGCTCGTAGTGCCTGCTGCCTTAAGGGGAGCAGGGGAAGCCACCGTTATTGCCTGCCATGGATGAGGCAAGTGCACCGACTGACCTTCCTGACTGAGGGGGCTGCCGGTGCACTGTTTGTTGCCCCCCCCAAAAAAATGACCACCAGCTGCCACTCCCTGCCACTGCTCAACTATCACAAGTGAGGTTGTGCCTCCCTTGTGATAGCAATAAAGTTGATTAAAAAAATATTTATTTATTTCAGGTATTATTATTATACAGGATTTATATTGCGCCAACAGTTTGCATAACGCTTTACAACATCAGGGAAGACGGTACAGTTACAATCCAATCCAATACAGGAGGGATCAGAGGGCCCTGCTCGTTAGAGCTTACAATCTTACATATCGCTGTCAATTTACGCAGTGCTTTTCATATACATTGTACATTCACATCAGTCCCTGCCTTCAAGGAGCTTACAATCTCGGGTCCCTAAATCACATTCATACATACACATACTAGGCCCAATTTACACAGGAGCCAATTAACCTACCAGCATGTCTTTGGAGTGTGGGAGGAAACCGGAGGAAACCCACACAGGCAGAGCCAGGCTTACCATTGGGCTTGACTGGACTCAAGCCAATGGGCCCAACCCAATAGGGGACCCCTTACGTTTAAGTTTTTTCAATAATATGCCAGTCATTTAAAGTGGTTGTAATGTAAACCCTCCGACACAACATTGTCTTAAAAAATAGCCCATAACACAGGCAGCTGATCGCTGCCTGTGTAAGTGTACTCACCACTTTATTTTTCTTCAAAATTGTATTTTCCATTTGCATGACATCACCGCGCTTGCGCACATTAGCCCCTCTAAACCGGCATTTAAAGCTTTAAATGCCGGAATGAAGTCTGTGAGAACTTCCCCTCTGTCTGGCACAGAGGAGAAGTCTTGCAGTGTTTAGCTCCTTCCACTCTTCCTGATACTCCCCCCATGTGACTAAAGAAGACGTCACAATAGGGGAGTGAAAGAAAACAGCAGCCGCGGACACAGCAACTAAGGGTTACGGCGCAGCGGCGCATGCGCGAGATTAGTGACAGGGACACAGTAAGGGCGGAAGCGACGTCATAATCTGAATCACATAACAGCAGTACGAATGGCGCTATATATATATATATATGTATTGCATTGCGATGAGCTGTTATAACTTAATAATTGAAAAAACTCAAAAATCGGCCGTTGTTTACTTCAGAATCGTGATCTCTATTTTTATTCTGCGTTTATCCAGAATTGTGTAGCTCTGATACATAGCTTGTGTATGTATAATGTTGTTCTATTTAAAGTAATGTATAGAAGGTAGGGCCTGAACGTGACTCAAGCCCAGGGGCCCCCACCACCCTAAGTCCTGCCCTGCACACAGGCACAGGGAGAACATGCAAACTCCAGGCAGGTAGTGTCGTGGTTGGGATTCTAACCAGCGACCATTTTTCTGCTAGGCAAAATTGCTAACCACTACACCACTGTGCTGCCATTTTTTTTTAAAGAGACCATGTAAAAATAAAAAATAAATACAATTTAGAGAAGAAAACTGAAAGAGTCCTTTACATGGATGTGAGAAATGTCAGAATTGGCCCAGTTTTGAAGTGGTTAAAGCAGTACAAAAATCTGTGATACTTACTTTTACTTCAATGCTTCCTTGCCCCTGCTTGTATTTTCTACCTGGTCTTCTCCAGGTGCCGGTCTGCAGCCATTTTCATTGGCCAGCACTGTATGATGTCACTCCTGCGCATGCGCAGTCATTCAGTCATCCCAGCACATCTGTGCTGGAATTTACAATATGCAATGCTTGCACAGCTCAGTGTATGTTCCATGGAAGACTGCGAACAGGCAGATAGGTTGATTTTATTGCAATAAAGAGTCTGCCTTCCTCGTAGTCTTTAAAAATAAGACTAGTGCAGCTTTAGGAGCTCCAACACGTGCAACAGATTCAAGTAGTTCATATTTGAACTACTTTAAGAATGTGTTGCTATGGCTGCAACTGTCATTGTCATGCTTTAAAAAATTGTAATGCCTCTGCATTACTGCACAGGTCTGCAGCCAGGTGAGTGGCCCTCCACTATCAGGACCAGTGTGCAGGCAGTAAGGCAAGAGTCTAATAGCATGCAGCTTCTCCAGAAGACCCGGCGACTGTGGAGAGCACATACCTAATTGCTACCATATTACTATATTTCCAGTTTGATGGCCTCATGTGTCTTCAGGCCTTGGATCCCTTCAGGTGTTCCCCTGTGTTACCAGAGCTACCCTGAACTTCACTTGTGAGGGATGCTGCCTATGAGGATAGTAGCTCTTTGTGTTCTAAACTGTTTTACTAAAGTAGTGCTACTCGGCTAGACTCGCTGTTGTCTTGTGGAAACTATGCTATGCAGCCACATATTACTCTGATTGAGCCACAGAGACATTGTTCTGAAGAATCTATGTATGTAGTGGCGTAGCATGGGTTGTCAGCGCCCGGGGCAAGGTAAGTAATTTGCGCCCCCCTAATCCGCTGACTTTTCGCACGCCCCGAGTCCATTTCCTTCCTACAATAGTACTGACCTGCCTGATTCCTATACTGACCACTACACTATACACTGACCTATTTTATTCCTATACTGACCCTTACACTAACCCACCTGATCAACCAATACACTACACACTGACCTACCCGATTCCCCACAGACCGCTACACAATGCACACACTGACCACTACACAATACACAGACTGACCACTACACAATACACACTGACACTACAGCATTGGTGCATTTTACTATAGAGGCATTGGTGGACTACAAGGTCCAGCATTTTACTATAGGAGGCTTAGGTGGACTACAAGGCCCAGCATTTTACATTAGGAGGCTTTGGTGGACTACAAGGCCCAGCATTTTCCTATAGGAGGCATTGGTGGACTACAAGGCCCAGCAGCTGGGCCTTGTAGTCCACCAAAGCCTCCTAAAGTAAAATGCTGGGCCTTGTAGTCCACCAAAGCCTCCTAAAGTAAAATGCTGGGCCTTGTAGTCCACCAAAGCCTCCTAAAGTAAAATGCTGGGCCTTGTAGTCCACCAAAGCCTCCTATAGTAAAATGCTGGGCCCCAGCATTTTACTATAGGAGGCACTGGTGGACTACAAGGCCCAGCATTTTACTATAGGAGGCATTGGTGGACTACAAGGCCCAGCAGCTGGGTCTTGTAGGCCACCAATGCCTCCTAAAGTAAAATGCTGGGCCTTGTAGTCCACCAAAGCCTCCTAAAGTAAAATGCTGGGCCTTCTAATCCACCAAAGCCATCATAAAGTAAAATGCTGGGCAGTGGGCACATAGACTTTCCGGCTCCGGCTGCTCCCTCTCTAGTCTCCCCAGCTGAGCGGAGTCCCAGCCTCAGCCTGTAGCAGAGGCAGGGTGTGCGCTGGGACAGGCAGCCTGTCCCAGGTCTTCCCCAGCGCACACTCTGCCTCTGCTAAACCATTCTCCCCCACCCGGCATCACGTCCCAGCGACACTTACTTGGCTGAGCGGGAGACCGGGAGTCCCTGCAGTCGCCGCCAGACTGCAGAGCGCGTCGCCATCTTGGAGCCTCCGCAGCATGCGCGCAGGTGTTGTGCCAAACAGGGCATCCCCTGCATCCTTCCAGGCGTGCCCGTGCTGGCCGCTGGGAGGTACCGGCAGGGGGGCTGTGCGCTCAGTGGAGGAGGCGCTCACTATAATATCAGCAGCGCTGCCGGTCACCGGCGCCCCCCCTCAGCTCAGCGCCCGGGGCAGACACACCCCCTGCCCCCCCGGTTGTTACGCCACTGTATGTATGTGCAGCTTTCCTATGTGTGTTCGCTGTGAACCTGTATTATATTGCTTCTAACTTTGCACCTATTTAGTAAACTGCAAGTGACAGTTACTCTTTACCTGAGGCATATCATTCCTGGTGCTTTTTCGGGGCACCTGTGGAGCTGCACGTGCTGTGTACAGCTGCCTATACATGTAAATGGCTGTACATGGCCATGTTCGGGTAAATGTTGATGGCTTCTGCCATTGGCAGTGATGACAAAATTGTCGATTTTTCAAAGGCTGGCATTATCAAACTTTTAGAACTCAATAAAGGACTTGTTTCAGTATCTAGAAAATTTTCAGTACTAGAATAATTTCAGGTTAAAAAAAAAATCTATCTAGTCTAGTCATCTAGGGGCAGATCCACAAAAGAATTACGCCGGCGTATCTATTGATACGCCGCGTAATTTTAAAGTTCCCGCGTCGTATCTTTGTTTTGTATCTACAAAACAAGATACAACGGCATCTGGGATCGATCCGACAGGCGTACGTCTTAGTACGCCGTCGGATCTTAGGTGCATTTTTTCCGCCGGCCGCTAGGTGGCGTTTCCGTCGAATTCCGCCTTGGGTATGCAAATTAGCTAGTTACGGCGATCCACGAACGTACGTCCGTCCTGCGCATTTTTTTACGTCATTTGCGTTCGGCTTTTTCCGACGTATAGTTAAAGCTGCTATGTGGTGATGTACTCAATGTTAAGTATGGCCGTCGTTCCCGCGTCAAAATTTGAATTTTTTACATCGCTTGCGTAAGTCATTTGCAAATAGGGATTTGCGTAGAATGACGTCACCTTCGAAAGCATTGGCTTGTTCCGGTTTAATTTTGAGCATGCGCACTGGGATACCCCCACGGACGGCGCATGCGCCGTTAAAAAAAACGTAGTTTGCGTCGGGTCACGACGTATTTACATAAAACACGCCCCCATCACACCCATTTGAATTCCGCGCCCTTACGCCGCCAAAGATACACTACGCCTCCGTAACTTACGGCGCAAATTCTTTGAGGATTCAGAAAAAAAAAAAAGTTACGGCGGCGTAGTGTATCTGAGATACGCTGCGCCCGTCGGAGAGAAGCGCCGAGGTACATGGATCTGCCCCCATGTATGTATTTCTAACTCAAAAGGTCCCTGCTGTTGCTTTCAGCTGCCTCCAACTCATAGGTGTGTGCCAGGTGTGCCCAGGCACACCCTAATCACCCTGTACAGCACAGATTCCCCCTACTGCCCCCCACAGCGCTTCTGGCTTCCCTACTCTCCTCTCCCTCCAGCTGTTGTTGCGGGGATGTTTTAGGATAAATTTGGGAAGGGGCCGGTAAATATGTAACCCTTCCCATTCATCGTGAGTGATCAGTACTATCTGTTTGATCGTTGGGGTGCACACCCTAATGCAATAGGCTGAGCACACCTATGCTCCAAATCATCAAATTCCTTTTTTTCTGCTGTTGTGATCACACTTCTTGTAAGAGCAGTTCTGCGAAAATTGCAGCCCCAGGGCCATATCACTGTCAGCATGCCTCACTGAGCCTGTCATCTTCCTCACAGAACTCAACAGGTGAGTTTGACAAGCAGTGCCACTTGTCATACTCTGCACCCCTAGTGAAAAATGCTGCGGCTGCTGTATGTGAACATCCCTGTTCGGCTGTTATTCTACAGTTCGGGTGGGCGGCTAGGGATGCGGAAAAACTTGGCTTCCCATTTTTACCACCCCATGTCTGCCTGCCTGAAAGAGACCTATTTCATGAGCAGTTGTACTTATTATTCCTAGCACCAGGTGCCGGTTTTATATATGTTTACAAACTTACGAACCTTGTCTGCATCCCCACCCTTCCCCTCCACTGCCACATTTGGCACCTTGTGTGGGGGAGGGGGGAATGGGTACCTGGCCCTCGTCGCAGCCGACCCATTGAGAAAGCGCAGCACAATTCACACATGCGCAGAAGGAAACTGACAAGCTTGCCCCCCCCCCCCACCCCAAAGCACCTTGTCCCCATGTTGATGGGAACAAGGGCCTCTTCCTGACTACCCTGGGCTGTGGTTGTCGGGGTTTGCAGGCAGAGGACTTGTCGGAATCTGGAAGCCCCCATTAAGAAGGGGGCCCCCAGATCCCGCCCCCCATGTGAATGGGTATCGGGTACATAGTATCCCTACCCATTCACCAAAAAAGTGTAAAAAGTAATAACCACACGAGACAAATCCTTTATTTAAAAAAAAAAAGTGTCCCTCGATGTAAATCCAATGTCAATCACGCCGCCTGCCAACACGAAAAAAATAAAAACGCTCCGCCTCCTGGGAGGCCTCCCACTGTATGCCTGCTCCATGCTTTGACATTTCTTATATAGGCAAGAGGTGTGGCCACCTGGCTACATCAACCAGGGGCACGCCCCCTTCTGACATCATGTGACTTGTTAAAGGGGGCTTCCAGATTCTGATTCCGAGCCCCCCTGCCACTAAGCACCCACCCCCCCATGTTGAGACGCCTCTGCCACAGGCCCTCTCTAATTGCAGATACGGAGGCAACCCTCCTAGGTAAAGTTATGCCTGAATCTTCTTCTTAACGTCGCCAAGGTACCGACTGAAAGAGGAGTCAATCCTTCAGTGTCCGGTCACCTCGATCCCCGGTGGTTTGTCGAAACCCTATTGGACCGCCAGCCTCTCATTGGCGCTCCTCAGATGGACTCCCCACCGAACAGCTACACTCGCTTGGGATCTTCAAAAGTGGGAACCCAGTCGACCACTGGGTCCCCGTCCTGCTTAAATGCTCAGGACCAACTTAGGCCCGAAACCAGGAACACTGCAAAGCACGCACACTCCGGCCGGGTAGGCCATAACGCCGGAGCGCCGTGATGTGGCCACCCTGAAGGTGGGTGCCACATCGGAAGAAGACCCCGCCTCCATGGCGTCTGTTGTCGGGAAGGGGCCCTTGTCCTCATCAACATGGGGGCAAGGTGCTTTGGGGTGGGGGGGGCGCAGGGCCCCCCCTGCCCCAAAGCACCCGCCCCCCCCCCATGTTGAGGGCGGTATGCTCATGAAGGGGGAACCATGCCGTTTTTTTCATGCACAAGTCGTGTACAAGTCACATGCCAAAGTCGGATCTGTTAATATGGAATCCGACTTTGATCCTACTTCAGAAAAAAAGTAGTGCAGGAACTACTTTGAAGTCGGCATGACTTAAAGTCGTGCCAATATGAATGGTAGTCATTGAAAATCATGGAGAATAACTTGTCAAACGATTTTGCCATCCAAAATCGCGGTACAAGTCGTATGAGTGTGAAAGGGAACTCAGGGGACACTGCAACATATCCTAGCCATTCTCCTAGAGTAGAGTACACTCTAGACTAGTTATAGTATTATTATTTACATTGCAGTGGAACTGTAGGTAGTAGAAAAAATGGGCGAAAAGGCAGAATTTTTAATGCAGAAGAGACAGGCTTTTGCATTAAAATTACCTACCTGCCTGTGAGCTGTGCATGCACAGCTCTTGGTAGAAATTTGGGAATGCCAAAGCTGACGGAACTGTGCATGCCTCAAAGTGACATTATCCACAGCCAAAGAAAGTGTTCCTGCATTTGATACTTGAAAGCCAGCCACTCGAAGATGTCAAGGGCCGGTGGTAGGCTCTAGGACGTTGCATTTCTGGAGCCGAGGCGAGTATAGATCCGGGTTTAATGCTTAGATTGATGACTTTGCTGATTCATGAGTTAATCCCAGTCAAGTGGTATGGCACTCTAAAGCCTGGTAAACACTAGTAGTAATAGCAGGGCTGAATGGAAAAAAAAACTGACAGCTCAGGAGGAGCCACTGTACTAACTATCTGGTGTTAGTACAGTGATCTCCTCTGCTGTGCTATTGTGTTCCGACAGGGGGATTCAGGTCCTTGCTCTCAGCCATTAGCCGAGAGTGCTGATTGGGAACTGATCAGCAGACCTTATTTGGTCATGCCCCATCAACAGAGGCCGGCCAAATGGCCAGCTCCTGTCATGACTCCAGTACACACAGCCGAATGTTGGCCGGTTTCTATTGAACTGGCTAATGCTGCCTGACATTCTGCCCGTGTGTACTAGACTTAAAGTGATACTAAAGCTTTGTTTTAAAAAAACAAAACAAACATGTCATACTTTTTTTTTAATCCACTTTATTTTTATTGTTTTTTTTTTTCAATTTAATACATACATATGCCTATTCGGCATCCATTACACTTCTATTAAAGTACATTATACACATTTTTTTTTTCCATTCTCATAATATTCCAATGTACTACTCCCTTTTTTTTTTTTACGCCCAACCCCTCCCCCCCCCCCTCCCTATCCCCTGCACTCTAAACATGTCATACTTACCTCCACTGTGCAGCTCATTTTTCACAGAGTGGCCTGGGGGGCCGGTGACTGCAATGTGTTTTTTCACCTTAATGCATAGGATGCATTAAGGTGAAATAACACAAACCTTTACAGCCCCTTTAAGTTATCTTGGCATGGTGATTATACTGGTTACATTCTGTGGGGCAGATTCACGTAGAGCCGCGTAAAATTGTGGGGGCGTAACGTATCTGATTTACGTTACCCCTCCGCAACTTACACGGGCAAGTGCTGTATTCTCAAAGCACTTGCTCCGTAAGTTGCGGCGGTGTAGCGTAAATCGCCCGGCGTAAGCCCTCCTAATTCAAATTTGGATCAGGGGGGCGTGTTTTATGCAAAACTACTGTGACCCGACGTGATTGAAGTTTTTTCGGAACGGCGCATGCGCCGTCCGTGGAATTTCCCAGTGTGCATTGCTCCAAAGTATGCCGCAAGGACGTCATTGGTTTCGACGTGAACATAAATGACGTCCAGCCCCATTCACAGACGACTTACGCAAACGACGTAACTTTTTCAAATTTCAAGGCGGGAACGACGGCCATACTTAACATTGGCTGCGCCTCATATAGCAGGGGCAACTTTACGCCGGGAAAAGCCTAACGTAAACGTCGTAACTTTACTGCGTCGGCCGCGCGTATGTCTGGGAATTCGCGTATCTAGCTAATTTGCATACTTGACTCGGAATTCGACGGAAGCGCCACATAGCGGTCCAAAAAAAAAATGCAGTTAAGATCCGACGGCGTAAGAGACTTACGCCTGTCGGATCTAATGGATATCTGTGCGTAACTGATTCTAAGAATCAGGCACATAGATACGACGGCGCAACTCAGAGATACGACGGCGTATCTGGAGATACGCCGTCGTATCTTGGTTGTGAATCTGGGCCTGAATGTTTATTTATGCTCAAGCCACCATTTATCCTAACCTGTACCAATACATTGAGTTCATTTACCACTACACGGTCTTGTTTCTATTTCCTGGTGCTAATTCACAGCAGAGTTAAAGGTATCTACTGTATATTTGTGTTCTTATAATGGCTTGCAGTGACTTTCATTCAACCAGGAATGCAGGGCTGGCTGCGTGTGTGCCATGTATTCCAGGCTCTGCTTGCCCATATGTGGGCCCAGGACTGACATAGCGGGTGCTGGCGAATGGAGGGGAGGGAGAAGAATGGACACACGTCCGCTCTCCTCCCATTCTTGTTGGTGACTCAGAAAGCGACGTGTATGACGTCATTCCTGGGTCACCCTGTCACTTTCCCCAGCTAGCATAGCTGGGAAGAGATGTATTGCAACGCCATGTGTATTGTAATACAATCAGTGGGTGCCCAGAGGAGACATTGGGGGTCATAGACACATAACTCCCCCCTCCCCCCAAAAAAATGCCAAGGCACCCCACCCCCACATTTACTCACATACGAAAGTAAATGCATGCGCCAGTGGTGCCTATATGTGGAAATGTTGATTGCGATACACATGTTACATATCACCGTGCATGCCAGAGTGAGAGCAATAATTCTAGCACCAGAGCTCCTCCGTAACGTTAAACTGATGACCAATATGGGGGCTTTCGAAGCGTTGCCTATAGAAAAATCTAGTAGCATGTAGTGCACAAAGCGATTGGGCTATTCTCTGATGAGTGGCCACTTCTTCCACATATATACATAATCTTATGGACTATTATTGGTGGACTATTTTCACATTTTGCGGGTTTTTATGAAGATTTGATTTTACATTTAGGACTATTTTTCTATCTAATTTGGTTGTCTGATGACCATTTAGATTTTTCAATTACGACTAGCGCTGTCTTTATAGAAAATATAGGGTACTGAATTATGTCACCTTTTCACAGACGCACACAAATTTAAGGTTTGACATGTTGGGTATCTGTTTATTGCATTTGTTTGTCCTAAGACTCACTCTAGTGTGTTTTTTTCTGAAATGTTGCATTTCCTAGACCTATGCAGCAAACAAAAAAAAAAAAAAATCGGTCTTGTCTTTTTTTTGGTGGGGCTTCATAATTCTGCCTATAGGCTCCCGAGATGTAAATCACCCTGCAGATGTCAGAGGGGCTGAGGGTGTCCTTGGAGTGGAGGCACAGAACAGAGAACCCCAATTACCGAGCGGCTCCTGCAGGGGGGGGGGGGGCACTCCACATGTCAGAGGTCGGCCGGTAATGACATAAAGTTGGTGTGTGATTCCTGTACGATGTGATCGGGGGAGGAGAGAAGATCCGTTGTGTATATGATGGGGGATCCGCTTCTACTAGTTCCTCCTCCTCTCCCCAGTCATCCTGCCCCTTGTCTTCATCGTACAGCTCACACTCCTCCTGAGCTGTCACACCGCACAGCCGGCTGGGAGGGAGGACTCTGCCCCGGGCACAGCGATCCCAGCACGGAGCCCCGCACCGCCCGGTGAGTACTTTACATGTAGGTGGCCAGCTCCGGAGCAGCACCGCTACTTGGCATGTATGGGGAGGGAGGAGATACTGAGCGATCCGCACACTGCGGGCCTCCTATTCATAATGCACCACTTGTATGACAGCTCCGGACACATCGCTGGATTTACTAAAGGGGGAGCTATAGACGGTATGCAGGGCACCAGGGTACTTCAGTGGGAAGCAGGGCACCGGGGTACTTCAGTGGGAAGCAGGGCACCGGGGTACTTCAGTGGGAAGCAGGGCACCGGGGTACTTCAGTGGGAAGCAGGGCACCGGGGTACTTCAGTGGGAAGCAGGGCACCGGGGTACTTCAGTGGGAAGCAGGGCACCGGGGTACTTCAGTGGGAAGCAGGGCACCGGGGTACTTCAGTGGGAAGCAGGGCACCGGGGTACCTCAGTGGGATGCAGGGCACCGGGGTACTTCAGTGGGAAGCAGGGCACCGGGGTACTTCAGTGGGAAGCAGGGCACCGGGGTACTTCAGTGGGTAGCAGGGCACCGGGGTACTTCAGTGGGAAGCAGGGCACCGGGGTACTTCAGTGGGAAGCAGGGCACCGGGGTACCTCAGTGGGATGCAGGGCACCGGGGTACTTTAGTGGGAAGCAGGGCACCGGGGTACTTCAGTGGGAAGCAGGGCACCGGGGTACTTCAGTGGGTAGCAGGGCACCGGGGCAGTTCAGTGGGAAGCAGAGCATCTGGGTAGTTTATTGGGAAGCAGAGCATTGGGGTAATTCAGTGGGTAGCAGGGCACCGGGGTACTTCAGTGGGAAGCAGAGCATTGGGGTAATTCAGTGGGTATCAGGGCACTGGGGTAGTTCAGTGGGCAGCAGGGCACCGGGGTACCTCAGTGGGATGCAGGGCACCGGGGTAGTTCAGTGGGCAGCAGGGCACTGCTGTACCTCAGTGGGATGCAGGGCACGGGGGTAGGTCAGTGGGTAGCAGGACACAGAGGTAGGTCAGTGGGAAGCAGAGCATCGGGGTAGTTCAGTGTGTAGAAGGGCACTGGGGTAGTTCAGTGGATAGCAGGGCACTGGGGTAGTTCAGTGAGTAGCAGGACACTGGGGTAGGTGAGTGGGAAGCAGAGCACTGGGGTAGGTGAGTGGGAAGCAGAGCACTGGGGTAGGTCAGTCGGTAGCAGGGCACCGGGGTAGTTCAGTGGGTAGAAGGGCACCGGGGTAGGTCAGTGGGAAGCAGAGCATTGAGGTAGGTCAGTGGGAAGCAGAGCACCAGGATAGGTCAGTGGGAAGCAGAGCACCGGGGTAGGTCAGTCGGTAGCAGGGCACCGGGATAGGTCAGTGGGTAGCAGAGCACCAGGGTAGGTCAGTCGGTAGCAGGGCACCCAGGGCTGATCTGTGTTACCTTATGGGCATGAACAGCGGCTTGTTCTATGAGATGTCACCGCAGACCATGTGAGTG
Source organism: Rana temporaria (assembly GCF_905171775.1). Classification (NCBI taxonomy): domain Eukaryota; kingdom Metazoa; phylum Chordata; class Amphibia; order Anura; family Ranidae; genus Rana; species Rana temporaria. Next base: position 101,076,948 of record NC_053489.1, read on the forward strand.
GAGGGTGATGGTGTCCTTTCTCAATCTCACATGCTTCTTCTTCCTGCAGCAAGGTGTATAGAAATATGAAAGAGTAACAGCAGAAAGAAACCAAGGATTATCTAGTCTTTTTTTTTTTATATAATATTTTATATAATATATTTTATATATATAATAATTTTGTATATATAATAAACCCCAAAACACATATTCAATAGACTGTTGTCCTTAGATGTAATGGCTGCATTATCTTTATTTTTTATGTCCCCCCCCCCCTTTACTTGTACTTGGTGATCAGTAACACAATTCCTGTCCTAGGGCTTCATTCACACTCTGAAGAGTCACCATTAGCTTACACAGGAAATGGTTGTCTTCTATGTGTCCCAGTCACACTACATCCCTGGTGTACAGTAAAAGGCAGCATGCCTGCATTTTTCCAAAGCACACTAGAGGGCGCTGCATGTCATCACACAGCAGAGGAATGCACCACGCTGCTGTGCAGTGACATGAATGAACCAACAGATTTACTGGCCGGGCCACCAAGTGAATCTAAAGTGAACAAAGAGAGCAAATGCAACCACCGCATCTAAGAATTGGTAAGCTGTAGTATATTACTATTTGTTTTAGAGAATCAACCAAGTTTTTGATAAAATAATACTTGCTACTGTAAGATTAGTTTGGAACTTTCCTTCTGCTAGTTTGAGGTCATATCCCCATCTTCTTGATCTTGACATCATATTTAATATACTTCCCTCCTGAACCTTATTCACATCCTTAATGTATCTAAAGGTTTTAGTCATGTCTTCCCCTTTCCATTATTTTCTACCTATAATATTCGCCTCCCACCATCCCTCTTCCACACCGCCATCTTTAAAGTGGTTGTAAAGGTTACGTTTTTCCCCCCTAAAATAATAAGCTTCATATACTTACCTGCACATAGCGGCCCCAATCCTCCACTTCTGGTGTCCCCTGCTGGCGCTCTTGGCTCCCATGTGTCTGCCACCATAACAAGCCGCTTGCTATGGAAGCAGACATGCAGGCTCAAATCGCTAAGATCCCTTTCACACTGAGGCGCTTTGCAGGCGCTATAACGCTAAAAATTGCGCCTGCAAAGCTCCCTGAAAGATCCACTTTTTCTCCAGTGTGAAAGCCCTAAGGGCTTTCACACTGGAGCGGTGCGCATGTAGGATGTTAAAAAAAGTCATGCTAGCAGCATTTAAACTTCAAAAACAATCATACATAAGTAGGGATGCACTAATACCATTTTTTTTTTTTAATAACGAGTACGGATGCTTTTTAATTTTTTTACATTTTTTAGTACTCACCAATACCAATTACCTATCGTAACTGTTTTGTCTACATTTTAGCTGTCAGCAATGTTACATAGCATTAAAAAGTTATTTACAAATGAAATAAAAATATAAATTGTGCTTTTTTTCAATGTAAAACGTGTAAATATATGTTAAAAGTATAAAAATATTCACAAACAAAGCAAACATTTTAATTATTAATAGTTTTTAAAATAGAAGTGTACCAAAAAAATCAACAGGAAAATGATAATGAAATGGAGAAGGAGAATGGTTCATTAAGGCTGATTAGAGTAAATTAAGGGTTAAAAAGCTAGCATACTAGCTCATTATGTGACACTTACCTGAAATCGAAGCCCCCAAAGTGCTCCTCATTCCCCGCCGCCGCCTTGTCCCCTCACAGATTCTTCCTGGTATCGGCGATCCGGCGTTGTGATTGGCCGGAGTGGTGATGACGTCACTGCCGCGCATGCACGTGGGACCGGCAGATCCCCGCGCATGCGTGGGAATTACGGCATTTACCCAAATTATGCCATTCAGAAAAACGGCACTCTCAGTGCGCCTGCGCCGCTGTCCACGGCTGTCTACGTAGTTTTGAGAGGAGTTTTTTCAGCTGTAAATATGCTCTAACTCTGATAAAAGCTATTTAGTGTTTATCTGCATTTTATTTAGGCATAGGCTTTTGTTGAAGTACAGTTTTGCAAAACAAAAAAAAGCTAAACACCGCAAACACTAAAAAAGGCTGCAAACTCATTCTACAGCTACAGATGTCTACAGCTAACGCTACTGCCATTTTTAAAACATCCAGTGTGCACGAGGCCTGACTTCATCTGTAGATCGATGTTCATCCCTTTGATCTGTAGATGAATTAACACAAAGATACAAAAATAAACAATGCTTCTTTTTATCTTTCTGTTTCAGTGGCTGAGCAATGTTGTTGGTAAACATTGCCTGGCTGCTTTTTTTCCCCAATTGCCGGGAGTTTGTTTAAACGTCAACTGTCAACCCTATCCCCTATCCCCACTGACAGCTGAATGAGTCATTGGTTGTTAAGGTCGCGGTCCCGTTTCTTAACAACCAATAATTGCTGGCTTTTTTTTTTACATTTTCAGCAGTCAGTGGGGGAATCCCGCTGAAAGAACCAAGCCTGAGGCCCCATACACACGAGAGGATTTATCCGCAGAAACCCATTTGATGGGATTTATCTGCGGATAGATTCTATGGTGTGTATGGGGCCTGAAGGTATCGGAAGGTAAAGTATTGGCGCATTTAACGAGTACGGATTCTCATGCAAATGCTTAGTATCGGCACTGATACCGGTATCGGTGTAACCCTAAAGATAAATGTACCATATAAATTTACAATAACTTTATGATTTCAAACCAAGTACTAACAAAAGCCTAATCCTAAGAAAATATGCACCAAATAAATGTGCTATGACTTCAAATATTAAAAGTGTGATTAACCTAATGTTATCATTGATACAATATATATATATATATATATATATATATATATATATATATATATATATATATATATATATGTGTATATATCAATTGTGCATTAGATGGGCACAGCACTGGATTGAGTGAGGACATCTGTAAGTGTTAAGAGGGACGAGGGGGTGATACTGCTACTGGGATATTTTTTTAGTTTACAGTAGTTGTAAACCCTTACATATAGCTAGTGAAATGACTGGCCTCGGGTGATCTGCAGAGGTGAACACATCCTCCTTCATAAGTTGTACCCTGTCACTATTGGTATCAGGAAAACTTGTCAGAAGTGCTAAAAGCAAAGAAACAAATCAGCAGACACAAGTTAAGAAAATGAGTGCTCTTGATTAGGACAAGTACACACTTTGGAGGTATATGTCTTGTTCATATTAAATGTCTGAGGTTTACAACTACTTTATTGCAAGGAATGCATTAAGGTTAAAAAAAATGTCTTGGCTTTAGATCCACTTATTGGTTGACCTAGATGGACTTGTGTCTATTTTTCAACCAGACTAACTGTGTAACTACCGGTATGTAAGTTTAAATATCCTTCGCAGAGGTGCTGCAAGTCTCTGCCAGGTATTCAAGATCCGCAGCATGCCTGCAAATGCGTAGGAGGGTTCCCCATGCATGCGGACAGATGCTGCTGGCTGCTTTCTGTATCAGGGACTTTGCAGAGACCCGCTGTATCTGTGCACATTTGCATAAATCCCTTGGGACTGGGATGGCAGGGGGCAGTGTTTTACTTAGGGGTACATGCACATCTTGACATTCCACACATGTGCACACGTAACAGATCTCTGCCAGGTCCCCAATGCCTTGAAGAGATCAGTGTCATGCAAGTGCACATGGAATCTTGTGGTGCGCAATGTGCCCCTAAGTATTACTGCCTCCTGGGATGTGACGTAGCAACCGTAGGAGGCAACAGGTTGTAACTACCGAATTCTCGTCTAGACAAGGAATGGAATGGTCCCACATCATTGGTGTCAGTGTGAGGAATAGAGCCCAATTGTTGATGTCAGTGGGAGGAATTATGCCCAACTGCTGGTGTCAGTGGAAAACATGGTGCCTTGTTGTTGGTGTCAGTTGAAGGAATAGTTCCTCTTTTCAGCATGAACAATAGTCCCTCAAGGGTCGCGTAAAGGCAAGCAAAGGGCCATCGTTTGATCAACTTGGGTACAACACCAGCCTGCCGAATCTACTTGCGATTATCGCTAGCAGTTGCTATAGCCACTAGCAATAATCACTGTCTTCTCCCGGCAGGAGGGATTTACACAATGGCTTGGCAGGAGGGATTTCCCTGTCATCACTGTCTTTGTTGATGGGGGACATGTGCAAATTTCATTCCTGCAACCCATGGTTGCAGGAAAGAAATTCACACTGTCTATAGCCTGCCCTAGACCCTTATTCCTCAGATCTTAATCCCTCAGACCTTCCTCCATTTGTGTTGTTTATCTTTGAATTCCTTCTCTTAGGTCGGGATCACACTGGTACAACACGACAGTCGAACGACTGTGGATCTGACTTTGCCCTGCGACTTCATGTCTGACTTACATCCGACTTTAATTAACTGGATTCGACTTTGATCCCAACAATACCAGGCTCTTTGAGTCAGGTATGAATCTTGAGGAGGAACCCCCACGCCACAATAAAAAAAAATGGTGTGGGATCCTCCCCAAAATTTATACCAGACCCTTATCCGAACACGCAACCTGGCAGGTCAGGAGGGGGGGGGCCAGAGCTCCACGTCCTGTCAGGGAGAGGAAACAGATGCTGTGTCCCTTGTCACCTCCCCCCAGGGCCGCTGATAAGCCAGTACAACTGGCCCTGTTGTAGCGGGCCCTGGCCAGCAGGGGCCCGGATGGCAACCCCCTTTATAAAATATATATATATATATTTTTATATTTTTTTATTTTATTTTTTATTGAAGGGTCAATTTTTTTTTCAAGGGGCCCGGAGATCCCCAGGGCCCGGGATGAAAACACCCCTTTTTTTAATAAAAAAATAAATACATTTTTATATATTTTTTTATTTCTTTTATATATATATATATATATATATATATATATATATATATATATATATATATATATATATATATATATATATATTATTATTAAAGGGCCCAGAGGTCCCCAGATTAAAAAAAAAAAATTATATTATTTTATTTCCTTTTTTTTTTCTTTTTATTTATTTTATATATATATATATATATTAAAGGGCTCGTGAGGTCCCCAGGGCCCTGGATGGCAACCCCCCCCTTTTTTTTTTGTTAATAAATGTTTATTTATTTATTTTATATATTTTTTTTTATACATTTTTTATTAAAGGGCCCAGAGGTCCCGGATGGCAACCCCCCTTTTTTGTAATTTTTTTTTATAAAAAAAAAAAAAAAATTTGTAAAGGGACCCCTCCGCTTCTCAATTCGCGGCAGCCCCCCCTCCCGCTTCTCAATTTCAGACGGCAGCACCCCCCGGTTCTCTGCTCCAGGGGGTCCATGACTGAAGCTGTGTAGGGGGTCCCATAATTCCTGATGGTGGCCCTGCCTCCCCCAGTCAGTCCCCCTCCCCCACAGTAAGAATCACTCCCAGGATACACATTTAACCCCTTCCTCGCCCCCTAGTGTTAACCCCTTCCCTGCTAGTCACATTTATACAGTAATCAATGCATTTTTATAGCACTGTTCGCTGTATTAATGTGAATGGCCTGAAAAAAGTGTCCGATGTGTCCGCCGCAATATCGCAGTCCTGCCAAAATTCGCAGATCGCTGTATTACTAGTAAAAAAAAAAATAATACAAAAAAAATGTCAGAATTCTATTCTGCCACTATAACTTTTGCGCAAACCAATCACTATACGCTTATTAGAAAGGTGTTGGTACTGTGCTGGTATATTAATGTGATATCAAAAAAATATATAAGAACATTTTTTTTTTAGTTTACCCAAAAAAAAAATATTTTTTTCTATTTGACCCCTATAGTGATATAGTGTTAGATCCAGTATAGTGATGTACGTGATGGGTCACTATAGAAACAGCTCTAGTGAACATATGTACTAGCGTGATGCTATGTGCATGTGCTGTGCCATCAAAAATAAATAAAAGAATAAATAAATAAATAAATATGGCTGCCCCAAATGATGTGCTTGTGAAACAATATTCCAAAGTGCTATAAGTAAGTCTATAAACTATTATGAATATACATGCACAAGTGTGCGAACATATAAATAATGAATAATATTATTAATATATACAAATAATAATAAAGTGCGTTGGTGCCAAAAATTAGTTTTTCACAATTCATGTGCATTCATGCTGCAACACGTCCCCAATTATGGGTAAGCGCCAGTTCACAAATTCCAGTCCAAACAGAAAGTGTTGCTGAGTTTAAATCCTGGTGCTATATTTCATGCATACAGGGTGCTGTCACTTCTTCCACCCGACAAAGATAAGTGCTACCACCACCAACTGCTGAAATGCAAACTCACCAGACCCCAGCTGGTAATGTGCCTCAAAAACGTATTCCGTTAAAGTTGGTGAGTCCTCTCAGGATGTTCCTCAATGCCTCAAAGAAACCAAGGGGCTCATCATGGTGAAATACGTTTACAAATATATTTATTTAAAATTCATAATAAAAAACTACTCACAAGAGAGGTGCTTTAAAACCAGCACCTGGTGTCTTTGGCAGTGTCAGTCTTTTAGACAGCCGCTGACCAGCTTATCGTACGGGTGCGTTCCTGGCTCCTGCTGTACCTGTGGTCTCACTGGTTAAAATTACACTCCCCCCTTGCGCTGTCCACATAGCTTCTTACGCGTTTCGCAGTTTTGCGTCTTCAGAAAAGCTTTTCTGAAGACGCAAAACTGCTTATTGCAATTTATTTATTTTTTTACCAAATTTTTATTTTAAATGGGATATTTATTTTAGCAAAAAGTAAAAAATATTGTGTTTTTTTTCAAAATTGTCGCTCTTTTTTTTGTTTATAGCGCAAAAAATAAAAACCACAGAAGTGATCAAATACCACCAAAAGAAAGCTCTTTTTGTGGGGAAAAAAGGACGTAAATTTTGTTTGGGAGGCACGTCGCTTGACCGCGCAGTTTTAATTAAAAGCGACGCAGTGCTGAAAGCTGAAATGTCGCCTGGGCAAGAAAGGGGGTATATGTGCCCAGTAAGCAAGTGGTTAACAAGCTAAAGACAATCAAAATTCATCTTCTGTCGATCTGTGTTAACCACTTCCGGACCGCCGCATGTACATATACGTTGACAGAATGGCACGGACAGGCACATGTACGTGCTCTGCTTGACGTGGGTCGGGGGTCCGATCGGGACCCCCCGGTACATGCAGCGGTTCCCGTGGCTTCAGGAGCGATCCGGGACGAGGGCGCGGCTATTAGTTTCTAGCCGCCCCCTCGCGATCGCTCCCCGGAGCTGAAGAACGGGGAGAGCCGTATGTAAACACGGCTTTCCCGTGCTTCACTGTGGCGGCTGCATCGATCGAGTGATCCCTTTTATAGGGAGACTCGATCGATGGCATCAGACCTACAGCCACACCCCCCTACAGTTGTAAACACACACTAGGTGAAGCATAACTCCTACAGCGCCCCCTGTGGTTAACTCCCAAACTGCAACTGTCATTTTCACAATAAACAATGCAATTTAACCACTAGCTGACGGCCGTACGACTTTGTACGGCCGCAGCGCGGCTCTCAATCTCTAACAGGCCGTCTTTTTACGGCCGCCCCTCTGCTCGTTCCCCGTGCGCGCTCCCGAGCGCGCAGCGGGGAACTGCTGTGCTGGCCGTGTCCCTTGGACACAGCCAAACACAGATCGCGGTAAATAGCCAATTGCAGCGGCTATTTACAGCGCGATCTGTGCGGCCAATAAGAGATGATCTCATATGTAAACATATGAGATCATCTCTCATTGCCGGCTCTCCCCTCCTCACACGCGCTGTCTGTGTGAGGAGGGGAGAGCCGGCAATGAGAGATGATCTCATATGTTTACATATGAGATCATCTCTCCAGTGCCACCACCTGTGCCCCCCACAGTACTACAGTGCCCCACACAGTACTACAGTGCCCCACACGGTACCCCCCAGTACTACAGTGCCCCTCACAGTGCCCACCACAGTGCCTGCCACAGTGCCCCCCCAGTACCACCGTGTGCCCCCCAATACCACCGTGTGCCCCCCAGTACCACCGTGTGCCCACCAGTACCACCGTGTGCCCACCAGTACCACCGTGTGCCCACCAGTACCACCGTGTGCCCACCTGTGCCTACCAGTACCACCGTGCCCACCAGTACCACCGTGCCCACCTGTGCCACCATGCCCACCTGTGCCCACATGTGCCCACCTGTGCCACCAGTACCACCTGTGCCCAGTGCCCATCTGCCACCTTAGTTCACATCTGCAATCAGTGCCCACCTGTGCCACCTTATCAGTGCCCACCTGTGCCACAGTCAATCAGTGCACATCAGTACCCATCTCATCAGTACCCATCTCAGTGCCATCTGTGCCACCTCATTAGTGCCATCTGTGCCGCCTCATTAGTGCCATCTGTGCCGCCTCATCAGTGCCCACCTGTGTCCACCAGGACACAGGCCTCATCGGTGCACATCAGTACCCATCTCATCAGTACCCATATCAGTGCCATCTGTGCCGCCGCAGTGCCATCTGTGCTGCCTCAGTGCCATCTGTGCCACCTCATCAGTGCCATCTGTGCCACCTCATCAGTGCCATCTGTGGGCATTCCTGGCTTGTTAGGGTCTCAAGAAATGAGATAGGCCTTCAGTACATCAGGTGTGATCAGATGTGATATTTTGTTATGATTTGAACTATAGCTTGTAGACTCTAAAACTTTCACACAGACCTAATAATTTCCAAAAACTTTGGGTTATTTTTATCAAAGACATGTAGCAGTATAAATTGTGGCCAAAATTTATGAAGAAAAATTGATAATTTGCAAAATTGTATCACAGAAACTAAGAAAAAAACATTTTTTTCCAAATTTTCAGTCTTTTTTCATTAATAGCGCAAAAAATAAAAACCGCAGGTGATCAAATACCACCAAAAGAAAGCTCTATTTGTGGGAAAAAAAGGACACAAAAATCATTTGGGTACAGTGTTGCATGACTGATTAATTGTTATTCAAAGTGTAAGAGCACCGAAAGCTGAAAATTGGTCTGGTCAGGAGGGTGTTTAAGTGCCCAGTATGGAAGTGGTTAAATGCATTTTTTGCTGTGAAAATGACAATGGTCCCAAAAATGTGTCAAAATTGTCCGAAGTGTCCGCCATAATGTCCCATTTACGAAAAAAATCGCTGATCGCCGCCATTAGTAGTAAAAAAAATAAATAAATAAAACTATCCCCTATTTTGTAAACGCTATAAAATTTTCGCACACCAATCGATAAACGCTTATTGTGATTTTTTTTACCAAAAATAGGTAGAAGAATACGTATCGGCCTAAACTGAGGAAAAAAAACATTTTATATATGTTTTTGGGGGATATTTATTATAGCAAAAAGTTAAAAATATTGCATTTTTTCAGTATAGTCGCTCTATTTTTGTTTATAGCGCAAAAAATAAAAACTGCAGAGGTGATCAAATACCACCAAAAGAAAGCTCTATTTGTGGGGAAAAAGGGACGCCAATTTTGTTTGGGAGCCACGTCGCACGACCGCGCAATTGTCTGTTAAAGCGACGCAGTGCCGAATTGTAAAAACCCCTTGGGTCATTTAGCAGCATATTGGTCCGGTCCTTAAGTGGTTAAGCCAGAAAGACTGGCTTTGCCATGAGCTACACATGTAATTACTGTTTGTGTTGTTTAGATTGTGTTTTCCTTCCTGTGCAGTTCTGGCAGGTTCCTGGGACAAGTTTGTATTTTACCAAATTGTCCGGCACACATGTTCCTTTAATGCTATGTAAAGGTATAGCACTATTCTATTAGGTCAGTGTTAGTATATGTCAATGACAATGGGTGTAAATGCTGGCACAGGACAAGTGGAAGGCTGACAGCCTGAGTTTGTAGGAGGAGTTGGGAGGTATTTAAACCCACCCTCTATCCTCCTTCCTTCAGCGTTTCACCGCTGGGGGTGGGGGGTCACCCATCACGTTTATGGGTGCTTACGGATTGAGATGAGCGTTTCTAATTAGATGCGGTAGTACCTCCTTCCTTCCCCATAGCAAGTACTGGCAGTAGTGTTCGGACTCACCCCCTTGTCAGCAGAGATCGCAGGCCGGATCCCTGTTCGGGGGGGTCGAGATTGTGCGTTTTCACTGGCCGCTCGCCAGGCTCAGTACCTTCGCCAGGTGTGATCTGGGGAGGGATGGAGGCGATCAGCTGTCACCGGGCAAACCGCACTCACATCGCTTCCTTCCAGCTGTGCTGTGTTATGTTGCCGAGCTCTGATTGGCTGTAGGAGCATCTTCCTCAGTGCAGCCTGGCTCCTCCCCTGTGGTATGATGTGTCAGCCAGTGTGTGCTGAGGGCCCCCTGTGTTCACATACCGTCATATCTAACGTGGTTGGTTATACTCATACTGGGTATCTGCTGTTGCACCTCTTTTCTCTGGACATCCAGGGGGGGTTCCTCTCAGGTTGGGGTAGTTGGGCCTGGGGGCAGTGTATCATTAACCGTAATTTTGGTGTTAGGGGGGAGTCATACAAGCGGCTTCTACGTTCCATCTCCCCTGTCTCAGGTAATCTTATCTTAGTAAGTTTCACCATCTTGCCAAGGCTGCCTTTCGCACATTTGCTTTGTTTGTTTTCAGGATTCTGGTTGGAGTGTGTATGTGATCAGTGTTCAGTTAGTGAGCTCAGGGAGTGTATGTTTTCAGTCAGATATGGTATGCTATTCAATTCACTTTTCTAATGTATTATGTTTCCCATGCGTTGCGTTTACGTTTCTCGTGCGGTTATGTTTCTCGTGCGTTTACGTTTCTCGTGCGGTTACGTTTCTCATGCGATTACATTTCTCATGCGAGTTATGTTCTCATGTGTTACGTTTCTCATGCGATTCATGTTCTCATGTGATTACATTTCTCATGTGTTTACGTTTCTCCTGCCATTCATGTTCTCATTCGATCATGTTTTTCATGCGATTACTTTTCTCATGCTAGTCATGTTCTCATGCGATTATGTTTCTCAGGCTAGTTATGTTCTCATGTGTTTACGTTTCTCAGGCTAGTTATGTTCTCATGTGTTTACGTTTCTCATGCGTTTACGTTTCTCATGCGATTATGTTTCTCATGCCATTCACGTTCTCATGTGATTACGTTTCTCATGTGATTATGTTTCTCAGGCTGTTTACGTATCTCATGTGAATACGTTTCTCATGCGTTTACCTTTCTCATGCGATTACATTTCTCATGCGATTACATTCTCAGGCTAGTTATGTTCTCATGTGTTTACGTTTCTCATGCCATTCATGTTCTCATGCTATCATGTTTTTCATGCGATTAAGTTTCTCATGCTAGTCATGTTCTCTTGCGATTACGTTTCTCAGGCTGTTTACGTTTCTCAGGCTGTTTACGTTTCTCATGTGTTTACGTTTTTCATGTGTTTACGTTTCTCATGCGTTTCTCACCTCTTTTCTCTGGACGTCTAGAGGGGGTTCCTCTCAGGCTGGGGTAATTGGGGCTGGGGGCAGTGTATCAGTAACCGTAATTTTGGTGTTAGGGGGGAGTCATACAAGCGGCTTCTACGTTCCATCTCCCCTGTCTCAGGTAATCTTATCTTAGTAAGTTTCACCATCTTGCCAAGGCTGCCTCTCGCACATTTGCTTTGTTTGTTTTCAGGATTCTGGTTGGAGTGTGTATGTGATCAGTGTTCAGTTAGTGAGCTCAGGGAGTGTATGAGACCCTAGAGCGGTGGTCTTTAAACTATGGCCCTCCAGTTGTTCAGGAACTACAATTCCCATCATTCCTAGTCATGTCTGTGAATGTCAGAGTTTTACAATGCCTCATGGGATGTGTAGTTCCACAACAACTGGAGGGCCATAGTTTGTAGATCCCTGCCCTAGAGAATAAAATGGCGGTTGTTGCAATATGTCACACTGTATTTGTGTAGTGGTCTTTCACTATTTATTTGGAAAAAATTTACTTTAATCAATTAAAAAAAAATTGAAAACAGCAAAATTAGACCAATTTTTTTTTGTAAAGTGTGAAAGATGTTATGCCAGGAGAATCACGAGAGCATCATGATCTTTATTCTAAGCAAAAATTCTTAGAATAAATGTTTTGGACCAGCGCACAAAGTAAGGTCCATAAAGACATGGATGAGCAAGTTTGGGGTGGAGGAACTTGACTGGCCTGCACAGAGTCCTGACCTCAACCCGATAGAACACCTTTGGGATGAATTAGAGCAGAGACTGCAAGCCAGGTCTTCTGTCCAATATCAGTGCCTGACCTCACAAATGCGCTTCTGGAAGAATGGTCAAACATTCCCATAGACACACTCCTAAACCTTGTGGACAGCCTTCCCAGAAGAGTTGAAGCTGTTATAGCTGCAAAGGATGGGCCAACTCAATATTGAACCTACGGACTAAGACTGGGATGCCATTAAAGTTCATGTGCGTGTAAAGGCGGGTGTCCCAATACTTTTGACAATATAGTGTTGTTTTACCTCTTGATCCTGCCAGTAACTCCATTCTTTTCCCACTTTTTGTAATAGGGTGACAATGCTGTTTGTTCTGAATTGTTGTCACCCCGTGGACAGGGTATCCTGAGGCAGGTAATACTTTTTTTTTTTTTTTCGTTCAACCAGGGGGTTGAATGAAACAAAAATGAAACGATTCCCCCATCCACACTTTCGATGTGGATGGCGAAAATACTCCTGCTTAGCGATTGTATTCTCCTAGTGGGGAGCCTTCCTGGTCAGCAGTATACAATGATCAGTGTTATCAGCTTTAGCCAGCAACACTGATCGTTCAGGAAAAACGTGACAGACTGGTTGTACACAAGCAGATCAATAGATTGACTTTTCTACACACAGCTAGCCCATACATTGTTTGAGATTCCTCTGGTCCTTGCTGAACCCATTCTTGCCTAGGTGAGAATGACATTACTTATCCTGCCTCCTCTATGCCCCCAGCCTCTTGGCACAAGTCATACGTATTAGGAGGCTGCAGATGCAGACAAATTGTGCTTCACATTCACGCGCATGCGTACTGGGAAACCAAATTTGATTCCACAGAAAGTTTCAGCTCCCAGATGGTGGTTCTCGGGACCCAGAGCAGTGAGAAGTATCAGCTGCAGGAAGAGAGTGCTGAAATCTATGGACTGGTAAGTACCTCGTTTTTAAAAGTCAGAAGCTACAGTACTTGTAGCTGCTGACTTCATTTCTGAAAAGGTTTCTATTTAAAGGGTTAGTTCATCTATACCAAAATCTGCTCTATGCTGTAGAAAAAAACAAACTTTTCAGTAGGGGTCGACTGATTAACGTAGCGGCTGATTTATTAGGACCGATAGTCACAATTTTTCTAATAATCGGTATTGGTCAGAAACGTCCCCCTGTGCACACCGCTCGCTGCAGTCTCTGCCAATCTAATGCCGCGTACACACGGTCGTTTTTTGTGATGAAATAAAACAACGTTTTTTATCATGAAACAAAACAACGTTTTTCAAACTTCTTTTTAAAAAACGAAGTTGCCTACACACCATCGTTTTTTCAAAATGCTCTAGCAAAGCGCGGTTACGTTCAGCAGGTACGACGGCACTCTGTTCCATTCAAGCTCGCGTCAGAACTTGCTTCTGAGCATGCGCGGGTTTAAAACGTAATTTAAAACGTCGTTTTACCCACACACTATCATTTTAAATGACAAAAAACGACGTTTTGAAAAACAACATAAAAAATTGAAGCATGTTCGAATTTTTTTTTTGTCGTTTTTCAGAAGACATAAAACGACGTTTTCCCCACACACGGTCATTTTAAATGACGTTTTTAAAAATTACGTTTTTTTTTCATCACAAAAAACAACCGTGTGTACACGGCATAATCCTCCGGATACCATTTAAACAGATCTGAACTGGCCATAGGAAAATGCCCGGTGGGCCTGGGGGCTCAGGCAGGGCTGGTACAAAGCGGGGCTCAATCGCATTATTCACAGTCTATGACTGTAAGTCCCAGATCACCTGTGCCGTAGACTTGCAGTATTCGTAGCAGTGTGCCGAGTGCTCTTTTGTACCCGGCACTAGCTAGATCAGGGGTCACGGGCAGCCGACGGATAGATCACAGGCAGCCCTGTATTGATAGTCCTTCTTCTAAGCCTTTGCCGCTCTCCTCTTCACTGGACAGCGGTCGATATCACAGGGCTGGATGGGGGGGGGGGGGCGGGAGCTGCTGGAGTTAACTTTTCACATTAAACAGTAGGTGATTGGTTGCCGGGCGATCCTAGCAACCAATCACCAGCCTGGTAATGTGAAACGTGGTTGTAAACCCACACAAAAAAAAATAAAAAACCTGCAAGACAAAGGCATAATGAGCTAGTATGCATAGCATACTAGCTCATTATAAAATACGTATCACCTTAGATGAAAGCCCTCGTAGCGCGGTCCCTGTACACAGCTCCGACCGGCGAAATCGCTCCTGGAGTTACTACTGAGTATCGCGGACTCTGGCGCTGTGATTGGCCAAAGCCGCGATGACGTCACTCCCGCGCATGTGTGCGGGAGCCGCCAGTAACAGCGCACTAGGTGAGGCAATGGCACGAACGTGATGTCGGCACATGCTCATACAGGGGATATCTCCTAAACTGTGCAGGTTTAGGAGATATCCAGGGTAGCTACAGATAAGCCTTATTATAGACTTACCTGTAGTAAAAAGTGGTCTGTAAGGGTTTACAACCACTTTAACTTCAGCAGCCCCCGCCTCCATCCAGTACTGTGATACCGGCTGATCACTGCTCTGCTGTACACCCTTGTAAGGTAGAAGAGTTCTACCTACACACTGGTGTGCGTTTGTGTGGTGGTGGGGGGGGGGGGGGTCTACAGAGGACAGTACTTGTTCAGAATATCGGCACCTGTTATCAGCCTGAAAGGCAGGTGATTATCGTTATCGGCCTTGAAAATACTAAATCGGTCTATCCCTACTTTTCAGCCCTGATAAAAGTCAGATAATGCCCTTGCTATACATGTAGGCTATTTACATACCTCCTGAAGCCTGGCTGAAAAATTTCCAGAGGTAGCAATCCCAGATATGGGGCTGTCTATTTACTGGTCTGGGGCCGTCTATTTACTGGTCTGGGGCCGTCTCTTTGCTGGTCTGGGGACATTCTGCTTGTTGCTAGGATGTTCCTAAGGTGCTTACATCTATTACTACTGGAGGTGCACCACTTTAGCTTAAGAAAAGCTCAAGAAAAATGTTGACAAAATCATCTGCCTTTTCGGTGCCATTATCGGCACCTTTTTTCTTTATCTGCAAAATGCCCAAACACAATTTTAGTCCGAAACAGGCCCGGACTGGCCATAGGGCCCGATGGTGGGCCACAGTCCCTGGGTTGCATGCTGTAGTAAGAGAGGCCTCTTGACTGGGCCACACGGCGGGAGGTAAGTGCCGACCGCGGTCATTACAGGGTTGACACAGACCGCGGCCGCCGCTCACCTCCTGCTATACAGGCATTTATAAAAGCGGTAGAGAAGGCTCCTGTCCTGTGACATGCAGGAAGCGCATGCAGGGGACAGACACCGCGCAGGCCAGCCACTCTGGAGTTATAGCTACACTGAAGGAGACAGGCAGCAGCCTCTCTCCTAACACTGGCCGGGACACTGTGCTGGCTGCACAGGGAGGAGGAGGAGGGTGTGTGCAGTGAAAAAAAAAACGAATGTATTCAAGTGCGTTACATGATCTAAAGTCCTGCTCTGTAGTGGCGGGAAAAGGGAGAGGATTGGGGTTGTCTTTTCACTGGAATGGAGCTGTCTCTTTACTGGTATGGGACTGTCTATTTACTGGTATGGGGCTGACTATTTACTGGTATGGGGCTGTCTCCTTACAGGTATGGGGCTGTCTCTTTGCTGGTCTGGGGACGTCTCTTTGCTGGTCTGGTGATATCTCTTTGCTGGTCTGGGGCCGTCTCTTTACTGGTCTGGGGCCGTCTCTTTGCTGGTCTGGGGCCGTCTCTTTGCTGGTCTGGGGCCGTCTCTTTGCTGGTCTGGGGCCGTCTCTTTGCTGGTCTGGGGCCGTCTCTTTGCTGGTCTGGGGATGTCTCTTTGCTGGTCAGGGGGTGTCTCTTTGCTGGTCTGGGCATGTCTCTTTGCTGGTCTGGAGCCATCTTTGATAGCCTGGGGATGTCTCTTTGCTGGTCTGGAGCCATCTTTGCTGGTTTGGAGCCATCTTTGCTGGTCTGGGGATGTCTGTTTGCTGGTTTGGGGATGCCTCTTTGTAGAATTGGGGATGGTTCTCGAGATAATTATCTGGTCACCAACCACCCCCCGCGAACGCCCGACCCACATCTCCGACCTACTCCCCCCAGGGAATGGGCTGCCCAATTTAAAATGGCCGGGCCTATTTCTTGTCCCAGTCCAGGCCTGGTCCAAAATGTTTCTGCCGCCCAAATTTCGGTGCATCTGTAATTACTACTCGCTTCCACCACTACAGAAGCAGGCTTTCAACCCCCCCCCCCCCATATATGTGCAGTTCACTATGTCCTCCATTACAGCATCAATGAATCAATCAATTCAGCATCAATGGCGCCGGGCACACGTGATCGCTTGTTACAGACCACACAGCTCCCGGTCCTGTCAGGGGGAGAAATGCTGATCTTCTGTTCATACAATGTATGAACTGAAGATCATTGATTTCCCCTAGTGAGGCCACCCCCCTACAGTTAGAACACACCCAGGGAACATACTTAACCCCTTCCCCGCCCCCTAGTGTTAACCCCTTCACTGCCAGTGGCATTTTTATAGTAATCAATGCATTTTTATAGCACTGATCGCTATAAAAATGCCAATGGTCCCAAAAATGTGTCCGAAGTGTCCGCCATAATGTCGCAGGACCGAAAAAAGATCGCTGATTGCCGCCATTACTAGTAAAAAAAAATATTAATAAAAATGCCATAAAAATACCCCCTATTTTGTAAACGCTATAACTTTTGCGCAAACCAATCAATAAACGCTTATTGCGATTTTTTTTTTTTACGAAAAATATGTAGAAGAATACGTATCGGCCTAAACTGAGGAAAAAAAATGTTTTTTTATATATTTTTGGGGGGTATTTATTAAAGCAAAACGTAATTTTTTTTTATTTTTTTTCAAAATTGTCGCTCTATTTTTGTTTATAGCGCAAAAAACTAAAAACCTGCAGAGGTGATCAAATACCACCAAAAGAAAGCTCTATTTGTGGGGAAAAAAGAACACCAATTTTGTTTGGGAGCCACGTCGCATGACCACGCAATTGTCAGTTAAAGCGACGCAGTGCCGAATCGCAAAAAGTGCTATGGTCCGGGGGTTAAGTGGTTAAGGAGCTGCAGTGACAGTGGTAGCCGTTGATCATGTATGAATTAAAGAAGACTGATGTAAGCACCCCGGGCAGTATTATATCCTAACCGCTGTAACTGTCTCTTTTGCTGGACAGTTTGGCTTGCACATCGATGTGTAAAAAATTATAAATACAGGCATGTGAAATGAAGCAGAAAGATAAAGAATTCTATCATCACAGGTATTAAGCACATAGTTACCAGAATACAATATATTTATAGTGACGATAAATACATACAAGTGTCAGTTCACCCAAAGCTGGTATTTTCCTTGGGTGGGTGCTTGTGGTTGACTCCCCACTTCCTTTCTTTCTCGGAAATGACAGTGAGATCTGTGCACCTGAATCTCTATGCCGCAGAAGGGTTGGTTAGCATGCAGTATGAAGGGCCAAAGATACATCACAGGGACGTTCAGCATAGAGATCTTACTGCTCATAGATAATGAAAGATTGGGGGGAAATGCAGCCCACCAGTCTCCGGCCATAGCTAAAATGTCTGAGTTTTCTAAAGCAGAACTTCACTCTTTCAGTCAACATTAACTATTTTTAATTCTTATGCTACTAACATTAGTAAATGGATAGGAAATAACAGTATATTATATTTACTTGTTTTAAACTTACATTTTTTTTTACATTTCTTTAGTTGCTTCCTGGTTTTTGGCCCAGGCCCAAATGATGTCATACATTGCAGGAGTCTTCATGGGCATTTTTTTTGTTGAATCTGGAGGAGGGGCTTCCTCAGCTAAGCACATCCTCCTGCCTGCATGTCTGAGCTAAGGGCAGATGGATTTCAGGAAGTAAATACTACCTGATTCATGTGCCCGTATTCAAAATGGCTGCAGCTAGAAATGCTTTTCACTGTGATTTCTCAATAAAAAAATAAAGCATGGGGACATGGATGGATGGGTAAGTTTGTGTTGAATAATTAACTACCGTATTTATCGGGGTATTGCGCGCTCCGGCGTATATCGCGCACCCCTAATTTTGACCTCTTTTTTCTGTAAAAAAAATGTTATTACATTTTAATACTTACAGTTTTGGTGTCTTGCCCGGCGGCCTCGTCCGGTTCTCCCGCGCTGTCTTCATGGCGAATCCCCGCTTCCCGCGCTCAGTCTGAAGCCTCCGCCGACGTATGCCGAGCGCAGTACACTCGCGTATATTCGGCCAGGCTCGGCTTCTCACGCATACACGTCACAGAGCGTGACTACGAGTGAAGCCGAGCCTGGCCGAATGTACCCGAGTGTACTGCGCTCGGTATATTGCGGCGCAGGCATTCAAACTAGGTGCGGGAAGCGGGTATCGGCGTATATCGCGCACCCACGATTTTGCCCTGATTTCCAGGGCAAAAAAATGTGCGCGATATACGCCGATAAATACGATACTTGCCGCTCGCCCACCTTCCCGCAATGTGCTTTGGGCGAGCAGCCGCTGTGGGCAAAGTGATGTACCCATACATCGCTGCCTACTACGGGGTTTAGGATTCGTGCTCCCAATGATTCATGGCCGGTAAACTGCTGATTGGCTGTGTGCAATCATAGCCAGAGCTTTTGTGTTGGTAAACAACACAGAGCTCTGTAAGAAGGGAACAACTTGCCAGTATCTCATCCCTGCAAAGCACAAAGAAAAACTAAGAGATCACTTAGTAAAAGCAGCACACTGCATAGACATTACACATAGTTAAACACACATTTAACCCTTTGATCACCCTAGGTGTTAACCCCTTCCCAGCCAGTGTCATTAGTACAGTGACAGTGCATAGTATATATTATCATTGTATTAATGTCACTGGTGATGTCAGTGGCAGTTAGTAATTACCCCCCAGTTTCACTTAGTGTCAGATTGACTGACACAGTATCGAAGTTCTGTTACAAGTCGCTGATAGCCACCGCCAATTAGTAATAAAAAATGTATATGTTTTATAGCAGAAAGTAAAACATTTTCTGTATTTATTTATTTTTGTTTATATCGCAAAAAAGAAAACAGTGGTGATCAAATACCGCCAAAAGAAAGCATTTTTTTTTTGTGGAAAAAAAATGATATAAGTTTCATTTGAGTACAGCATTGCATGACCGTGCAATTACCAGTTAAAGCGGAGCTCCACTGAAAAAAAAAATATTAAAAGCCAGCAGCTACAAATACTGCAGCTGCTGACTTTTAATATTAGGACACTTACCAGTCCTGGAGTCCAGCGCCGTCCACAGCAGAGGACGACCGTTCGCTCGTCACTCTGCTGCCCCACCCGCCCCCCGCCCCCCCGCCATCCTCGGTG
Source organism: Rana temporaria (assembly GCF_905171775.1). Taxonomy (NCBI): domain Eukaryota; kingdom Metazoa; phylum Chordata; class Amphibia; order Anura; family Ranidae; genus Rana; species Rana temporaria. Next base: position 101,096,464 of record NC_053489.1, read on the forward strand.
AGGGAACCAGGAAGTGAAGCGCTCCGGCTTTACTGCCCGGTTCCCTACGGCGCATGGGCATGTCGCGCTACGCCTGCCGATTGGCTCCCACTGTGTACTGGGAGCCGAGTGTTCCCAGAACACAACGGGGGGGGGGGCGGGGGTGGGGGTGACATCATGCCCACAGTCTGCCGAGACTGTGTGGCTGGAAGTGGGTGCAAATACCTGTATCTGCACTCCCCCCCCCCCCTGAAAGGTGTCAAATGTGACACCGGAGGGGGGGAGGGTTCCGATCAGCGGGAGTTCCACTTTAGGGTGGAGCTCCGCTTTAAAGAAGCACAATATGGCAAGAAATGGTTATGAAAATAGCAAAAAATGGTTATGAAGGAGGTAAAATCTTCTGAAGCTGAAGTGGTTAATAATTTTATAAATATCGTTTTCCGTTTGTGGTGCTCAGATACCGTTAAGTTCCACTTTAATTACAGTTGACTGTTAGTAAGCACATTCAGTCTGTTCTTATCCTAAAATAACTGATTACAGAGAACAAAAATAGCCCTGCATAGGAAATGCAAATGCAATCGATACAATCTCACAGCTCTCTGTTTCTGAAATATAGTTATTCATGATCTTATCATTGCATCATGTCAGACATCAGTGTAATACACATGAAACCACTGTCTGGTTCTTGTGTCTGGTTCCATGCAGTGAAGTACAAGAAAAAGGGGGTGCAGTTGTGGTGCAGGAACTTTGGTAAAAAAAAAATACATTATTACATTAAAGAGAAGCTCCAGCCCTCCTCCAAAAATGTACTGTACAAATACTGTAGCTGCTGACTTTTAATAATAGGACACCTACCTGTCCTGGGACCCCATGATGTTGGCACCCCAGCCGATTTTTCAATCAGCTTTCGGGTGTTGCCGCCGCCATTCCTCGTAAGAATGGCCCAGCGGCAATGGAAAGAGGAGGGGTGCCTGTCAAAAACCAGGTACCCCCTCCACCCTTCCCCCCAAAAGATTGTTCTTTGTATTTGTGTCTTTCATCCTTTTGCTTTAACCACTTGACCTCTAGAAGGTTTTGCCCCCTTATGTCCAGGGCCTTTTTTTGCTATTCAGCACTTTACTGCTTTAACTGGCAATTGAGTGATCATGCAACACCGTACGTAAATTAAATTTATATAATTTTTTTCCCACACAAATAGAGCTTTCATTTGGTGGTATTTTAACACCACTGGGTTTTTTTTTGTGATAGAAACTAAAAAATACCCAATTTTTTATTTATTTTTTAAACTATATTTTCTACTTTCTGTTATAAAACATATCCAATAAAAACAAATGTCTTTATAAATTTAGGCCCAAATTTATTCTGCTACATGTCTTTGGTAAGAAAAAAAAAAATAAAAAAAATCACAATAAGTGTATACCTAATGGTTTGTGTGAAAGTTATAGGGGTTGATTTACTAAAGGAAAATAGACTGTGTACTTTGAAAAGTGCAGTTGCTCCAGAGCTTAGTAAATAAGCAGAAGCTCTGCCGACTTCCATCATCCAATCACGTGCAAGCAAAAATGCATTTTTTTTTCCTTGCACGTGATTGGGTACTCATTGCAAAGTGAAGCCTTACCTCATTTACTAAGCTCTGGAGCAACTGCAGTCTATTTGCATTTAGTAAATCAACTCCAAAGTGTCTACAAACTATGGTACAGTCCTGATCAAAAGTTTAAGACCACTTGAAAAATGGCAAAAAATCATATTTTACATGGATCTTAACAAGGTTCCAAGTAGAGCTTCAACATGCAACAAGAAGAAATGAGAGTGAGCGAAAAAACATTTTTTAACCTTCAAATTTAATGAAAACAACGAATAAACTGAAACAGGCTGTTTTTCAGCTGATCAAAAGTTTAGGACCACACCTCCAAAAAAAATCTAAACCCCCCCAAAACAGAAATCCAACTTCCAAACATGAACTCAGTAATGAGTAGCTCTGCCGTTATTGTTGATCACTTCAAAAATTTGTTTCGGCATGCTTGATGCCTCGCGTTTCCATGAGGTGAGTGGGAACATTTCTCCAAGTGGTGAAGACAGCCGCACGAAGGCCATCTACTGTCTGGAACTGTTGTCCATTTTTGTAAACTTCCCTTGCCATCCATCCCCAAAGGTTCTCAATTGGATTTAGATCAGGGGAACACGCAGGATGGGCCAAAACAGTGATGTTATTCTCCTGGAAGAAGTCCCTTGTCCTGCGGGCATTGTGTACTGTAGCGTTGTCCTGTTGAAAAACCCAGTCGTTACCACACAGACGAGGGCCCTCAGTCATGAGGAATGCTCTCTGCAACATCTGGACATAGCCAGCGGCCGTTTGACGCCCCTGCACTTCCTGAAGCTCCATTGTCCCACTGAGGGAAAAAGCACCCCAGACCATTATGGCACCCCCTCCACTGTGGCGCATAGAAAACATCTCAGGTGGGATCTGCTTGTCATGCCAGTAACGTTGGAAACCATCAGGACCATCAAGGTTACATTTTTTCTCATCAGAGAATAAAACTTTCTTCCACCTTTGAATGTCCCATGTTTGGTGCTCTCTTGCAAAGTCCAAACGAGCAGTTCTGTGGCGTTCAAGGAGACAAGGTTTTTGAAGATGTTTTTTTGTTTTTGAAGCCCTTCATTCTCAGATGCTGTCTGATGGTTATGGGGCTGGAGTCAGCACCAGTAAGGGCCTTAGTTTGGGTCGAGGATCGTCCAGTGTCTTGACGGACAGCCAATTGGATCCTCCGGCTCAGTGCTGGTGACATTTTTTTGGGTCTTCCACTTGACTTTTTTATTCCATAACCCTCAGGATCATTTAAGAAAATCCAAATTACTGTCTTACTGCGTCCCACCTCAGCAGCGATGACGCGCTGTGAGAGACCCTGCTTATGCAGTTCAGCAACCCGACCACGTTCAAAAAGGGAGAGTTTTTTTGCCTTTGCCATCACAACGTGTGACTACCTGACAGAAAGTGACAATGAATCCACATCTTTGCACAGATTTGGCCTTTTAAAGGCATGTGGTCCTAAACTTTTGATCAGCTGAAAAACAGCCTGTTTCAGTTTAATCGTTTTTTTCAATTAATTGAATGCTCAAAAAATGTTTTGTCCCACTCTCATTTCTTCTTGTTGCATGTTGAAGCTCTACTTGGAACCTTGTTAAGATCCAACAATGTAAAATATGATTTTTTGCTATTTTTCAAGTGGTCTTAAACTTTTGATCGGGACTGTATATATCTTTCCCTTTCCATTTTTACAATTCTTTAGATTCTAAGATCTATAAGCAGGGCAGGGCCCTCCTATTCCTTCTGCATTGAACTGTATTGTGATTGTACTGTCCCCCTATTGATGCTATATAAATCCTGTATAATAATAATATTTTAAAATTGATCAATCCTGATGTACTGATGACATATCTCTATGGTCTTTAAAATGCCAGGACAGTACCAATACACCCGAATGACCCATTTTTGTAAAATAGACATTCCAAGGTATTTAATAAGAGGCATGGCAAGTCTTTTTAAGTTGTAATTTTTTTTTTGAATAATGAAGAAACTAAAATTTGTATTTTTCTCAATTTGTTCCTTTTATATACTGTCATTAGTGGAGTACAGCGTCATCATATAACTGGTGTGACGGTGATCAGGGATACTGACTGGTGACAGTATGTAAAAAAAAAAAATGGAAGAGAAGAGGGGAAGGACAGAGAGGCGTCAAGCAGGCATGGTGTAGCACTGTTTATTAAAATATAAATATAAAGAAAAAAACAACAATAGCACTTGCATAGTGGAAGAGGTGACAAACTGATGCCAGTGGTAGATGTTCCGGGACAATCAGAGAGCTGCGGTCAAAAATCCGGGGGGGAGATGTATTGTTCTGCAATCCTGGGAGAGCCTGCAGTGTGAGGAAACCTTCTGGAGAGAGCCGATGCCAGGGAGATACCAGGGACCGCCGTTGTAATGTGTCCAGAGCAAGGATTGATGCCCAGGGAGAAACCTCCAGCTAATGTGGATGTGCTGTCATCCTGACAATCTCAGTAGTCAATAGGGACGTGTTTCGGAGGCAAGCCACACCTCCTTCATCAGTCCGTAAAATAAATGGGGGGGGGGGAAACAAGTTTAGCGCAAGCAATGGCCTTTACACAATTTCAGATTTTACCAATAGAACATATTACAACGTGTAAGCCCAGAGAGACCACACCCGCTCACCAGGTGGTACAAAGTTGGAACCAGACACTCTCAGGGCAGAGGCCACACAAGGCAGCAAATTGCCCTTACACCTCCCCAGGGCTGCAGTCCGATTATAGGTGAAGTAAAGAGTTGACCACCCTAGAGCACTAGTGAGACCAACCGATGACTCAAATGAGGTCTAGTAGGCGACTAGCATCTGAGGCAGCATGAATATTGATACAGCCCCAGTCAATCCTCACGAGGCAGGCTCTATTGGCATGCTGGAAGACTCTATTAATTCAGTGAGCACACTGAGCTTTAGGTCTTATCCCAGAGTGGAGGAGTCCAGCCTGAAAGGGGGGTGTGATACATTTGCCTATATGTCTCAGTTTACTGCTCCCTGCTAGCCAGGTTATTGATGTGCTAGTGTCCCCTCACTATTTCTAAAGGTTAATTGATCTATTGTGTTGTGTGAAGGAGAGCTGGGTTTAAGTGGCTTGTGTTAATTATTCTGATTGCTTCATTGTGGTAATTATCTCTCTATATGCGGGGTCGAGCGGTCTGGTTGATGTATTCAGTACAGCTAGTGCTCAGCGTCATTGATGTCATTGTCTAAAGAAAATGTGTTTCAGCATCGGCCCCGTCGTGTCTACCTAACTCATCTGTATGGAAGCCCCAGTGTGAGGGGGGCGGAGATTTGTCATTGTAACAGTTTTGGAAATGACATATAAGCTGTGTGTTATAACATTAAAGTCTGTCTTGTTCAAGCAGTAAGCTGGTCTCATGTGTGGCTTTCTGGGCGATTCCAGGGATATCCCTCCATGTGGAATATTGGGGTGATTTTCGTTATGGGAAGAAGGGAACGTTGACGGGGATATCATACCGATACCGTCACAATTGGTTGGTAGCAGTGGGATTTTTCCCTTCTATTCCCCTTCACACCCGGATTCCAAGCAGACACTGGAAGAACTACTGGAAGTTCGTGGAAGGATTGCTAGCAACAAAACCAAGCGGGTCATCATAGCAGAATCAATGGAGCTAGACCAGGAGGACGGGATTGCAGCAACGCCAGCAGTACAAGAGATGGAGAGACCAGTGATTCAGGAGGAGGAATCGCCAGCCAACAAGCTAATGAGAGAGAAGCTAGCGTGGTTCGGCCCGAACCCAACGCCAGATGTGGTACTGAAAGTGATGGACCTGTTAGCGAAGGAGGCTAAAGAAATAAGGGACGCAGAACTACAGAAGGATAAACAAATAAGGGACGCAGAACTACAGTTAAAACTGGCAGCAGTCCAACAAGCAGCCGCACATTCTCCAAACAGTGAGTACAGCACAGCAGACGCAAGGAAGATTCCGTTTAGCGCTTTTAAAGCTTTTGATGAAAAGGACTGTGAGATTGATAACTTCCTGGCGGATTTTGAGCGACAATGTAACCTGCACCGAATAGCTAGAGGAGAGTGGGTTGCAATATTGTCAGGCAAACTGTCAGGCAAAGCTTCTGATGCTTTCCGGACCGTGCCAGATCAGGATATTCATAGCTACGCCCGGGTTAAAGAAGTGCTCCTGGCTCGTTATGCAGTAACCCCAGAGTCCCACCGACAGAAGTTCAGGGACTCACGCAAAACCACGAAAGACTCTTATGCGGAATGGGCATGCCAATTGTCCTGGTCGGCCTCTAACTGGGCTAACAGCAGCCAGGCCACCACCGCAGAGGACATTTTGCAACTAATGCTCCTGGAGCAATTTTACAATCACATCCAGACGGACGTCAAAGATTGGGTGAGAGATCGCAGGCCCATGACTCTACCAGAGGCCGCGAAGTTGGCGGATGAATATGCAGATACTCGCAAGACGAACCAGGTCACACCACAGGAACAACCTCCACCACAAACGGTGCCCTCACACCCACCAACCGCTAGATACCAACCTCCTAACAGACCGGTGACATCTAGCCCTCGCTATCATCGCCAGGAGGGCAACGAACAACGCTGCTTCCGGTGCAAACAGCTGGGTCACTTCAAGCAGAATTGCCCCATGAATGACAACACCAGGTCAAATTGGTCTCAACCTGGGTACCGCCCACCAGCAGCAGCCCATTGTGTAGACTCGGCTTGGGATCCAAAGGAGCTGGGTCAGGAAGAACCATTGGGCACCCCTTACGAAGCCCTCATGGTACAATCTGTTATTACGGACAACAGGGAACACCATTGTCAGCTGGTCATGGGCGACAGCCCTGAGCCGGAGGGGCCCTGGAGGGAGCTGGGCAGAAAGAGGCACCGCCGGCCACCCTTCAAGAAGAAGAGGTCCTGGAAGCCGTATAACAAGCTGACCTGGGAGGAGAAGAAGCGACTGGAGGAGAGGGAGTCGCAGCGGGCGTCCCAGATGCGTGCCGAGATGTTCGCCAAGGGCCCACCGGTGGCCCCTTACACCACCACCCAGTTCCTGATGATGAAGGACCACGTGGAGAGCCTGCAGGACATGAGCAAGCAGGAGCTGATCCGTGAGTACATAGAGCTGGAGGAGTGCATAAGCCGCATGGAGGAGGAGAACAACCACCTGAGGTCACAGCAGCATGAACTGGAGATGGAGCTGGAGAAGCTCCAAGAGGAGAACCGGCGGCTGCGGAGGGAGCAGGGGGTGGCTGACCTTATGGGGCTCTGATTCCCCTTCCCCCCCCCCCCGGACTCTGAGCACCAGTGCTACAGCATTTCAACAAATATAACTTTTTCTTTTTATGAATCTCCTGGGATTGTCACTTCAGAGCCATAACCTGCCCCCTCCCATAGCGGGACACCTAGACGGCGGCGCACAGACCCATTCGCTGTCTTCACACTGACTTCTGGTGACTTTGCAGATCGCACAAAGACTTGGGGACTGACCGGCGTGTGATCTGACGACCCGGTGACATACCTGAGTCTGAAGCAGTTGCCAAGGGAGGTCAGTCATGCCAAACGGAGTTAACCTCTGACTAATAGCTCTGAACCCGTCAACCCTACTGGACCAGGGAAGGTCCAACCGGGTTTGCCGGAGCAGGGAGCAAAAGGGGGGCCATTGTGATACATTTGCCTATATGTCTCAGTTTACTGCTCCCTGCTAGCCAGGTTATTGATGTGCTAATGTCCCCTCACTATTTCTAAAGGTTAATTGATCTATTGTGTTGTGTGAAGGAGAGCTGGGTTTAAGTGGCTTGTGTTAATTATTCTGATTGCTTCATTGTGGTAATTATCTCTCTATATGCGGGGTCGAGCGGTCTGGTTGATGTATTCAGTACAGCTAGTGCTCAGCGTCATTGATGTCATTGTCTAAAGAAAATGTGTTTCAGCATCGGCCCCGTCGTGTCTACCTAACTCATCTGTATGGAAGCCCCAGTGTGAGGGGGGCGGAGATTTGTCATTGTAACAGTTTTGGAAATGACATATAAGCTGTGTGTTATAACATTAAAGTCTGTCTTGTTCAAGCAGTAAGCTGGTCTCATGTGTGGCTTTCTGGGCGATTCCAGGGATATCCCTCCTCGTGGAATATTGGGGTGATTTTCGTTATGGGAAGAAGGGAACGTTGACGGGGATATCATACCGATACCGTCACAGGGGGCCTTTGGTGGGCAGAGACCCCGGTGTTTAAAAGAAGCTGACTGAGAAGAGCTGTCTGCCACAGTTCTTTCTGGTATCATTAGAGGGCATTGCTTAGAAGATTGGAAGGGGGCATCCATCTGTCCTTGGATCTTTTGAGTACGAGTACAGACAGTGGAAGGATCTTGGGGACCTTGTGCTTCAGCTACCCCTCTGGCGCCTAGTATAGTCAGCTGTGGGATAGCAAAAAATGGTACTGCGCTAATTCAAGAACCTGGATCAAGCAGCAACAGGAAATGTTATACAACACCAACAATTAATTATAAAGAAAAAAACTGCGCTGTAAGTGAACCTGTATGGCACTCACTACCATACATACATAATCATAAAAGTGCAAAAATGTAACATTGAAAAAATTAATATGTAACACATAACTAGTGAAATAATTAACCAATCCAACCTTATCTCCGTGACTCAAAATTTGAAACAAAATAAGTGATATCTCATCTCCAGGACCAAATAGGTCAGAAGAAATTGAGGGAAAAAAAAATATTTGAGAGAAAAAATGTATATGTATGAATGGGAACTCTATGTGTGAGGTCAAAACATTAAAAAAATAAAATAAATAAAAACAATAATAGAAATAATGAAGAAAGCAGTCCTTCGAATTCAAATTAGCAATAAGCAAAAATGTCCAAATATCCACGGTGCAAAACTTAATCCACAACGTAAGAAAAAAGTGATGATAGGAAAGTTCCTCCACCTAGGTAAACACTGCTGCTTACCAGATATAAATGATCTCTTGTTATAGAGATCAATACTCGCATGTGGCTAATAACCCAGCCTGGGGTCTCTGCTTTATATAGTAAACGCCTCAGCTCCCACAGATGTATGTCTCAGACAGTATGTCGGATCCGGGATATCGCCACATAAAAATGGGATAAACTCACAGGGCCAGATTCAGAGACAACTAATGCCGACGTATCTGTTGATACGCCGCGTAAGTTCTAGGATGCGCCGTCGTATCTATGTGCCTAATTCACAGTACAAGATACGCCTGAAATTTGACTTCCTACGACCGACGTAAGTCTCCTATGCCGTCGTATCTTGGGTGCATATTTACGCTGGCCGCTAGGGGCGCTTCCATTGATTTACGTGTTGAATATGTAAATAAGCAAGATACGCCGATTCACGAACGTACTTGCGCCCGTCGCAGTAATCTAGGCCGTTTACGTAAGGCGTAAGTCCGGCGTAAATTTACCCCTCATAAAGCAGGGGTAAGTCATGTTAAGGAATGGACGTCGGAAACGTCGGAACAGCCGTAGTATTTTACGTTGTTTACGTAAGTCGTACGTGAATGGGGCTGGGCGTAAGTTACGTTAACGTCATACGCATTGAGCCGTCGTATCTAAGGGAGTATATGCGACGTGATTCTGAGCATGCGCGCGCATGCGCCGTTCGTACAGCCATGCATTTACATGGGGTCACGATTCATTTTAATAAAGCACGCCCACTACCTGCCTACTTTGAATTAGGCGGGCTTACGCCGGCCTATTTACGTTACGCTGGCGTAAATATGAGAGCAAGTGCTTTGTAAATACTCAGCTTGCCTCTCAATGTTACGTTGGCGTAGCGCATATGAGATGCGCTACGCCAGAACAAAGATACGCCAATGTACCTGAATCTGGTCCATATAGCATAAAACCCTTATAAATTTATTTAGGTAACATAAAAATGCACACTTACAATTGGGACGTGTAAATTCTGCATATAAGAACAATTGAGCCGGCCAGTAATGACAGCGACAATTCTGCAACTGAGCAAATTTCAGTGTTTTTGATTTTGCACTCTCCAGTTTTAGTAAATCAACCTTAGTTTATGGACTTTCCTATATTTTAGGACTTTTTTTTAATATGCACTTTGTTTACATTTTTGTGGATAGTATATTTAAAAGGAGGAGCATCATTTTTAAGTGTTTTTATTCCCATTTGTGCATTTTGAGGATTATTGCTGTTATAGTAAAAGGATTGTTTCCTATTTTGAGTGAAATCACTTGCAGAACTACCTGTTGACAACCTGAGATGGCAGACTGCTTTTCTGAGGACTTGTTATATAAATAGCATTAGCTGGTCCTTCAGGCACTTTTCCTTCTGCCCTTTGGCCTGCAAACCTGTTACTTATGTACAAATTTATAATAAAAATAGATCTGCTTAAGATCAGTGCAACTCATAAAAATAGCCGGTAGGTTTAATTATTTCTAGATGTTATTTAAATACAGACCTACGCCCTATCTTACTACCATGCACAACTAAATAGAAAACCCAGACATGATGATTGATTGTACTTATGTTATCAATAAATGTTTAGCTATATTAGTTTTCGGCTAAGTACACTTACTATTGTGCTTTGTTAATGTGTAACTTTTTGACTTCTCTCTGTGCACTGAAACCAGAAGTAGTTGGCCAGATCAATGCTGCACATTCACATCCTCTTCCTCAGCAATTTAGCAAATTATAAGAAAGAGCCCACCTACAGCAATGCGTGTGATATAATGCTGATGGTATATAAGCAAAAACATCCAAAATCATACAAAATGTGATTCCAAAACGCTCAACATCCAAAATCCCTTGGTTTTCAGCTGTGCCTTTTCACACATGAGTGTAGAGCAGTGTTTTTTCAATCAAGGCACCCTTTAAAAATCAAGGACAGTCTCAAGGCACCCCATCCTAAAATGTAAAAACACTTCTAATAGTTATACATAATGCAGCAACATCCACAAATCCAAGTAGGACACCCACCGTTAGAGGTGATTTATTCTTCCAAAGCAAATACCCTTTTGCCAGTGTTTCTCTTCTCCCTCAGTTTTTCCCCATCACTAAGCTAATGTGACCCAAACGCTGATGGACAGGGACAGGGGAGGGTCAAAGAAAGATGCTATGCCTGCGACTGACATCTTCCTTATCAACTGATGACGCTATTGGTCATTAGAACGCTGGCAGTTAGAAGGTTGTAGTGGTGCACAATGAAAACCTGTAACTAGAAGGCAGCCTTTATCCACAACACTGGCAACACTGAAGAAACCACAAGGCACCCCAGGGTGCCTGGCACCCTGCTTGACAAAGGCTGGTGTAGAGTTGCTTGAAGCTTAAAACTTGTAGCTCGAAAAAGTACAATGCACATAAGCTTCTTTTGAGCTACAAGCTTCCAGCTTTTAGCACCGATAGACTTCACTGTGCATATTAGAAAACCCGTATCACATGTTTTTTTTTCTATTAATAACTAGCTTTCCATTGGCAAAAAAAAACGCTCATCCAAAAACGCCCGCAAAAGCGCTAAAAAAAATACCCGTACAAACATTGAAGGAAAAAGCCTATTAAAATGACCAAAGACACTCTGTAAATGTGGGGTATAGTCTGACCACCTTCTTTGAGGAGGTTCATCAAATAAGGATCATATCAATTGTGGTGGTTATGCTTATTATTTTATTACTTTGGGGACCCATTCGGGAAATAGTTTATTAGATGTTCAGCACCCCCTAAATTACCCATGTTTGCAATATAACAGCACCCACACTGCAAGGATTGACTTGCTTGTTCATGTCTAGGGGCTCAGTAAAGCAGTTTTACTTTCCTGATCCTCCATTCCTGAAGGCTTCTCTGCACTACTAGACCTGTCCCTGCAGCCTTTTCTCTCCTATGCTCTGGTGGTCTAAGGTCCCCATATTTTATCAAGACTAATGCAAGGACCATAGCTCTGCACTGGATGTCAGGATACAAAGGGACAGTCCACTGCTGGGCATAGGGGAGTGCTATCTGCCAGGGAAGGGGAGGATCAGGTAAGTAAAAACGCTTTAATGTCCCTTAATCAGAAACAGACACTTAACCTTTGCAGTGGGGCTGTTAGGTTTCCTGGAGCTACGTTTTATTTAAAGGAGTGCAATAACCATTAGTTCAGTCATTTAGGGTTAAAATAATCTTTCTGCCAACTTAAAAGAACCTGTACTGAAAAATACATAGGTTGCCATTCTGAGCACTAATTATGTAAATGCTAGTTGCTTGGTTATTATGCAAATCCAAAGCTTTAAATACTTTAAATCACTGACCTAGAACAAGTAATCAGATCAAAAGTTCTGATGAGCCTCGGACTTCATTGGCTGTAAAAGTGTTGAGGCCAGACACAGGCAAAAAATGCAACATTTTCAGAAAGTCAGCAGTGGCATCCTTCATATCGCTTTCAATACAGTTTTCATTTCCTCCCAATCTCCAAAGATTTGCTGGTAGTTTAATTGGCTCCTGTCTAAATTGACCCTAGTATGTGTATTTATGAATGTGAGTTATGGACCTTAGCTCGGAAAATCCTTAAGGGGAAGGACTGATGTGAATGTGCAATATATGTGTAAAGCAATGCATATATTGAGGGCGCTATATCAGGTACCGGTATAAAAAAAAAATTACTTTACGGTTGGCTTCATGCTTCCCTCAGACACTGAGGGAACCTTGCACTTAGCTGAGCATTGTCCAGAGCTTGGGTGGTGTGAGATTGCTGACATCACATATCACATGACCACCAGAATAGGATGTCCACTTCGGCGTTCTTAATGCTTTTAGTGGAGCCAGGATGAATACTCTAGTACATAACACAAACAGTTCTTTGCGCACTTTTTCCTTCCATTTACAAGGGTAAATATTGAACATACTGTTAGAATGTAATTTTCTTCATTTAGGGTCTGCTTTAAAGGCTATGTGCGCTTTCATAATAAATCCCTTAATCTCAGGATCAGGTAATATTTACATTCCTAAAAGCTACAACAATTCACCCTGTTGCTGGGCATCTGTTGAGACCAGTCATAGAGAGTAATGGCTGTACTGGGACGTGAGCCAAGCCAAAGACCAAGATGCTCATTATTCTTTTAGAGCCGGTGCGAATGTCCTTTGGCCTGCATTAAAGATCTCTATTATTATAGAGGAAATCAATAAGAGGAACTGGAATTACAGGATTTTACCATGAAAGCATACATGGACTTCACATGCATCCAGTATTTTGAAGAAAACATGTGGATATGGCCTATGGCCCCGTACACACGGCCGAGGAACTCGACGTGCCAAACACATCGAGTTCCTCGGCCAGTTCAGCCCTGAAGCCGCCGAGGAGCTCTGCGGGCCGAGAGCTCCCATAGAACAATGAGGAAATAGAGAACATGTTCTCTATTTCCTCGTCGAGCTCCTCGTCGGCTTCCTCGGCGAAATTGTACACACGGCCGGGTTTCTCGGCAGAATTCAGCCAGAAACTCGGTCGGAAGCTGAATTCTGCTGAGGAAACTGGTCGTGTGTACGGGGCTTTAGTGATATTTCCACCCTATGTGAATTGAAAGCACTCTCAATCACATTGGGTGATCTAGCTAAGCCATCAGTACAATAAAAATAAAGTCTACAAAAGTCGCAACAGTGATTTTGCCTGGATGGAGGGTATATTACACAGCAACTACTCTAATGGCGGTTACAATATAAGAGGTTGCTCTTCTCCGTTGGGAGTTCCAGATCCCGTGCTGCCAAGGCACCCCTGAAGAAACCACAAGGCCCCCCAGGGTCCCTGGGCACCCTGGTTGAAAAAGGCTGGTGTAGAGTTGCTTGAAGCTTAAAACTTGTAGCTCGAAAAAGTACAATACACATGAGCTTCTTTTGAGATACAAGCTCATTTGACCTGCATTAGAGACCTCTATTATTATAGAGGAAATCAATGGGAGGAGCTGGAATTGCAGGATTTTACCATGAAAGCAAACATGCATTCAGTATTTTGAGGAGAACGTGTGGATCTAGCCTGTGTGATATTTCCACCCTATGTGAATTGAAAGCACTCTCAATCACATTGGGTGATCTAGCTAAGCCATCAGTACAATGATTTTGCCTGGATGGAAGGTATATGACCCAGCAACTACTAATGGCGGTTACAACATAAGAGGTTGCTCTTCTCCTTTGGTTGAAGATCCCCCTGGAAGCTGGAAATCACTGTAGTAGGCACCAAAACTACAGTGATTTCCACTGAGTTCTAGATCCCGTGCTTACAGTTCAGATGGGCAGCTTCTCGGCATAAGATCTGGAAGCTGTGGGAATTACTAGGGTAGCGGTGTCTACTATAGTGATTTCCAGGTTTGACCAGGTATGGTATTTACATAAATACATTTGTCCAAGGTGGGCATCTTATCAAACACAACATACAGAGATATGGTAAATACATAATAACACACAATTATACCCACACAGGTTGAACTGGATGAACTGGTGTCTTTATTCAACCTTACCAACTATGTTACTATCTTTAACCACTTCCCGCCCAAGGACGTCATATGACGTCCTGGACTTTCAGTGGGGATATCTGAAAGATGCCTGCAGCTACAGGCATCATTCAGATATCTATCTCTTCAGCCAGCGATTCTGTGCACCATAAGAATGATCATAGCGGCAGTTCCGCCAAATGATCGTTCTTATAGGCGGCGGGAGGGGACGCCCCCCCTCCCGCCGCCATCCAGTGCTTCTCCGGGCTCTCCCTTGCCATCGGAGAAATTATCTGCCGGCGCCGGATGAGTGGCATAGAGATGACTGGTGACCAGATGGTCACCAGTCATCTCTATGGTCGTCGGCGGCCCGGGTACCGGAATGTAAACAAAGCCGCAATCGCGGCTGAAAGCATGAGATCTGTGATTTTTTTTTCATGATCTCATGCTCTCCAGCCTGGAAGAGAGATGTGGGGTCTTATTGACCCCACATCTCTCAATAAAAGAGTACCTGTCACGAACCATTCCTATTACAAGGGATGTTTACATTCCTTGTAATAGGAATAAAAGTGATCAAAAAATATAAAAAAAGTGTAAAAATAAAATAATTTAAGTAAAATAAAAAAATAATTTTGAAACGCCCCTATCCCCAGTAGCTCTCGCTCAGAAGCGAACACACACGTAAGTACCGTCCACATATGTAAATGTTTTGTTATTTTTTAATTCATGAAACCGTTTTTTTTTTCCAAAAAAAAGTCGTTTGAAAAATTATTGTGCAAATACCGTGCGAGATAAAAAGTTGCAATGACCGCCATTTTATTCCCTAGGGTGTCTGCTAAAAAAACATATATAGTGTTTGGGGGTTTTGAGTAATTTTCTAGCAAAAAAATTATGATTTTTGCATGTAGGAGAGGAGTGACAAAATAGGCCCGGTATGGAAGTGGTTAAAGCTGAATTTGCCACTAGGCTAACTAGGCCTACACATTGACACAATATTCTTAGCCAGGTTACTACCAATGACAGATGACAGGTCACGTGACCAGGGTCTGCTCCTCATTTGCTCTCATTCATTCATTGAAATGAATGATGTACATGGCTGTACTTTTTAAATGTGTGGGTATTTGATTTTCTTCACATTATGACAGCAGTGTAATGCCGCGTACAAACTGCGTTTTTAAAAACGTCATTTAAAATGACCGTGTGTGGGGAAAACGTTGTTTTATGTCTTCTGAAAAACGACAAAAAAAAAATTGGAGCATGCTTCAATTTTTTGTGTAGTTTTTCAAAACGTCATTTTTTGTGTCATTTAAAATGATAGTGTGTGGGCAAAACGATGTTTAAAACAACGTTTTTAAACCCGCGCATGCTCAGAAGCAAGTTATGTAGCGAGCTTGAATGGAACAGAGTGCCGTCGTACGTGCTGAACGTAACCGCGCTTTGCTAGAGCATTTTGAAAAAACGATGGTGTGTAGGCAACGTTGTTTTTTAAAATGAGTGGCATATACTATTAAAGAGGGAGAATATTTAGTAGAGTAACTCAGCCTATGAGTCTGGTAATTAGCACTACATGTGTGCAGACTGTTCCCATTTAGAAAATTATCTCAGCGGTGGCGACAAGTTTCCTTTAGACCAAAATATAATCTGCGTGACCTTCTTGTAGTTGTACTTTTCCCACTCCATCGTATTCAACACAAGCTATAGTACATTAGATTTTCTTTTTTTTTTTATCTGCTATTTATAATAAAACAGTGGAAGCAAAATGACTGCAAATATTCAAAGGATTAGTAGTCCCTAGAAAGGAAAATACATCAAGTATTTTTACTTATGAGCTAAACCCTGCAGAGTTTTAGAATAGCAGAGAGTTCTTAGCTGGCAGGAAGCCTGTTTGGCAGCTAAATTAAAAGAAATAAAACCTAGCCATTTCATTGGCTGAAGCAAGCAGCTGTGCCATCACAGCACCATATACGGCCAATAGACAGCTGCAGTGTACTTTGTCACCTCTGCACACAAAGCCTTTAGAACTCCTATTAGTATTTCTACAAGTGTCCAAAATCTGATGTTTGAACTAAAGACAACCTGGAAATTTGGCATCAGCTTTTATGTGGCTGTCCTGTATTGCTGGGCCTCTTCATTTATGCCTATGGTTATGTTTACCTAGACAAGGCATAGAATTTTATAACATGTTTCATTGTGATAAATGTTGTAAGTAAAGTCTTTATTTACTAATGGATATAAATTGTGTTCCTTCAAATGCCCATTAATGGCACTTAGCCCAACACATCCAGCCATTCAAAAAATAAATGTGTCTTTCATCAGATTACAATTTCATGGCTTTTAAAGGATGATTATGAGTCACTTTGCATTTTAGTACACGCCACTGCCTTGAGGTGATTTGTACTGAAAAAATACATCATGCAGTACTGTTTTTTTCTTTAGCGCAGCACAGTGCAACACAATCCACCCCTGCTGCAGCCTAGAACTTAAAGTGTTTGTAAAAATTAGTTATTTAAATAACAAACATGTAATACTTACCTGCTCTGTGCAAGGGTTTTGCACAGAGCGGCCCTGATCCACCTCTTCTGGGGTCCACCGGCAGCGCTCCTGGCTCCTCTTCTTCATCTGGGGCACCCACGGAGACCCGCATTCCCTGGGGGCACCCAAGCGGGCATGCTCACAAGTCCCACTGCTGTGTCCATTGACAGAGACCGCAGGACTTGGCCCTGTCCCCCCCCCCCGCTCCCATGTTACTGGATTTGATTGACAGCAGCGGGAGCCAATGGCTCCCACTGCTATCAATCTATCCAATGAGGATGGAGACGGTGGCTGGAGCCGCTGGCCTCATGCTCGGTGCTGGAACGATTGGGTTTAGAAAAAAAAAAGTGAGGAGCCTCTAAGTGTTGCAATATGGTTACATTTAATGAAGGTACAACATTTAGCAACTTATTGCTACACTTAGAGGCGCCTCTCTTCTCTTTTATACCCTGTAAAAAAAAAATGCTTTGATATACAAGTGCTTTGGATTACAAGCATGTTTCTGGAACGAATTATGCTCGCAAACCAAGGTTTTACTGTATATTTTTTAAAAGGTGAACGTATCCTTTAATCAAATGTCACTTTGGGGTAGATTTACTAAAACTGGTGCAGCTGTGCATGGTAGCCAATGAGCTTCTAACCTCAGTATTGTTCAATTAAATATAACCTGGAAGCTGATTGGTTTCTATGCAAAAGTGAGTCTGATTTTACACTCTCCAGCTTTAGTAAATAAACCCCTTAACGACAATAACGTTTATAAGAAAAAAAAAATGAAAGTGTGATGCATTATGATCAGTGATTTGGCACCAATGTCATCCTAATGCACACCATTGGCTGAGTTTAGCATCATTCATAAATTTCCCCTCTGCAACTCAAAAGTTGTACTGTGACAGAATTAAACCTGACCCTGACCACTTCTTAACTTGGCATCTTTTGGGGGGTTCTTTTGCATGGCCAGGTAGTTGACAGGTCCATGTCCGTTCTGCTTAAGCATAGCAGACACAGACACAGCCGCTTTCTTCTATGGGCGGTCGGATGTAAACGGACTGCCTGTCCGTTTACATCTGACTGTTATCCTAGCCGATCCGCCAGAGAGATGGGAAATGTATCTCCCATCTTTCCGTTTTTAACAGATAGGATTGATTTGAATGTCGCCGGGTGTAAATGAACACATGACCATTTACATCCACCGCTCCATAGAGGGCAATGGATGGTCCGATCTAAAAAAAACAGACCCGATTGGTTCGCCTGTGTGAAAGGGACCTTATACTGAAAATCTGTCTTATCTTCATTCTGACATTTGCAAATCTGTCTAAAGTCTGGTACACATGATCAGATTATCGGACAAATTTTCGTCAGTTTTTTTTTTGCATGCTAGTCTCATATCGAAAGTGAAGTGGTTACTCCAACATATGAAAATTCTCATACGACAAAATTCAACTTTAGAAGTGATGTAATGTGTTGAATTGTTTTGTATGTATCTTTTCGTTTCTAAGCATGTGTAGTCTTTTTTCTTTAGCCGAAAAGTGTGGCAATTATACAAAAATTAGTCGCTGTGTCTTGTACGATAACATTTTTATAGCCTGCACATTTAATTTTATTGGCTGTCGAAAGCACCATACTAACGATCTGAAAATCGTCAGATCGTTCATCGGATGAAATTTTACTTCCGATTTTCTTATGGTGTGTACAGGCCCTAAGTTGGCTGCCCAGGATGTCAGGTAATAGGGTTGCATACAGAAAGCTGTTGCAAAGACTTTTCTAAGTGAAAGGCAGCCTGTTCTGTGTCACTAATTTGACTAATTCCGCATACAGACGATCGGGCATTCCGACAACAAAACCATGGATTTTTTTTCCGACGGATGTTGGCTCAAACTTGTCTTGCATACACACGGCAGGGCTCAAAATTTCAATCCTGAGCTACTAGCCAGGCCTCAAGGCGTACTCGCCACCAGTTGCCCCGCCCAACCCCTACCATGTCCTGCCCCTAATCCCGCCCCTAGACACGCCCTCATAAATCTCATGAAATGACACTTAAATGTTTTATACAGAATTAAGTTATAAAAATAAATATTAACAACAAATTTATCCGTGCCCAAAAATGCAGCATGTGTCCACAGTGCAGCAAAATGTCCCCCACTATTGCAGCCAGAGTCCCCCCCACACTATTGCAGCCAGAGTCCCCCCCCACACTATTGCAGCCAGAGACCCCCCCACACTATTGCAGCCAGAGTCCCCCCCACACTATTGCAGCCAGAGTCCCCCCCACACTATTGCAACCAGAGTCCCCCCCCATACTATTGCAACCAGAGTCCCCCCCCATACTATTGCAACCAGAGTCCCCCCCCATACTATTGCAACCAGAGTCCCCCCCCACACTATTGCAGCCATAGTCGTCCCCCCCCCCACACTATTGCAGCCAGAGTCTCCCCCCACACTATTGCAGCCAGAGTCCCCCCCACCCTACACACTATTGCAGCCAGAGTCCCCCCACCCCACCATATTGCAGCCAGAGTCCCCCCACCCCACACACTATTGCAGCCAGAGTCCCCCCACCCCACACTTTTGCAGCCAGAGTCCCCCCACACACTATTGCATCCAGAGTCCCCCCTCCACTCTATTGCAGCCAGAGTCCCCCCTCCACTCTATTGCAGCCAGAGTCCCCCCTCCACTCTATTGCAGCCAGAGTCCCCCCCCCGCACACTATTGCAGCCAGAGTAACTTATATGCGAGCCAACACATGCTTCAGGTCACACACTCGACCTAATTTTCAGACAAAATCTGAAAATAAGCATTTTAGAAAATGAACCATTGCCATGGACAGACCACCATGCAATCAATTTCATAATCTCCAAAATTCCCCCAGTGATAAAAGCACCCAAGCCGGTGACAATACACTGGGCTAGATCTCAGAAGAAGCTCCATTCGGAACTCTTTAAATCTACCTTGGGAAACAGAATCAAAACAATCCATCCACATCAAACAGCCGCAGATACACTGGATGCCATAAACGCAGCCCTGCTACAGTCAGCCGATTTAGTAGCACCGAAACGCAAAGCCTGCATCCGAAAAAGAAAGTCTGGCTGGTTCAACAACCAGCTGTCGCTTCTGAAGCAAGAGCGCAGAAGGGCGGAAGCCGCCTGGAAAAGAAGCCCTGCAGAGGATAACCTCATCATCTACAAGGCAATAACAACACGATATCATAAAGAAATCTTCAAAGCCAAGAAACATAATTTTTCTATGGCGATTAACAGCGCCCTAAACCGCCCCCGCGAACTCTTCAAGATGGTCACCCAGACCATGAATCCAGGATGTCTTGAAGTCCCCAACTCAGACACCCAAGAGTTCTGTAATGAACTATCGGATTTCTTCATCAACAAAATTGAAAGAATCCGGGAAAGCATCTTGCAAAACAATACCCCCCTCAACCCCACCGTCAATCAACCACAAAACAGCCACAGAAACGCTCTACAATCAACAAAGTTCACTCTGGAACCGATCTCCATCGATACCACAAAAAATATCATTGGTGCTTTGCGGAACAGCACAACGCCCAATGATATCATCCCCACCAAACTGCTGAAGGAATGTGCCGACATCCTGGCACCACCCATCACACAGCTTATAAACCAGTCATTTAAGGAAGGCACAGTGCCATCCCTGTTGAAAGAGGGCACAATCCAGCCCATCTTGAAAAAACCTAACCTGGATCCCAAGGACCCAACTCACCGCCGTCCCATAACAGGCCTAAATGTTCTCTCCAAGATAATGGAGAAAGTAGTGGTACAACAGCTGCAACAGCATCTAGATACCCACAATCTACTGGATCCATTACAATCAGGCTTCCGTCCCGGACACGGGACAGAAACGGCCTTACTCAAAATATGGGACGATGCCCTCGAGGCCGCAGACGAAGGAGAATCTTGTCTCCTGGTTCTGCTGGACCTAAGCGCAGCCTTTGACACGGTAGACCACAAACTGTTACTGATGCGACTAGCCAAGGTAGCAGAAGTCGCAGAAGGTGATTTACCATGGTTTTCTTCCTTTCTTGAAAACCGATCACAAACAGTTAAATTGGGTTCTTTCACGTCGGAAAAGCGCACAGTGTCATGTGGAGTCCCCCAAGGATCCCCCCTGTCACCGGTGCTTTTCAACATCTATCTTCGCCCTCTCTTTGATATTATCAGTAGCCAAGAACTACTCTATCACTCTTATGCAGACGATACGCAACTGTATTTTCGCATCTGCAACAAAAAGGATCATCATCCCAGTTTAGAGAAATGTCTCTCTTTGATAGAAAACTGGATGACAAAGAGTTATCTTAAACTCAACAGTTCAAAAACAGAACTCCTTATGTTTCACGCCAGCCGAAAGAGTCAACTGGCAACAACCTAGACACCCCCGCCCATTCTGGGCCAAATCATCACCCCTAGCTCCAAAGTCAAAAGTCTCGGGGTCATCTTCGACACCTTCATGACAATGGACGCACAAATAGGGTCAGTAGTCAGCGGAGCGCACCATCTGTTGCGCCTACTACGCAGACTTATTCCATTTATCCCCAAAGAAGACGTAGCAGTCGTGGTGGGAACAATCGTGAATTCCAGACTGGACTATGCTAACGCCCTGTACCTCGGACTCCCAAAGTACCAAATCTCCCGTCTGCAAGTCGTTCAGAATACGGCCGCCAGACTGGTGACTGGGAAAAAAAAATGGGAATCAATCTCACCTTCGTTGAGAACCCTTCACTGACTGCCAGTAAAAGACAGAATTGCATTTAAAGCACTCTGCCTGACACATAAGTGCATCCATGGGAAGGCTCCGCAATATCTTTGCGACAAGATAGAACCTCACAATTCGAATCGCGTTCTGCGATCCACCGACCAAAATCTGGTCAGGGTACCAAAAACCAAATACAAGTCCAAAGGAGAAAGAAGGTTTGCTTTTCAGGGTCCTAGACTATGGAACGCTTTACCAACCAGCATTCGGTTGGAGGAAAACCACCTGACTTTCAGAAGACAGATCAAAACTCTGCTCTTTTGATGTCATGAGACACGAACAACTAGCGCCCAGAAGCGATTCAGTTCGCATGCGCCGCGCTTTATAAGTTTTTCATTCATTCATTCATTCATTCAGAGTCCCCCCCCGCACACTATTGCAGCCAGAGTCCCCCCACCCCACACTATTGCAGCCAGAGTCCCCCCACCCCACACTATTGCAGCCAGAGTCCCCCCACCCTACACACTATTGCAGCCAGAGTCCCCCCACCCCACACTATTGCAGCCAGAGTCCCTCCACCCCACACACTATTGCAGCCAGAGTCCCCCCACCCCACACTATTGCAGCCAGAGTCCCCCCACACTATTGCAGCCAACCTTTGCTGGGTAGGAGAGGAGCCGCCGCGCTGTTCAAACCGAGGGGGAACATTACAGCTTTCAATTCAATAGCTGTGTTCCCCGCCGTGCGTGTCATGTACAGCCCCTCCCCCCTTGTCCGGGAAACTTTGATAGACAGATCACCCATCCAATCCTGGGATGGGTGATCTGTCTATCAAAGTTTCATGGACAAGGGGGAGGGGCTGTATATGACGCGCACGGCGGGGAACGCGGCTATTGAATTGAAAGCTGTCATGTTCCCTGCGGTTTGAACAACGCGGTGGCTCCTCTCCTACCCATAAAAGGTTGTCTGCAACAGTGTGGGGGGGACCAGGCAACGGCAGCGGCAACACCACTCTCCTCTCCTTGATCGCCCCTCCTGCTCCTAGGCAGCCCACACTCGCCAGCCCTCAAAATTTACTCGCAAAATGCGAGCAGGCGAGTGTTAATTTTGAGGGCTGCACACGGTCACACACGTTGTCAGAAATTCCAAACGTCAAGAACGCGGTGACATACAACGCGTACGAAGGCACTAGAAAAGGGAAGTTCAATACCAGTCGTGTTAGTATAAGTTTGGTGAGAGCCGATTTGTGCTTTTCAGCCTCATGCTTTTCAGTCCGTTACAGCTTGATGAATGTGCTATCTCCATTACGAACGCTAGTTTTACCAGACCGAGCCCTTCCATCTCCTACTTGATTCAGAGCATGCATGGAATTTTGTGCATCGGAATTGTCCACACACAATCGGAATTTACGAGAACGGATTTTGTTGTCGGAAAATTTGAGAACCTGCTCTCAAATTTTTGTTGTCAGAAATTCCGACAACAAATGTCCGATGGGGCCTACAAACGGTTTAAATTCCTGACCAAAAGCTCCCGTCGAACATTTGTTGTCAGAAATTCCGAGTGTGTGTACGCGGCATAATATATGTCCCCCAAATTGTCATTTGACATACCGTACACTTTGGCTCTGTTTTTTTTTTTTTTTTTGATGAGCCAATAAATTGGCATGTTTATGATTATATTCGACAGTATATAGCTGGCACGTTCCAAATACAGTTTTTTTTTTTTTAATAAGAACTGTACTGTATTTCTATCACCAACAGTCACTTGATGTTATTGTGAAATAATGAATACCCAGGCCTTTATAAAGTCTTTTGTAGTCTTTCAAGCTTTATAATTCCTCCTCTAAGCTTTTCTTTTGAATCAGAGCATGATCCTTACTTCTGTATTTTTGTTTGTGACTTTCATAATACAAAGTTTTATTGCCTATATAAAAACACCTCTGTTGCTATTTATTGTTGGATCTGTACTACAATCATTGAATCTCTGCATGTTACAGGGAGCTGCCATGCTTTCACCAGGACTTCTTTCCTGCCAGCGACCTTTATTAAAGAACTGAGTAAGTAGACTAAAATCCCTAAACTAATGGTTATTTTTATCTAGTTTTCAATGTAGATATTGCATCTGTTCTCCCCCTAGCAGCCACTCTCAACCAGGGTTCTTCCAGAAGTTGCTAGGGGTTCCTTCAGCTGTGGCTGATTGAGCTCCCATTCGATAGCGCTTGTATAGTTCCTAAACCAGTGCCACGTGACAGATCTAGATGCATGACACCAAAGATCTTATTGCTTGTTAAAGTGCCATTTTTTACCACTGCTGTAAGGGCATTCTTCCTGTTGATCATCAATGTAAGGGACATTTTCCCACTGACCTGTCATGAATTAATTTTTCACTGACCTCCAATTAATTGGTTTTAGCAGGGGTTTCTCAGGGATAAAAAAGTTGATAAAGACTGTTCTAGAGCAGTGTTGCTCAACCTTTTTTCAGTCAAGGCACCCTTTAAAATTATGGACAGTCTCAAAGCACCCACCAAAATTATAGACAGTTACGAGGCACCCTCCAAAATAATGGGCAGTCTTGAGGCACCCAATTCTAAAATGTAAAAATTATTCTGATTTGATTGAGTTTTACATAATGAAGCAACATCCACACACGTAGGAGACAAAAACATAGAATATCCAGGCTCAAACTTTCCGACCAATCAGCAACCAACCAAATTCACCTGTCTAACTGTGTGCGTTAAAAACAGAGGTTTAGTTGCACGCATTTGCAAATGCATGTGTAAGCTGCAGGCCCCGTCAAGGCGCTCTGTATGCTGCAGTCCTAACTATAACATTGCATTTTAAGTCTCCTCAGTAGGAGCACATGACTGCTGATGGATAGATAAGGGGCAGGTGACTGGAGGTAGCCCAGCCCTCATTAAAGGGGCAGGAGCACACTGCACACTCAGCACATGGAAGCAAAGGTGCCAGTGTGCTGCCTGACCACAATGACATAAATACAACAAACAAAAGTCACTGCCCCTACCTATGACTGGTCTATACAATAAGGAGCGCCGGAAAGGGTGCATATACATACAAAAACATAGAATATCCAGGCTCAAACTTACCGACCAATCAGCAACCAACCAAATTCACCTGTCTAACTGTGTGCGTTAAAAACAGAGGTTTAGTTGCACGCATTTGCAAATGCATGTGTAAGCTGCAGGCCCCGTCAAGGCGCTTTGCATACTGCAGTCCTAATTATAACATTGCATTTTAAGTCTTCTCAGTAGGAGCACATGACTACTGATGGATAGATAAGGGGCAGGTGACTGGAGGTAGCCCAGCCCTCATTAAAGGGGCAGGAGCATACTGCACACTCAGCACATGGAAGCAAAGGTGCCAGTGTGCTGCCTGACCACAATGACATATATACAACAAACAAAAGTCACTGCCCCTACCTATGACTCGTCTATACAATAAGGAGCGCTGGAAAGGGCGCATATACATACAAAAACATAGAATATCCAGGCTCAAACTTACCGACCAATCAGCAACCAACCAAATTCACCTGTCTAACTGTGTGCGTTAAAAACAGAGGTTTAGTTGCACGCATTTGCAAATGCATGTGTAAGCTGCAGGCCCCGTCAAGGCGCTCTGTATACTGCAGTCCTAACTATAACATTGCATTTTAAGTCTCCTCAGTAGGAGCACATGACTGCTGATGGATAGATAAGGGGCAGGTGACTGGAGGTAGCCCAACCCTCATTAAAGGGGCAGGAGCATACTGCACACTCAGCACATGGAAGCAAAGTTGCCAGTGTGCTGCCTGACCACAATGACATAAATACAACAAACAAAAGTCACTGCCCCTACCTATGACTGGTCTATACAATAAGGAGTGCTGGAAAGGGCGCATATACATACAAAAAAATAGAATATCCAGGCTCAAACTTACCGACCAATCAGCAACCAACCAAATTCACCTGTCTGTGTGCGTTAAAAACAGAGGTTTAGTTGCACGCATTTGCAAATGCATGTGTAAGCTGCAGGCCCCGTCAAGGCGCTCTGTATACTGCAGTCCTAACTATAATTTTGCATTTTAAAGGGTCACTAAAGGAAAAAAAAATGTAACTGAAATGACTGTTTACAGGGTATAGAGACATAATAGTTAACTGATTCCTTTTAAAAATGATTAAAAATAGATAAAAACCAATCATATAATGTACCTACAGTTTAGTTTCGTTTTTGCTGTTGTTTCCTGGTTCTCTGATGTACAAAGACAAAGAGCCAATAGAGGGCAGTGATGCTTTGTAAAACGAAACTGGATTGGTGCTTACACACAGTAATCACACCTCCTTGATTAATCACCACAGTGAGAAATCTCCCAGTACTGTGGTGATCAGGAAACAGACAACCGGGAAGTGTCCAGAACAGAGAGGAATTACAGCAACATCAAAGCAAAAACGAACAATAAGGACATGAAACCAGGACTGCAGTAAGGTAAAGGAAGCTATTTAGCTAAAAAAAAAATTCCTTTAGTTACCCTTTAAGTCTCCTCAGTAGGAGCACACGTGGGAGACCCAGAGATGCAAACTGGTACTGACTAGTATTCCAAAGTTTCTCTTCTTTCTCAGTTTTTCTCCATCACTCAGCTAATGTGAAATGGCTATGTGTGGTCCCAAAACATTGGCTGGAGATTTTTGTTGCTAATATCTAAATATTAAATAAAAAGTTTTCTGGTGATATCTATAAGCCAAAGTTTATGAAACGGGTATCTACTGTATGTGAGTTTAGGTGTCACGATGACCTGCATGTTCCAGGTCTCAGCTCTTTGATTTATTCACTACAGTTACACTTCCTTTTTAAAAAATCCTCCAACATTTGTCACGTGGTAACCAGTCCCTGCAAGAAAGCCTAAATTTTGCCTGGGATGTTCGCATTTTTGCTTTTTCAGTTGTGTGGATCCAGTGCATTAGGAAGTGGATTGTATCTACATGCACAGCTGTGTACCATTGCTGCTCCATCTTTCCCTGTTGCAGAATGCCAGTGCAGCTTTGAAATGTTTACACATACTGGGCTAGATTCAGATAGATTAGCGGATCTTTAGATCCGCGTAATCTATCTGATTTACGATCCGCCGGCGCAAGTTTGAGAGGTTAGTGCTGTATTCAGAAAGCACTTGCCTCAAAACTTGCGGCGGCGTATAGTAAATCCCCCGGCGGAATTCAAATTTTGCGGCTAGGGAGAGTGTAGTATTTAAATCAGGCGCATCCCCGCACCGATTTAACTGCGCATGCGCCGTCCGCGAATTTTCCCGGCGTGCATTGCTCCCAATGACAGCGCTAGGATGTCATTGGTTTCGGCGTGAACGTAAATTACGTCATCTGTATTCGCGACCGACTTACGCAAACAACGTAAAAATTCAAAACTCGGCGCGGGAACGACGGTCATACTTAACATTGGATACGCCGCATATAGCAGGGGTAACTATCCGCCCGAAAAAGCCGAACGCAAACGACGGAAAAAAAAAGCGATGGGCGGGTGTTCGTTTCTAAATCGGCAGATCTCCTCATTTGCATATTCGTCAGGAGATACGCCGTCGTATTTCTATCTGAATCTCCCCCACGGTGCCTTGAAAAGTATTCATGCCCCTTGAAATTTTCCACATTTTGTCATGTTACAACCAAAACCGTAAAAAATTTTATTGGGATTGTGTGTGATAGATCAACACAAAGTGGCACATAATTGTTACAAATAAATATCTGAAAAGTGTGGAGTGGATTTGTACCCCTTTACTCTGATACCTCTCTGATCTAAAATCTAGTGGAAAAAAAACACATCATGAAGGCCAAAAAACACACCAGACTGGTCAGGGATAAAGTTGTGGAGAGTTTAAAGCAGGGTTAGGATATAAAAAAATATCCCAAGCTTTGAACATCTCACAGAGCACTGTTCAATCCATCATCCGATAATGGAAAGAGTATGGATAGCAACTGCAAACCTGCCAGAGCATTAATCAGAGAAGAGGCCCATTGTAACTCTGGAGGAGCTGCAGAGATCCACAGCTCAGGTGGGAGAATCTGTCCACAGGACAACTATTAGTCGCCCACTCCACAAATCTGGCCTTAAGAGTGGCAAGAAGAAAGTCATTGTTGAAAGAAAGCCATAAGAAATCCCGTTTGCAGTTTGCAAGAAGCAATCTGGGGGAAACAGCAAACACGTGGAAGACAAGACCAAAATTAAATTTTTTGGCCTAAAAGCAAAATGCATGTGTGGCATGTGTGTGCACACCCTGAACACCATCCCCACCGTGAAACATGGTGGTGGCAGCATCATGTTGAGGGGATGCTTTTCTTCAGCAGGGACAGGGAAGCTAATCAGAATTGATGGGAAGATAGAGGGAGTGAGCCCCCTGTATGACTAGATAGAAGGAGCGGCAATGGCGGCTGAGACCGAGCTCCACGATCCTCAGCCAAACAAGAAATTGGCACTGCGGGGAGTTGGTCACAGCGTTTACACCTAAAGTGCAAAGCACAGTGTGTGCTCTGCTCTCTGCCTCCCCCTACAGTGCAGTACCTGGCAGGAAGTGTTTAAAGAAGTATGTTTTTTTTTTTTTCCTCCATCATACTTACCTAGGTGGATGCAGCATTGGTTCAATGCTGCATTTGTCCCCCCGGCGCTTCTCTACACTTAGAACCGAGCGATCGAACATCACTGATGGCTCGGTTTTCACAGCTCCCCGAGCAGAGGGCAGCTGACTGTCAATCAGCAGCTGTCCGCTCTGCTCCTCCACGCTCACTGGAGCGCTAAGCTGTGGAGGGGCAGGGAGCGGCTGGCTCGATGTCTCAGTGGCTCGCTGAGAGGCTGAGACGGGTGTCAGTCCAGGCACTGGTGGATCCAATCTCCTATTGTCGGGTTGACGTGGTGCCTGGACTGAAACTGGTGACTTCAGCAAAGAGCGGACTTCAGTCCTCTCTATGCTGAAAACAGGTCACAGACGTGCAAAACTAATTGCACTCCTGTGACCCATAGGAGAAGCCCAGCCAAACAAACTCAAGCTGGACTTCTCCTTTAAGATAAAGGACTGCTGTTTTTTTTAAAAACTATCTGTATGTATGTGTGTTTATTTATGTGTACATGTGTGTGTGTGTATGTGTACTTATATGTGTGTGTGTTTATATATGTGTGTATGTATGTGTATATATATATATATATATATATATTTATATGTGTGTGTGTATGTATGTGTGTGTGTTTATATATGTGTATGTGCGTACATGTGTGTTTACATGCATGTGTATGTATGCATATTACTTTTGATCCTGACCCCCTACATGTGTACAACCAAAACTGATTCATAGTACCAGCAAGAAAATGCCGTTCCTCTGAAAAGCGAATTCATGATCAGATCGCTTTTTTAGAGGCATTTGACAGGCGGTAAAGAGGCAATATGTTGTCTCCTCGCTGCCTGTTTTAACCCCCCTAAATGAATCATACCTACGACGGTAAAGCGCCACTAAAAACAGCGCCACTTTACCGCCGACTCCCCCACCGCCCCAGTGTGAAAGAGGCCTTAAACATTTTGGTAGCTCAGTGGCAGCATTTCGCAGGTTCCTGCAGAATGTAATGTGAGGATGCAGTTTTCATTCCATGCTTATCCTTAGGATAAGAATGCCAAATCTACAGGTACCAGCATGATGTCTCCTGTGGCAACCATGAAACAAGCTGAAATTAAATTTACTTGTAACTGATTTCAGTGGCATCTCAGAGGAATCATCCACAACAGTATTACTGATTGTATTACCTCTAATCTTCAGGCAGTGGCTTGAGGGAATAGCAGTCCGAGGCCTACATTAAAATAGAGATCTGTCTATTTTTCTGAACATAGATGTATTTGTCTGCTTTTTTGGAATAAGAGAACTGTATTTTGTCTGGCTTTGCAGAATTGGAGAAGGAGAAGGTGGCTAAGAGGTATTGTAAAAAAACATGCACAGACTGCTGCGAGGCGGGCTATAATTAATCAGCCAAACTGCTAGACGATGGAGCTACAGCAAGTCACACATACACGTGTTCTGTATTGGGGGAAGAATAGACATAAATTAGCATGGCGACTACTCAAAAATCCCACTGATCTTGCCGGGACTTCAGTCTATACTACTTAGCATCCCAACTATGCCAATTGTTTCATATAGATAAGACTGACAGGAAGAGATTTACTTTACACCTATTCCCTGCCTGGGCCCAACTGACAATAGACCCCATCTGTGCTATAGCAGCAGGCATCGAAGATATTATCAAAAAAAAAAACGTAACTCCCTTCTAAACCATTATAGAAAGATATGGAGACTGACCTCTGTCAAACTAGACATATACACACATAACGACTACTCTCCCATCTGGCATAATAAAACACTCCAAGAGTTCTTGACTGTGCTAGACTCGGAGGCCTGGTGTAGAGGTGGAGTTTTCTACCTCTCGCACTCACTGCTGGCACATTGAAAACTTTTGATGAATTAAAACTAGAATTCACCCTCCCGAATCGCATGTTTTTCCGATTTCTACAAGTCCATCCTGCTATTTATTCCCAATTCCCAGAATCAATACCTTATCCCACCCGCAATCCTATAATGGATGTAGTCAAAAGTGAAGAGCCCCAGAAATTAATATAAATATTCTATAACATGCTACATACTCCCTCGTCAACAAAAATAGGCTATAATAGAAAAACACGATGGGAAGGAGACCTAGGGAACCTAGAGGACGAAGACTGGAATGAGGCACTGGACACATGCAAAGCTGTCTCGCCCAAATTATTTGACAGATTAACCCAAATAAACATACTACACCGTGCATACCTCACACCCGTAAGGATGGCTAAATTTAATCAAGGACAACCCTCCACATGTCTATTATGTAATCGAGAACCAAGGCACATTCTACCACCTCCTGTGGTCCTGCCCTTACATGCAGGGATTCTGGAAACAGGTGGTGGATTTCCTTCATGACAACATGGGGTCTCCACTGACTCTAGACCCCAAATCATGCCTACTGGGTATTTTTCCAGATGCTGACACTGACAAATATAACATCATTTTTATGCACGAGACTCTATTTTCTAGCCGAAAAAACAGAAACCAGTATGGCCCCAACAGTGCTCACTGGAACATTCAGAAGTCTAGAAATCCTCCTGTAACCAATGCCATCAGTATGTTTTGCAACAATAGGGCTGCAAAGGTCTTGAGAGAGCACTTTGCTTTTACCCATCAAGAGATGTTTCTTGTGTGACACCTTCAGCTGGCGTCTTGGCCTTCCATGCTTTTTTGCACCTCTCTTTCTTCATGTGATCAAAACCTTTTCCCTATGTTATTTCATTTTATTACACGTAACGTCATTTCTGATCTTTTTTGTTTTGATTCCTTTGTATGTATGGATTGCATGAGATGTTATCAACTAGTGGTGAAAATTTCACGTCAATAGCAGCTTTAGATATAATATACAGTATATTAACCTAAAAAATGGTGACGTTTTTAATGCTTATTTTACCCGCTGTATCCATCTATCCATCGACTTGTCTGTTGAATTTTTTCCCAATATATATATATAATTTGCTCCATCTGTCTGTCGATCTATCGTTTTAAAATAGGTAAATTGTAAAATCTAGTCTCCACAGTATGATTACATTGCTGTGGTGGATTGAATTAGAAAAATGCCATCATAAAAAGAAGCTTGAATAGTGGAAAGTGCTTTTCCATTAACTGTTGCATTAGGCAGCACAAATACTGCCGCTTTGACTTCAGCAGAACAGCCGATCAGCTGAAGAAATAAAATATTTGCAGTGTTTTTAGGCCAGTGTGACAGTATGTATGTGTCAGAGCAGGGGAAAGGAAACTACTTCAGTAATCACTTTGTCCATCATTCTGCTGAAAGACCTGGAAACTGCATAGTTAGCAAAAGAATTTAGACATACTGTAGTGTCAATAAATGTGTTTCTAAAAAAAAAAGTTAATAGTAGGAAAATAGCAATGATAGATAGAAACGTCATTGATTTATAAATTGTTAACATGCAGAGAACAGTGAACCATTTACAAAAGTTCATACCTCTAACATCTCTACATCAGTCATTAACACACAGCGTAGGCCAAGTTTAGATTGCAGCTCTTTGGGTGCAAAGTATTTTTTTTTTTTTACTTGGGAGGAACCCAAAGCACATAAAACAGTGTTGGGTCATCTTACTTGATATAGGGGACCTTAAGTGCAGCCCCTGATATAATTAAAGGGACACACATAATATTCAGTAAATGTAATGCTAGAAAAAGCTGTCAGACATCAAACAGCAAATGGATAGAGACTATAGGCACGCTAAAAGATGTTTAGAGACTGCAGACATGCTATAGGAGGTGGTCCATGCAACTGGAGTTTTTGGAAACTGGGGACATGCTTCTGGAGACAGTCTCATACTGGAGATACTTTACAAGAGACTGCTAGAAATCACTGCTATTAAAATCACTTTATAGATCAATGCTTCCAAATTTATGCTCCTAATTGACCTCTTAAAAATTACTTGTGCCACATTTGATAGTCTATCAGCAGGATCAGTTTCAAATATAAAAGGATATACTGTAATAGCATAAAAAGTGATGGACAGCTGAGAAGAAATAAGTTAGTGTAAAATA
Source organism: Rana temporaria (assembly GCF_905171775.1). NCBI lineage: Eukaryota > Metazoa > Chordata > Amphibia > Anura > Ranidae > Rana > Rana temporaria. The sequence goes on from NC_053489.1 coordinate 101,128,371, forward strand.
AGCCAAACTATATACTGTAAGTACTAGAGATGGTATAAAAAAAAAAATTCTCTTATCGTCCATGGACTGACACAGCTCCTTAAATCTTGACAAGTGGGTTCCTGTTCACAGGAGAGGACTAGGCAGAAACATGTTAGATAATTAAATACATGTTACTTTAACAGAGTTGAACAGCCCCGCTCAGGGGGCGGTCTCTCCGGACATAACCCTCCTCCCTGCAGCATGCAGCCTCAGTTTTTTTCTGCCTAGCAAAGTAGAATGACATATGGCTCCCTTTGGGCCCAGCACCCTGAGGAAATGTTTATTTTTATTTTCTTTATTTTATTGAGAATCTTCTATCAACTGTCGGCTGAGAGACAGGCTGGATATATAGATCCTTGTAGTCTCCTCAGTCCGGCCAGCTAGCGTGAGCACACCATTGCTAAGAGGCTGGGTCTGCCATGACATACCCTATGACTCCTGGGGTGGCCAGTGAGCTTTTGCTCCGGGGTCCACACATGACTGGGCTGTGGTGTTGTCTCACTCACAGTGGAACGGGCAGACAGCTACTCCAATGCGGTTGTATGCCTGTCCTCGCATGGACGGGTAAGTACAGTCCTTCCCGCCTCGGCGGGTCGGTATGGCTGGGCATTCCTGGGGTAAGGGGGTCCTCCTATCCTCCTTTCCCTGCTCTCTGTCATGTTTCCCTCTGTTGCTCTGCTGCCGCTGCCGGGGTGGCCTTGTGGGGGGGCTCCTTTTCCCACCAGGGGACTGTGGGGTGTCTAGGCCTGTGTATTTCTGTGGGGGTGTGTTTGACTCAGAAAGGCCTCATTAGGCCTTCTCATCCACATTGCAGCATTTTGCCGCCATTTTGGCAGCGCCGGTGCCATTTTTTTGTATTCTGCTGTTATCATTGTGAAATCCCATTGGCAGCCATTTTTTTGTGGTCACGCTATGGCGCAGCTTACTATTGCGGTCGGACATTTTACTGTGGCCATGCCCTGCTCCATCTGAGGCGTCCGGCGGCCATTTTGGAGGTGGTTTTGGCCTCTAGTGCTGGCTTCTACAGCGCGCAGCACAGATCGCCTCATGATTTTACCTCACAGCTTTACCTCACAGCTTTTTTCCTCACACACACGCTGTGTTCTGAGGGCGGGCAGCGGCGCTAGACAGTCTCCTCCTGTGGTTGGTGAGTCCCCTGGGTAACCCCTGGTCAGCGCAGCAAGGAGGGTGGGCTTTATTCAGGTCTTGGATGGGTCCCTGAGAGCTGTCTGGTTATGGAGTCAGTGTCTGGTTCTTCTTCCCCAAACATGCCAGAGGTGGCAGCTGGTGCTCCTGCACCCGAGGTTCCCATTGAAATGCTCTAAATCAGACCAGGACCTGGCTGTGGCTCAGGTCCCTGGTTCTGTGTTGTCTGTGGAAGTGGACCAGGACCTTCCTTGTGAGGAAGACTCCTCACTTGGGTCAGGACAGGGCACTTGTGAGTGCGCTTATTAATGCTGTAAGGGACTCCCTTAAGCTGGATAGTGCAGCTGAGGCATCCTCTGAGGGATCTGCCTTTTTTGGGTCACACAAATCAGACTGCTCTGTGAAGGTTTTTCCTTATGTGTCCTTTTTTTGACGAGTTCATTGATAAGGAATGGGATAAGCCGCAGTAGTCCTTTGTAGTTCCTCAGCGCTTGGCGGTTCGGTACCCCTTTGAGGAGAGCCTCTTGAAAAAATGGGCTTCTCTTCCGGTAGTGGTAGTTGCCATAAGGTGACCACTTTCCCTATAGAAGGGACCCCTGCCTTCAAAGACCATACTGATAGGAGGTCAAGGCACTGACCTGCTCCATGTTTACCATGCTTGGGTCTGCATTGTGGTCTATTGTGGCTGCAACCCTGGTGTCTCAGACACTCACTGAATGGGCAATGGTTTTGCACCAGACTGTGGAGGAGCACCAACTGCCTCCTGTAGTTATTTGGCTGGTCGAGGGCCTTGTATATGTCTGTGATGCTACACTGACCCTTGATATCCAGAGCTTCTGTTTCGTCGGTGGTTTTGCACCACCTGATTTGTCTAAAATGCTAGTCTGCTGACCAAGCATCCACAAAGAGCCCTGGCAGAATTACCCTTTAAGGATGGGAAGCCTTTTGGTACCTCACTGGATGACATTTTCAGGGATGTCACTGGGGTAAGAGCACTCTCCTCCCTCAGTCTACCAGGGGGAAGGACCCCTGCCGTTAGCAGGGTCCTTCTTTTCCCACTCAGAAGTGGTATTTTTTGCCAGTCAGGGCCCGCGGGTAAACCCTCCCAGGCCGACAAAGGCTCTGCTGGGGGACGGAAACATCCCTGGGTTCGTAAGTCGAACTAACCGGCACCGAAATCCGCCAATGCATGAAGTCTTGCCCCCGCCCGACTCATGATCTCTTCGGGGTACAAGATAGAGTTTCTTTCCTATCCACCAAACAGATTCTTTCCCTCAAGTCTCCCTCTCCTTCCGGCTTGTTGGTCTGTCCTGTTAGGGGCAGTGCAGGACTTGCTAAGTTGCAGGGTAATTTTACCCGTTCCGCAGGATGAGAGGTTTCAGGGTTTTTATTTGAATCTGTTTGTGGTCCCACAGTAGGATGGGGTCCATCCAATTTTGGACCTCAAAGCCCTAAATGCCTTCGTGAGAGTAGGGCAGTTCCGCATGGAATCCATTCGTTCGGTGGTAGCTGCGCTCCATCCAGGGGACCTTCTGGCGTCCTTGGACATCAAGGACGCCTACTTGCATGTCCCAATTTGTGCAAGTCACCAGAGGTTTCTGCGCCTCGCGATAGGGGAGGACGACTATCAGTTTGTGGCCCTTCCTTTTGGTCTAGCGTCAGCACCGAGACTTTTCACCAGGGTGCTCGCACCTATCCTAGCTTTGCTGAGGCATTGCAATCGTGGGCTACTTGGACTACCTTCTTCTAAGAGCAGCTTCTGGCTCAAAATTAGGGGAAGATATGTGTATAGCCAGCCAGACCCTCCAAGATTTCGGGTGGGTGTTAAACATTCAGAAGTTGGTCCTGGTGCCGACTCAGCGTTTGGAATACCTAGGGTTGATTCTGGGCTCCTTGGTATAGAAGGTCTTTCTTCCCCTGGAGAAGTTGCTGACTCTTCAGTCTGCAGTGAAGATGTTGGCATCTCGCAAATTGTCGTCTCTCCATTTTTACATGCGAGTTCTGGGCCTGAGGGTTGCCTCCTTCGGGGCGGTACCGTATGTCCAGTTCCACACTCGTGTTTTGCAGAAGGAGATACTATGCAAGTGGAACAAATCTCCTTTGTCTCTAGGTTGTCAGATTCAGGTAAGCCACCTTGTCAGAGTCTCTCTCAATTGGTGGCTGAGATCCCCGGCTCTTCGGTCCGGGAAGCCGTTTGTTCCCTTCCAGTGGACGGTGATTACGATGAACGCCAGCCTCACGGGTTGGTGGGGCATCTGGGGGGTCCAGTCGGCCAGGGTCGATGGACTCTAGAAGAATCCCGTCTGCCGATCATTGTCCTAGAATTCCGGGCGATCAGGCTATGCCTCTCCTCGGGTCGATTAGGTTGCTAGGTCGCCCGATCAGGATTCATTTGGACAACGCCACGGCTTATGTCAACCATCAGGGGGGAACACGGAACTCAGCTGCAGCATCCAAGGTCGCCTGGTGACGGATGTGCCCTGCCGGCTGCCAATGCGGGAGGACCTTCTGTCTCAAAGTCCCATACTTCATCCTGCTTTAAAGTTGCTGGCTTTAACGTCATGGCTATTGAAAGCCAGATGTTAAGGGACCAGGGTCTTTCCGACTCGGTCATCTCAACCTTGCTGAGGGCACGGAGGTCTTCTTCCAGGAAGATCTACCATCGCACCTGGAAGGCCTACATCTCTTTGTGCGGAGAGATGGGGTGGCGTCCATGGACGTACTAGGTGTCCAGGGTCCTGCTGTTTTTACAGAGTGGAGTGGATCAGAAACTTACATTAAGCACCATTAAGGGACAGATTTCAGCCTTGGCTGTGTTCTTTCAGCGGCCTTTGGTAGTCCATTCTCTGGTGGGTACCTTTGTGCAGGGGGTTCGTCATATACTTTCCCCTCTTGAACCACATCTTCCCCCATGGGTTTTGACTCTGGTGCTCTCGGTTCTTCAGGAACCTCCCTTTGGAAACATCAGAGAGTTTCCTCTCTTGACACTATCTCAAAAGGTGGCCTTTTTTGGTGGCCATTGCTTCTGTCAGAAGGGTTTCTGACAGAGGTTTCTGACTTGTCTTGTAAGTCGCCATACTTGATCCTCCATAAGGATAAGGCGGTATTGCGCCCGCAGACCTTCCTTTCTCCCGAAGGTGGTTTCGGCCTTTGACCTGAATAAGGACATTGTTCTTATATCCTTATGTCCTCGGCCGGCGCATCCTAGGAGCGTTGCGCTTCATACTTTAGACGTGGTACGCGCTTTGCAGGTGTACCTGTCTGCTACGGCTCTGTTTCGAAGATCTGACTCACTTTTTGTGTCGGGGTCTGGTCCACAAAGGGGCCTGGCGGTCTCGTCAGCCACCATTTCTCTTGGATCAGACAGACCGTCATACAGGCCTATGCTCTTAGGAGGCGGGCGCCCCCTTTCCGGTCACGGCACATTCGTCCAGGTCAATTGGTGCTTCCTGGGCTTTCCGACATCAAGCGTCTGTCTCACAGGTGTGCAAGGCGGCGACTTGGTCGTCCATTCACACTTTTTCCAAATTTTACAAGGTTGATGTGAGTGCATCTTCTGATGCTTCCTTCGGCCTCAAGGTTTTGCAGGCGGCTGGTTAAAGTTGCAACTCCTCCGTTGAGGACCTCTGCTTGTTTTGGGGTGAAGTTAAATTGTTTTTTACTGATACTGTTCCCACCCCTCGTTTTTTTTACACTGCTTGGGAATGTCCCACTTGTCAAGATTTAAGGAGCTGTGTCCGTCCATTGACGTTAAGAGAAAATAGGATTTTTTGTACTCACAAAAAATCCTATTTTTCTTCACTGACTTGCGAAAAAAAAAAAAAAAAGATTACTGTCTGCAGGGTAGGACATATAATAAATGCCAAAGGGCTGCAAGTTGGGCAAGAGGGATCTAGAGGAAATGCAGACAGGCCTTTACTTTACCTTTGATGGTTATTCTTTATTGCCTCACCTTTGCTAAATTACAAACGCCACTTGCTAGGCTAGGCATTTGTCAATCACAAAAAGGAAGGCTGACTATAACTATAAATAAAAATATTTTAGGGCATAACATTATTACTAAATGCATTCTTGCTTTGTGTCATTTATATTTCATGTCATTTATCTTTCGACAGAATGAAGAAGTGTAAGTGCTGTACATCGGTTCTTTTACGACAGAGGGTCATCTTCCTCATATGCTCTGTGTCTATACTAGGTATCTTGAAACTTATGAACATTGAACTTATATTTCCCAAATCCAAAAGTTATTTTGTGGAACCACAGCTATATTTTTTTGGTATTACTAAAAATGGCCAACCACATGATCCCTCCAGCAGCATTAACTGTACAGATATATTTGAGTTAGAACCAACAGAGATTGGGAAAAGTTTACAACTTCGGCAGAGACACATATACGACCTTGACGATGAAAAAGTTTCAGCAATGACAAAGGACTGTAAAACCTATAAAAATCTAAGGCAGTACCATCAAAAGCTTTTCTCAAAGGAAGAAGTGGACTTTCCAATAGCCTATTCAATAGTTGTACATAAGGATTCTATAAATGTTGAACGTCTCTTGCATACAATATACAGTCCAACTAATGTGTACTGTATCCATTATGACCTCAAATCAACTCCTGAATTCCAGAGAGCCATGGTCAATTTAGCCAGCTGCTTTCCCAATGTTTTTATTGCATCTAAACTTGAAAAGGTGATCTATGCCCATTTTTCCAGGCTGCAAGCAGATCTTAATTGTCTGTCTGATTTGCTGGCCCACCCTGTTCAGTGGAAGTATGTCATAAATTTGTGTGGACAGGACATGCCGCTCAAGTCAAACTATGAACTTGTTTCTGAATTAAAAAAACTTAATGGAAAGAACATGCTTGAGACAGCAAGGCCAACAGATTTAAAGAAACAACGCTATATCTATCACCACCAGGTATTTTTCGTGTTAAGTCTCGATTACATGAAAATGCCCATTAAAACATTTACTCAGAAGAGTCCACCACCCACTGATATTGAAATGTACTCTGGAAGTGCTTACTTTGTTTTAAGTCGTGCTTTCATTGAGTACATTTTTGGAAGTCGATTGGTTGCTGAATTTTTAGAGTGGAACAAGGATACCTTTTCCCCAGATGAACATTATTGGGCAACCCTTGTCCGTATGCCTGGGGTTCCAGGTGAGATTCCAAGAACACAAGGAGATGTAACAGACCTTGATAGTAAAACTCGTCTGGTAAAATGGAGCTATCTCGAGGAAAGCCATTATCCGCCATGCACTGGCACTTATGTTCGCAGTGTTTGCATTTATGGGGCTGCAGAGTTAAGATGGCTTCTTACTTCAAAACATTGGTTTGGAAATAAATTTGATCCTAAAGTAGACCCTATTTTAGTTAAGTGTTTAATTGAAAGGATTGAAGAACAACAGAAAAAATTTGTTTCTTCATCATCAAGATGATGGGAATATTCCTTGTATTCTACAGTCCATATATTTTTGCTTCTGGAGAACTCAGTAGTCAATACTTGGGAGAAAAATTGGCATTTGACCAAAGCCTATAATTTATTTTTAGAGTTGTTTTAAAATTACTGAAGTAAAGCTTATTGCAGAATGAATTTTTGTGAAAAGAGGTCACCTAAAAATGCCAACAATGGCATTGTCTGTAGTAGACTTGAGAAATCTAAGAGACTCTAGAAGAAACCACAGGTCATAACAATGCAATTTTGGAACATGCAGACAGTTTACAAGCCAAGGCCCTTCGTCACAGGGTGTAGTGTGATGCTGTGTCCTGTGGTGTTTGTCCTTTCATGTGTGAGTCTTGGAACATTGTTGTGCTTGGTAAGGCTTCCGATAAGCCCTGTTTCAGAATCATCTGGAAGCAAACCATGATGTAAGGGGCCCACAAAACCCCTGTCTAGCCATGCATGGGGCACATGCTGCTCCAGGTGTAGATTCACCATTGATATTGTAGTTTCTGACAAACTGAGGTACCAACTGTATTTTTCTGATTCTCAACAATCATCAGGGACTGAAATAATGAAAACAGTGCTCTATTCCTTTGTCAGCATTTCATTTTTAATGTACTGTCAAGGAAACATAGTTCAGTGCATACCCCCCAACAGTTTAAAATCTTAACTCCTTCTCACCAACAGTACGAATATATGTGGCCTCACTGGTCTGTTTTTTTTTCCCGTGGAGCCACATATATACATATCTGTCTTTGTGCTGGGAGTGCACTTTCAGCACAGAGACGGGGGACTCACTGGGGACCCAAGGTCCCGGACTAACTACCGAGACCCAGAACTCCCAGTTCCCGGTTAACTGATCACTGTGGTAGCCCTTGTGTTTTCTTTCTCTGAATGGAGGAGAGAGTTACATCGTATTTCTCTCTCTATCCTTGCAGAGAAACAAAAAAAAAAACTGTGTGTAAAATAATAATAAAAAAAATATAAAATAAAGAAAAATACCTAGATCAAGGTTTGATCTAGGTCAGTGCCAGGGTTAGCGTTTGGGTAAAGTAGAGGTCAAAGGTAATTTTCAGTATATTTTGGGCAGGATTTTTTTTTATTTAAAAAAAAAAAATTGGATTTGTATCAGTGTGTTTTGGGTTTTACTGACACATGCCAAAGTAACAAAATTGTGCTTAGGCATTAATATTTATTTTACCCTTAGACGGGAAGTGGTTAAAGCGGGGGTTCACCCCAAAAAAATGTTTTAACATTACATTCAGCCGAGTTGTGAGAATGACATTAGGCTGTTTTTTTTTAAATCCTTGCCGTACATACCGTATTATCTATATTTTCACCGCGGCTTCCGGGTATGTACTCTGCGGGACTGGGCATTCCTAATTGATTGACATGCTTCTGACAGGCGCATACAGCGCGTCACGAGTTGCCGAAAGAAGCCGGACTGCGAGTCGGCTCTATACGGCGCCTGCACACCGATGTTCGGCTACTTTCGGCAACTCGTGACGCGCTGTATGCGCCGGTCGGAAGCATGTCAATCAATTAGGAATGCCCAGTCCCGCAGATTACATACCCGGAAGCCGCGGTGAAAATATAGATAATACGGTATGCACGGCAAGGGTTTAAAAAAAAACAGCCTAATGTCATTCTCACAACTCGCTGAATGTAATGTTAAAACATTTTTTTTGGGTGAACCCCCGCTTTAAATCAGGAAATGTCTAGGCACTACTGTGATAAATCTATACCAGATTCAGCCAATCTACTACTCCCATATTCCCACAAAACCATTCCCAGTCTCCACCCCCTTTAGAATCCAAAAATCATACCTTTAAAACTAGGGATGTTTGGTAGGTGTGACTGTAGACAATAGAAAGAAGATACTGTGACTGACCCATGTGCCCCTTTGATAAAATTTGGCAAGATGCTCTTACAAAAACGAGCATTAAGTAACCTGTTCACCCAAAGCAAAGAGTCTGCACCCATCTGTCATCTTCTAGTGAAGGTAGAAGATGAAAGCACCTTGTTTGGTTGCTTTTCTTAACACCACTGTATTATTTACTCTATTTTATACCATGTGTGTTAATTTTTGTTGTGTGCCTTAAATGGGGTTTGGGCATTACTCCTATAGTTACTTTCCTTTTAATTTGTGCCAAATTTCTATATATTTTTTTTAAAGACCTATGAATTTTATCAATATTGCTTTTTTTTTCTAAATATTATTGCCCACTGATGCATATTTTTTGGTTCCCATCAAGTTATTAGTGACAAAATGGACTGAAATAACGTTAGCTCCAAGAAAACTAATACTTACAGTTATTTGGTGGTTTCAGTAGTTTTTAAGCATTGAGTTGCTTTTTTTTTTTTTACGTCTTTGTGCCAAATTATAATTTGCATTGCTAAAATGCACGGTACTGTATGTTATACTACTGAGAAGATTTACAGTTCAGTGCATTTTTTAATGCATTAAGGGCATTACATTCTACCGTATGTGTATTTGATCTGCAATCTGCTTTCATATGGACACCCCTTTAGACCAGGGGTCTAAAACTGGCTGCCCTACAGCTGTTTTGCGAAACTACAAGTCCTATGAGGCATTGCAGGGCTGACAGTTACAAGCATGACTCCTACAGGTAGAGACATGATGGGACTTGTAGTTTCACAACAGCTGGAGGGCCGCCAGTTTTAGACCCCTGCTTTAGATGCAAAGGTCTTGTTGTTCCTTGTCCATATAGAATACTAATTGCTGAGATGCACATTTGAACATCTGCGACTCATGCTTGCTATTAGTACATCTCAATAGGCTGAACCTAAAGACAGCTCTTAAGTGATCAGTGAACATTAAAGTGTTACTAAACCCAAAACCGTAAAATCAGTCTGTATATGTAGCAAGACATGCCTGTTATACTGTGGAACCTAAGAGGTTAATCCTTTGCATTGTGTAAAAAAGCTGTTTGATCCGGTCGTCTCTGATCCTCCCCTTCTTCCACAGTCCCCAATTCATATGCTGATAGAACAAAGCCTTGGGGGAACTCTGTGCATGCTCAGTTTGGTGTGTATTGCTAGAAAGTTTTTTTTTTCTTGGGAGGGTGCATGTGATTGGCACAAGGACAATCAGTACTGTCCAGGCAGAGGGTCAAGGTCATGCAGCCTCATAGGACAGCCGGAGGAGAATGAAAACTCCTTCTACAATCTTTAACTAGACACTGATAGAAGTCACAAGACTACTGATGAGAAAAGGTATTTAGCAGTTTATATTTTCTAAAATAGTTGCATTTTAATTTTCTGTGTACTATGGGAGACCAGATATAGTGAATGTAGGGTCCTGGGTTTAGTAACACTTTAAATACAAGCTGCTTAACACAAAAAAAGCTACTAGTTATATAATCAAATGTACACATGTAAAACTTCCATATCATGTTCTTCAGAGTGCAGGAAGCCAGCTGTATTAAAGAGACCCTGTCACCTTAACCATTCAAAGAGACATGGTTTCTTTAAAGTCCATCCCCTTTTATTGCCTCTGAAAAATATGCTTAGGTTGGAGTTTACAAGCAGCAATGATGTCACCCCCCTCCGTCAGCTAACATTGTTTATGTCTAAAGACTGGTCTTTAGGCCTAAGCAGTGGAGGGGATCATGGTACATGCTACCCTATACCTGGAAGTACGGGGTATTTTGTAACAGCTACAAAGAGTAAGAGCGTTAAGGACGTTTTTTGAAGGTTAGTATAAATGAGTTGAGAGTGGTCTTTCAAAAGCTTTTGTCATACTGCCCTATATAGGCAAGTTGACAGGTTCCCTTTTAGGGCACATTCACACCAGCAACTGTGTTAAACACAGCCACCGGAGGGCAGTGTGATGACAGAGGCGCTGATGTGCTATAAACAGTGCAGAGCACTGTTACTTTTTTTTTCCATGCAAGCTTTGCATGCCTGCAGTGAAAAACATACTTCATGCCATAAGTTGTTTTGTTTTTTTGTTTGTTTAGTGTACACTGCTGTAATGCATGTCAACTGGCCTGATGGGAAACAGGGCTTGTTTTGAATTAATATTTTCCCAATGATTACAACTTCCAAGCGTTTTTACGAGGCCAGAAACATAAAGTAACTTGTTTTGTTGCTGTTTAAATGTTATTTAATAATTATACATTATGTTGTAAATCATTTTGATTGAAGGGTACGTACAAATAAGTTTACATATGTACAGTGCCTTGCTAAAGTATTCGGCCCCCTTGAACTTTGCGACCTTTTGCCACATTTCAGGCTTCAAACATAAAGATATAAAACTGTAATTTTTTTTGTTGAATCAACAACAAGTGGGACACAATCATGAAGTGGAACGAAATTTATTAGATATTTCAAACTTTTTTAACAAATAAAAACTGAAAAATTGGGCGTGCAAAATTATTCAGCCCCCTTACTTTCAGTGCAGCAAACTCTCTCCAGAAGTTCAGTGAGGATCTCTGAATGATCCAATGTTGACCTAAATGACTAATGATGATCAGCATGATGATTATTGGCCAAGAGGCCAATACATTTCGTTCCACTTCATGATTGTGTCCCACTTGTTGATTCTTCAAAAAAAATTAAATTTTTATATCTTTATGTTTGAAGCCTGAAATGTGGCAAAAGGTCGCAAAGTTCAATAGGGCCGAATATTTTCGCAAGGCACTGTAATCTCTTACTTCTGTTATTTTAAGATTTATATTTCTTTATCTATTCTAAGGTGTTTTGCTATACCATTTATGACTATGATTACCTGACAACTGTGATGCATAGAAATATTTTTATATATATATATATATATACTTTTGCAAGTCATGTGTGGGACTCCATTCAAAGCTTTCTGTGTGTCAAAAATCTTGCAATGCACACACAGGCGCTGCAGAGACAGCAAGAAATCACAGCAGCACTTTACATTGGTGTACAATCTTGGTGGCTCTTAAAAGTTGCCTTTAATTTTATAAAAAAAATGCGATAATTACAGTAACCCTATAATCAGAGCTTAGTTATGAATTCTGAGTGTGGTTCTCACTCTATGTTTACTGTCATACTTTGACAATTATGACAAATAGTACTTTAAAGGCTTTACCCCCCCCCCCCCCCCCCCAAATGTAGATAATCATTTGAATTGGATTTTCCGTGCGGCTTCTTGTATTTATGTAGGACAGTAGCTGCAGTACTTCTGAACACAAGTTCCTAGATCTGCCTATGGCCATTGTTAGTTGGTCTAAATCTATTTACCAGTTTTGAATTTAAGCTATCCATGTAACATGCATAACCCAACTGTAATTTGAGCAAAACCAACAACCATTTCACAAGGAGATTGACAAATATTTGAAGTTTTAAAGAAGATCTATCTTCTTCTTTTTTTTTTACTGTTCCTGTCTCCTACGGGACAAGGTACACGTAGCACATTGTCCCATGTGGCTCGGAGCATTTTAAAGTGAAGGTTCCTTTTTTTTTTTAACCACTTGCCGACCGGCTCATGCCGATATACATTGGCAAAATGGCACAGCTGGGCAGATCAATATATATATATACGTTGCCCATTGTGTGCGCGCCCGCCGCGAGCTCAGTGAGTGTGACCGTGGGTTCCATGGAATCGATGTCTGCGGGGATACCTGTGATCGTCTCACGGAGAGGAAGAACGGAAAATACTAATGTAAACAAGCATTTTCCCATTCTTTTCTAGTGACAGGACACTGATCACAGCTTCCTGTAATCGGGAGCGGTGATCAGTGTCGTTACACATAGCCCATCCCCCCTACAGTTAGAACACATCCCTAGGACACACTTAACCCCTTCAGCGCCCCCTACTGGTTAACCCCTTCACTGCCAGTCACATTTACACAGTAATATGTGCACATTTATAGCACTGATCCCTGTGTAAATGAGAATAGTCCCAAAATAGTGCTAAAAGTGTCTGATGTATCTGCCATATCGTCGCAGTCACAATAAAAATTGCTGATCGCTGCCATTACTAGTAAAAAAAAGATATTAATAAAAATGCCATAAAACTATCCCCTATTTTGTATACGCTATAAATTTTGTGCAAACCAATCAATAAACGCTTATTGCGATTTTTTACCACAAATATTTAGAAGAATACGTATCAGCCTAAATTAAGGAAAGTTTTTTTTTTATATATATATATTTTCGGAGGATATTTATTATAGCAAAATGTAAAAAATATTGGGTTTTTTTCAAAATTTTTGCTCTTTTTTTGTTTATAGCGCAAAAAATAAAAACCACACAGGTGATCAAATACCACCAAAAGAAATCTCTATTTGTGAGGAAAAAAGGACGTAATTTTTTTTGGGAGCCACGTCGCACAACCACGCAATTATCGGTTAAAGCGACGCAGTGCCGAAACGCAAAAAGTGCTCTGGTCTTTGGCCAGCCAAATGGCCCGGGGCTGAAGTGGTTAATAACAAACATGTTATACTTACCTGCTCTGTGCAAGGGTTTTGCACAGAGAAGCCCAGATCCTCCTCTTCTGGGGTTCCCCCGGCGGCGCTCCTGGCCCCTCCTCTTCATCGGGTGCCCCCACGAGGAGTAGCTTTTTTTATGGGGGTACCCGCGTGGGTGCGCTCATGAGTGCTGCTGCTATGTCCCTTGACACAGACCGCAGGACTCAGCCCTGCCCCCGATCTCATGTCACTGGATTTGAGCCAATGACTCCTTCTGCTGACAATCTATCCAATGAGGACCGAGACACAATGGCTGGAGCTGCTGGGCTCATGCTCGTCGCTGGAACGATTCGATTCAGGTAAGAAAAAGGGGGGCTCTGGTGGGCAGCTGCAGCACAGAAGTTTTTTCAACTTAATGCAAAGAATGCATTAGAGGGAAAAACCTGGAGGCTTTACGACTCCTTTAAGTCTAGTCTGCACCCCTTCCCCTCTTGCTGTGGTGGATTTGACAGCAGCTAGGAAGGAGACGGCTGATTCATTATAGCAGTTTGTCTCGGCTCTAAGCTCTTTACACAGACTTTACACAGTTCGTTACTGTTTCCGGTCCTTTAACCACTTGACCACTGGGCACTTAAACCCCCTTAATAACCAGACCAATTTTCAGCTCTCGGTGCTCTCACAATTTGAATGACAATTACTCAGTCATACAACATTGTACCCAAATGAAATTTTCGTCCTTTTTTTCACACAAATAGGGCTTTCTTTTGGTGGTATTTAATCACCGTTGGGTTTTTTATTTTTTGCGCTATAAGAAAAAAAAATTCTGTTAAAAAAATGAATTTTTCTTTGTTTCTGTTATAAAATGTAGCAAATTACTATTTTTTCTTTTGCATAATGTGAAAGATGAAGTTACGCCGAGTAAATAGATACCCAACATGTCACCCTTCAAAATTGCACACGCTCGTGGAATGGCGCCAAACTTCGCTACTTAAAAATCCCCATAGGCGAGGTTTTAAATATTTTTACTGGTTATATGTTTTTAGTTAGAGGAGGTATAGGACCAAAATTATTGCTCTCGCTCTAACGTTTGCAGCGATACCTCACATGTGTGGCTTGAACACCGTTTTCATATGTGGGCGGGATTTACGTGTGCGTTCGCTTCTGCATGCGAGCACACGGGGACTTTAAAAAATATACATATTTTATTGTTCACTTTACTTTACTTTATTTTAGTTTAACACATTTTTCCGCAAAAAAATAAAAATTTTGATCACTTTTATTCCTATTAAAACATCCCTTGTAATAGGATAATGGCATAACAGGTCCTCTTTACAGTGAGATATGGGGTCAATAAGACCCCATATCTCACCTCTAGGCTGGGAAGCCTGAAAAAAAAAACAATCCTGGCTTTGATCGTAGCGTTGAGTCGGTAGAAGCAGGAGGGGGCAGAGTATTGCAGGGTATTGCAGAGTATTGCAGAGTATTGCAGGGTATTGCAGAGTATTGCGGGGTATTGCAGAGTATTGTGGGGTATTGCAGAGTATTGCAGAGTATTGTGGGGCATTGCAGGGTATTGCAGGGTTTTGTGGGGTATTGCAGAGTATTGTGGGGTATTGCAGAGTATTGCAGGGATTGCACAGTATGGGGCAGGGTACTGTGAGTATGGGGCAGGGTACTGTGAGTATGGGGCAGGGATGGATGGATGGCTGGATCTGTGACCGCATTTGTCACACATCCAGCCCACAGCACTGCTGCTGCCTCCGCTCTCTCCCCTCTCCTCTCACACTGTACCGTTCGGTACAGAGAGGGGAGGGAGGAACCGGCGTCATCACATGACGCCGGTTTGTTTACAAGTGATCGCTCCGTCATTGGACAGAGTGATCACGTGGTAAACCGCCGATATCAGCGGCGATTTACCGTGATCCGTAATGCGCCGGGTCCTCGCGGGAGCGCGGTTCTGGGAGGACGTCCATGCATGTCCTCCCAGAGTTAAGGAACCGCCTTGTAGACGTATTTTGTCTATAAGGCATGATTAACTGGTTAAAATCTAATTTTCTGAGGACATTTTTGTTCATTCTTTACACAGACAAGCAACAGCAAGAGGAATGCAGAGGCTGACGCTCCCTCCCTCTGTATTCCACTTGCCGTTACAAGTGCTAAAAGCCAGACCAAGTTGTTTTAACACTAACACTTTGGGGGTTATTTACGAAAGGCAAATCCACTTTGCACTGCAAGTGCACTTGAAAGTGCACTTGGAAGAGCAGTCGCTGCAGATCTGAGGGAAAGATTTGAAATGAGGGAAAGCTCTGCTGATTTGATCATCAAATCATGTGCAAGCTAAAATGCTGTTTTTTATTTTCCTTGCATGTCCCCCTCAGATCTACAGCGACTGCACTTCCAAGTGCACTTGTAGTGTAAAGTGGATTTGCCTTTTGTAAATAACCCCCTTTGTAAACAGTGCGTATACAAGTTGTTTTGTTAGGCGAGTTGGCTTTGAAGACATGTGGAAAACGTCCGTGAGAACAGTGTGGAGGGGACAATGAGGAAAAGTGTGTTTCCTGAACACATAAAATGTCAGCTCGGTTGGTGGTGGCTTCCTTCCACATTGACTTCCTTTTAACGGGATGGTTTAGACCATTAGAGTTAATAGAAAGAAATTTTATACCCATTGCAGCAGTAAAAGGATGTGTGGTGTTGGGTTGTTGCAGGGATTCATTTCCAAGAGAAGGTCTCCCTCCAGTGGCCATTCCGGGTATGGCATGTAGTAAGACATGTGTACCAAAAAGAGGTCAGAAAAACACTCACGGTTAGTTGAGAGAGAAAAGGTATTCCACTTGGTGACAGGCGAGCTGAGGAGGCCATGTTCTTCTCTGTCTCTTCGTGGAGGGGATCTTTTCTTCCGTAGCCTGTGCTTGGAATGCTGAAGCAACACTTGAGGGTGAAGTGCAGAAAAAAAGGAGGAACACAAAAGAAAAGAAAACATGAAAACAAAAGTATAACAAAAACAGTCAAACAGTTGGTACTTGACCAACATGAACCGGGTATGGACCCTGTGGTCCCTAGAAGGAATACCTGAAGGCAGCTGGAAGCTGCACAGGTTAAAATGGGGATGAGTCCAGGCCTAAAGGCTCTCCGAGACTCCTACCAGGAGAGAACAAGTAGGCGAGTGTCCCCTCCGGATTTAGTTGTGTGACTTGGCGTTCTTGTTAGTAACTGTTTTCCATGTGGGGTCAGACCGTGCCCTGGATCTGGAGGTGGGTGTTGAAACATCCGTATCCTCCGGGAGAATCCCCCATTCCTCCAGCAGAGAGATGCCCTTTTCCATTGAATCTACCGTGTGTGTGTGGCCATCTTTGGTGACGGACAATTTAGCAGGATAGCCCCATCTATAAACTATCTTATGGTTTCTGAGCGCTTTGGTGATGGTATTTAAATTTCTTCTCTTTTGTAGAGTATACTGGGATAGGTCTGCAAAAAATTGCAGATTCTGATACTGCGAGGGAATCTTCTCTTTTTTGCGCATAACCGCCATCAGTTGCTCTTTGGCATGAAAGAAATGAAATCTCAGGATGACATCCCTGGGCACCTGATCAGGTAGGAAGGCTGGTTTGGGCAGCCTATGTATTCTGTCCACTGTAAGCTCTAGGTCAGAAAGATCTGGGAGAAGTTCTTTGAATAGGGAGGAGGCGAAAGCGCGCAGTTCTGATTGCAGAACAGACTCAGGGACCCCTCGTACTTTCATATTGTTGCGTCTGTTTCTGTCCTCGATATCTGCGAGCTTAGCTTTAATCCATTCCGTGTCTCCCTCCCTCTCCTCATGTGAGTCGACCAGGTCATTAATAGTGACAGCGTATTCCCCCATTTTATGCTCAATGTGCTCCACTCTAGTCTCCACTGCTTGTAAGTCTGAATGGAATCTATGCATACACTGCATCATGTCAGATTGCAGTGAACTCCTCAATGATAGCAGCATGTCTTTCATGACAGTGTCTATTACAGGTTGATGGGTGGTGGGGAAGGATTCGATGGAGTCTGGCAGCTCCCGGGTGTCATCCCCTGAGTCATGCATAGGGCTGGCTGACTGCGTGGATCCCTCTCTATCTAGCCTGATTCTGGCTTTGGCCGGGCTGCCCGACGCTGAGGAGGGAGAGGAGGCCTGCATATTGTCAGGTGTGGATTTGTCCTGAGGGCCGCAGGCTAATTCATGCCTGATTGCACGTGCTGAATGTGCTGGTGTGGACGCTGCTGCGGCGCCATCTTGCCTACCTCCACGCTGGCTAGGTGAGAAGAAGTCCGTCAGCCGCTGGGGCTTCCTCTGCTCCTTTCTTTTTCTGGACATGTTCCCGGGGGTCTCCAGAGCTAGAACGCCGGGTGTGGTAGCCGAAAATCCGGTCCGGAGGGTCGGTATGAGCCGCTCTATCTCTGCTGGGTACGGAGCTCCGGATCTAAGCCGCCATTCAGCTCCGCCGCAGGCCACGCCCCCTCGTATACAAGTTGTTTTAACAGACCACTAACACTTTGTAAACAGTAAGTATACAGGTGCTAGGCAGCCTTCTCCCTGGTGCATGCTTGTTGTGGCTTGTGCCTTTGTAGTGGGAGATCAAGCCAACGTTTGTGGTTGTATTATTATTAATATAATACATTATTTATATAGTGCCAACTGTTAGCACAGTATGTTATAAAATAAAAAAGAACTTTACCACTGACAGGCCAAGCAGATAGCACTAAGGACCCATTTACATTTATACAAACATACAGCAATGCACAATAGATGCATTACTGCGTTGCAGTGGCATTAATTTTAAATGGCACTAAAGGAATGCATCAGCGCTACAATGCACTGCAACACAGGTTGGCTCTCTACTGCCCTGCCTTCAAGGAGCTTATAATCTATGATCCCTAACTTGCATTCATATATACACATACTAGGGCCAATTTAGACAGAGGTAATTAACCTACCAGCATATCTTTGGACTGTGGGAGGAAACTGGAGTACCCGGAGGAAACCCACGCAGACCCAGGGAGAACATGCCAACTTCATGCAAGTAGTGGTGTGGTTGGGAGTTAAGCCAACGACCCTAATGCTGCTAGGCAGAAGTGATAACCAATTTGTGAATACTAATGTGACCAATTTACGGCCCTATTTCCATAGTACTCATAAGCTGAAGAATTGTATAAAATGCCCACTTCTCTTTTTCCCTATGTCATAGAAGTAAATGGCAGTGGTATGGACAAAGCAACCCTCCCACTAACTCTCAATGATTTCAAAACAGGGTTCACATGCATACAAATGTATTCTGGGTTTTTGGTTTTGGAGATGTTCATTTGTTTATTAGCAGTCCTGCCAAGTTTAGAAACTGAAGCAAAATTGTTAATACAACATATTTAGAGATCTAAACAGCTCGGCCAGTAGAAACTGCAGAAAAGTTTTTGTTTAGACCAGAATCCTTTGATTTATTCTTCAGGGAAATGAGATGGAAATAGGCCCATTCTTTGACTTAGGATTGGACAGGGTGAAAGGAGTGGGTAGAAGTTACTGCAGCAATTGTCAGAAAATATCAGAAGCCATAACCTTACCTTAAAGCTGAAATCCAGGCTCAAGAAATATTGTCTAAACACCAGGGGCAGGTGTATTTTTACCTGAGTCTTAGCACTTTTGTGTATCCCCTTCAGATTTGTGCAGTTTTCCAGCATGTAACAGCTCCTACACTCTTTTTCCTGTGCAGGAGTTTCCTGTAAAAAAGACTGGTTACTTCTGTTCTTTCTCCATGTACAAGGTGACTGGTCTTGTCTCTGCCCCTTCCTGTAGTTTTCTGCATTGAGCTCTGCTTCCTGGCAGGCTCAATGCATCCCAGTGATGATGTCACCACCACTTTCACAGGGTAATAACTAAGTTTAAGAGGGATTTAGTTCACACTAGGTACATTAATATGATTTGTGGCTATTGAGCAATACTTTTAAATGAAGGTTTTTGTGCTTGAAGTTCATATTCTCCAAATGAGAACTGATGAACTTTCCACTTTTAGAATACATCAATCAATGGCTGCAGCTGCTGGTTGAGAAAAGTTTTCCAACATTCCCATTCAACAGATGTCAATCTAACAATCAACTTCTGTCGAGTGGGAAAGGACACACATGGATCAATATATCGGCTGGTGCCTGCTGAACTAGCCAATTCAATCCATCGGTGGCCAGCTTTACACAGCCCTGACAGATAGCATATCCCAATTGTTTACCTTACTTTGCTTAACTACATTTAAATATCACAGCTTGGACACCTCCCTGCCTCCAGGCTGTGATTGGACGGACAGTGAATGAGCAGCAGAAGACTGATGAGATGAGCAGTTCTATTCTGCTCTCAGTATATTCTTTTTCTATTGAATTGACTATTTCTCTCTTAGTGCTGCCCATCCCTCTCCCAGATTGAGTTTTTTTGTTGTACTAAGATTGCTGTAGTAATAATAACACACAACTACAACAATTGGTGTTGTTTTTATATCTGCCAGGAGTTCAGCTTTAAGGCCTGATTCACACTTGTGCAGGTTGCAATTTGCATATTTCAGGTGCATTTTTCATTTTTTCAATACCCATCTTTAAACTGTTAAAGTCTATGGAACCAAAAAACAGAAATAAAACCCTGACCCTTTCCATCAAATGCACAGATGTGAACTACACCCGTAGGAAACCATGTTAAATAGACTATAGTGTGTTTCTGCAAAACTGTAAATGCACTAAAAAATGCATAGGTGTGAACTAGGCCTTAGTGTAGAATGCCTGATGAATTGCATAAGTCTTTACAATCCTTGTTATCTCTGTGAGTTAAAAAGTGAGCCTATCTAGTGTCCTAATCCCACACACACATATGATCATCCTGCACAGTAATGTGGAATGCCAGCTAAAAGAGTCCAAGTCTGGGACCAAATGGGGAATGGTGGGAAATGGTAAAAGCATGTTACCTCTTATTGCTGGCTGAGTGCACACTGGGGTATTTTTCCTCCTACTTCCTGTCTTGTGTACACCATCTTTGGGACAGAAAGTGAGAAGAAATCTCTGAAATGGAAAAGCAGACAAAAAAAAAAGTCACACCTGCTGTCCCTGGGTGGCCACACTCTACAGTATCTATGGAGGGATCCATGGTTGCCACCCAGGCTAGATTTTAAATATGTTTGCCTTTGTTTATCTCCATTACATGGGGATTGATCAGGGCTCAAGTCCTGCGGGAACGCGTGGGAACAGAGTTCCTGCACTTTTTTCACAGCAGGAACTCAGTTCCCTTTGCAGGACTAGAGTAACCGAGAGCAGCCGAGCCGCCCGAGCCAATCCTTCACTAAGCAGCGATGCCCAGCTCGAGTCACTGTCAGGGGCAGGCGAACCTTAGTAATCCTTTATGTTACTGGCCGCTTCCTGTATATGGATTCATCGAGTAGTGTGCGGGTATTCCGTCACTTCCTCGATGCCGCAATGACTCCTGGGAGCTTTTGTCATTGTTCCCAGGAAACAATGCGGAGGTCTGCCGCGAGTTATCGCGGGATTTAGAAAGAACTTGCTTCTTTCTAAATCCCGCGATAACTCGCGGCAGACCTCCGCAATGTCTCTTGGGAACAATGACAAAAGCTCCCAGGAGTCATTGCGGCATCGAGGAAGTGACGGAATACCCGCACACTACCCGATGAATCCATATACAGGAAGCGGCCAGTAACATAAAGGATTACTAAGGTACAGTGGATCGAAAAAAAAAACATGCGGTTTAGTAATTATGCATATGAGCGTATCATTTTTTTATTTTTTTGGTGGGGGAGTGGATCTTGGGTGGGAGTTCCCACACTTTTTTTCCCCAGGACTTGACCCCTGGGATTGATAGAACTACTAGTTTACAGAAAAAGACAAGCTTATTTGGGTTTTTTCAGTTCACAGGAAGTTACAAAGAGACTGCATTTTTGTCAAGATCATCAGGTGTTTTCTGTATTTGCTGAAAATGTTCTTGGCCTAAAAAAAAGAAAACCGTTGCAGCCACCACATCTTAAGACTGGTAAACTGCAACAGATAAAATGTTTTGTTCTTGGGTTTATTTATCCTTTAAGCTAACTTTACTTGCATATCAGTATGTGCAAGTGGCTCAAATGGAACGTTTGAGTTTTTAATTTTATAATTACAATGCAAAAGAACCAAAGGCTTTAGAATCTGCACAACTGTTTATGCACTTTATAAACTACATCTTGCTTTCCAACGCTTTCATTTTAAAGAGCAGCTCCACTTTCAGTTTTTAAATAGAGGTTTAGAAAGTTGGAAATAAAGGGCCAAATTCACAGCTAAATACGTTGCGCCGCGGCGGCGTAACGTATCTGATTCACGTTACACCGCCGCAAGTTTACAGTGTAAGTGCCTGATTCACAAAGCTCTTACCTGTAAACTTGCGGCGGTGTAACGTAAATCCGCTCGGCGCAAGCCTGCCTAATTCAAATGGGGCGGGCACCATTTAAATTAGGCGCGTTCCCGCGCCGAACGTACTGCGCATGCTCCGTCGGGAAAATTTCCCGACGTGCATTGCGCTAAATGACGTCGCAAGGACGTCATTGGTTTTGACGTTAACGTAAATGGTGTCCAGCGCCATTCACGGACGACTTACGCAAACAACGTGATTTTTAAAATTTCGACGTGGGAACGACGGCCATACTTAACATTGGTTAGTCCACCTAGAGGGCATCCCTAGGTTTACGTGGCGTATCTCGACAGAAACGACGTAAAGTTATAGCGACGGGTAACGCGGACGTTCGTGAATCGCTGTAACTAGTCATTTGCATATTCTACGCCGACCGCAATGGAATCGCCACCTAGCGGCCGGCCTAGAATTGCATCCTAAGATCCGACAGTGTAAGTCAATTACACCTGTCGGATCTTAGGGATATCTATGCGGAACTGATTTTATGAATCAGCCGCATCGATACGACAAGCGTATCTCAGAGATACGACGGCGTATCAGGATATACGCCGTCGTATCTCTTCTGTGAATCTGGCCCCAAGTTTCTCTTTAATCTGGTGATGGAAATGTTTCCATAAAGGGGGTCGATATATTTTTTGGGAGAGGCAGAAGCTTGCTGAGGGTCTTAAACAGCCAAAGAAACAGAAAGTACAAGCATATCCAAAGATTCAAAGTAAAACTGTACAGAAAAAAAGGTGGGCTTCTGTTGCTGACCTCCTTCTGAAAATACTAGTTACTTGGGTGCCCGTGACTTTGAGTCACTGACCTAAAACAATCATTGACATTAGAGTGAAATTAGAAGTCTGAATAGTGATAAGAAGTGACAAACTCAGTCGGAACCCAATTCGGCAGAACATTCCCACCGGCCCAATCAGCTGTGGGGGGGGGGGCATTTCTCAGAGGCCCAACCAACCAGGGAATTCCCCTCCTAGCAGCACATAAACTAAGGCGTGGGTATGGTCGTGACATGATTGACCTAATATGGCCATATGGCTAAATTTAGCCAATGTAACAAAAATGAAAATTGAAGCACCATGCCACTGCTAGGAGGTCCAGATACAGCTTTATTCTAATAAAAGTCAGAGGGGACAATCTTAAAGTAGCCAATGAGTTTTGGAGGTCCAAGAATGCCCCTTTTATCATGACGAATCTTGAATCTCCAGTAGCATTGTCTACTTTTTGAATACATTTTATTGAAATAAAGTTGTATCTGGACCTCTTAGCAGTGGTGTGGCGCCTCAATTTCCATTTTTGTTACATTACACTATAAGCCAAGGAGACTGTGGAAATCCTCTAGGGTGTAGAAGCTGTCTGCCCGGGAACCAGATTATTTACATCAACATCAACACTCTAAAATGGCAGTACCAGTGAGATAACCCAATGGGTCCAACACAATTTTTCTACCTTCCTCAAATATTTTGTCAATGTCACGGATCTAATGTGGTCATATTAAGGACATCATGAGCTTACCACCCCTTTTGTGTTCGTGCAGCTGCAGGGTGGGGAATTCTCTGGCTGCAGCTGATTGGGCCAATGGGGATGCAAACATGTGAGAGCTTCCCAGTTCGGAGCGAACCCTGCTCATTATTTGTTGTAGGTCAAGGATGCAAAAAGTATTGGGTTAGCATGGACGCCACCAAGCATTTTTAGAGGGAGAGGTTCGCCAACATGTTCTCTCAGTACAGATTTCCACATTCCATTCAACTTCCTTGGTTGCCATTATCATTTATTTGTGCTAAAAGCAGAGTTGCCTATGAATTTTTTTTCCACTTGTTATGGGGGAATGTTAATTTAATTTACTATGCAGTGTTTTGGAAATTACTCAGGAACTCCTGTAATATAAACTGTTTACTTTTGATGTCAGAAATTATACATTTGTTTGTTGATGCCTCTTACTGTATTCCATTATGAACTTGACTTCCTCTTAGAAGCAGGCAATCTGTATTGTTGCGCTCTCTACTCTGGCAGTGGCCATTTTAGCGAGCCTCAAGAGCCTGATGATCGATATGGAATGGGGAAAATTATTGTATAAAATGTGTTACTATGAGATGATCTGTCTGTGCTGGAACACATGGCTGTATTTTATTTTTATAAAAATAAGGTGTAATATGGGGATGATAAATGAGGTAATCATTTTATATAAAAGATAACAATATCTAATGTCAAATGAAATAAATTGTTTTATTTGTAATAAATGTTTTTGATTTAAAAAAAGTTTGGTCTCTTCTTTTAACTCAATTACTGTATATGTTTTTGTAGGATATTATTTCTATTACAATGTTACCATACCATTAGGCCCTTGTACCCCTGTGCCAAGGAAAGAGGAGCAGCATCAAAATGCAGAATACTGTATATATATATTTTTTTTTATTTAGCTTTGTCCATCTTTGGATATTTGTAAGTAAGACCTTGGCAAAACGTAAAGTGTCATTTAACCTTAAAAAAAAAAAAAGCTAATAAAAAAAGAAATATGCTAGCATAACTTATCTTCTCGCTTCCTTCCTGTTTTTCTTTTATATGCGCAGATTCTTTATAGCAACATTGAATTTGTGAAGTTTGGTGCCCAAAACTTCTCTTTCCAGGATTGTTTTACGGCCTTACAGTGTCTCCTTGAAGCAACCCAGATGTGCATGCTCCCAGTGGTGGTAACTTCATGATCGCCACCTTTTTCAATAAAACAAAACACTTTGAAATTGTTGATGGAATGTAAAAAGTTTTCTGAATGGCACCCATGCTGAGCGGGCAACCTTCTCTATTCACTAAGTAGCAGGACAGCCACTTGGCATGGGACCCAGAAGCTAGTGGAAATCACTGTTGTAGCGGTGCCTACTTCATTGATATCCAGCTTCCACAAGGATCGGCCAGGTGTGGCACGTACATACTTTGATCCAAGCTGGATGAACCTTTGCCAAAATGTTCATGCCTAAACTTCAGTGTTAAATTTTTTGTTATTCTGAAGTAATCCCTGTGTATTTGTGTGTTCCATGTGAAAAGTGTATCTAATGGAAGTGGTTTCATAATTAACAGCTGATTCACCTGCAGCGCACTAATGAGGCAATCTACCTGCATCCCTTTTAGATGTGATTTCCTATTGG
Organism: Rana temporaria; assembly: GCF_905171775.1. Taxonomy (NCBI): domain Eukaryota; kingdom Metazoa; phylum Chordata; class Amphibia; order Anura; family Ranidae; genus Rana; species Rana temporaria. The sequence continues at coordinate 101,152,960 of NC_053489.1, forward strand.
GTATATCTCGCCACAAATGACATTTTTGTTGCAGGGGATGCCTGAAATCTGACTTGTATCTTAGTGCAGACTTCTGGGGAAATCAGTGAGCCAATCACACAAGCAGGAAATTATGTTTCTAGGGGGCATTGTGTACACATTCTGTGTACAGAACACCTCCAGGTAGCCATATTGCATTGCATTTTACATAAAATTATAGAGCTGCAGATTGAAAAGGAACGGTAATGTTTAATAACATTAAATTACAATATGACTTGTGTCGCAATTGTATATGCTATGCTATTTTTTCTGTATTTGCTATTTTTTTCCCCACAAAAGTGGATTTACCCTTTAAGTATTTATAGTATATGCATGTAACCCTGTAAAGTACTGTTTTTTGTCAACAAAATACAATGCAAAAGGGGACATTCTGCTTTAAGTACTCCTCCCCTGCCACATTTGGCATAACATTTTTTTTTTTGGGGGGGGGGAGCGGGTACCTAGTTTTGACTGGTACCTGCTCCCACTTACGCTCGGATTGCCTAGGTGATCTAAGCGGAAAAGCCCTCCCCCTCCCTCCGTGCAGTCTTTTTTGACACGTCACAGGTCCCAGAAGACTGCCAGACCATTCAGGAGGTGCAACACTAGTCCTCCTGTAGGGAAACAGGGGGGCTCGGACAGTAAGGGTTGCAGCGGGTGGGTGATAGAAATTGCAGAGCAGTGCCCGGCGTGGCTTTCCCCTTCTCCCTCCCACCCGCCTTCAGATGGTGGAGGGGAGGCACACACCAGTGTAACAAACCAATAGCGCTGCTCATCTGAGTGGGAGAGAGACTCTGTTGATAAAGTTCCCAGCCTCCCACCACCTCTTTTGCCAATTATCTTTCCTCTGAAACCCTCCCCTTATCCATGCACATATTAATACATACGTGGATGCATCCATGTGGATAGCAAGAATCTTCCAACCAAGGGTTATAGCCCCAATGTTTTTGGGGAACTTAGAGCCCGGTTTACAGTGGGTAACTGATATCAGAGCAAATTTCTGGACAACAAATGTCCCTCCTTGCAGGAATATCCTGACCATGTTAGATCACCCACAGAGAGAGGTATAAATCAATAGCTTTAGCTTGTATATGATTCTAAAGCCAATGTTTTCTGTGGATCAATTATAAAATGTTAGTATGACATGTCAGCCTTAGTATTTGTCTATATTTATAATTAATTAGGATTTTAGATCCTTCAACGAGAATTTGTGTATGCTTACATAAAAAGTTTCTTTTAAATGGTTAATAATCTCATGCAGCTGACGGCAAATGTTATCTAGGCAATGTAAGGCCAAGGTCGGGTCTCTAAAAATAATAAGATAACATTGAAATATAAGAGAGACAGTATACAGGGAGTGCAGAATTATTAGGCAAGTTGTATTTTTGAGGATTAATTGTATTATTGAACAACAACCATGTTCTCAATGAACCCAAAAAACTCATTAATATCAAAGCTGAATATTTTTGGAAGTAGTTTTTAGTTTGTTTTTAGTTTTAGCTATTTTAGGGGGATATCTGTGTGTGCAGGTGACTATTACTGTGCATAATTATTAGGCAACTTGACAAAAAAAATATATATACACATTTCAATTATGTATTTTTACCAGTGAAACCAATATAACATCTCAACATTCACAAATATACATTTCTGACATTCAAAAACAAAACAAAAACAAATCAGTGACCAATATAGCCACCTTTCTTTGCAAGGACACTCAAAAGCCTGCCATCCATGGATTCTGTCAGTGTTTTGATCTGTTCACCATCAACATTGCGTGCAGCAGCAACCACAGCCTCCCAGACACTGTTCAGAGAGGTGTACTGTTTTCCCTCCTTGTAAATCTCACATTTGATGATGGACCACAGGTTCTCAATGGGGTTCAGATCAGGTGAACAAGGAGGCCATGTCATTAGTTTTTCTTCTTTTATACCCTTTCTTGCCAGCCACGCTGTGGAGTACTTGGACGCGTGTGATGGAGCATTGTCCTGCATGAAAATCATGTTTTTCTTGAAGGATGCAGACTTCTTCCTGTACCACTGCTTGAAGAAGGTGTCTTCCAGAAACTGGCAGTAGGACTGGGAGTTGAGCTTGACTCCATCCTCAACCCGAAAAGGCCCCACAAGCTCATCTTTGATGATACCAGCCCAAACCAGTACTCCACCTCCACCTTGCTGGCGTCTGAGTCGGACTGGAGCTCTCTGCCCTTTACCAATCCAGCCACGGGCCCATCCATCTGGCCCATCAAGACTCACTCTCATTTCATCAGTCCATAAAACCTTAGAAAAATCAGTCTTGAGATATTTCTTGGCCCAGTCTTGACGTTTCAGCTTGTGTGTCTTGTTCAGTGGTGGTCGTCTTTCAGCCTTTACCCTGGCCATGTCTCTGAGTATTGCACACCTTGTGCTTTTGGGCACTCCAGTGATGTTGCAGCTCTGAAATATGGCCAAACTGGTGGCAAGTGGCATCTTGGCAGCTGCACGCTTGACTTTTCTCAGTTCATGGGCAGTTATTTTGCGCCTTGGTTTTTCCACACGCTTCTTGCGACCCTGTTGACTATTTTGAATGAAACGCTTGATTGTTCGATGATCACGCTTCAGAAGCTTTGCAATTTTAAGAGTGCTGCATCCCTCTGCAAGATATCTCACTATTTTTGACTTTTCTGAGCCTGTCAAGTCCTTCTTTTGACCCATTTTGCCAAAGGAAAGGAAGTTGACTAATAATTATGCACACCTGATATAGGGTGTTGATGTCATTAGACCACACACCTTCTCATTACAGAGATGCACATCACCTAATATGCTTAATTGGTAGTAGGCTTTCGAGCCTATACAGCTTGGAGTAAGACAACATGCATAAAGAGGATGATGTGGTCAAAATACTCATTTGCCTAATAATTCTGCACTCCCTGTAGTTATAATAAAGTGCTATATATATATATATATATATATATATATATATATATATATATATATATATATATATATATTTATATATATATATATATATATATATATATATATATATATATTTATATATATATATTCAATCGTTTGGGTTTCCAACTTATATATTGAAAAGAAACTGGCTTTCGCATGCTAATAAGTCTGTTGAGTACAAGAGCTTCAAACCAAAGCAGAATATAAGCGCAGTAATAAGTGAGGAAAATAAGTCTGCAGATGAAAGTGGAAAAAGGAATAATACCTTAAGTATACCGCACCTTTTGTTTTTAAATGGTGCACTGCAAATGCAGTGCATACAAGAGATGTTATTGAGGAATTCATTTAATCTACCTGTTAACATCTGCATGAGGTTTAAGGCTCCCAGGGACTCCAGCAGCATGCATGGCACCGCATGATCCTATTATACCCCTCTCCAATGCATCAAACAGGTGCGACGTATGACATCACGCCCTAATGACGCAGAGTGGACGCTATGGAGGAAATGCTTAAACACAGAGGGAACACCGCCCCTCCACCAAGTCTCGCCCCGCGCCGATGTTCGAAAAATATATGGGCCACCACACACAGACACGCCTTTAGGGGCGTGCCCAGCATGGCGACACCATCTGATTCCTCGGCCACCCATCCGCAAAGCATTGACACAGTGGGGGCTGACGTCCCACTGGAAAAAAAAAATACCTCTATTCTGGACACACAAGGATGCTCTTGTTTCCAGAGGAGCTCAGCCAATGGTCCCTAAAAAACACAGGGACCGTGCTGTTGTGGGCCCCTGGGCGTCAGTGCGGGGATCCTTATATTAAATAGGAGGAGAAAACCCGATATTGTGCTCAAAAAGACGCTCTGAATAAAAAGGGAAGAAGGGGAAAAAAGGAATAATAATAAATATAATGGTACCCCCATGAGGGCTGCTGATTGACTCTATACCCCACGGGCTGTCCCAATGTGACCTTAACTGTATAGTGTAAAACTTAGTGAACGATAAAGTAATGGCAGTTCCTTCTTTTCCGGTCTTTTCTTCAGCTAGCTTAATTGTCCTGATATATAAGGTGGTGCAAATAAAGGGTAAACTGTGCCTGCGTGTTATACGCAGGGTGCTGTGGATAGTTTTTCTTCCTGAAATTTCCCTCTTAAAGTTAGGGTGCGTGTTATACGCCTGTGCGTGTTATACGCCGATAAATACGGTAATTCTCTTATGAAGGAAATGCTAAGTCTGAGAATCCGACTGTAGAAAGATGCAATAGATACCCATCTGAGGGACTACAAGTGTCAGCGACAGTCTGGATAGCAGGAAATCAACTTATCAATAGCTCAGTCAATTACTTTGATAGGCAGATGCGCTCTCACCACTATGAATCCTCAGCCACCTGGTGTACTTCGTCCAAAACCTCACTTGATGATGACTCTGTGAAAGAAGATGGCGCTGTTACACTAAACGGCCGCTCCCGACAGTCTGGCAAATGCAACTGCTTCAAATGCTCTGAAGTGTGGGCCGATCAACCTGCTCGACTAGCAGGGCTGTCCTCCAAAGATCCCTCTTGGGCAGATGATCCGGCTCTCCACAGTAGGCCGCAGTCTCTCACTCCCGGTCACACACAGACTAGGCATGAGCCGAACACCCCCCTGTTCGGTTCGCACCAGAAACTGCGAACACACCAAATGTTCGTGTGAACTTTAGAACCCCGTTAAAGTCTATGGCACTCGAACGTTTGAAATCTAAAGTGCTAATTTTAAAGGCTAATATGCAAGTTACTGTCCTAAAAAGTGTTTGGGGACCTGGGTCCTGTCCCAGGGCACATATATCAATGCAAAAAAAGTTTTAAAAAAGGCATTTTTTTCGGGAGCAGTGAATTTAATAATGCTTAAAGTGAAACAATAAAAGTGAAATATTCCTTTAAATTTCATAAAGGGGGGGGGGTGTAAAGTGAGCATGTGAAATAGCGCATGCTTCCTGTACTTAGAACTGTCTCTGCACAAAGTGTCATTTCTGAAAGAAAAAAAGTCATTTAAAACTGACTTGCGGCTATAATGAATTGTCGGCTCCCGGCAATTCAGAGAGAATTCATTCATAAAAAAAAAAAAAGCGCGGGGTCCCCCCAAATTCAATAACCAGGCCATTCAGGTCTGGAATGGATATTAAGGGGAACCCCGCCGTCAATTAAAAAAAAATTACGTGGGGTTCCCCACAAATATCCATTCCAGACCCTTCTGGTGTGGATTTTAAGGGGAACTCCACCCCAAATTTAAAAAAAATGGCGTGGAGTTCCCCCAAAAATCCACACCAGACCACTTATGCGAGCATGTAACCTGACCGACCGCAGAAAAGAGGGGGGGACAGAGAGCCCCCCCCCCCTCCTGAACCATACCAGGCCACATGCCCTCAACATGGGGAGGATGTTGATGGGGACATCCCCACAACCCTTGCCTGGTGGTTGTTGGGTTTGCAGGCGGGGGGCTTATCAGAATCTTGAAGACCCCTTTAACAAAGGGAACCCCCAGATCCTGGCCCCCCTATGTGAATTGGTAATGGGGTACATTGTACCCCAACCATTTCACGAAGGAAGTGTAAATAGTTGTAAAAAACACGCACACCGTGGAAAAAAGTCCTTTATTAAAAAAAAAAAAATCCAGCGGTGGTAATCTTCTCTCGATCACCGCTCCAACGTTGTCGGTATCCAGCGACGGGTGATCTTCTCAACGAGATCATCCGGGATCCAGAGCGCAGCATCGCCGGCCGCCTGTGTCCACCGGAGACAGCCCGGCGAATGACGCTGCTGAAGCTATGACATTTCTTATATTGGTGAGGCGGGGCCACCCGTCACGTGACCCTGCCCCCTCTGACGCAAGGGGGAAGCCTGGGCTTCCCCAGTGATGTAGCAGAGGGTGCGTCAGAGGGGGACGGGGTCACGTGACGGGTGGCCCTGCCTCACCTATATAAGAAATGTCATAGCTTCAGCAGTGTCATTCGCTGGGCTGTCTCTGGGGGACACAGGCGGCCGGCGATGCTGCACTCTGGATCCTGGACGATCTTCTCATTGCTGGACCGGAGAGGAGATCACATATCGCTGGATACCGACAACTTTGGAGCGGGGAGCCGGGATCGAGAGTGGATTACCACCGCTGTATTTTTTTTTTTTTTAATAAAGGACTTTTTTCCACGGTGTGTGTGTGTTTTTTTTACAACTATTTACACTTCCTTTGTGAAATGGTAGGGGTACAATGTACCCCATTACCAATTCACACGGGGGGCAGGATCTGGGGGTCCCCTTTGTTAAAGGGGTCTTCCAGATTCTGATAAGCCCCTCGCCTGCAGACCCCCACAACCACCGGGCAAGGGTTGTGGGGATGAGGCCCTTGTCCCCATCAACATGGGGACATCCTCCCCATGTTGAGGCCACGTGGCCTGGTATGGTTCAGGAGAGGGGGGCGCCCTCTGTCCCCCCCTCTTTTCTGCGGCCGGCCAGGTTATGTGCTCGGATAAGGGGTCTGGTGTGGATTTTTGGGGGAACTCCACACCATTTTTTTTTTAAATTTGGGGTGGAGTTCCCCTTAAAATCCACACCAGACCTAAAGGGTCTGGAATGGATATTTGGGGGGAACACCAGGTATTTTTTTTTTAATTGACGGCGAGGTTCCCCTTAACCACTTCCCGCCCGGCCTATGGCCGATTTACGTCCGGGAAGTGGTTATGAAATCCTGACAGGACGTTCTAGAACGTCCTGCAGGATTTCATGCCGCGCGCGCCCGTGGGGGCGCGCATCGCGGCGATCGGTGATGCGGGGTGTCAGTCTGACACCCTGCATCTCCGATCTCGGTAAAGAGCCTCTGTAAAAAAAAAAAAATGACAGAAAAAAAAAAAAAAAAAAAGCATAAAGAAAAAAAAAAAAAGATGCCAGTCAGTGCCCACAAATGGGCACTGACTGGCAACCTGGCAAAAATCAGTGCTGCCACCCCAGTGTCCATCAGCGCCACCCCAGTGTCCATCAGCGCCACCCCAGTGTCCATCAGTGCCACCCCAGTGTCCATCAGTGCCACCCCACAGTGCCCATCCATGCCCAGTGCCCACCTATCAGTGCCCATCTGTGCCACCCATAAGTATCCATCAGTGCCGCCCATGAGTGCCCATCTGTGCCGCCTATGAGTGCCCAGTGCCACCCATGAGTGCCCATCAGTGCCGCCTATGTGTGCCCATCAGTGCCGCCTATGTGTGCCCATCAGTGCCGCCTATGTGTGCCCATCAGTGCCGCCTATGTGTGCCCATCAGTGTCGCATACCAGCGCCGCCAATCAGTGCCACCTCATCTGTGCCCGTCAGTACTACCTCATCGATGTCCATCAGTGCCATCTCATCGGTGCCCATTAGTGCCGCCATATCAGTGCCCGTAATTGAAAGAGAAAACTTATTTACAAAAAAATTAACAGAAAAAAATAAAAACGTAATTTTTTTTCCAAATTTTCAGCCTTTTTTTAGTTGTTGCGCAAAAAAAAAAAATCGCAGAGGTGATCGAATACCACCAAAAGAAAGCTCTATTTGTAGGGAAAAAAGGACGCCAATTTTGTTTGGGTACAGTGTAGCATGACCGCGCAATTGCCATTCAAAGTGCGACAGTGCTGAAAGCTGAAAATTGGCTTTGGGCGGGAAGCTGCGTAAGTACCTGGTATGGAAGTGGTTAATATCCATACCAGACTTGAAGGGCCTGGTTATTGAATTTGGGGGGACCCCACGTTTTTTTTTTTAATGAATGAATTCTCTCTGAATTGCCGGGAGTTCAATTCAGCCGACAATTCATTCTAGCCGCAAGTCAGTTTTAAATTACTTATTTTTCCTTCAGAAATTACACTTTGCGCAGAGACAGTTCTAAGTACGGGAAAAATGCGCTATTTCACAGGCTTACTTTATACCCCCCCTATTTACAAAATTTAAAGGAATATTTCACTTTTATTGTTTTACTTTAAGCATTATTAAATTCACTGCTCCCGAAAAAAATGCAGTTTTTAAACCTTTTTTTGCATTGATACATGTACCCTGGGGCAGGACCCAGGTCCCCAAACACTTTTTAGGACAATAACTTGCATATCAGCCTTTAAAATTAGCACTTTAGATTTCTCCCTAAGACTTTAACAGGGTGTTCCGCGGCTTTTCGAATTTGCCGCGAACACCCCAAATTGTTTGTTGTTCGCCGAACAGGCAATGTTCGAGTCGAACATGAGTTTGACTCGAACTCAAAGCTCATCCCTAACACAGACCTCCTGCTGGCAGTTGAATGGCGTCCAGAGAGGGCAAACACAGGCCACACCTGTCCTTTTATCTGGCTACCCAGCAGGCTGTTCTGTAACATCTTGCATTGTGGGTCCGTGGCTCGTCATTGTGGGCTTGTAGTCCTCAAACTGATTTACACAATAATGCCCTGTACACACGATCGGTTTTCCCGACAGGAAAAAAGTCCGCAGGGGAAAACCAAGAACCTGCTTGGTAGCTTTATCCTCCTACACACGGCTGGTTTTCCTGGAAGGAAAACTGCCATAAGAGCTTTGGTTGTGAAACCCGGATATTAGTATGCTTCACCGCAGGCTTTCCCCATAGAAAAACTGCTGGCTTAAAAAACTTCGGGAATCCCGGCAGGAAAAAAGAAAACATGTTCTAATTTTTCCCGCCAGGATTCCCGGCGGTTTTCCTGTTGGGAAAACTGCCATGGAGCATACACACGGACAGTTTGCCCATCCAAAAGCTGTCATGGCAGTTTTCCCGACGGGGCATAAGAGTCACTTCCTCATGAAACTACACATCCCACAATGCATCACTGTTCATCTTTTAACCAAAAAGAAATATCCTAATAACGTTCAGTGGTCACCAGAGGGAGCCAAACCCTTTACTAAATAAACAATAGATAACTTAATATGGTAACTTTCCAGTAGAATTCCTTTGGCTACACAAAGATAAAACTGGAATTAGTCAAATTTGAGGTATATAATGATTCAAAATGCATATGGGGATCCTGCCAAGAACACGGTGCATCTTTACAATAGTACATATATTCAAGATATTATACAATTTAGCCATGTGAATAAGTATATTATATTGAGCTATTATCTGGTAATTTCTGCCAAAAGCCCCTCTGCACAAAAAGGGGAAATATTGGATGGGATTCAACAGAGAACCCCCCCAAAAAAGTGTCTTATTCCAGATCAATGGCGCAGCATGGCATCCATAGGAAGGTTAGGAAACCAGGTTGTATGGAATTACTCCAAACTTATGGCACTAGGAAACTGGGATGAAATAGAAACACAAAATTGGGGTCGGGGGGACTATAGAAAAGGCTTGTAACTAATGCCCTCATTTAAACCTGGACTTCTAGTTGCCTGTAATATGTAAATCCACTTTGCTTAAAGCTGTAATCGTTTTGTGTCGATACCGCCTACACAACAGGGGTTAGGATATGTTCTAAGGCAAAGAAGCCGATCATTTTCAAATTGTGACTGTGGTACAATCCCATATGTCTTCTAATAGGGGTTTCCATTTTACACTTAGAAATCACAGAAACATGGTCCCTGATTCTGCAAAAGAAAGGGCGCTTTGTTTTGCCCACATAGAATGCTTTACAACAACACTTCATTATGTAGACCACGCCAACAGATTGACAGGTAACTCTGTATCTGGGCGTCCATGAAGTGTTGTTGGGGAATGGGGAGACCAATATTTGTCTGTGGTTAAGCTAGCATGGTCGGGAGATTCCTGCCGGAGGGACCATCGTTGTCCAGAAATTCACTCTGATATCAGTTACCCACTGTAAACCTGGCTCTAAAGCCTCGTACACACGACCGAGGAACTCGACGGGCGAAACACATCGTTTTCCTCGTCGTGTTCCTTGTTAGGCTGTCGAGGAACTCGACAAGCCAATTTTCTCCATTCCCGTCAAGGAAATAGAGAACATGCTATCTTTTTGGCTCGTCGAGTTTCTCGACAGTTTCCTCAACGAAAATGTACACACGGCAAAAAAATATCTCCCAGCAAGTTTCTTGCTGGTTTTTGCCGAGAAACTCGGTCATGTGTACGAGGCTTCAGTTCCACCAAAAACATTGGGGCTAGAACCCTTGGTTGGGAGATTCTTGCTATCTACATGGATGCATCTACGTATGTATTAATATGTGCATTTTAATATGTCTTCATGTAATTTTCTTTATATAAACTATGTTGTATAAGGATTTTTTCTTTGCTGACTTATCTTTGTATCTACTGATTAGAAATAAAATCCACATACTTTCCTGAAGAAGCCGGATGGCAAAACATGTAGAATAATTGCGTGGAAAACTGTATGAAAGAAGTGATTTATTTCAATGTTACTCTTTTTGTAATAAAAATATGTATTCTTTTATTAAATTCAGTGTGTTATATCTGTTTGTATTAACTAGCACCTTTAACCACTTAACCCCCAGACCATATTGTTGGTCAAAGACCAGAGCACTTTTTGCGATTCGGCACTGCGTCGTTTTAACTGACAATTGCACGGTCGTGCGACGTGGCTCCCAAGCAAAATTGGCGTCCTTTTTTTCCCACAAATAGAGCTTTATTTTGATGGTATTTGATCACCTCTGCAGTTTTAAGTTTTTGCGCTATAAACAAAAATAGAGCGACAATTTTGAAAAAAAATAATATTTTTTACTTTTTGCTATAATAAATATCCCCCAAAAATATATAAAAAAGCAATTTTTTTCCTCAGTTTAGGCCGATACGTATTCTTCTACATATTTTTAGTAAAAAAAAAATTGCAATAAACGTTTATTGATTGGTTTGCGCAAAAGTTATAGCGTTTACAAAATAGGGGGTCGTTTTATGGCATTTTTATTATTATTATTTTTTTACTAGTAATGGCAGCGATTATCGATTTTTTTCGGTACTGCGACATTATGGCGGACACGTTTGACACATTTTTGGGACCATTGGCATTTTTATAGCGATCAGTGCTATAAAAATGCATTGGATTACTATAAAAATGCCACTAGCAGGGAAGGGGTTAAGTATGTTCCCTGGGTGTGTTCTAACTGTAGGGGGGGGGGTGGACTCACTAGGGGAAATGACAGATCGCTGTTCATACATTGTATGAACAGACGGTCAGGCATTTCTCCCCTGACAGGCCCGGGAGCTGTGTGCCACTGGCGTCTCATGCGCGTGCGCGCGCCACCGGCGTCTCGTGCGTGCGCCACCTAATGGCCACTTCAGGGAGCGTCGTATAGCTACGGGCTCTCGCGCAGGGGAGCCGACCTGCTGCCGTATAACTGCGGCGGCTGGTCGGCAAGTAGTTAAAGTCCCTTATCCCCCAATATGGTTTTTCATTTCATGGGCACAATTGAAAGCTATCCAAAGACCGGAGGGACACCATACATGTCAGATTGTGCCTCACCGCAAAACCACGCTGCAACACCGAGGCACAGTAACACAAATACAGTCTCCCTCCGCTGTTTGCATAGCATTAAATCGTGGCTGAGAAATGGTATCTCTCGTCGAAAAATTCTGCGCATGCGTGGACACTTTTTTACGGGGGACACATATCTATAGAACCCCGGCTGTAGAAGTCATCGCCATCAGTGTGTTCTCCCGTCCTATGGGCAGATTAGGCACTGAACACATTGATCGAGGGATTTTATTTACACTGCATACAGGATGGTGAGCAAACTGATAATGATGTTTAAACTTCTGTAAACTCCCATTAGATATGAGTATGTGATATGTTGTTAGTAATAAACTTCAGCTGTTTCTTTAGAGCCATTTGTGCCAGAGTCCTTATGTTATCTTTGCAAGAATTAGGCTGGTCAGGATATGAGCTTCACAGACCTACTAACCATGTATTGTCCTCCTGTGCTTGAAAAATTTACTGTTAGTATAGTTTTTTTTTTTTTGGCACTTAGTTATATCTTGTAAACCCCTGTTTTACTCATAAAGCAATGATCACATTTTTTCCACACCGGAAGAACACTGGTCACTGCTAGGACTGCTTGCACCATGTTCCCCAGTCTCCATCTCCTGTAGTTTGTCTGCAGTCTCTGATCATCTCCTGTATCATGTCTGCAGTCTCTGATCATCTCCCATATCATGTCTGCAGTCTCTGATCATCTCCTGTAGTATATCTGCAGTCTCTGACCATCTCCTGTAGTATATCTGCAGTCTCTGATCATCTCCTGTAGTATATCTGTAGTCTCTGACCATCTATCATGTCTGCAGTCTCTGATCATCTCCTGTAGTATTTCCGCAGTCTTTGCCCATCTCCTGTGGTATGTCTGCAGCCTCTGATCATCTCATATAGTATGTCTGCAGTCTCTGATCATCTCCCGTATCATGTCTACAGTCTCTGACCATCTCCTGTAATATATCTGCAGTCTCTGATCATCTCAGACGCTTTTTTCCTTTATTTTTACTTTCTTTGAGCAGGGTGGTGCTGACAGGGCCTCCCAAAGAATGGCCTTTATCTGATTTAGCAGGAATCAATCAAAATTCGATCCATATATTACCAGCTTAAAGTGGAATTAAATCCAACAGCAAACATTTATTATATTACAGCTTACCATTTTACATTTTTATCTGGTGATCCAGCTGGTGTGTCTGTTGTTTTGCAAAAGAACAAGCTCTCCAGAACAATGACAATGGGGCTTACAATGATCAGCTATTATTTATGTAAAAATTCATCCCCAAAAGATAAAAAAAATGTTAGCTTTAACCACTTGGCGCCTGCCCACCCTCAAATGATGGCGGGACAGTGCGGCTCTCATTCTGGGTGGACGTCATATGATGGATTGCACAACCATTCTCATGCGCCCGCAAAGGCATGCAGCGTGACGGCTGGGCCGTGTTGCTAAGACACGGCGCGACCTGATCTTTGTAAATCACAGCCGGTCACATGTAAACACAGAAATGCCGGTAATCGGCGCTCCTCACCTCACACTGACAGAGGGTGAGGAGAGGAGAGACGATCAGCGGCATCTCCTCGCAGAGGACATCTAGGTATGTAATCAGGGCCCTGATCATCAGTGCCCTGATTACAATTAAGTGCCCACCAGTGTCAGCAATCAGTGGCCATTAGTGATGCCAGTCAGTGATGGCTATTATTGCTGCCCATCAATGCCCATCACTGCTGTCCATCAGTACCACCCATCAGTGCTGCCTATCCCTGCCACCTATCTGTGCCCACCAGTGCCGCCTATCTGTGCCCACCAGGGCCGACTATCAGTGCCCACCTGTGCCACCCATCAGTGCTGCCTATCAGTGCCACATATCAGTGCCACCTATCATTGCCAATAAGTGCGGCATATTTGTGCCTCCTCATCAGTGCCACCTAATCAGTGCCCATAAGTGCCGCCTCATCAGTGCCTCCTCATCAGCGCCCATCAGTGAAGGAGAAAAATTACTTATTTACAAAATTTACTGACAGAAACTAAGAAAAACTTTTTTTTTTCAAAATTTTCTAGGATTTTTTTTGGGGAAAAAATAAAAAACCCAGAAGTGATTAAATACCACCAAAAGAAAGCTCTATTTGTGTGAAGAAATCTATAACAAATTCTAATCTTTACAGTGTAGCATGACCTCACAGTTGGCAAATTCAAAGTGTGACAGCGCTGAAAGCTGAAAAATGGCCTGGGCAGGAGAGTGTGGATTCAGGGCCTCTCATCCGCTTGTGGCTGTGTTCAGGCATACTACAGGAGATGATCAGAGACTGCAGATATATTTCAGGAGATGGTCAGAGACTGCAGACATACTACAGGAGATGGTCAGAGACTACAGATTTACTAACGGAGATGGTCAGAGACTGTAGACATGATACAGAAGATGGTCAGAGACCGCGGACATAAAACAGGAGATGGTCAGAGACTGCAGATATATTTCAGGAGATGGTCAGAGACTGCAGACATACTACAGGAGATGGTCAGAGACTGCAGATATACTAACAGAGATGGTCAGAGACTGTAGACATGATACAGAAGATGGTCAGAGACTGCGGACATACTACAGGAGATGATCAGAGACTGCAGACATACTACGGGAGACGGTCAGAGACTGCAGACATACTACGGGAGATGATCAGTGCCCTGTATTGAGATGGTTAAAGGGTAATAGCAAATAAAGAAAAAATAATATAGCGCATATAATTGTGACACTAATCATATTGTAATTGAATGGTATTAAAAATTACCTTTCCTTTTCAATCTGCAGTCACTGTCATTTTCTGAGGATGCATTGCAATATGGCTACCTGGAGGTGTTCTGTACACAGTGGGCCGGATTCAAGAAGCAATTGCGCCTGTGTAACCATAGGTTACACAGCGCATTTGCTTACTTGCCCCGGTGTAACGAGTGCTCCTGATTCAGGAACCTCGTTACGCCGACTGCAGCCTAAGATCTGCGCGGCATAAGGCTCTTATGCCCGCATATCTTAGGCTGCATTCTTGCGTTGGACGCTAGGTGGCGTTCACGTTGTGCTCAGTGGGCCAGATTCATGTAGATCAGCGGATCTTTAGATCCGCTCGATCTACGTGTTTTACGATCCGCCGGTGCAATTTAGCGAGGCTAGTGCAGTATTCACAAAGCACTTACCTCGAAAATTGCACCGTCGGATCGTAACTCCCCCGGCGAAATGCAAATTCCGCGGCTAGGGGGAGTGTACAATTTAAATCAGGTGCGTTCCCGCGCCGATTTAACTGTGCATGCGCCGCCGGCGAAATTTCCCAGTGCGCATGCTCCAAATGACGTCGCTAGGACGTCATTGTTTGCGGCGGCTACGTATTTCCGATCGACTTACGCAAACGACGTAAAAATTTGAATCTCGGCGCGGGAACAACGGCCATACTTAACATTAGCTACCCCTCATATAGCAGGGGTAGCCATCCGCCGGAAAAAGCCGAACGCAAATGACGTAAAAAAAAAGCGACGGGCGGTCGTACGGACTTGAATCGGCGGTTCTCCTCATTTGCATATCCGACGTGTAAAAAAAAGCGACGACACCTAGCGGCCGGCGGTAGATTGCAGCCTAAGATTCGACTGGTGTAAGTCACTTACACCAGTCGGATCTAAAGGGAGATCTATGCAGAATCTGATTCTATGAATCAGCCTCATAGATCCGACCGGCTGGACTCAGAGGTACGACGGCGGATCAGGAGATCCGCCGTCGTATCTCTTTGATGAATCTGCCCCAGTGTATAGTATGCAAATTGCATACTAACACCGATTCACAATGTTGCGCGAGCCCTGCGTACGCAATTTACGTCGTTTACGTACAGCGGTTTTCGCGCAAGGCTGCTCCTGCTATTAGCAGGGGCAGCCCATGTTACGTATACCCGTCGTTCCCGCGTCGCGAAATTCGAATTTTACGTACTTTGCGTAAGTGAATCGTGAATGGCGCTGGACGCCATTCACGTTCACTTTGAAGCAAATGATGTCCTTGCGAAAGTTTCCCGACGGAGCATGCGCGCTACGATCGCGCGGGAACGCGCCAAATTTAAATGATTCCCGCCCCCTACGGGATCATTTAAATTGCGTGCTCTAGCGCCGGGCATTTTGCCGGCGCGCCCGCGCAATTCACGGAGCTTCTGCTCCGTGAATCAAGGGCAGCGGAGCAAATTTGCGGGGGCGCAGGGCAAAAACGTTGCGCTGCGCCTCCGTAAATAATGGGCAATTCTACCTGAATCCGGCCCAGAGTGTGTACTGACCACTCCCCAGAAATATATTTTCCCGCGTGTGTGATTAGCTCACCAATTTTTCCAGAAGTCTGCCTAAGATACAAGTCAGATTTCAGGCATCCCCTGCAACAAAAATGTAATTTTTGGTGATATACTTCCAATAGAAACCCATCTAAAGGGATGCAGGCCCAGCAGATTTCCTCATTAGTGCCCTGCAGCTGCACACCTGACAGTTAATTATGAAACCACTCCCATTAGACCCACTGAGCCCAGAATCACAGACAAACACAGAGGGATTTCTTCAAAAATAACAAAAGGTAGGAATCTGCAACAAAGTTTATATGCATAACAAAGTTATAATCCTTGCAATGTACATAGATCACCCAGAAGGGAATGTTTTTTTCTCGACAAAAGTGAAATTAAGTGAAAGACATTTCCCATTTCAGTGAGCTTTCATGCCAAATGAGATAAGAATTGTAAATAAGAATTAAAAATTAAAACACCCAACTGTACTTTATTCTGTGTCGTACGACTACCATACAGCATGCCTGTGATGTGAGGACCATTATAGAGAATTACTGTTTTCCATTTCAAACATGCATAGTTCAATACAAATTTATGGAAATAAAGGATAAAAAAGCCAGGGGTGCTGCCATGTATTATACCAATACAAAGTTCCTATTTATAAAAAAAAGTGACAGCTTCCATTTTCTTCCACTTGACACAACTAGAACATCATTTGTTCTTGCTGTTGTAACACAAATACAACATAATTCTCATTCTTCCAGTAAAATACTATCTATTTCTAAATATCGTTTGCATTACCAAAAGATAACATTGAAATGTCGTGCTGACGCTACAGAAGAGAAGCATTGGCCGATATAACTGATAAAGAGGAAAATGTGTTGTGACTCTGGCTGCTGGGATTGTGAAAGGCCTGGAGCTATTTGTGGTGCATGTGGAGCACACTGTGGGAAACACAGGCAAGACCAAGTTGCACCTTACACTCGGTAATAGTTAAAGTGGTTGTAAACCTAGTTAAATAATTACTTAGTAGGTGAGGTTGAAAAAAGACACAAGGCCATCAAGTCCAACCTATATGTGTGAAGGATCAGGACGACATGGATGCAAAGCGCCATGAGGCGATTCAGTTCGCATTTGTAGCGCTATACAAGTTACTCACTCAATTACTCACTCAATCACTCACTCACTCACTCACTCACTCACTCATCTGTCAGTATTACATTATATATGTTGTAAAATATCAGAGACACAAAGTGACACTGATCCCCAGCACTCAATCTATATAGTTCAACTGCACTCCAGCTGCTGCTATAAATTAACTAAGAATATTAAAGTGGTTGTATACCGGTAGTCCATTTTGTAACTTTTACCTATAGGTAAGCCTATAATAAGGCTTACCTGTTGGTAAAAAATCAACCAAAGACAGAGCCGGGAAGACGGCCGAGAAGCCTGTCCGTTCATGGCACGGGACTTTCAAGGGGTCAGGTAAGTAAAGGGGGGAATGGGGAGCATCTAATCGGCAGATAGAATGCATTAAGGTGGAAATACTTTTACCTTTACAACCCCTTGAAGCTGTTCTCCATTAGACAGGAAATACAACCTCAGGAAAAAGGGTGGAGCATTACACAGAGAGGAAGTGTGTCATAGATCAGACAAAAGAAATACATAAAACTGTGCATTACCACAAAAGGTCACTAGATGGCAGCATGTAAACAAAACATTTACATCCATAGAAAATGGTTAAGAGAAACAGTATTATATATAACAAATCTATGCCCATTGGGCAGCACACTCCCTGTCTGGCATTGTAAATGTCACTATATACATCAGAACGGTAGTGATGCAACTGCAAATAACAAACAGTGTAATTTGCCTTGATGTCTTGAAGACCTGAAAGACATAAAAGAACATGCATATATATGCAACAATAATAATGCATTAAGGCATCAAGAAGTGTCACCTAAAGTTCAAGACACTTTCTTCTTGAAGTCACAAGTAGGATCCAGCAGCGTAAGCAAACAAGTTCATTCTCCAAAGGACAAGAGCAGAAAAAGTTCTGTGACAGGTCTGATGAAAGTCTTTACGGTCCCTTGTCTTGAAACCTTCACCTCCACCTTGCGTACCTTACCGTCATCACTAGGAACGCTCTTTACAATAAATCCCATAGGCCCCTCGATTCTTTCAGCTTGCTGATCCTTAAGCAGAACCAGGTCTCCAACTTGGAGGTTAGGGTTCAGATCAGTGGCAAAGGTCTTGACTTCAGGACAAATCTCTGGATCTTTGTAGACTGAAGACAATAGCTGTGGTTTCTTCTGGATGATCCAGCAGGAATTCAGGGCCTGTTAACCAAGATGAACTTGCCAAGACACTTGCAGACAATGGCCTGGTGGCATGATCTGCAGGGTTAATTTCAGATGGAACATAATGCCATTGTTCAGGTTTAGATGATTTCCTGATTCTCTTTACATGGTTGCTGACATAGACGTAGAAACGTTTAGTATGGTTGTATATGTAGCCTAGAACAACTTTGCTGTCTGTGTAGAATTTGATGTCATCTATCTTAATGTCTAGCTCACACAGTATGAAATCTGCTATTTCTACAGCTAGGACAGTCCCACAAAGTTCAAGCCTGGGAATCGTATGTTCAGGCTTTGGTGCTTATTTAGCTTTCCCAAACAGAAACCCTATGTGGGCTTGATTAGAAGAATCTCTTACCTTGAGGTAAGCGACAGCTGCTATGGCCTCAGTAGATGCATCTGAGAAGATGTGAAGCTCTTTCCTTTGACTTGTAGCAAGGGAGGCAGACGTGTAGCAGCGTGGTATATGGATTCCATCTAAGGCATGTCGAGATTGTTTCCAGGACTCCCACTTTGAAAGCTGGTCTATTGGTAGTGGAGCATCCCAATCTTTAATAGTCTCTGAGAGCTGTCTGAGTAGGGATTTGCCTTGTATGGTGATAGGAGCTATGAATCCCAATAGATCGTATAGACTGTTCACCACCGACAGAACACCACATTTGGTAAATGTCTTGTCTGCTGAGCTAACTTGAAAGCCAAAGGTATCTTTTAATAAGTCCCACCATAGGCACAGACTTCTCTGTACAGATGGTATGTCCATTCCAAGATTTAAGTCTTTAAACCCTGTGGCATGATCGCCAGGTTGAAAGGCTTTCATAACAGCAACACTATTTGAGGTGTGATGGAGTTAAATAAAATAATTATTTGGTGTTAATGTTACTTTTCTCCTAAACCACTCAAATATTGCTTTTCTTTCTGATATTGTTTTATTTATTTTATTTCTTGAGCCATATATATATATATATATATATATATATATATATATATATATATATATATAGATATATAGATATATATATATATATATAGATATATAGATATATATATATATATATACATGTACATGTTTTCGGAAATAGTCCCTCACCCGCTGTTGCAACATACGGTTTACGAAGGACTGCCCTTGTTGGAGAAAGGGAGTATGGCGTGGACGCTCGACACTTGAGAGAGACTTCTATGTGGATGATGGACTTAAATCTCTGCCAATGGATGTAGAAGCCATAGAACTGCTTCGAAAGACACAAGGTATGCTTTCTGAGGCCAACCTCAGACTACACAAGATTGCCTCTGATAAGGATTGATAACCTCTGGCACAATTCCAGAGCATAAACCATTCTGCCTCTGAGTCAAATTGTGAAAGCATGCAGAAAACGAGGTACAATCTGCTTCTTTCTGTGTCCGACCGTCAAGAAAAGGAACCTTTATTGTTACAACAGCTTTATAGACAAAATTACATCATTCATGTGAGCACAACTGATTTGTTTAGTCCATATATGGATTTCCTTTTTGTGACGTTGCGGTATTCAATCATCTCATTATCCATGTTGTTGTCACGGTGCCACAGAAACCTTAGGAAGTTCCTATGGTCTTCACGTACAATGAAGCAATGAAACATTTATTCAATGTCAGCAGTTATGGCAACTGGCTCTCTTCTAAACCTCATAAGTACACCTACAAGGTTGTTGGTTAGGTTGGGACCAGTGAGAAGAACATCATTCAGGGATACGCCTTGATGCTTGGCACTGGAGTCAAATACTACCCTGATTTGCTTTGGCTTACGTGGATGATACACTCCGAAGAAAGGCAGGTACCAGCATTCATTGTGTCTTTGAAGTGGTGGAACTGATTCAGCGTGATCATTGTCGAAGATCCTTTTCATAAAGGTGATGAAATGATCCTTCATTTCAGGCCTGTTCTTTGGTGTTCGCTGAAGTAAGTTGACGAAAGCAACGAATGCAAACGACGTAAAACATGACCGCCGGGCGCGCGTACGTTTGTGAATCGGCGTGAGTATGCAATTTGCATACTCTATGCTGACAACTACGGGAACGCCACCTAGCGGCCAGCGTCAGAATGCAGCCTAAGATACGACGGCATAAGAGCCTTATGCCAGTCGTATGTTAGGCTACAGTCGGCGTATCGAGCTTTCTGAATACAGAAAGTTGATACGCCGGCGCTACTTAGCAATTACGCTGCGTATCTATGGACTTGTTTTTTTTTTTTTGTGTTTTATTTTGTTGGCAAGTTATGTCAACTTTGTTATTTTTTTTTGGACTTGTTTTATTTATTTATTTTTTTATTTTGTTGGCAAGTTATGTCAACATTTTTTTTGTGTGGGTGTTTTTCCTTTTTTTTATTATGGTTTACCAAGTTGGCACACCAAATGTCGTCGTCGTCCCCCCCCCAAGGAGTTTGTGTCCTTTGTAAATGACACATAGTATTTTTTAAAATGTTTGATGCCTAATCACCACAGTATTACAACTCAATAGACAATGTTTTTACGTAAAGAAAAAAGCCATTTATTTAGGCAAATCCAAAAATTATAATGAACTAGAACGGCAGCACTTGAACATACATGCAGACTTGTGTTCCAGACTGAACAGGCAACATGGTCAAACCTTCAGGAGCACATACCGAACATTATATAAAGAACCCAAAAAACAGGAGCAGCAGCAAGTGAGCCAATGGAGCCCAAGCTGTAATAGTCCAAAACAAGTCCATTTTTTGGGTGAATCAACTGGAAGGCAGGGAATCACCTTCTCGTCTTCCTTGCAACCTTCCTTCCAGGCTGCCTTGCAGCGGAATTTGCACGGACCCGTCCACGGACCCTTGCAGGTGGGGATGATGTGGCAGCAGGAGGAGGTCGCAGGTGTTGAGCAGGCCGTTCTGGGTCACTAAGCTCAGTCTGGCTGGTCAGCTGGCCCCGGTGCATCCACGAAATAACCTGATTGATAAGGTCCTTTGCCAGCATCCTTTGCTCCTCCCCCGCCTGGCTGAGTTTGTGCGCGATTGAGGTGCTGTAGGCCTCAGTGGGGTTAGGGGGGGCCTCATTAAGATACTAGCCTCCCTTATCATCTCCAGGCTCTCGTCCTCCACTTGTCTCATGCGCCTCCTTCGGCCTGGTTGCCTCATCTGGAGGGGAGGAACTTGGCTGGTGGTGCTCAGCCTGGGCCTGGGGACCTGCTGACCTCCACTGGGCCCAGCCTCCTCCTGGCTGCCACTGACCCCTTCCGCCTGGCTGACATGTTCCTCATCAGGAGCTGCCACCTCCTGGCTGGTTTCTTCTTCCTGTGTCAAAAAAAGGGACATGTTGTAATATTTAGCACAATCAAATCACACACATTTTCATGCTCTAGACTGGTTTGTTTTTTATTCATTTAACTTGAACAGACTCTCCTTCTGACCCCTGCACTTGGCATCCCTGACACCTATTTTTATGCCCACGACTTGTGTTTTATTTTCCAAGCTTGTTTTTTTGTTTACAATATCAACTCAATAAACAAACAATAATTAGCAGCCAAGAAATATGTTGTAAACTACTATACCTCATCATTGAAGATTCGCAGATCTGGGTCTATGTCAGCCAGCCCCTCGGCAGACTCTGCAGGGGTGTGGGGATCCGTGGAAGTTCCGCTGCAAGGAAGTGTGGAAGGAAGGCTGGAAGAAAGACTTGAAAGTGATTCCCGGCCCTCCATTTGATCACCCAAAAAATGGAGCTCTTTGAAGTACCACAGCCTGGGCTCCATTGACTCACTTGCTGCTGATCCTGATCTTTTTTCTTGGTGTTCTTTATATGTTTTTCGGTATGCGCTCCTGAGGTTTGACATTTTATCCTTGACCATTTCACCTGTGCAGCCAGGAACCCAAGTTTGCATATATGTTGCTATTTGATCAAGTGCTGCCGTTCGTCTGTCTTTTTTGTAGTAGCAAGGGTCCTTGGAATTCCAGAGGATTGGCATTTCCCTATATTTGTGGATCAGCCTAAGGATATTCTGTGGTCCCTGCAATTGATCCATTCTTTTGAAGGTTTTATTTTTAATTTTAGTCTAGATTAACCAAAAAAAAACACGATTTAAAAAAGGCTCAGCTTTGTCATTGTCAGAATATGTGCTCAAACATTTTTGAGCTACTATACAAACACAGTGTCTCCTGCTGCTAAAATGCTGGCCATCTCTGCCCCATTGTTGTACCAAAAAATGTTTTTACATGCAGACCCTTTGGTTCCATTTCACAAAATACGTGGCATCTATAACCATCCCCAATTATTATTAATGATAGCATTCATCAAGGCACTATTTCATGTGTAGATATCCTGCCCCTCAGCATTGATGACATAAGACACTTCCTAATTACCTCTGTCCAACCAACACAGAACAATACTTGCATGATCTGAACACACCAGACAAAATCTAAAAAGAGGTAGAGCATTCTTCACATCTAGATTTTGTGATGTGTCCAAGCATTTGTAGAACCAAATACCATTTTGGTCCCCAAGATACATAATAGTGTTAAAAGGGTGCAAACAACAGACCAAACCCCCATCCCATGGCTCTCAAGTTTCTAGGCCTCTGCTGATCCCATGTTGTTATTTCTTACCTTCGTCTCTGTAGCTCCTTGCTTAGATCGCTCGAATAATCTCCGCATAACCTACGTAATCACGTTGTTTTCCTTTTATACACTCTGCGTATGCATGAAACGCCGCCCTCGTCACCTTTGCCATGCCCCTAATCAATGTGAAACGTAAAGATATGGCGTTAACTCTGTAGCTTCTCTTAAAACGCTCGAATAATCTCCGCGTAACCTACGTAATCACGTCGTATTCATTCTATACACTCCGCGTATGCATGAAACGCCGCCCTTGTCACCGCCCATGACGGAACATTTCCTCTTTTCCACGCCCCTAATCACTGTGGGAAGGAAAAATGGCGATGTCACACGAGCGTGCACGAAACTCTCAGGCCGAAAATGAAGGGACAGAGGCAGGAACGTCCCGATCCAGGCCCAAGCGCTATAAGGCCACTAATATGGCTTTAGAAGAAATGGTGGAGTTAGTTGACATACTGCGGAGGAAGGACTACGACGGGGAACATGGCCCATACAAGACCCCTAACCGCAGAAAGGCGGACATTATGGACAAGATGGCGAGGCGAATGAAGGAAATGTTTGGTGTCACCAGATCAAAAGAACAGCTCAGGAAACGTTGGTCCGACTTGAAACTGCGGGAGCCACATCAGTTGAAGAAGATCAAGAAAATTATTAAGAAAAGTAAGTCCTTTTATTTTTTTGGGGGTCAATTGTCTTGATTAATTTGTTGACATGTATATTTCTACATCTGTCTCCTTGGCCTGGTTGTACTTTTGAACACATGTTGAAATTGTATGTGTTGAAAGAAAATACCTATCTTTTTCAACGATCGTTAATAGTAAACATCGTAACATCACATCGTTTCTCCGAAATCCGATGTTGGTCCAGGAACAACACACCTGGACATGGCTATCTGGCAAAAAACAACGTTTGTAAACATTGTGTAAAAGCTATTTTTTAAACTGAAATTAAGAGAATGTGAAAGGCAAACAGGATTCATTCTCAACAGTGATAATAAGCAGCTGTTTTCCCATCTGGAATCAAGAGCACCTGTGTCTCCCCCAAAAAAAAAAACTTTTTTAGGGTCTCCGAGAAAAAAAGTTTAGGGGGGACATCCATGTGTGTCACTTCGCTAAAAAGGGGCAGGATCAGAGCTTGGGCTAGAAGTGTAGGTTTGGTGGAAGAAGACAAAACAATATACTAATTTAAAGCCTCTTCTAAGCAATGTGTGCGATTTCTGCTCTCCAATATCTGTGTGCTGATGAGTATACCTTTTGTTTTGTGTTATTTAGGGGAAAGAAGACGACAGCATTTGGAGGAGGCAGGGAGGGCCAGACACGCCAAAAATAGACCATCTCGGCATGTGGAGGAGGAGGATGTGGAAGGAGAGGAGGAAGGAAGAGAGGAGGAAGGAAGAGAGGAGGAAGGAAGAGAGGAGGAAGAAAGAGAGGAGGAAGAAGCCATTTTGGAAGTAGGAGTTATGGAAGATGAAGGGGAAGTTGAGGAAGAAGAAGTCGGATTTATGGAAGAAGGTGGATTTATGGATGAAGAAGAAGCCGTTATGGAAGATGAAGGAGGAGTTGTTGAAGATGAGGGTGAAGTGGTGGAAGAAGGAGGATTCATTGAAGATGAGGGTGAAGTGGTGGAAGAAGGAGGAGTCGTTGAAGATGAGGGTGACGTGGTGGAAGAAGGAGGAGTTGTCGAAGACGGAGAAGTTGTTGAGGTGGAAATGAGCAGACCATCAGGTCAGTGTCACCCCAGCTTTATAGGGCAAAACAGATGTAGATAGGCCTGCAAAATATTACATTTATTTTATTGCTTATTTTTTAGGGGATGAAGATGGTGTTCTGCATTTTTCTCGTGCAAGTGCACAAATAATAATACAGCCGATTATGGAGTGCAGCACAGAGATGGACAATATGCGGCAAAGGATGTTGGTCATTGAACAGAATTTTAAAAATATAATCGACATGATGGGCCATATTGTCAACAATACGCCAAAATTTGAAGATGCACACACAGTGTGGCAACATGTGCTATCTGCCATCACAGAATATCGATTGTCTGTGCTTTGTGGGTACAACCCCCTCCTCGATTCTCAAGTAGTTGAGAGGAAGGGTTTGCTCCCACAAAACACAGACATTGATCACCCATGATGACAGATAGTACATGTGGCCATTTGTCTGTGTTTCTCTGTTGAAGAACTGACATTTGGCGAATTAACACCGAATGTGTGCATCTTCAAATTTTGGCGTGTTCCAGTGTGAAATCACACCATGACTGACTGTTGTTGTGAATAGAGAAAAGTTTGAACTTTGTAAGTTCTATTGCTTGTACATTTTAACATTTGTAATTCAAAAAAAGTTGTGAAAATCAACAACCAAAGAAAAAAAAATTAAACACAAAAAAAATAAAACTAAAAAAATAAAATAAATACCAAAAAAAAACTAAAAAAAAAGATATATATTTGACACTAAAAAATATCGTCCTAAAAGATCTATATTCTTGAAAAAAAAAGATATATTTTCAAATAAAAAAAAATTACCAAAAAAAAATCATACTAAATTGTTTAATAAAAACTAAAAAGCCATGTTTTCAGCAAAAAAAACGAATTTTGGGGGTAATGAACAAACTGCAAATAAAAACATTGACATCAAAATCTGAAAAATGAGTGGCTTCTTCTTTCTATGCTCAATACCCATTTTGTAGATGAGTGAATAATGTGCAATTGTGGTTATTTACTAAAACAGGAGAACTAAATTTGTCACTAGAAGTGCACTAGTTATTTGGAGAACCAGGAAGACAGATAAAAAAAGAAAAAGCAATAATGACAAACAACTGTATAAAGTCCAATGGTCAAATTATTTATTAGTTCTGTGAATATTTCTTTCTTTTGGGGGCCGAACTAGAAAGAAATATGATCAGGCATAGCAATGGCCCCCCGACCCATGAAGTACTCAACATATTTGTCGCGTACCTCACGAGCAGATTGGGTGGCCAAGCCAGCGCGACCAGTGTCCAGACCAGGAAGGGTATCTGAGGGTAGTCCTGCCTCAGCACCGATGTTGGTTAGGTACGCCTGGGAGTGCCTGCGTAGAAAATTGTGCAAAATGCAGCAGGCAAAAACAACTGTGTTCAATTTATATTCTGCCAGGTGTATCGCTGTCAGGAACAGGCGGAACCGGCTGGCGAGTATCCCAAAGGCATTCTCGACTACCCTCCGAGCTCTGGCCAGCCGATAATTGAACACCCTCCTCTCTGAGGTGAGGGTCCTCTGGGGAAAAGGCAGCATGAGGTGAGGTCCAAGCCCAAAAGCTTTGTCCGCTAAAAAAACAAACGGAAGTCCTTCCACATTGTCTTCATCCGGTGGCGGTTCCAGACCACCAGTTTGTAGACGCCTGTAGAATTCAGTCCGCGCAAACACTCCCCCATCAGACAGCCGGCCGTTCTTCCCCACGTCCACATACAAAAATTCGTAGTGTGCCGACACCACCGCCATCAACACGATACTATGAAAACCTTTATAGTTAAAATAGTAGGACCCCGAACAGGGTGGCGGCACTATGCGGACGTGTTTCCCATCTATTGCTCCACCGCAGTTCACCACACCGCTGGGCAAATTGGGAAGCCACAGTCTGCCATTCCTGTGGCGTGGAGGGAAGCTGTGGGGACAAACAAATAAAGCAAATTAGTAATTTGGCACATAAACATTGCAAACATAATCCTACAAGCATCCTTGTGCAACATTACAGTATTCAAATTGCGTCAAAAAATTGTGCAGGGAGAATTTCGGCCTACAAATATATAGGCCCACTTAATTAATAGACTCCAAACCCCTCTGATGGGGAAATAAACAGTTTTAGGGGGGGGGAGAACTACAATGGAGTAGCCCAAAAAATGCCAAGAAAAATATAGGCTAGGTGTGTTTGTCCCTAGGATAGCATGCTGGACAGGTTAATAGTGGGTAAGGTAAAAATATGCAGGTAGGCCCAAAAATTAAACAGGGAAAGCTTATATCAACATGCATAGGGAGAAAAGGGAACGTTAAACACACAACATATTAGAATCATGGTTATTCTGTAAAACAAAAAATAATAAAAATACTTTTGCACACATTTTTTTTTTTATCTTAAGTTCTTTTTATTTGATTTTGAGATGACTTATACATCAAGCAGTTATTTAGACAGGTAGCCATCTAGCATTATACAAACAAGAAAAAAAAACAACACACTACAATCAATACTAAACATATTCTTAGCCTGTATAATCAGATGTACCTGATATCTACTAAGTCTTCTAGCCCTATATCCAATCTGCCCCCCCTCCCCCCACCCTCCCCCCAACTACCTAATGGAGCGTACTACCCCATTAGTTAATCCACTGAGCGAACAGGCGAGAACAGAAGAGAGGAGGTGGCCGTACTTTACCCTTGTCTCTTGTGTTGGTAATAAAGGTCACATACCCTATATCGCCGATTCCCATTAGAGCACCCATCAACCCCGCTCCCGCTGCAATAGGTGACAGCCACTTCTAACGGGAGAGGGGGGCGCGTTACCCTGGAGGCACTTCCTCTAGTTCCATCCTCATATGTTCCACGCCGCCCTCTGCCACGGCCCCCATATACTAGTGAATTTCCCATAGTTCCCCTGTCTAGTAAAATATACTCTCTCATTTGTGATTGTTAGTTTCATAGTCGCTAACCAGTTTTCTACCGACGGAGGCGTCTGGGCCTGCCATTTTTGGGCTATCGTTTTTCGTGCCTGGAAGAGGCATCTCAATATAGCTTCCAAGCTGCCTTGAGGTGCTCTTATATCTTCTATACACCCCAGAAGACAGGTCCTGGCCACTGGATTGAGGGATGTTCCAAATACCTCGTTTATCCTCTCTATTATTTCTACCCAATAGTCTTAAAGTTTGGGGCACTTCCAGACCATGTGAATTAGATCCCCTTTATCTTTGCATCTCGGGCATTCATTATTTTGTCTCCACCCCAGTTTAAACATTTTATGCAGGGTATAGTATACCCTATGCAGTAAAAACAGGTGGGACAGTCTTTGCGCAGGGGCAATTGAGACCCAGGCGCATTGTTGGAGAATCCTCTCCCACTGTTCAGATAATATTGTTCCCAGGTCTCTTTCCCACGCTGCTTTACTCTTGACCTGGCCCGCTCTGCTT
Source organism: Rana temporaria (assembly GCF_905171775.1). NCBI lineage: Eukaryota > Metazoa > Chordata > Amphibia > Anura > Ranidae > Rana > Rana temporaria. The sequence continues at coordinate 101,180,739 of NC_053489.1, forward strand.
ATCGCACTAGCACTCAAGCTGTTGTATGTTGCTGTTTTTAAGCCCTTGGCAGTTCTTGCCCTGATTACTTTAAGAAGGACGGAGATCTGGGTCCATACAATTGTTTTGGAGCTAAATTGTGCTTGAATAGCATGGCGGACCTGCAGATATTTGTAGAACGTTTTGTTAGGAATATTAAATTCTCTTGATAAATCTAAGAATGATTTTAGGGTGTTACCCTCAAACAGGTGCTTTAAGCGAGTTATACCTTGACACTTCCATTCTCTCGATTCTTCTATGCTTGTTATTTCCTGTAGATTATTGTTTTTCCATAGGGGGGAGAATTCTGTTTGGCCACTATATCCCAATAAGGTCTTTATTGTATGCCATACTTTAATAGCCAATTTTATAGTTGGGAATTTATGGGGGAAATAATCTGCCTCTAGGGCTTCCACCAACAATTTATGGGGATTACCCGTTAACATCAAGCGGCTAATAAAGCCGTCTCCCTCAGTGGTTCCACACCCCGCCAGATGTTGCAGTTGTGACGCAATAAAATATAGCTTTGGGTGTCGAACCGCCATACCCCCTTCTTTTACTGGTAGCTGGAGTGTTTGCAAGCTTATCCTGGCTTGGCCTCCCCTCCATATAAGTTCTCTAAATAGTGATTCTATGTTCTTGAACCATTTATATCCCAGCCATAAAGGTGCATTATGGAGCAGGTATATTAATTGCGGCTGCCATATCATTTTAATTAAGTTGCATCGTCCTGCTACAGACAGGGGAAGTCTTTTCCAGATATCGCATTTATTTTTCCACTTTAATAACAGTGGATCAAGATTTAAATTGGCATATTGGGTGATATCTTTCGTTATCCAGATCCCTAGGTATTTAAATTTTGTGACCACGCTTAATTGAGAAGTACCTGGCAGGAGCTGGAGATCGACTGGATCCAGTGGTAAAAGGGCAGATTTTTCCCAGTTAATTATCAAGCCTGAGAAGTTACCGAAGTAATTTACCAGTTGTATCACTTTGTCTAGAGTGGTTTCAACATCCCCCAGAAAGAACAAAATGTCGGGGCGCGCATGCGCGGGATCGAGGAAGATGGACGCCTGAACTCCTCGCTCCGCGCCGTCGGATCCTAATACCCGGCAGATAAGGCACTATCGTCGCTCCCTGACACCGCAATAGCGGCTCCCGGGGCTGCGGATCTTGCAGGGCTCGCGGTGGGCATGTATAATACGCCCAAGAACCGGCAGCGGCACCGCTCGAACCAGAGGGCTTCTCCAGCTGCAGGGAAGGGGAGGGGGAAAGGCAGAGCTAAAATGGCGCCTGAGCCTCCGGAGCCTGATGACTCCACGCAGCTCTCAGAGGACAGCCTGCAGCAGTTTCCAACGGACTTGGTAAGTCCTGCGATGATAGACTCTGATGCCCTGCTTCTCAAATTTCGTTCTATAGTGAGAGATGAAATCACCACAGCCTCCCGCAAACTCTCTGCTGACCTAGTGAAGGGTCTTAAAGAGCTAGGCCACCATGCTAACCAGCTTGAACAGCGTATGGACCTGGCGACGACAGTTCTGGAGGGGCATGAGGATGAAGTTGATAAGCTGCACGCAGAACTGGTGAGCCTGCAAGATAAGCTAGAAGATGCAGAGAACAGGGCCCGCAGGGACAACCTCCGCGTTCGCGGACTCCCTGAATCCATCACGGACCTCCAGGGGACGGCCACGGCCTTCTTTCAAGAGCTTGCACCTGACATTCCCCTTGAGCGCCTAGAATTTGACCGCATCCACAGGTCTCTGGCCCCGAAACCAACTGAGGGTCCCCCTAGGGATGTTATTATTAAATTTCACTTTTACCGCACTAGGGAGAGACTTCTGCGAGCTGGGAGAGACTGCCAAGATCTCTCCTTCCAGGGTAACTCCCTACAACTTTTTGCAGACCTTTCCCCGGTCACCATCGCTAAACGGAGGAACCTTAAGCCCTACCTACAAGTTTTGCAAGCCCAAGGTATCAGATACAGGTGGGGGTTCCCCTTTAGACTCTCATTCTCACATCACGGCCATCAGTTCCATGCTTCTACTCTGCCAGAGCTGCGACGGCACTTCCAGGAGCTACAGCTTGACATCCCCTGGTCGCAGAAGGAGTCGTCACCCTCCTCAGCCCGCCCGGGACCCGCAGGACCTTCTCGCAGGTCACCCCAGATGTCTCAGTCGGGCTCTCAGGCCCTTCGCTCCCTTCAGGCACAACGTTTTCAAACTGTGCCCACTGGCTGACGAATCGGATGGGACTTGTTTTATGGTCTCTGAGAGTCTATGGGGGCCCCTCGACTTCGAGCCCCGTTTTTTTTTTGTTTTTTCTTTCTTTGTGAGGAGCCCTCGCTCCCGCTGTTTACTTTAGATGCAGGCCCACATTGAACTTCGGCAATTATTTTTGTTCATCACTGTTCACCGGCAGACCCCTGCGTCCTGACTTTGCTTGCTTAAATATTATTATATCCCTTTTTTCTGCAGGCCCTCGACCTTGTGTTGCCCCACCTGTGAGATGGCGGCATTGGGTTGCGGTACTCTAGATCTACACTGTACTCAGTGATTTTTATGTTTATGTTGTTTTCTTTTATTTTTGCTTCACAAATATTTGTGTACATGTTTTGTGCGGATGTATGACATTGACTGTTTGCGGGAGGGGGTCCCTCCGCGGTGGGTTGGATGCTCCCGGACGTGTCTGTGGGGCCCCCTGCTCATTGCGGACGGCGGGGAAAAAAGAATAGAAAACCTTTCTACTTGGGATGTAGCCCGGGGCTCCGGGCTTTGGAATTTGCCTTTCTTCTCCGCCCAGGATAATCATTATGTGGTTGTGTTTGAGATTATTTGTCTGCCTACCATTGCTGGTCTATTGGCTGCGCTTAGGTCGCCCACCTTGGGTCCCCTCGCATGTGTGGGGGTGTCCCTGGACGTTAGTGTCTGACCTCAGCAACGCGGTCATATTATTATGCATTTTTTCCTTTTATTTTTTATTTTTATTTTTTTTTGCTGTCTATGCTTTGTTTGTATTATTCATTCAGGGAAAAAGTAATAGTTGTTCTTGTGCACAGTGCCTATTTCAATTCCAGTTAACATTATGGTTTTAGTCAACTGCCGGGTGGTTCCGATGGATCACTGCTCCCCCGTATGTGCCGGAACTTGGTCAGGGCGTTAGCCCTGGCCAACCTCCGACCCACTAGTGGGCCTTTTGACCCACTTGCCTATGCCGCTATGCTGGCAAGAGCTTTACAGTTCCGAGTATTGCTCGGTCTTTTCTTTATGATTTTTGTATTCTTTTCTTCTACTTCTCTATCTGATTTTCTTTGCCTCTTCCCCTTCTATTTCCTCTATGGGTCCGCGGGGTTTGCGTTCAGGGGTACTACTTTAGGCTCCTTTTTATTTCCCCGATGACGCTTAATTGGCTGTCCCTGAATGTTCAGGGTATGAACTCCCCCCAAAAACGTGTGAAAGTTTTTAAATACCTTAAAAAACAACAGATAGACATAGCGTGTCTGCAGGAGACTCATTTTTCATCCACTTCATGTCCGAAATACTTTGATGCACAATATCCCCAGGTTTTTTTTGCTAATGGTCCAGCTAAACAAAAAGGGGTGCTAATAGCTTTTCGGAAGTCGGTCCCTTTTAGTTGCACTAGACAGATAGCAGATCCGGAAGGCAGATATTTGTTGCTAATGGGTACTATTCAGGATACTGAAGTCACTATCGTGACGTATTATGCTCCTAATTCTACTCCTGGACCCTTTCTGACCCATGTCTGCAGTCTTCTGGCATCTCACCGAAAGGGAACCCTTCTTCTCGCGGGCGACTCTAATCTTGCTCTTTTCCCTCTTTTAGACAAGTATCCGTCGGAAAACGTCGCTCCCTCCTCTGATGCTAGGAAATTTACTCGTGCCCTGCAGGAGAACGATCTGGTCGATCTCTGGAGGGAACTTCATCCCCAAGGTAGGGACTACACGCACTATTCTCACCCACATCACTCCCACTCCAGAATAGACCATGTGTTTATGTTGAGGAAACATCTCCCCTTGGTAGTATCCACTTCTATTCTAGCTGCCCCGTGGTCAGATCATGACCCCGTTCTGGTAGTGTGTCGCTCTATTCTTAGTAGGCCACCTTGTTCCCCATGGGTAATGAACGATTCGCTATTGTCGTTCAAAGAGATTAGGGAGGACATTCAAAGGGCTTCTGAGAATTATTTCCGTACCAACGCTGGTTCGGTTTCATCCCCTGTAACTCTCTGGGAGGCATATAAGGCGGTCCTTCGGGGCCACATTATTCAGATAGCATCGAGACGAAAGCGTGAACGTGCTCAGCGACAGCGTGATCTAGAAGCCCGTTTGGACTCACTTTCTGTTGCGTTTAAACAATCCCCTACTCCTGCCAGTCGCAAGCTTTTGGACCAGGCCCGCTCTGAGTTAGACTTATGTCTCACGGACGGGGCTGAGCGTGTGTTGCGCTGGTCCCGCCAGAAGTGGTATGTTAAAGCGAACAAGCCGAATCTAATGCTGGCCCGTAGACTTCGTACATTTGCTCCTAAAATTACTCCTATCATGCTCCGTACCAGACACAACATACTTACTGGTAACCCTGAGAAGGTTTTGGAGGAATTTCGTTATCGCCTAACCAAATTGTACTCCGCTCCTGACCATACAGGCGGCCAGGACACGGACAGTTTCCTTAACAGCCTCCAACTCCCTTCGTTGTCAGAATCTCATGCGACACTCATGGATCGGGACATTCAAATTTCGGAAGTCCTCCAAAGTATCAAGGATTTGAAAGTGGGTAAACGACCAGGACCGGATGGCTATACGGCGCTGTATTATAGGAAATTAGCTGACGTTATTGCCCCACACCTGACAGCAATGTATAATTCTGTTAAACAGGGCCGGAACTTCACTTCGGACCTGCTTACGGCTAATATCGTCATGATTCCTAAACCTGACCGTGACCATTCCTCTTGGGCCAACTTCCGACCCATTTCATTGATCAACATAGATATGAAGATTTTAACTAAAATTTTGGCCACCCGCTTGAACTCTTTTCTTCCCCGTTTGGTTAAGAAGGATCAGGTTGGCTTTGTGCCCAGGAGGCAGGCAGGTGATGCTATTCGGCGGATTTTACAACTGCAACATGTAGTCCAGAAGCGCTCGTTGGAGACTATGCTGCTATCTTTAGACATGAACAAGGCCTTTGACACTTTGTCCTGGCCTTATCTCATGTCGGTTCTTCGTCGTTATGGCTTTGGTGCCTCGTTTCTACGGTGGATGGTGGCCCTTTATGACTCCCCTAGGGCCAAAATTAAGTACTATGGCTTTGAGTCGCCGCTGTTTCACATCAGTAGGGGCACGCGTCAAGGATGTCCACTCTCGCCACTACTGTTCATCTTGGCTTTGGAGCCTCTGGCGGAGGCGATCCGTTCTCACCCCGATGTCGGCGGCATTGAGCTTGCGGGTTCTTCCCACAAGGTTTCATTGTTCGCCGATGATATTTTGTTGACATTAACCTCCCCCAGGATCTCTCTTCCTAATTTGTTTTCTCTTTTGGACTCCTTTGCCTCCATCTCAGGTCTTCAGGTTAATCCCCGCAAATCCAAAGCGTTATCAATTAATCTCTCCCATTCACTCTTGATGGACTTGAAATCTTCCTTTTCTTTTCAATGGCTCACCTCGCTACCCTATTTAGGAATTCGTCTTACTCCTACTTATGAGGGAATGTTTCGGGCCAATTACCCACCCTTGCTCAAATCTCTGTCGGAAATGCTTTCCTCCTGGTCCCACCTACCATTATCATGGTTTGGCAGGATAACGGCCATTCGAATGTCTTACCTCCCTAAACTTCTTTATTATTTTAGGGTCTTGTCCATCTCTGTCCCCTCGCATATCTTGCGCATACATCAGCGCAAAGTTTTACATTTCATCTGGGGGAGTATTCGCCCCAGAGTTAATAGGCAGGTCCTATATGCCCGGCGGGTAAACGGTGGCCTTTCGGTCCCCAATCTGCAGGCTTACTACACGGCAGCTGGCATTGCCCCGCTTTCCCATCTTCATGACACCTACCAGATGCCACTATGGGCCGTGTTGGATCTTGTGGACACCAGTCCACTACCCATCTCTTCTTTGCTGTGGCTTCCTCCTGCCCAGCGCCCGAAACCATTAGGACCATGCTTGATTCATTCCCTGCACTTATGGGACTCAGTCAAATATTCCGCTGGCCTGATCTCTCCTCACCTCCCATTGTTAAAAATTCTTCACTGTCCATTGTTTCCTCCGGGATGTGAAAATCCAGCACAATTTTCCTGGTGGACCAAGCATAGTTTTACAGATGTTCACTCTCTGTTTACCCCCACTAGAATACTGACTTTTGACGCTTTGCGTTCTTCTCATGATATTCCATTGAGGGAACACTATAGATACATACAATTGAGGCACTTTCTTCAACAACTCATACGGTCCAGCTCCACTCCATACTCTCTGACTCCTTTTGAAAGCTTATGTAGAGCTAGACCCCATTCCCCGGGTACGATATCTTTGATTTATTCGTCTATAATTTCCACTAAGACACCTCCACTTAGGGCCTATCATTCCCAATGGGAAAAGGAATTGGGGAGACAGTTGGACCTGGAGGACTGGAGGGCTATGACTATGGCCCTCTCTAAGTGCTCTAGAAACGTCCTTATATTAGAGAATGCTTATAAAGTGTTATATCGGTGGTACTACACACCAGCTAGATTGGCTCGATTCATTCCAACCTATTCCCCGCTTTGCTTTCGAGGCTGCTCACAGGAAGGCTCTATGGCACACATTTGGTGGTCTTGCCCGAGGGCGTGCAGACTATGGGTCAGAATTTATACCATTCTTCGTAACATGTTTCATATAGATCTTAAAAGGGATCCCTTTGAAGCCCTCCTCGGGAAGCCTATTTTGGCTCAGCATCTCTTTACTGCAACTAAGTTGACCATCGCGAAAGCTTGGAAATCCCCTGCGCTCAGTTATGAAGCGGTAAAGAATCGTATGAATGAGGTCATGGTAAATGAGAAATTGACTGCTATCCTCTTAGATACGCATGACAAATTTCTCAGAGTCTGGCGGCCATAGCTCGCATACTCTCAACCCTCCCGATTTGATGACACGCTCCTTATGATCTGATGCTCACCTGTGTGCACGCCCCGTGGACCCCTCCTCTCTTCCCTTTCTCTCCCCCCCCCCTTTTTTTTCTCTTCTTTTCCTCCTCTCCTTTACTTTTTCTCTCCTTTATACTGGACTTTATTTCCCTTTTCATCGTTTCTATCTTCTTTTACTTTTTTCTAGGCATTCCTTCCACAATTTTATTTGGCCTTCAGGATTTGGCTGAGCTGAGATGGTTGTAATTGTAATCTCATAGTTATTGCACTTTATTTCTGATATTTTTTTTTTTTTTATAAGGAATTTTGTCTGAAGGAGACTTCTTTAGTTGCACAGCTTTGCTGACATGACTATGCTGTGGTTTTTTGACCATGGTCGCCCTATCCACCCAGAGACTTTTGATGGGTAAACCTTGTTTTTTTTTTTTTTTTTTTTTTTTTTTCCATCTCGTTGTATGGGACATTAGGTTTGTTACCAGGGTGTGTGATACGGGTCTCTTTGTGTCGTTTTGTATTATCGTTTTTCCATCACCTTGTTTGTCTACTGTACGATGTAACCATCTAAAGAATTTGTCGTTATATGCTGGATTTTATGCCAATAAAACTTTTTGTAAAAGAAAGAACAAAATGTCATCTGCAAACTTGTCTTCCCCTTGGTGTCTTCTAACCCCCATTATGTCCGACCTCGCCCTGGCCATTATTGCAAGTGGTTCCATGGCGAGGGCAAACAGAAGGGGGGATAGAGGACACCCCTGCCTCGTCCCTCGCTCCAGCTGAAAAACTTCCGATATCTCATTATTAATTTTAATTTTAGCTCTTGGCTCGCTATATAGTAATTTAACCCATCTAAAAAAGCGAGGTCCGAAGCCAAATTTCTCTAATACTTCCCATAAATATCTCCATTCAAGGCTATCGAATGCCTTAGCGGCATCAAGAGATAACACTGCTCTGGGCCTCACGTTATCAGTTGGTATTTGTGTATTTAAAAAAGTTCTTCTTATATTAATAGTTGTTGCCCTGCCTGGTATAAACCCTGACTGATCTGGGTGGATAAGCTTGCTAATGAATCTATTTAAGCGAGTTGCTAAAATTTTGGCTAAGATCTTAACATCGGTAGGTAACAAAGAAATAGGGCGATAAGATGAGGGTAGCAATTTTTCTTTCCCCTCTTTATGAATTACTATGATAGTTGCTTCCAGCATTGAACGGGGAAGAGTACCTCCACTCTCAGCCCCCTCCAGGGCCTTCAACAACTCTGGTAGCAAAATCTCGCCAAATTTCTTATATACCTCGATAGGTAGTCCATCCGGGCCAGGGGATTTCTGGTTTGGCATCGAGGTTACGGCTTGCTGAATTTCACTTAAAGTGATTGGTGCTTCCAAGGCCTGTCTGTCCTCGTCTAGCAGGGTAGGAACTGTTATTTTCTAAAAAAACAATTCTATTGCTCCACTCCCAGCCCCCCCTTTAGATTTATACAATTTTTTATAATATTCACAAAACGTTTGTAAAACCACCTGGCCTTCCGTAGAAATTTCTCCCGCTATTGTCTTTATTGCTGGGATATTTGACAGGGGGGAGTTAGTCCTACTCAGAAGGGATAACATCCGCCCTACCTTCTCTCCCTCTTCAAACTGGCACTGCCTTTGTAGAGTCCGCTTGTGGGGCTTGCTTCCCCCGCTTCCAGGCAGGCATCCGATCGCTCTCAGCACCGCAATCCGAGCCCCGCTGCCACCGTGCCTCCTCACGACCAATCTGCACCCGCTCTCCAGGTAAGAAGAGAGGGGCGCAGCCACACTAAGACAGGGAGAGGGAGGCGAAAAGGAAGCTGCTACGCTCAGCGGGACACAGAGTGCGGGCGCAGCCGGGCTCCGAGCCCTGGTAAGGCTTCTGGTGATACCGTGGGGAGGGAGGAGGTATCGCTCAGGTCACTCAAGTCCTGTAACCATCAAAATAGCGCTTATGCTTCCAGGCAATGTTAATGGCAAGTGCACAGGGAGAGAGAGCAGAGAGGGTCACACGCTCACTCACTCCACCATGCTCTCCTACATCCGGTCACGCCCCCTGCTTCATCGGATATCTGTGGGCGATACATTTGACTAAAGGCCTGATGAGATGAGCTGCCTTGGCTGCACACATTCTTAAAAGACAGATTGTGAGGTTAAAAAGAGGAAACTTACCTTAAGATACTCCCCCTGCAGAGCTTGTATGATGGCAGAACACGTCTCCGGTATGATGATCCCAGGCGCCTGGGGAGAGGTGCCTGTCAAGAACTTGAGGTCCTGCAGGCTCCTCCCTGTTGCCAGGTACCGCAACGTGGCAATAAGCCTCTGCTCGGCCGTGATGGCTTGGCACATCACAGTGTCCTGCCTCGTGATATAGGGGGACAGAAGATCCAGCAGACGGTTGAAAACGGGGTTTGTCATACAGAGAAAGTTCCTATAGTCATCAGGATTATTCTCCTGGATTTCCCTAAGCAGAGGCATATGAGAGAACTGGTCACGCTGGCGCAACCAATTCTTGGTCCAGGAACGCCTCCTCCCCCTGTTCCTGGCCAAACTACTGGATCGATGAGCAAATCCAGAAGCAAGCCCATATCCAGCACCAATTCGCGAAAATCGACGCTGCTGCTCCATCATGGCTTCAAACCAGCCGGCTGGTCAGTCAAGAACGCACTCCAACAGAAAGTACCCCCAAATCCAGCACTACCTGCAAAGAACGCGCGTCAAACTGATACGAGCGGACAGGACGCAACTGAAAAACAGGAAAGACCTGAAAGCCTGTACCTGTTTGCCAACTACGATCCCGCAAGCACACGCACTGAATCCGAGAATACGACCTGTTAAAGCGTGGAGATCGAAAAGCGCGAATCGGCTCTAACCAAACCTTCGCTAACACGAGGGAACAAGTAACTAGCAAAAGCGGAACAGAGGGCGGCACCGTTGACTTTGGTCTTTCACTTTATAGTGACGTCGTACGTGGTTTACGTGCCCGCATTCTGGTCCGACGGGATTTTTGTCCGCTGGTGTGTACAAGCCAGCGGACCAACAGACAATTTACCTTGTCCGCCGGAAACTGTCCGTCGGACAAATATCAGCGGACAGATCCGGTCGTGTGTACGAGGCCTTATGTCATGAATATTCAGCTTCAACACCATCACCGAGCCACCTCGTGAACACCCCTTTTCTAATCTACTCACCAAAGGTAAGTATGTAAAGGGCCTACAAATTCCTCTCAAAGAAAAACCTGTAGCCCCTCTTTGGATATACAGCGATCCCTAGCCGTAGCGGTTCAGTGTGGCAGATAAAACATGCAAAAATACAAGGGGGTGCTCTCCATAGTGTAAAACTATTTATTTAAAAGATCCAAAACCCCTGCATACACATTATGCTTACAATAATATATTGGTTAAAACAGCATGTCTAGCACAGCTCTGCATCAAGCTCATCACCTTTGATAACAGAAAACAAACACTCCTGCGCACCCGTGGATTACCAGATAGTCTGTATGTCGTGATGGTGCATGTCACTGGCCTTGCTGCCCTCAGGGATTGGGGTATCCTAACGTTAAACGAGAAAAATAAAAAAAGGGCGCACCAGCCTAGTGCATTATCCTTTGGATGGATTTTATTAAAAATAAACAGGAAAACTACTGCAGTGGCCTTCGTCAATTCCTCTGTGACCATTTGGAGTGTATTTGGGTCTGACACATTTTTTCTACTTGTGGAAACTCTATACATTGCGAGACATTCACCTAGGTTTGTGAGTAGTTTTCATGTTTATCTATTTTGAAAAAAATCCATCCAAAGGATAATGCACTAGGCTGGTGCGCCCTTCCTTTCTTTTTCTCGTCAAGCTCACCACCCAGTGGTGTAGCGTGGGTTGTCAGCACCTGGGCGAGGCAATTAATTTGCACCCCCCTGACCCATGGACTCACCAATTTTCAGCTAGCTCCAGTCTGGTTACATGATCCACTGTGTGAGACAGCAGTGGCTGTAGAGAAGAGGTGAGCGTGCTTGATAATGACTGGTAAAGCCTGGAGTGGTGACATCATGCATATGTTCCTATTTCCCATCTGTTGTTGGCGCTCCCTCCTCTCCCCACTCGTGACAGCGCCCCTCTAAATTTTGCGCCCGGGGAGGTGGCCCCCCTCGCACCCCCCACACTACGTCACTGTCACCACCGCCTGGAGTTCAAAGGAACCACCTGCCACAATGAGTCCCCGGATGACGCTGGCTGTGATTGACAGGTGAGTCACATGGGGGGGGGTTCAGTTTACAACCACTTTAAAAGAGGAGCAGAAAGAGAGAGACAAAGATGAGGGCGCTCTGGTGAGGGTGGGTGGCCCGTCCTGAGTAATAGTAAAGAGATGGCACTTCAGGCAGCACTTGTTTGAGGAGAAGCAGCTCTGGAAGATCATGAAGAGAAGAAAGGCACCTGCAATATTAAAAGATTTATTGTAGAGCACAAGGGAATTAAAAACACTTACAACATAGTAGAAGCGTGTAATGGAGTGTCCTCATGCAAGTCGCTTTCCTTTGTTTGCCTGTGAGGGGAGAATGGAGAGAGCCATCTAATGGAGGGAGCAAGGAGACAGTGAGGTGGCCCGGGTTCCGGATCCACATTGGAATGCACAAGGCCGATGTGACGTCAGGAGAGGGTGGTAGGCGAACGCATTTTGGAGCATGTGTGACTCCTTAGTGAGACCTACGCCCATATTCACCAAGTGAGCTTGTAAGAGGTGAAGGGGAGGAGAAAGGGAGGAGAGAGGAGAGGAGTAAGGACACGTTAACTGGATGGCTGGGCAGTCAGATTGTATTCCCGGCGACACACTAGGAATGCAGCTTGTGGCGGTCACACACACACACACACACACAAAATGAAAGTTAAAATTGAGAAGCATACACAATACCATGATCTGGGGTGGGAGATTAAGGAATTATATATTGGCAGACATATTTCAGGGAATATATTTCTTAAAGGGCCAGATCAGAGCCTGTAGTGATGGAGGGTGGTATGTACTCGGCTCCGGGGGTCCGTGTGTGCTTTTGCCGAGCCTGGACCTGCTCTGTGACATCAGCTGATGGTGCTTTAGCCTGCTGTCTGCTGAAAACGGATCACAGGAGTGCAGAACTAACTGTACCCATGTGATCCACAGGAGAAGTACAGCCAAACAAGCTTTAACATGAAAGCCTATATGATGTATAAACTGTTTGCACATGCCACAGCATTTGAGCCAACAAAATACCCTTTAGCCCTGGCCAAAAGCTCTCTTGGCAGTTTTCCTGCCAGGAAAACCGGTTGTGTGTACGAGGCTTTTAACATTTTAGAAAGAGTAAACACAGCCCAGTGCACAGAGCACAGTGGCTAAGAGTAAAACAAATGTTAAGCAGAGTAGGTGGGTAAGGAGTAGTAACATACAGAGTGCAGGGTTCAGAGGTGTTCTCTGTACAGAGGCAGGGATAGGGAGTGTTGGATGTACAGAGTGTGGTGTTCAGGAGTTTTTAAAATGTTGTCCAGAGGTTAGGAGTGAAAGGGGTGTATGTACAGCATATGGCAAAGTGCAAGAGTATGTAATGTACAGAGTGCAGGAGTCAGGAGTATATACACCCTAGTGCACATCACCCCTATGATTCAATTCACCACCACATCCTTTATTCATAGCATAGCAGTGCTCCCTATGAGACATGACAGCACACACGCTGTTATAAGCTCAGACACCTGTGAGCTTAGTAAAAATGTAGCCCTAGCTAAAAATGTTTCCAGACAAATGGATCAGAATGTTGCTCACTAGTAGTTCTTATGGTTTCTATCTTCTACCTTTTAAAGGAAAGGGTTGCTTCTGTGTTACAATTTTGAGTTCACTTAACAATTTACAGTGCATCCGGAAAGTATTCACAGTGCTTCACTTTTTCCACATGTTGTTATGTTACAGCCTTATTCCAAAATAATACAAACAAGACTACAAAACATACCCCATAATGACAATGTGAAAGAAGTTTGTTTGAAATCTTTGCACATTTATTAAAAATAAAAAACATAAAAAAATCCCATGTACATGCTGTAAGTATTCACAGCCTTTTCCATGACACTGAAAATTGAGCTCAGGTGTATCCTGTTTCTACTGATCATCCTTGACATGTTTCTTCAACTTGATTGGTGTCCACCTATGATAAAGTCAGTTGATTGGACATGATTTGGAAAGGCACACACCTGTCTATATAAGGTCCCACAGTTAACAGTGCATATCAGAGCACAAACCAAGTTATGAAGTCCAAGGAATTTTCTGTAGACCTCTGAGATAGGATTGTATCGAGGCACAGATCTGGGGAAGGGCACAGAAAAATGTCTGCAGCATTAAAGGTTCCAATGAGCACAGTGGGATCCTTCATCTGTAAATAGAAGAAGTTTCGAACCACCAGGACTCTTCCTACAACGGGCTACCCAGCCAAACTGAGCGATCGGGGGGAAAAGGGCCTTAGTCAGGGAGGTGACCAAGAACCCAATGGTCACTCTGACAGAGCTCCAACATTTCTCTGTGGAGAGAGGAGAACCTTTCAGAAGGACAATCTCAAGAACAATCAGGCCTGTATGGTTTAGTGACCAGACGGAAGCCACTCCTCTGTAACAGGTACATGACAGCCTGCCTGGAGTTTGTCAAAAGACACCTGAAAGACTCTCAGACCATGAGAAATGAAATTCTCTGGTCTAATGAAACAAAGGTTGAACTCTTTGGCCTGAATGGCAAGCGTCAGGTTTGGAGGAAACCAGGAAACCAGGCACCGCTCATCACCTGGCCAATATCATCTCTACAGTGAAGCAAGGTGGTGGCAGCATCATGCTGTGGGAATGTTTTCCCTGGCAGGAACTGGGAGACTAGTCAGGATTGAGGGAAAGATGAATGCAGCAATGTACAGAAACATCCTTGATGAAAACCTGCTCCAGAGCGCTTAGGACCTCAGACTGGGGCGAAGGTTCATCTTCCAACAGGACAACGGCCCTAACACACAAGATAACAAAGGAGTGGCTTTGGGACAACTCTGTGAATGTCCTTGAGTGGCCCAGCCAGAGCCCAGACTTGAACCTGATTGAACATCCCTGGAGAGATCTGAAAATGGCTGTGCACCGACACTCCCCATCCAACCTAATGGAGCTTGCAAAGAAGAATAGGAGAAACTGCCCAAAAATAGGTGTGCAAAACTTATAGCATCATACTCAAAAAGGGCTCTTTCACACGGTCCGTGTGCGGACTCCGCTTTGCTCAGCGGGGATCGCTCCGTCGATCCCCGCTGAGCAGGCAGATGAATGGTCTGTCTCTGCACACTGTGCAGGGACCGACCTGTCAGACCGCTGCTCTCCCCTATGGGGGATCGGATGACGACGGACTGTAGAGTCCGTTGTCATCCGATCCGATCCGCCAGACGGATGGAAAATAGGGCTTTCCTCCATCACACTTTGGCGGATCGGAGCGGGTCGGATGTCAGCGGGCATGTCACCGCTGACATACGTGGCTCCATAGAGGAGCACGGAGTGCCCCCGTTCAGGTCCACCTAAAAAACTTGCAGGCGGACCTGAACAGTGTGAAAGAGCCCAAAGACTTGAGGCTGTAATTGGTGCCAAAGGTGCTTCAACAAAGTATTGAGCAAAGCCTCTAAATACCTTTGTTTTTGATTTTTTAAATACATTTGCAAAGATTTCAAACAAACTTCTTTAATGTTGTCATTATGGGGAATTGTTTGTAGAATTTTGAAGAAAATAATGAATTTAATCCATTTTGGAATAAGGCTGTAACATAACAAAATGTGGAAAAACTGAAGCGCTGTGAATACTTTCCAGATGCACTGTACCTGGTTTGAAAAATAAAGGAGGAGATCAGCAAGGGAAGGATCTTTTTCTTACCATAGTTTTGTTGATTTCCATTTGTCAACACCAGGGATGTCCCCAAAAGAGAGCCCAATGACTATAGCCTTATTTATTATCTTGCATTTAATTTCCAAGTTCTTCCGTAATCAGATTGATGACAGCCTTGCTTGTGTGTCTTATTCTACCTTTGAAGCTTGTTCATTGTAATTATTATACCGTTTTACTTGCTAACAGTGATATGAAATCGGCTTTTAGGTTTTTGCCTATTTGGCCTAGTTTCTTTAGATTGTTCCATATGCAGTTTGAAGGTGGATTTTATTTTGATAGATGTCTCCCTATCAGGTGGTCATTGTCATACTGTCATATTTTAAATCTTCACGGTTCTTGGAATAGATGGTTAAGCATAAGTACCCTGAAGGTGGCATCATTCACTATATGGATGATTTCCTATTTGTTGGGCATAAGGATTACTGTAAGTGATCTGTAATGATCTGCTGAGAATTTTGTAGTAGCTAATGGTTTACATTGGCATACCGCGGGCTGCAGAAAAAGAACAGTCTCTCCTTGTACATCTCTTAAATTTCTAGGAATCTAAATTGACACAGTCATAGTGCAATTTTGGCTGCCACAATCAAAAGTTATAACATAAAAGCTTCTTTGTCCCTGATGCTTAAAGGGACACTAAGGGTTCCCGTTTAAAAAAACAAAAACAAACATGTTATGCTTACATCCACTGTGCAGCTCATTTTTCAGACAGTGGCCCCCGATCTTGGTCTTCTGGGGTCCCTTTGCGGCTGACTCGGCTCCTCCCTGCATCAGCTAACCCCCTTCATGGGAAGCTCTCTCCCAAGGGGGATAGCTTGCGGGCGCGCTCCTGTGATACAGCCGGTGGCTATAGCCGCCGACTGTATCACACGGCCCCGCCCCAGGCGCACTGCGTCATTGCATCTGATAAACTAGCCAATCGACGGCCAGACTCAGAGGAGAAGAGTATGCCGGGGGATGCGCACAGCAGATTCGGGCTCAGGTAAGCAAACCAGGGGGGCTGGGGGGCCGTCATTGCCTTTACAACCCCTTTAAGAAAGAAAAGGCCACCATGAAGGAAATGCAATTCTTGCTTGAGCTACTGGCATTTGCATTGTACTTTATCACAACAAGTTTAAAATGGTTATTTTTGCATGTTTGTTTAAAGTGGTTGTAAACCCTTACAGACCACTTTAACCTACAGGTAAGCCTAGATTAAGGCTCACCTGTAGGTACAACAAATATCCCCTAAACCTACACGCATGGGCGTCCGCTCCATAGGGCAAGGGAGGGCGCTTGCCCCCCCCCCCTAGAAACCAGTGCCATGATTCTCGGCGGGCAGGAAGCAAGGCGGCGGCACGGTGAATGAAATAAGAGCCGCTCTCTCTCTCTCTTCTAGCTCCGCTGACGGGGAGGGGGGCGATCGGGGGAGATATACAGTGCAGACAGCCTGCGGCTCTCCTCTCCCTGTCACAGCGCCGCTGCCGAGTTCTCTGGTAAATGGAGCCGCGGCACTGTGACAGGAAGAGGAGAACCACGGGCTGTCTGTTCTGTATATCTCCCCCGATCGCCCCCTCCCCCTCTCTGTCAGCTGGACGCCCCTCCCCCGAAATCTAACAGCGGATGGCGGGCGGCTCCGCTGACGGGTGTCAGGTGTGAGAGCTTGCAGCCGGGCAGCTGGGCAGCTTGGCTTGGTGAGTGTCTGAGCCTGAGCGAGTGCTGGCCAATCAGCGAGCTGGTAAGCGGGAGGGAGCAGAGAGATGACATCATCTCTCACCACCCGCCCTGCAGCTCTGCCCTCTCTGTGTAGGCAGCGCGGGAATCAGAGAGATTAAATCATCTCTCTGCTGCCTGACAACCCTGGTCCCTGACTCTGGGACACAGCAAGGGACAATTGGAGCAGGCAAGTGACAATCCGGACCGCAACATGTGACAGGCGATGTGGCAAGTGACAATCCACAATGTGTGACAGGCGCTGTGGCAAGTGACAATCCACAATGTGTGACAGCAGGCAACGTGGCAAGTGACAATCCACAACATGTGACAGGCCATGTGGCAAGTGACAATCCTCAAAATGTGACAGGCACCGTGGCAAGTGACAATCCTCAACATGTGACAGGCGACGTGGCAAGTGACAATCCACAATGTGTGACAGCAGGCGATGTGGCAACTGGCAAGTGACAATCCACAACATGTGACAGGCGACATGGCAAGTGATAAACATGTGGCAGGCGACGTGGCAAGTGACAATCCGCAACGCGTGGCAGGCGAAGGTGGCAAGTGACACACTCAGGGCTCCAACTGATTCTGCATTATGGTGAGTTGAACCATTTCATTTTGTATAACAATGTAATAATAGAAATAGGTTCAGTGATGCAGGGTGCTGTGTAATGTAAAGGGGTCCAGTGATGCAGGGTGCTGTGCAATGTAAAGGTATCCAGTGATGCAGGGTGCTGTGCAATGTAAAGGGGTCCAGTGATGTGGGGTGCTGTGTAATGTAAAGGGGTCCAGTGGTGCTGTGTAATGTAAAAGGGTCAAGTGGTAATAGGGGGGTTGTGTAATGTAAAGGGGTCCAGTGATGCAGGGTGCTGTGCAATGTAAAGGGGTCCAGTGATGCAGGGTGCTGTGCAATGTAAAGGGGTCCAGTGATGTGGGGTGCTGTGTAATGTAAAGGGGTCCAGTGGTGCTGTGTAATGTAAAAGGGTCCAGTGGTGAAGGGTGTTGTGTAATGTAAAGGGGTGCATGGTGCTGTGTAATGTAAAGGGGTCCAGTGGTGAAGGGTGCTGTGTAATGTAAAGGGGTCCAGTGGTGCTGTGTAATGTAAAATGGTCCAGTGGTGAAGGATGTTGTGTAATGTAAAGGGGGGCATGGTGCTGTGTAATGTAAAGGGGTCCAGTGGTGAAGGGGGCTGTGTAATGTAAAGAGGTCCAGTGGTGCAGGGTACTGTGTTATGTAAATGGACCCAGTTGTGCAGAGTGCCTTAGTAATGTAAAGGGTTCCAGAGGTGCAGTTGTGGAGAGGGGGTACACAGTAGGGACAAAGAGATATTTGAAAGATGCAGGGGGCACAGTGGGGTGTTTTTACATTTTAACGTGGGGGGGGGGTCACTTTTAACCCCAGCTAGCGGTCGATGAAAGGGTAAAATGCGACTGTGTATTGCCGCTGCCTAAGCGCCCCCCCCCCCTTAAAAAATTTCAGCGGACGCCCATGCCTACACGGTTTAGGAGATATTTGCAGAAAAGACTGCTCCGATGTCTACGGTGCATGCGCCCCATAGACAACGGCACAGGCACACTGAGCGTGCTGTTAGTGAAGGCGATCGTGCCGTCACTGATGGCGCATGCGCAGGAGTGACGTCATCGCGGCTCTGGCCAATCACATCGCCGGAGACGCAATACCCGGAAGTCACTTGGGTATCATGGCAGCGGCAGAGGAGAGGAACAAGACTAATTCGGGGGCTTCGATCTCAGGTAAGTAATTCATAATGAGCTAGTATGCTATGCATACTAGCTCATTATGCTTTTCTCTTGCAGGTTTTTTTTTTAGAAATGTTTTAGAGGATTTGCTTCCTCTTTAACCACTTCCCGTTCATTTGCCGTTTATAAACGGCAGCAGGTTGAGGTGGTTATACCAGGATCATGACTGCAGCTACATTCATGATCTTGGTATGTATTTTTTTAGCTGCTGATTTTCTTTTAAGTAAGTGATCCTAGTGGCTATATAGCTGTTGGATCACTTTTACAGGCAGTGGAAAAGGCGTACTTTGGAACCATTCCACGGGCATACACAATTTCCAAATGTCATATGTTGTTAGGTATCTATTTATTCGGTGTAACATCATCTTTTATATTTTACCCAATAATTAGGTATTACAGTACTGCGCACATGTTTGAAAAAACACTATACATTAAGAATGCTTTCAAAATTATATTTTAATTGTTTATTTTTATCAATTTACAAAATGCAAAGTGAGTGAACAGAAGAAAAATCTAAATCAAGTCAATATTTGATGTGACTATAAAAGCCTGTATGCAGCACTATAAACAGTTAAATACAGTCCATAGTAGAAAGAGAAGGGGGAATAAAGATGCGACACCACACCAGCTTCAGTGTGAATAGGAAACACACCACACCTCAGTGACTCTCCAATCTACTTACCAGAGGAATGAATAAAGCAGGCATCAACAGGGATTCCAAAGGTATCAGTTTACAGCAACAGGTGGACGGCTCAATGCTGGGAACACCAAGCCTGAAGGAACTTGCCACAATCCTCTATTGGCAGCCCAGGTCTTCAGAGACGGAGCCCTCAGCACATTTTTGTCAGTCTGCTAATAGAGCCTTATCCATAGGATAGACCCACCCCAAACCATGCTAGCACCAGGTCCTGGCATTTTATGGCCTCAAGAAATAAAATAGGCCACCAGTACATCAGGATTGATCAATTTTCAGATATACTGTATATCACATAATTTGTGGACTCTATAACTTTCCCTACAGACAATACTAAACACTGATTTAGGTTATTTTCACCAAATAGAAGTAGCAGAATACAGTTTGACTTACATTAATGAAGAAATAAAATTTTGCAAAAAAATAACCTAACAGAATGGAAGAAAAGTAATTTTTTTTTCTGTCTTTTTTTGTTTAGCAAGGAATAAAAAACCCAGTGGTGATTAAATAATAATAATAATTCTAACAATAATTCACCTCTAATGTTGGGTGTTCTACGTGTGTGGCTGTTGCTTCATTATGGAAATGTAGTACGGCCCCTTTGGAGACTGCCAAGAATTACCTGCTCATCTGCACGGCCATGACCAAGTGAACCAATCAACCCACCTGACACTCTGGGTTCAGACATCCTATTAATACTATAGACCAAAAATCAAGCAACTCAGTAGTATAAGATTCTAAAATGTTTTACTTGAAACAAATAGGAAAAGTTATTTCACAAAGAGAGGAGTAAATCTGCTGAGCCACGGTAACAGCGCCTACTCACTAAACAGACTCTTCCCGAAGACACAACAATGTTTACACAATGAATAATGCTTCCTTAATGCAGCCTCACTGTGCCCATCAAATGCAGCCACTGTGCCATCAATTGTCACCACTGTGCCATGCCATTAAACGCAGCCACTGTGCCATTAATTGTCACCACTGTGCCATTAATTGTCACCACTGTGCCAGGCCATCAAATGCAGCCACTGTGCCATCAATTGTCACCACTGTGACCTTTAATTGTCACCACTGTGCCCTTTAATTGTCGCCGCTGTGCCAATTGTCCCCACTGTGCCCATTGTCCCCACTGTGCCTATTGTCACCACTGTTGATGTCACCGTGCCCTTTAATTGTCGCCACTGTGCCCATTAATGCCGCTGTGCCAATTGTCCCTATTGTCACCACTGTGCCTATTGTCGCCACTGTGCCCATTGATGTCACTGACTGTGCCCTTCGTCGCCACTGTGCCCATACCACATTTTATTAAGTCAAATTTCAGTAGCAATTGTTTTGTCCTCATCACAACATTTTCAGGAAGTAGCTGCGCTGTTATGAACACTGTGGAGACACAATACAAAGGATGCATTTACAAGTCTCTTGAAGCCAGTATGAGCATTGATTGTTTGGTTGCTGCGTCTGTTCAGAGCCCCATTAAATTTTATTAGCTTTTAAGTAAGATCTGAAAGGACATATACTTTTAAAAGCTGTACAGTGGAACATAACTCACTTTTACCCCACACTGATAATTTGGCGTCTTAAAAAATGGTACACTGACAGTTGGGGACTCCTGCGCAAACTTTGATGAGCACCTTTGGCTTGGATTATGCTGCAGGCAGGTAAAGTGCCCCCCCCCCCGCCCGGCACTTACCTTTACTGGAGTCAGCCATCCACGTCCCTCGATGTCTTCTACCGCCCTCGATGACTGACAGGTGTCTCAGCCAATCAGGTTAACGGTAGCCAGAACCGGCCAACCTGATTGGCTGAGACGCCTGTCAGTCTTATCCAAGGAGCGCATCCACCTTGCGTTTCTTGGTTAAGCTTCCGGGACCCGAGGGCTGTACTTGGAAAGCCTATCAGAGCCGCTGGCTCTGATAGGTACTTTCGTACAGCCAACCAGCTGCCGTTATTCAGATGGCCGGACATGAGCGCCGACCATCTGAATAGAACAGCGGCTGCGGCGATAATAACATAGATTCGTGCAATGCATGAATCTATGTTATTAGACTCGGTGGTGAGAGCCAGAGGGGGCGGCGCTCCAGCGCCCTCTATGGACGAACCGCCACTGTTTACAATCACAATTGCTGCCCTGGTGTTTGTCATATTTTGTCATCAAACAGTTTAAGAAAGGCCTTAAGAATCAGCAATAGACAATTGATAATTGCCCTCCCATGTCTTTTCAGATGCTTTGTGACCTAATTGCTGTTACAAATTCTGTTACTAATTCTACTCCATATGAGGAGATATTATTTAAAACTGTCTCTTCTTTAAGGCCTTTTGGCTGTTAAAGTCAATCCATAAATCTTGCTCTGTGTATTCTGGTTTGCTACACAATGACATTCTTATAAATTCTTCTGTTTCATATTTTTCAAATGTTCAAAACTGATCATCTAGAGCAGCAGATGCACTTTGCTTGCTTTCACCTGGCCTTTGGGGCACTATTGTCATCCACTGATACCAACAATGGGGCATAATCCCACCCCCCACTCACACCAATGAGGGGGTAGAATTTCTCCCAATAACACCAAATATGGGGCACAATTCCTCACAATGATGCCAACATTGGAGCGCTTTTCCTCCCACTGACACTTAAAGAAGAATCCCAGTCTGAGCTTGTTTGGCTGTACGTCTATGGACCACAGAAGTGCAATTCGTTTTGCACTCCTGTGACCCGTTTTCAGCAGAGAGTCCCCTTTCTGCTGATGTCACAGAAATCAGTCCAGGCACCGCGTCATTCTGACAATAGAAGTCTGGATCCACCAGATGCCTGGACTGACACTCATCTCAGCCTCTCAGTGAGCCGCTCAGAGCCTGAGACGGCCGATCCCCACCCCTTCACACCTCAGCGCTCCAATGAGCAAATAGGAGCAGAGTGGAGAGCTTCTGATTGACAGTCAGCAGCTTTCTGCTCAGGGAGCTGTGAGAACCGAGCCATTAGCGATGTTCGATTGCTCAGTCCTCAGTGTAGAGGTTTCCGGGGGACAGATGCAGCATTGGACCCATGAAACTGAAAAACAAAAAACATACTTCACTTTTAGGGTGGGGCATTGTTTATTCCAACTAACGTCTGGATCTTTTCTAATCCCAATACCCACATTCCGGCCACCCTAACGTCTCTAGGACAGTAAACTGGCCCTTTGTTTAGAATGTTTAGAGACCCCGATCTAAAGCAGCCTTTTTCAGCCAGGGTGCCTTTGGGTTTCTTCAGGGTGCCTTGGCAAAGTGCCTAAAAATTGCCCAAAAATTGTATACAAGCCTGTGGGTGGGTCAAGCCTGCCTTTTGGTTTGGTTACACAATGCCACAGGTTTTCATTGTGCACCATTATAACCTTCTAACAGTACATCATAAGTTGATAAGCTGGACGTTGGGTGCCTGCACAGCATCCTTGTTTGCCCCTCTCATCAGCATTTGGGTCACATTAGCTGAGTGAGGGAGAGAAACTGGGGGAGAAGAGAAATATGGAATACTATTCGGCACCAATGGGCAAAGGTGTACTTGATTTTGAACAATAATTTACCTCTAATGTTGGGGGTTCTACATGTGTGGCTGTTGCTGCATTATGGAAATGTAGCACGACCCCTTTGGGGACTGCTGAGAATTACCTGCTCATCTGCACGGCCATGACCAAGTGAACCAACCAACCCACCTGACGCTCTGGGTTCAGACATGCTATTAATACTATAGACCAAGAATCAAGCAACTCAGTAGTATAAGGTTCTAAAATGTTTTACTTGAAACAAATAGGAAAACTTCTTTCACGAAGAGAGGAGTAAATCTGCTGAGCCATGATAACAGCGCCTACTCAGCAAACAGACTCTTCCCGAAGACACAACAATGTTTACACAATGAATAATGCTTCAGTATCTCACATAAGTGAGTACACCCCTCCCATTTTTGGAAATATTTTATTATACCTTTTTATGTGACAACACTGAAGAAATTACACTTTGCTACTGTGTAAAGTGGTGAGTATACAGCTTGTATAACAGTGTACATTTTCTGTCCTTTCAAACTAACTCAACACACAGCCATTAATGTCTAAAATGCTGGCAACAAAAGTGGGTACACCCCTAAGTGAAAATTTCCAAATTGGGCCCAAAGTGTAAATTTTGTGTGTGGCCACCATTATTTTCCAGCACTGCCTTAACCCTCTTGGGAATGGAGTGCACCAGAGCTTCACAGGTTGCCACTGGAGTCCTTTTCCACTCCTCCATGACAACATCACAGAGCTGGTGGATGTAAAACCTTGCACTGCTCCACCTTCCGTTTTGAGGATGCCCCACAGATGCTCAATAGGGTTTAGGTCTGGAGACATGCTTGTCCAGTCCATTACCTTTACCCTCAGCTTCTTTAGCAAGGCAGTGGTTGTCTTGGGTGTGTTTGGGGTCGTTATCACGTTGGAATACTGCCCAGCGGCCCAGTCTCCGAAGGAAGGGGATCCTGCTTGGCTTCAGTATGTCACAGTACATGTTGGCATTCATTTTTCTCTCAATAAACTGTAGCTCCCCAGTGCTGGCAGCACTCATGCAGCCCTAGACCATGACACTCCCACCACCATGCTTGACTGTAGGCAAGACACACTTGTCTTTGTACTCCTCACCTGGTTGCCGCCACACACGCTTGTCACCATCTGAACCAAATAAGTCTCATCAGACCACAGGACATGGTTCCAGTAATCCATGTCCTTAGTCTGTTTGTCTTCAACAAATTGTTTGCAGGCTTTCTTGTGCATCATCTTTAGAAGAGGCTTCCTTCTGGGATGACAGCCATGCAGGCCAATTTAATGCAGTGTGCGGCGTTTGGTCTGAGCACTGACAGGCTGACCCCTTACCCCTTCAACTTCTGCAGCAATGCTGGCAGCACTCATACCTCCATTTCACAAAGACAACCTCTGTATATGACATTGAGCATGTGCACTCAACTCCTTTGGCCTATTCTGAGTGGAACCTGTCCTGTTAAACCGTTGTATGGTCTTGGCCACAATGCTGCAGCTCAGTTTCAGGGTCTTGGACATCTTTTTAAAGCCTAGACCATCTTTATATAGAGCAACAATTCCTTTTTTCAGATCCTCAGAGAGTTCTTTGCCATGATGTGCCATGTTGAACTCCCAGTGACCAGTATGAGAGAGTGAGAGTGATAACACCAAATTTAACACACCTGCTCCCCATTCACACCTGTAACGCTAATGAGTAACATGACATTGGGGAGGGAAAATGGCTAATTGGGCCCAATTTGGACATTTTCACTTAGTGGTGTGCTCACTTTTGTTGCAAGCGGTTTAGACATTAATGTCTGTATGTTGAGATATTTTGAGGGGACAGCCAATTTACACTGTTTTACAAGCTGTACACTCACTACTTTACATTGTAGCTAAGTGTAATTTCTTGTTGCCACATGAAAAGATATAATATTTACAAAAATGTGAGGGGGTTACTGACCTTTGTGAGATACTGTATATACACAAGGATGCACTATATTCCGATTCAAAGTCACCCCCTAGTGGATGTTTCAGTTAACTACACAAGTGGCCACTCTGAGATAGATGTAATCCAGACAGCCTATGCTATTTTAATGGAAAAACGAATCTCTCGCTGGCGTTTTATATATATATATATATATATATATATATATATATATATATATATATATATATATATATATATACATGTAGAGCCCCCTTACTTTCAGTAAGGGCACTACACTATGATTAAGCACTGTATGACAGTGTGAAACGCGTCAGCTGTGTTTTTCAGATTTTTGCTGTGACATGTCAGTTTTGTGACCTATTTTATTAAAAATAAACTTTTTTTTGGAGTGCGGTTGTCCTCATCTTCTTCAACAATTTTACAGGCACTACACTAAAGTTAGTGGGGAATAGGAGAGTTAATTTTTGTTCCCATTCACGATTTGGTAAATTTGGGCTGCTGTCATTCCGGAACTGTCCTATGGGTCAGTCTGCGTTCCAGGGGTGCGATCCCACCCCTGGTCGACAGTTGGCGCCAGAGAGGTTCTGGCAGAGCAACTTTCCCCAGCAGCCAATTAGAGGAGTTTTCCCTCGCTGGGCATGCTGGGGAGGGGTATATCTGTGGCAGACGCCATTGATTCGTCTCTCTTCGCGGGGTCCGATTTCCAGGTGCGGCATCCACCTTTGGGGTGGCGCATCCATGGACCCCGCCACCATGGCCTACCTGGCCAGAGTTGCGCACCATGCGGAGCTCCATCCTGATGTTGAAAGGGGCCCCAGCGACTTGCTGGGTCCTGAACTTTACTAGGAAGATCCTAGGCTGAAGGCTGCGCGGTGGGGGATTGGCTCAGGGAGAACCCAGAGAGAGGTTGTCCAGGAGTTCTGAATGAACCATCGGGAGTCTGGTTACCGAGATACTGACAGGTACAGTGCAGCTGTCTACCGGTAACTCTAACTGAATTTACTGGGAGGATTCGCTCAATCCAACCATCACTCATTAAATTTGTAAGCCTGTGGCAGAGGCCTGTTTCCTCCCAGCGATCTACAAGTGACA
The DNA here is from genome assembly GCF_905171775.1 of Rana temporaria. Taxonomy (NCBI): domain Eukaryota; kingdom Metazoa; phylum Chordata; class Amphibia; order Anura; family Ranidae; genus Rana; species Rana temporaria. The sequence goes on from NC_053489.1 coordinate 101,206,496, forward strand.
CTTCGGCTGCCAGGCTTGTGGCAGAATTCTGTCCGGGGGCACTTCACCCACTCTGGTTAGAGTGGCGACAAACTGATTTCACTGTTACTGAGAGCAGGATTGCTCCCTTCATATCTAAGGCCTGATATTTTCGTTCCTCTTATGCTTCATCAACCTTTCCTATCCTACCTCATGTTGATGTTGGCCGTGTTGGGCCTTGGAATAAAGCATTCAAGAAAATCTATTTGATGACTGGACATTCGCTCACTGTTCTGGCTCACTGCTATCACCCCTAGACACACTGCAGGGTAACTTAATACGCCGATCCCAAAACAATCAGCTGCTCCTTCGGGGGTAGCGCTACATATATATATATATATATATATATATATATATATATATATATATATATATTTACTGTATTTGCTGGCGCATAAGACTACCTTTTACACTTAAAAAAAATTGCCAAAAAGCAGGGGTCGTCTTATACACCCCTGCTTTTTGACACCCGGGTCAGCTGCTCTGATGCCTGGTGGATGTGCGGTAATACTTTATGTAGCTATATACAGTATATACTGCTTAGCTAATCCCGGTGAGCGACTCTCAGAGCCTGCTCGGATTGGCTTTCAGAGTCAGAGAGGCGTGGGCTAGAATACATCGCTCGCTGTGATTGGCTCCAGCTCCAGCAAGAAGGAAGAAAAATATGTCTCCAGAAGGAAGAAATATGAAGCTTCGAAAGCCTCGGAAGGAAGGTCATCTTATACGGTGACTACAGGCAAAAAATCTTAAAAAACTGTAAAAATTAGAGGGTAGCCTTTTACGCCCAGTCACCTTATACACCTAAATCCAAAAGAACACCTCTGGGACATTATGTTTTGGTCCATCCGGTGCCACCAGGTTGCACCTCAGTCTGTTCAGAAGCTCAGTGATGCTCTGGTCCAGATCTGGGAGGAAATACCCCAGGACACAATCCGTCATCTCATTAGGAGCATGCCCTGATGTTGTCGGCATGCATACAAGCACTTGGGGGCCATACAAACTACTGAGGACCATTTTGAGTTGTTGCAATTAAATTTAAGCAAAATGTACTAGCTTGCTGCATAATTTTTTCACTTTGATTCTCAGAGGGTCTTTAAATTCAGCCCTCTGTAGGTGGATAATTTTAATTTCCATCAAATGATCCTTTCATTCCTAACACATTACCCAGTCCATATCAGTATAGATATCCAACATGAGATTTTTGCCCGTTGAGATCTGATGTGTTTTCAAAGTGTTCCTTTATTTTTTTTGAGCAGTGTGTGTGTGTGTGTGTGTGTATATATATATATATATATATATATATATATATATATATATATATAAATAAATGCTTTCTATGAGTAATGGCAGTAGAGTTCCACATGGCAGATCTGTTGTTCTTCACTAGCTAGTTGGAGCTTGTTAACTGTAATCCGTTTGGTTGCCGATGAAGCAATAGCTTCCGATTGGTGAATTATACTGCCCTCCACTACCACCCCCTCCCATCATACTGCCCCCTCCCATTATACTGCCCTCCACTACCACCCCTCCCATCATACTGCCCTTCGCTACCACACCTCCCATCATACTGCCCTCCACTACTACCCCCTCCCATCATACTGCCCTCCACTACCACCCCTCCAATCATACTGCCCTCCACTACCACCCCTCCCATCATACTGTCCTCCACTACCACCCCTCCCATTATACTGCCCTCCACTACCACCCCTTCCATTATACTGCCCTCCTCCCATCATACTGCCCTCTGCTACCACCCCCTCCCATAATACTGCCCCCCTACCAAATATACTGCCCTCCACTGCCACCCCTCCCATTTTACATTATACTGCCCCCCTCCCATTATACTGCCCTCCACTGCCACCCCTCCCATTTACATTATACTGCCCTCCATTATCACCCCTCCCATTATACTGCCACCCATATCATTTACATTATACTGCCCTCCACTGACCCCCCATTATACTGCCTTCCACTACCTCCCCCTCCCATCATACTGCCCCCTCCCATTATACTACCCTTCACTGCCCCCTCCCATTTTACTGTCCTCCACTGCCACCCCTCCTATTATACTGCCCTGCACTGCCACCCCTCCTATTATACTGCCCTCCACTAACCCCCCATTATACTGCCCTCCAGTACCACCCACTCCCATCATACTGCCTCCCTCCCATTATACTGCCACCCCTCCTATTATACTGCCCTCCGCTAACCCCTCCCCATTATACTGCCCTCCACTACCACCCCCTCCCATCATACTGCCCCCTCCCATCATACTGCCCTTGACTGCCCCCCCTCCCATTATACTACTCTCCACTGCCACCCTTCCCATTATACTGCCCTCCACTGCCACCCCTCCCATTTACATTATACTGCGCTCCACTACCCCCTCTCATTATACTGCCCTCCCTCCCATTTACATTGTAATGCCCTCCACTACCCCCCCCCCATTATGCTCTGCTACCTCCCATACACTGCCTCCCTCCAGTCATGCTGTACAGTCCCCCCATACTGCCCTCCACTACCCCAGCCCCTCCCATTACACTGCCCTCCACTACCACCCCCTCACATCATACTGCCCCCTCCCATTTTACTGCCCTCCACTGCGACCCCTCCTATTATACTGCCCTCCACTGCCACCCCTCCTTTTATACTGCCCTTCACTAACCCTCGTTATACTGCCCTCCAGCACCACCCACTCCCATCATACTGCCACCCCTCCTATTATACTGCCCTCCGCTAACCCCCCATTATACTGCCCTCCACTACCACCCCCTCCCATTATACTGCCCTTGACTGCCCCCCTCCCATTATACTGCCCTTGACTGCCCCCCTCCCATTATACTGCTCTCCACTGCCACCCTTCCCATTATACTGCCCTCCACTGCCACCCCTCCCATTTACATTATACTGCCCTCCACTACCCCCTCCCATTATACTGCCCTCCCTCCCATTTACATTGTACTGCCCTTCACTACCCCCCCCCCATTATACTCTGCTACCTCCCATACACTGCCTCCCTCCAGTCATGCTGTACAGTCCCCCAATACTGCCCTCCACTACCCCAGCCGCTCCCATTATACTGCCCTCCACTACCCCTCTCCCATTATACTGCCCTCCACTGCCACCCCTCCCATTTACATTATACTGCCCTCCACTACCCCCTCCCGTCATACTTCCCTCCACTAACCCCCCTACCATTATACTGCACTCCTCTTCCTCCTCTCTCCACTAACTACCCCCACTGTACACTCCGCACTCCTCTCCTTTACATATTACCCACCTTCATACACTCCGCACTCCTCTACTGTACATACTACTGACCACCATACACTCTGCATTCCCTATTTAACATTGCCACATTCTGCACTATATAAGTAATCTCACACTCTCTTTAACAACACCCCCTTTAAGCCAATATTTAGCGCAATTTAAGACATGTCCACTGTTCACCATGACACGCTTTGCACGTCATATTGTTGTTCTTCTTGATGCCTAGTGCCCATTTTCGATCTTGTACACAGGCCCGCTGATTTCATGATACGCCCCTCCCCCAGGGGGGGGGTGTCCCTAAATGGCAGTTTGAAAATGTGGTCACCCTAACGGGGGCACAGGTGGCAATAGAAACTGACAGGTGTTCTAATCCCTCGCCACTCTATCCAAAATGTAATAAAAGGTTTTGCCTTTAGGTATTCTTTAATTTTTCAGGAGAGGCTTTCAGGGGCCTTTCACCTTCTTAGTCCAAGCAGTGCAAATAAAGAAAAGTATCACAGGCAGTGCTCGTCTATGTTTGCTAACGTAGGTGCTCCAATAAGGCTACAATTACTTTAACTATGACTAGAATTTTCAGTTACACCCATACATTGGTGTGAACTGGTTGTGCAGGATGTTTGTTCAGCCACTTAATGTTGCCTAAATTGTTGAATATTTTTAGAAACTGGTCTAAAATGTCACTGAAAAAACATGAATGACAGAAACCTTTATAATAATTTTCGATGAGGGATGCCTTTTTTTTCTTTCTTTTTATGAAAAGACATTTGAAATATTTATCATGTTGATTTGTTAATCGCTATATATAGTAATTGCACCGTATTGACGTAATGTGCAAGAAAAGATCTTATCTGCTTTTACTATTCAGTGTTACAACAGCTTGAATTGGGAAAATCCACAACAACCAATCCAAAAATAAATCTAATCTTACTGATCAGACTACAGTAAACTGTTATTATGGGTTACTGGACTTTGCCACGCAGTGCCAGGACTAGGTCACCTAGAACCCAGGGCGAACATGCCAAATTGTGCCTCCCCCAGGTGTATGAGCATTATGTGTCAATGAAAATCCCCTTCCCTCCAAAAAAAATCGAGCACTAATCTGCAGGCTCACCCCTCAAGCATAAATTCCACCTCCTCCCAGTACAATCTGCTCACTGCTGAAATTCCCCCTCCCAGCACAAATCTTTCCCCCCAGCTCAAGTCCCCCCCCCCCCCAGAAAACATTTACCCCCTAGCACATATCCTCTCTCCTCACTCCAAATCCTCCCCTCCAGCACAAATCTCCCCCAATCCCCCTCCTAGCACAAATCCTCTTCCCCCATCCCCCCTCCCAACACAAATTCCCCCAAATCACCACTACTAGCACACACACCCCAATTTGTCCTCCTAGAACAATTTTTACCCTTGTCTCCCTAAATTCCTCTTCTCAACACAAAATCCCTAACCCAATCTCCTTGTGGTGCCCCTCCACCTCAGATGATACCACAGTACCCAGGGCGCCTTCCCCCCTGCCCTGTTGCCATGTCATTGTTACACTTTGCATTGTCTTAGTGAAGAATCCTATTGTCTAGACCTGTTTTATGTGATATTGATGCAAACAGGGATTTTAGCACAATAGAATACAGTGTATTAACCGCTTTCTGACCAGCGCACACCAATGTAAGTCGGCACAATGGCACAGCTGCGCAAATGGGTGTCATCTAGTGAGACCATCCCCCTACAGTTAGAATTCCTCCCTAGGACACACTTAACCCCTTGATCGCCCCCTAGTGTTTAACCCAGGGGTCTTCAAACTACGGCCCTCCAGTTGTTCAGGAACTACAATTCCCATCATGCCTAGTCATGTCTGTGAATGTCAGTGTGTTACAATGCCTCATGGGATGTGTAGTTCTACAACAGCTGGGGGGCCGTAGTTTGAGGATCCCTGGTTTAACCCCTTCCCTGCCAGTGTCATTTACACAGTAATCAGTGCATTTTTATGGCACTGATCGCTGTATAAATGACAATGGTCCCAAAGTAGCGTCAAAAGTGTCCGATGTGTCCGCCATAATGTCGCAGTCATGATAAAAATCGCAGATCGCCGTAATTACTGATAAAAAAAATGCCATAAATCTATCCCCGATTTTGTAAATGCTATAACTTTTGTGCAAACCAATCAATATTTGCTTATTGCATTTTTTTTTACAAAACATATGTAGAAGAATATGTAGAAGAATACGTATCGGCCTAAACTGAGTAAGAAATTTGTTTTTTATATATTTTTGGGGGATATTTATTATAGCAAAAATGAAAAAATATTGCTTTTTTTTCAAAATGTTGCTCTTTTTTTGTTATAGCACAAAAAACAAAAAATAAAAACCACAAAGGCGAGAAAATACCACAAAAAGAAAGCTCTATTTCAGTTAAAGCGACGCAGTGCCATATTGCAAAAAGTACTCTGGTCAAGAAGGGGGTAAATTGTTCCGGGGCTAAAGTGGTTAAAGATAAAACAAACTAAATTTATAATTTTGGGCCACATGGGTCCTCTGGGACCGATCTTATCGATCCTAGCTTTTTCAGCAGGATTATCCACTGTATTATATTCACAGGTCGAGGAGCTACATGTTTTTTAAAATGTTATCTTAGATTGCCATTCATTACACATCAAAATCTCAATTAAAAAAAAGATAAAACAAAGTGTGTTGCTCATAGTGAACATTCAATCATTTTCCTAAACCCAATCACTAAATACTTACATAAGCAAGAACATGTTAATGTAATTTCCAAAGTTATATTTATTGAAAATAATACCTGATGATCCTGCCATGTTATGGTGCCAACTCTCTGCCCTTGAGCCCTGGTCATGCTACGCTTTACCCATATGAAGTAGTTTCTGTACTACTTTTTGCGATTTCGGGCTGCGATTTACATTGTCATCTGTGCAGAAAACTCCACAGATGTCTCTTTAATCGTGGCCGAAATCGGGACTGACATGCGGTAGTGAAATTGTAGTAGAACTCGCAGCTCAGTGTGAGCCTGGCCTTAATTGTGCCCCTATTTCAATGGAGATTAAAAGTGGCCATTTTAATACACATTACGTATGCACTGTTGTTAGCATCAGGAAAGCAACCCTGATAAAGGCAATATAGCCCTCATTGGGGTGCCTGTAGACATGAAATGCCTGTAAACAGGCTGCAGGAGATCAGCAGCACTGAAACGTAACAGAGGAAATACGTTTTTTCCTTTCTAAATGGCACTTGTTAACGATACAAAGTGCTTTAGCAAAGTATCATTCATATATCATTTACTATTTATTTTAGACTTTTATGGCTCCTTTGAATGTATTAACCTCTTGCTGCCCGTGGTATAGCTCTAAGACAGCTACAGCAGGGGTCTAAATTTGCTGGGAGGGCTTCCATGTACATCCTCCAGTGCATGTGATGCCTGCGCGCCCCATACAGTGCCACCTATCAGTGCCCTTTAGTGCCACCTATCAGTGCCCATTAGTGCCACCTATCAGTGCCCATCAGTGCCAACTATCAGTGCAGCCTCATCAGTGCCCACCAGTGCCGCCTCATCAGTGTCCATTAATGCCGCCTTATTAGTGCCACCTTATCAGTGCCTAAAAATGCTGCCTATCAGTGCCCATCAGTGTAGCCTATCATTTCCCATCAGTGCAGCCTATCAGTGCCGCCTCATCAGTGCACATCAATGAAGGAGAAAAATGACCTGTTTGCAAAATTTTATAACAAACTATGAAAACTGTTTTGTTTTTTCAGTCTTTTTTTGCTTTTTCAGCAAAAAATATAATCACCAGTGGTGATTAAATACCACCAAAAGAAAGATCTATTTGGGTGGGGAAAAAAATGATAAAATTTCATATGGGTAAAGAGTAGCATGACTGCACAATTGTCATTCAAAAAGTGACAGCGCTGTAAGATGAAACTTGCCCTGGGCAGGAAGGCGGTTTAAGTGCCCAGTAAGCAAGTGGTTTTAAAAAAAGGTCAAAAAGCTTTAGTAGTAACCCACAGCATCAAATAATAAATTGTTTCAGATTTAGTTGTTGCTATGGATTGTGGCATTCTGTTTTCCTTATTGACCTGCAAGCCTAGTGTCCACCTGTAATATTGTTTATTGAATGAACGCTTCCAGACATCAAGTAACATCAACTAGTGAGCTGACAATATAGTAATATAATCCAACAAATACTATAGTTTGTGCTATGATAAGAAAATCACTTTGTTTTCATTTAATCCATGAATATGGAATTGATATTAAGATTTGGATCTTTTGCAGTTTTTGGTAATCTGGTAGTCCAGGTAAATAAGAATATTTATGGCTGAATAAGAACAGTGGAAATCACCCCAGGCAGGGAATGTACTTATGTGTTCTGAAAACTAGGCTTGGATTTTGCTAATGGAATAATAAATCCTTATTTGCCAGTGATAGATATGGTGCACAAATTTTTCGAGGGATGGAGAGACTTCCCTTTATCCCTAAATTGGCGTGCTAATCGAAAACTAGTATCCAGAAATAATCGATTTATCTAATTTCGTTTCTACCATCAATATTTTGTGTAGTCCTTACTCCACTGCAACTAAACAGAGATTAGACAATTTATTTGGAAAGGGGGAAGAAGTAGAATTAATTCTTTATGAAACTCTAAATGGATTGGGTTGGAACTTCCAATTATAAGGAGCTATAACATTGTTGCATTATTAAGAATAGCCTAAGCTTGGCTTCTAAAAATATTAGTTCTATTGCGTTAGAATTGGAAAGTCAAATAGTAGAGGGGATCTACTTGTCTGTCTTATTACATGCTTAGAAAAACAAATATGTAGGGATGCTGAGGAGATCTCCTTTTCTTTAGACATCCTAAAGACACAGGCCCGGATTCACATACATTGGCAGCATATTTATGCGGGCGTAGCGTATCTAATATACGCTACGCCGATGCAGCGCACAGATGCAAGCACTGGATTCACAAAGCACTCGCCCCCAAATCTACGCTGGGTTCCCTCGGCGTAAGCCAGCGTAGGTGGAAGTGGGCGTGAGCCATGCTAATGAGGCGTGACCCCATGTAAATGATGGACTGAGCATCATAAAGATACGAATAACGTATGGCGCATGCGCCGTCCCGTGGACACAACCCAGTGCGCATGCCCAGAATCACGTCGGAACTACTCCCTAAGATACGCCGGATCACTGCCTACGACGTGAACGTAACCTACGCCCAGCCCTATTCACGTACTACGTAAACAACGTAAAATACGACGGCTCTGTTCCCTGGTCCATACCTTTGCATGAGTTGCGCCTCCTATATGTGGAATAACTTTACGCCGGACGTACGCCTTACGCAAACTGCGTATATTATGTGCCGGGCGCAAGTAAGTTTGTGAATCGGCGTATCTCCCTCATTTGCATATGTGCATAGAAAATCAATGGGAGCGCCCCTTGCGGCCAGAGTAAATATGCGCCCATGATACGCCGGCGTAGGAAAGTTACGCCAGTCGTATGCAGCCTATTTTCAGGCGTATCTCAGATTGTGGGCACGGCGCATAGATACGACGGCGCATAGATAGACTTACGCGGCGTATCTCGAGATACGTCGGCGTAAGTGCTTTGTGAATCCGGGCCTTGGAATTTGCCGTGGAATGTCAAGATTCATACCAGGAATATTTTATAAAACATTTGATGAATGGGGTAAAATGGGATTAAGTTCACTAAAGGATTTCCTGAATGCAAAAGGTGAATTTATTTCATTTGAGATTCCTAGAAAACTTTGGGGAATTGCTTTTGATTTGGGGTTTACTCATAGACCAATAATTGACTATATAATGTAGAATGTTTCAGTAGTCAAGAACAATTAAGTATTGTCCGTGATACTTTTTTATTTGCACTAACATCTAGTGCAAATAAAAAAAGTATTGCGAACAGTACTCAGTTGTTCTTGTTGCAAGTGCACTAATACCACTACAATCACCTCAAGAATCAATAGTCAAGCTAAAGTAATTCATATCCTGCAACATCTCCAAATTAATAGGGATTTTCGAAAATTTAACTATTAGAGTAATATATAAATCCAATAAGTGATTCTAACTACCAAAAGTTAAAGATCTTTACAAAAATAATTACATGAATACTTTTACTGAGCTGGGGGACTTACGCAGGTTATGAGAGGAAGGCTATAAGTAGTTACATAGGTTACTTGTATGACCTCAGAGAAATTTACTCTAAATTGAATAAGTAAATTGAATAACAAAGCCTATATTTCTACTGCAAAATACTGTGAGTGGGTGGAAGACTCTGCTCCACATTGTCTGAAATGTCAAAATTGGGAAATGGTTTAGTGGGCCTGTTGAGGAGACACATTGGTCTGACACAATTTATTTTTTGCCAAACCGCAGGGAAAGAGATGGCACATTTTGAGATTGCTTATATTGACCACACTAAAACAATTGCTTAGAATGTACATCAGATTTCTGTATTCTTTTTCAGAGAACCAGTTCTGAGAAAAAGAGGTGTTTTTAATTTGGAAAACCAAATATAAGCACAACACTGTGCACTGTGCTGTACATTATACTTCAATATAAGGTTCACTGGCTTTTTATTGTTACTATGCCCAAGAAGAAACATTTCCAGTGTTTATAAACCCAAGAAAATGTAATATTTTGTAACTTACCAGTCTTGAGATTTGGTGGCTGTATTTGCTTTTTCCATGCTTTTTCTTAGATTTTTCTTGGTGATCTTGACAGGCTCCTTGTCCTAGGATGACAACACTCGCTCACTGTACTGTATCTATGAAGGAACAGTGTTGTCAATCAAGTCTACTCACTTTTCATTTGGACTGCAGAACACACCATCTCCTCTCCATAAATACTAGTGTAGTGCTACCCTCACAGGGGTAGCCGGATAGGATGGGTCATCAGTGTTTTAGTAGATGGAGAGAAGAATAAAGGGCAATGTCTCCTTCTCCATATTCCTGTAGCCCAGCAACTGGCTACAGAAGTTAGGAGCTCACTGAATTTCCTGCAGATCATCAGGTATTTTTCCTTGCAGCACGTTTGACCACTTGACATCCTTAGGCTGTTTTAAAACATTCTGGACTTCAAGTAGTAAAAAACGGTTCATGACTACAGCTTCAGCTATGAGCCTGGTATAATTTTTTCAGCGGGTGATCAGGTGTTCAGTAAAAGTGATCCCAGAGTCTCTACAGCCACCCAATCACATCTACAGTTTTAAAACCGACTGCCTGCAGGTTTACTCCAGGGAGCCCAGGACTGTGGTAAACTGGCCAGAGAGTAAGAGCAGGAGGAAATCGAGGAACATCTGTTCCCCGATCTCCTCTGATAGTAATGAACCTGGAAGTGATAAGTATTTTATTACACAGTGGCAGCATTTGATGGGCACACTGGCATCAATTGATAGGCGCAGTGGCAGCGTTTGATGGGCACAGTGGTAGGGTTTGATGGGCACACTGGCAGCAATTGATGGGCACAGTGGCAGCGTTTGATGGGCACAGTGGCAGAAATTAATGGGCACAGTGGCAGAATTTATTGGCATAGTGGCTGCATTTGATGGGCACAGTGGCTTCGTTTAATGGCACAGTGATGGCAATTGATGGCACAGTGGCTGCGTTTGATGGGCTCAGTGGCAGCAATTGATGGCACAGTGGCTGCGTTTTATGGGCACAGTGGCTACGTTTGATGGGCACAGTGGCTGCGTTTGATGACACAGTGGCGAAAATTGATGGGCACAGTGGCTGCGTTTGATGGGCACAGTGGCTGCAATTGATGTTTTTTTTTTTTTCAGTTTGTTTGCTCCCCCCAAAAAAAATTTGAACCCCAGCCACCACTGGTACATGCATGTTTATGGATACTTATCAGGATCATATTGTTGCATGTCATTTTTTTAGTCCATATTATACTGGCTTTGTTAAAGCGTATCTATAGAAAAAAGGATAGAGTGGAGAAGGGTTCGAACTCTGTTATGTATTTATTGCTGTCTGTGCCCCTATGGGGGGATTTATTCCCTCTTTTTGTCCTGTGACCACTGTTATTAGGACAAAAAATGTGAGAAAAGCCAACACTTTAGGGCTGTTTTACAGCGGTTTCACCTCCACCCTGGCCACCCAGGGTTCTGAATTTCAACATTAACGTCTGACAGGGCTGAACATATGATGTGGCCAAAATGCTTTGCTGCTGTGACAATTTTAACTTAGGCTGCAGAGTTTGACAGACGGCACCAGCTGTCAAACTTGCCCATTGAGATCATTTGGGCTTAATACCACAATCGCGAGCCAAATGCTTGGCCTGCACTTGCAATGCGGTCTTGCAATGTAAAATTGCCATTAAGCAATGTTAAAAAACATAAAATGATCGCCTAAACGCCGGCAAGCCACGTCTATACTGCCCTCTGAAAAGAAATCCACTGTGAATTGCTATAAAAAAGGCGGTAAGTTTTACCACTTGTCTGAAAGCTTTTACATTTGTTACTAGCACACAAATATTCAACTTTTCTGGTAAGAACTGTGAGGGGCACACTGATCAGATTATGTACATTAAAGGGTTGATCTGACTGCTTAGTTTACTTCTTCACTTGTTCCTTGTCCAGCAATTCAGGAGAGTTTACTCAATATTCAGACACCTTTTAAATCTTCCCAATCTGGGTCCACTGCTGGTTCTTGGCTGATCAACTTGTTCATCCTGCCTAGTAGCAACACATGACAAATCAAGGAGGCTTTGTGAATTGAAGAGTACCAGTTTATAACTGAATTCTTATTTGTTTTTAACAAAATAAAGATTAAAGATATGGGTGAATGAATGTATCGGAGATAAAAAGAATACCAGCTTCACCCGTTTGTGCTGTATTTTATGCTTGATGTATTTCTGGATAATTTTGTATGTAACTATCAGACATGAAATGGTAAGAGGAAGCATAGGGTATAGTGTACATAGTCATATCCTTCAGCTGTATATGTGGTCTTAAGAAAACACTTTTTCTTTCCAAATGCCAGTAACTTAGTAAAAATTATTAGGAATTGCTAATGCATAATGAGACATGTGGAACACAGTACAGTAAAACCTTGGATTGCAAGCATAATTCGTTCCAGAAACATGCTTGTGATCCAAAGCACTTGTATATCAAAGCATTTTTTTTACAGGGTATAAAAGAGAGGCACCTCTAATGCCCTGTACACACGATCGGTTCATCTGATGAAAACGAACCGATGGATATTTTCATCAGATATCCGATGAAGCTGACTTTCATCAGTCTTGCCTACACACCATCGGTTAAAAATCCAATCATGTCCAACACAGTGACGTAAAACACAACAACGTGCTGAGAAAAATGAAGTTCAATGCTTCCGAGCATGCGTCGACTTGATTCTGAGCATGCGTAGATTTTTGACCAATGGATTTCCCCACAGACGATCGTTTTTTTCTATCGGTTTTTTAACCATAAGAAAAATTTAAAACAGGTTCTATTTTTTTACACCAATGGGAAAAAAACTGATGGGGCCCACACACGATCGGTTCGTCCGATGAAACCAGTCCATTGGTCCGTTTTCATCAGACGAACCGATCGTGTGTACAGGGCATAAGTGTAGCAATATATTGCTAAATGTTGTCCCTTCATTAAATGTAACCATATTGCTACACTTAGAGGCTCCTCTCTTCTTTTTTATACTCAGTTGTGACATGACGCTACTCTTATATCAAGACATTGCTTGTATATCAAGGCAAAATTTATTAGAAGATTTTGCTCATCTTGCAAAACGCTCTCAAACCAAGGTTTTACTGTATAATGAGGCATGTGGAAGGCAATGTTCATGCCTCGCTGGAGAGGGCGGTCAGTGGTAAGGTGCATATTACCGCTGACTCATGGTCCAGCAGGCATGGACAGGGACGTTACCTATCTTTCACGGCGCATTGGGTGACTGCTGGCAGCTGGGAAGGATGCAGGATAAGGTACAGTAGTGTTGGAGGTTGTTCCGCCACCATGCCTCCAAAATGCTACTACTGGTGATTGTGACGCACCTCTCTCCTCCACCCCCTCCTCTTCTTCCTCTGTGGCCTCTTCCTGTGCTGATGTGTCCTCTGAACCAACGGTGCTCCGTAGGCGTTCAAGGGGCTACGCAGGCACGCAGGCAAAGAGGGGCTTGAGTTGGTGTGCTTGGGGGACAGGAGCCACACTGGGGCAGAGGTTCTGTCAGCTCTGCAGGGGCAGGCTCAGAGGTGGTTGACGCCACGCAGGGCCGGCCCTATGATGGGACAGGGTGGTACCATGGGTACCAGGCAGCACTTTTAGGGGGGCAGCATACTGATGCCCGCCAGCCGTTCCGCCAGCTCCGCTACCCAAATAAAATTGATGTCCTTTTTTTCCCACAAATAGAGCTTTCTTTTGGTGATATTTGATCACCTCTGCGGTTTTTATTTTTTGTGCTATAAATATATATACTTTTTAACTTTTTGCTATAATAAATATCCCCAAAATTTAGAAAAATAAACTATTTTCTTCAGTTTAGGCCAATATGTATTCTTCTACATATTTTTGGTACAAAAAAAAAAAAACACAATTAGCGTACATTGATTAGTTTGCGCAAAAGACATTGTGGCCACCGGCAATTCACAGGTCCCTTTATACTCCTGGATACATGTATAGAGCCATGACAGGTCCTCTTTATACTCCTCTATACATTTATAGAGCCATGGCATGTCCTCTTTATATTCCATTACATGTAAAGAGTCTCGACAGGTCCTCTATATACATGTACAGAACCATGACAGGTCCTCTTTATACTTCTTTATACATGTATAGAGCCATGACAGGTTCTCTTTATACATCTATAGAGCCATGACAGGCCCTAATTATACTCCTTTATACGTGTATAGAGCCATGTCAAGTACTCTTTATAGTCCTATATACATTTATAGAGCCATGACAGGTCCTCTTGATATTCCTTTACATGTAAAGAGTAATGACAGGTCCTCTATATACATGTATAGAGCCATGACAGGTCCTCTTTATACTCCTATACATGTATAGAGCAATGACAGGTTCTCTTTACACTCCTTTATACATGTATAGAGCCATAACGGGTCCCCTTTAGTTATCATGATATAAAATAATGAATGTGGGGGCCTTTTGGTTGGCGTGATTTTTTTCGGGGGGGGGCAGCATTTCATTCTTGGTCCCAGGCAGCACAATGTCTTGGGCCGGCACTGACTCCACGCCAGCTTAAGCCAGGAATGGTGTTTTGCGACAATGGCACCAACCTCCTCTCTGCCCTGCGACAGGGACAACTGACCCATGTGCCCTGTTTTGCTCATGTCCTTAACTTGGTGGTGCAGCGGTTCTTGAGCAGGTACCCAGGCTTGCAGGATGTCCTGAAGCAGGCCAGGAAACTCTGGCCCAGATTCTCGTAGATCGGCGCATCTTTATGCCGGCGTAGCGCATCTCGGATGCGTTACGCCGACGTAACTTAGAGAGGCAAGCTCCGTATTCTCGAATCAGAAGCGTTCATTTTTGCGCCGGCGCGGCCTAAATTCGTCGGCGTAAGTCAGCGTAGTTCAAAGTAGGAAGGAAGTGGGCGTGATCCATTTAAATGAACCATGACCCCATGCAAATGAAGGGCCGAACGAACGGCGCATGGGCCGAATGGACGGCGCATGTGCCGTCACGTGATTGTATGTCCCGCGCCCCTCTGCGCATGCGCACAACTACGCCTGGCATTATTCCTGAGTTACGCCGGCCCACTGTTTACGCCCAGGGCATAAATACGCCCAGACATGCGCCCGTCGAGTGCAAAAGTACACCTGTTTGGTTTGGTTTGGTGGTTTGGTGGCATTACTTTTGCACAGATTGGAGACATGTCTGCTGAGCGTTCTAGGAGCTGCAAACAGAATTTCTCTCCTGATGAGAAAGCCATTTTTCTTGCTGGCATGCAGAGGCACTATGATCGCCTCCATGGGTCCCGCAGCAAGAATACCAGCAAGGGGAGAAGGGATGAGATCCTTCAGAGGATCACAGATCAGGTGAATGCTGTGGGCAATGAGGCAAGGAGGCCAAAATACATTGCCAAAAAGATAACTGGTCTTCGCCGGAAGGTGAAGGAGAAGATGGCTCTCATGGCGAGCCATACCAGGGGCACTGGTGGGGGACCTGCCTCCAGGGTCCGTCTGACTGCTGAGGAGGAGGGAATGCCGGGCTATGATTCAGTTGAGCCGTCCTTGAGGACAGGTAAGTGTGTTTTTATTCTACTATCTGGTGTGTAGCATGTGAGGGGGGGGAGGGAATATATGACAAGTGTGTGGGTCCACCAACATGTGAATGTTTTGTGTCATCCGCAGATGTCCAGGAGGGTGCTGGGCCATCTGGTGCCCCTGCCCGTCCCACACCATCCCCTGATAATAATGCCCCTGCCCGTCCCACACCCTCTTCATCTGATGAAGATGCCCCTGACTTCCAGGGAAGGCAAGCAGCATTGGTGGAGGAGAGTGGTGGCCAGACCTCCAGTGAGGAGGTCATTCAAGATGCAGAGCATTTGGGGGAGGAGGTGTCACTGTCACTCTACCAGGAGGATTCGTCTACCTCGGCTGGTCCATCCCGGACATCAAGCACACGATCCTCAAGTCCCTCTGTCTCCATCCCCAACCCACCCACTCCCTCAAGTCCCTCCCCCTATGCCACGCCTGAAGCCTCTCGTGGGCCCAGGAAGGCAACAAGGAAAACCAGGGGGGTACCCGAATTCCTGCCTGTGACCCTGACCACTGCACAGGACACACAGACCTGCCTTATGGGTGAGATGGCCCAGGACCTAAGTACAGTGGCCGACAGCCTTGGCGACAAGGGACACATTACAGATGGTCTGCAGGACGTTGCAGCCAATACCACTGCAACAATCTCCTGTTTGCGTGATCTACAGACCACCACGGCTACCCTTGTGGCAGAGGTGCGGACCCTAAAGGAGTCCGTCCAGGGCCACACAGCTGCCATTGTGGGAGTCCAGACGGAGACCAACAACCTCCTAAGACGGATAGCGGTGGCATTAGAGGGCAGGCCTCCAGCCCCGGTGGATGCTCCTCCACCTGATGTCCCCCCCCCCCACCGTCAACCAGGCAGTTGAGGAGCCGTGGCCGTGGGCGTGGCAGCAGTCAGGGCAATTAGTTATTTATTTTTCTTTATATTATGCTCTGGTGAAGAGTATTTATTTGTATTTATATTATTGCTCTGGTGAAGAGTATTTATTTTTATTTATAGTATTGCTCTGGTGAAGAGTATTTATTTTTATTTATATTATTGCTCTGGTGAAGAGTATTTATTTTTATTTATATTATTGCTCTGATGAAGAGTATTTATTTATTTTTAATCATAATGCACACGGTGAGGCGTGCAGATTAGTTTGACTGGTGTGTGAATGGGGGGGGTAACACTCCTGCCAGCAAAGGGGTGTCACCCTCGTCCGTGTGAATGGTGTATGAATGTACAAGCAACATAATTGGAGCCTTGGCGCGGTGTTGCTGCTCCCAAGTACTGTGCGGTGTACTTTGGTCTAATCGAATGTGATGTGGATGTGGGGTGTGTGCTAGGGACCACAGTGGTGTGCATGCGTGCATTCTCCTTGTGCCATGATGAATGTGTGTGTTTAACGTGTAAAGATGCGTTCCACTAGGCATCTCCTGATTGCTGATCCCTCAGCAGACAGGGTATCCTCGGGCGGGGGGGGAATGTCTGGTTCGGGGGTCAGGTCATCACGTATGTCAATCTCCAGGCCCCTTCTCTATGGGAAGTTGTGCAGAATGCAACATGACCCGATGATCTGGCACACGAAGTTTGGGGAATACAACAGAGTACCCCCAAACTTATCCAGGCATCGGAAACGGGACTTCAGGATGCCAAATGTGCGTTCCACCACTCCACGGGTACGTATGTGTGCAGCATTGTAGTTTTCCTCTCCTGGGGTTTGGGGATTCCGGAATGGAGTCATGAGATGGGGTCCAAGTGCATATGCAGAGTCACCTTAAAGGGAAAAGACAGGAGGATGTTAGTCATGCATGTGCCCCTCGTGATGTCTGCATCATGGGGGGGGGGCAGTCATGCCTGACACCCATGTCACTCACCAACCAGCCAGCTGTCCCCATACAGGTTCTGTTCGAATTCTGTTGGGATGGTGCTTTGACGGTATATGTAGCTGTCATGGCTGGACCCTGGGTGTTTGGCACGTATGTGCCATATGAGGCCTTGGGCATCGACTATCACCTGTACGTTGATGGAATGCCAATGCTTCCGATTGCAGTATATGTGCTCTGTGTCACGGGGGGGGGCGTAGTGCCACATGTGTGCAATCAATGGCCCCCACGGTGCGTGGGAATCCTGCAATTTGATAGAAATCCGCCATTGACTTCACCCGCAGATGCTCCTGGGTGGGTTTGATGATGTGGTGGGACATGCGTCTGAGGATTGCGGGGACAACCTGGTGCACACATCTGCTCATGGTGGATTGTGACATCCCAGCCATAACTCCACTTGTACGCTGAAAAGATTCACTGGCAAGGAAATGCAGTGTTGCCAGTACCTTGACCAGTGGCTGCACTGCATGTGCATAATGTGTCTTGCTGGTGATGTCATCATGCAGGGTTCTGGCTAATTCCTGGATGGCTTCAGGGCTGAATCTGAAAATGCGATACACCTCTGAATCACCCATGCCAAAGATGTTCATGCGCGTTCGGTATATCCGCTCCCGTGCCCTCCTACGAGTCGGTTCACACAGTAGTATTGCTAGGACCATGGCTGCCCCTGGCATGTTGGCACACAGATGTGTTGTCCAGCAAGTGTGGGTGCTCAGCTTGCTCAGCTCGTCCGTACAGCTGCTGCTGTAGCTGCTCTCCAGCTGACCTGTGGACGTCTGTTGCTAAGTTGACCCTGCTTTTATGAGGAGCAAGTTTGCGCTGGGCGTACAACTTGCGCGTATCTCCCTCATTTGCATAGGAAAACAATGGGAGCGCAAGATGCGCCCAGTGTAAAAATGCTAATAAAATACGCTGGTGGAGAAAAGTTACGTCGGTCGGAAGAAGCCTAATTTTAGGCGTATTTATTTTTGTGGGTATGGCGCATAGTTACGACGGCGCAGATTTTGAGCTACGCGGCGCATATCGAGTTATGTCGGCGTAAGTCCTACCTGAATCTAGCCCAGTATGTCCAATCATGCTGAGGTGTGCAGCCAATCCTGGGAGAGCTGGAGAAGAAAGGAGGAGGGGGTCTGAAGTACACAGATTTCCTCTGTCAGGCTCATGCATTAGATATGTAAATCACCTGTCACTAACAGCAAGGGGGAAGAACTGACTCCCAGTTTTTATCTTACTGAAAAAACATAAGAGGACTGCTCAGAGCTTTCAGGTAGCTCGGCGCATCTTTTGGCTGGCGTAGCGCATCTCATATGCGCTACGCCAACGTAAAACAGGGATCCCAAAACAGTATTCTCAAAGATCTCACGCCGTACGTTGCACCGGCGTAGTGTAAATAGGCCGGCGTAAGCCCGCCTAATTCAAAGTAGGCAGGTAGTGGGCGTGCCTCATTTAAATTAGCCGTGACCCCATGTAAATAAAGGGCCGATCGACCGGCGCATGCGCACGCATGCTCAGGATCACGTCGCATATACTCCCTAAGATACGTTAGCTCAATGCGTGAACGTAACCTACGCACAGCCCCATTCACGTACGACTTACGTAAACGACGTAAAATTCGACGGCTGTTCCAACGTCCATACCTTAACATTGGCTGCGCCTCATATAGCAGAGGTAACTTTACGCCAGACGTAAGCCTTACGTAAACGGCATAGCGGGCGCAAGTACGTTCGTGAATCGGCGTATCTAGCTCATTTACATATTCTACGCGTAAATCTACGGAAGCGCCACTAATGGCCAGCGTAAATATGCACCCTAGATACAATGGCGTACTAAGATTTACGTTGATCGGAGGAAGCAGAAATTCAGGCGTATCTTGTTCCCTGAATACCGCGCATAGATACGACGGCGCATCTTTTAACTTACGCGGCGTATCAATAGATACGCCTGCGTAAACTGTTCGTGAATCTAGCTCAAAGTGTCCTGCATGAGTTTGGTGCAAATGTGGTGTGATTTGAGCCATACAAATCCATAGCTAAAATCCCACCCCAGAGACACCTCATATAATTAGCACAGGAATGTGCTGCGATTCCTGTGCGAATTACATGCAGTGTCCTGCACCGCATCAGTGTGAACCCGGGCTAAAGCTTCTGTCATCCTAGTAAGATTTCCAGCTCTCCAGGGATCTGAGTTGGTGGCTCAAAATGCAAAAAATAGGTGGGAGAGGTACATGATATTATGCAAACAGTGGCGGTTCGTCCATAGAGGGCGCTGGAGCGCCGCTCCCTCTGGCTCTCACCGCCACTGAGTCTAATAACAGATCCATGCATTGCACGAATCTATGTTATTATCGCCGCTGACGCTGTTCTATTCAGATGGCCGGACATGAGCGCCGACCATCTGAATAACGGCAGCTGGTTGGCTGTATGGAAGTGCCTATCAGAGCCAGCGGGGACAATTGGCACAGCGGCATATATGGGCACAGTGGTGACAATTAAAGGGCACAGTGACATCAATGGGCACAGTGGTGACAATAGGCACAGTGGGGACAATGGGCACAGTGCAGACAATTGGCACAGCGGCATGGATGGGCACAGTGGCAAAAATTAAAGGGCACAGTGACATCAATGGGCACAGTGGCGACAATGGGCACAGTGGCGACAATTAAAGGGCACAGTGGTGACAATTGGCACAGTGGCGACAATCAGGGGTCAAGTCCAGGGGAAAAAGTGTGGGAACTCCCACCCAAGATCCACTCCCCCATCAAAAAAAAAAATGATGGGGGGTGGGTGGTGGGTGGTATGTAGATAAGAGGGGTGCGGATTGTATGGGGTGGGTAGTATAAAATACACCACTGGCCACTGATGCATTAGTGACCAGTGGCAGTTTATTAACCCCTTTGTGCTGCATTAGTGACACCAGTGTCAGTGTTTATGAACCTTTTCATGCTGCACCAAATAGGGGTAATAAACACTGACACTGGTGTCACTAATGCAGCACAAAGGGGTTAATAAACTGGCACTGGTCACCAATGCATCAGTGGAAGTACATTAACCCCCTCATTGCTGAATACCATTAAAAACATCAGACAGTTAACACAGCTAAGCCACTGTGATACAACACTGCCTTAAGTAGGTTAGGTTTTTAGCCTCTGCAAACTTACGTGCTCCCCCCCACAGTACAGATCCCCCCCCACAGTACAGATTCCCCCCCCCCCACAGTACAGATTCCCCCCAGTACAGATCCCCCCCACAGTACAGATCCCCCCCATTCAGTACAGACCCCCCCATTCAGTACAGACCCCCCCCCATTCAGTACAGATCACCCCCATTCAGTACAAATCCCCCCCTTCAGTACAAAGCCCTCCCCCCTTCAGTACAAAGACCACCCCCTTCAGTACAAAGCCCTCCCCCTTCAGTACAGATCCCCCCTTCATTACAGATCCCCCCTTCATTACAGATCCCCCCTTCATTACAGATCCCCCCATTCAGTACAGACCCCCCCCCATTCAGTACAGACCACCCCCATTCAGTACAGATCCCCCCCCATTCAGTACATATCACCCCCCATTCAGTACATATCACCCTTCAGCAGGGCCGGACTTACCATTGGCCTTGACTGGGCTCAAGCCCAGGGGCCCCACCCAATAGGGGGCCCCCTTTAAAAAAAAAAATTTTTTTTTTTTTTTTTTTTTTTTAGGGGTCCAGAGGTCCCCAGGGGCCCGGATGCCCCCAGGGCCCCGGACGGCAACCCCCCTTTTTTTTTATTTTTTGTAAAAAAATGTTTTTTTTTATATATTTTTTATTTATATATATATATATATATATATTTTATTATTATTATTAAAGGGCCCAGGGGTCTCCAGGGCCCCGGATGGCAACCCCCCTTTTTTTTATTTATTTTTGTAAAAAAATGTTTTTTTTATATATTTTTTATTTTTATATATATAATATATATATATGTATATATATATATATATATATATTTTATTATTATTATTAAAGGGCCCAGGGGTCTCCAGGGCCCCCGGATAGCAACCCACCTTTTTTATTTTTTTATAAAAAAAATTATTTTTTTATATATATATATATATATATATATATATATTTTTTTTTATTAAAGGGCTCAGAGGTCCCCAGGGCCCCATGTGGCAACCCCCCCTTTTTTATTTTTTTTATAAATGTTTATTTTTTTATTTTTGTTTATTTTTTTATTTTTTATTAAAAGGCCCAGAGGTTCCCAGGGGCCCAGAGGTCCCCAGGGCCCCCGGGTTTGGCAACCTCCCTTTTTTTATGTATTTTTTATAAATGTTTTTTTTATTATTATTAAAGGGCCCAGAGGTTTATTTTTTCTTTTTATTAAAAGGCCCAGAGGTCCCCAGGGCCCCGGATGGCTACATATATTTATATATATTTGTTTTCTTCTTTATTTCTTCTTCTTTTTGTAAAGGCCCCCCCGCTTCTCAATTTGCGGCAGCCCCCATGCTTCTCAATTTCAGGCGGCAGCACCCCCACCCCCCCTAGGTTCTCTGCTTCAGGGGGCCCATGCCTTAAGCTGTGCAAGGGGCCCCAAAATTCCTGATGGCGGCCCTGCGCATACCTCCCAACACGCACGGATTCTGTGGGACTTTCCCGCACAGACAGCTTCTTCCCGCAGTCCCGCAAAAGGGTTAATTTTCCCGCACTGCAAGAGGAGGCAGCACGGAAGCAGGAGGAACCGGAGCGGTGTGCGGAGGACTGTGGCTGCTGAAGGGAAGAAAGCCGAGAGCCGGGCTAATGACAGTCTGTGGCCCCGGCTGTTGGCACAGGTGAGAGGCACTCCCCCCCTCAACAACTGCAAAATCCCCCCCCGCTCAACAACTTCAATTCGCCCCCCCTCCGCTCAACAACTTCGATCCCCCCCAATTCTCGGCTCCAGGGGACCCCTTCAACACTCAAGCCCAGGGGCCCCCACCACCCTAAGTCCTGCCCTGCCCTTCAGTACAGATTCCCCCCTTCAGTACATATTCCTGCCCTTTAGTACAGATCCCTCCCCCCCCCCACAGTACAGATTTCCCCCCTTCAGTACAGATCCCCCCCCCCCCCCAGTGTACAGATTTTCCCCCTTCAGTACAGATTTCCCCATTCGGTACCATAATGTACCTCAGATAATCCTGACATGCACGGACAGCACTAGTGGACTGGTCGGGTCCCCTGTGTAGACATGCAGGAGGAGGGGGAGGCATCACTCTGCTCGTGCCAAAACTGATCAGAGCCGTGACCACGGAGAGCAGGGCAGGACCTGACGGGTGTCACTCCAGTGTGGCTCGCACCCCCCCCCCCCCCCCCGCAAAGCCACTACCTCAGGTTCCTCTCTCTGTGAGTCTTCTGAGTCTTCTGCAATTGCGCGCCTAGGGTGACCACGTGTCCCGGATTGCCCAGGACAGTCCCGCATTTTGTAGGTCTGTCCCGGGTACCTTCAATTCAGGACAATACAGTGTCCCGGAATGAAACTGACACAGCCACCCCCCGGGCCAATCTGATGCCCCCATAAAAGGCCGCCACATCACCGCTTTACTCACTAACAGTACTTGTCCTGGCCAGGAATACCTGGAGGAGCACAATCCCCACCCCCTGCTTATGATTGGAGAAATTATAAATCCCGCATCTTGTGTCTAATCACTGTACTGTGATTCGTTACAGCACAAGCTGATTTTTGGGAAAGGGGGGTGTCCCTGAATGGTAGTTTGGAAATGTGGTCACCCAATGCGCGTCGCTGCCTAATCCCGCCCGCTGTCTCTGAACCCGCCCGCTCAGCCTCGCTTACGCTTCAGTGGTGGGGGGGACGGGGACGCCTGCTGCTCTGCTGCCTAAACCCGCCCGCTGCCTAATCCTAATCTCTGCTCGAGTCCTGCAAAGGGAACGGGCGTTCCTGCTGTAAAAAAAGTGCAGGGACACCGTTCCCGCAGGACTCGAGCCCTGGCGACAATTGATGGCACAATGGCTGTGTTTGATGGCATGGCACAGTGGCTGCGTTTGATGGTATGGCACAGTGGTGACAATTGATGGCACAGTGGCTGCGTTTGATAGCATGGCACAGCGGCTGCGTTTAATGTCATGGCACAGTGGTGCGAATTGATGGCACAGTGGCTGCGTTTGATGGCATGGAACAGTGGTGGCAATTCATGGCACAGTGGCTGCGTTTGTTGGCATGGCATAGTGACTGCATTTAATGGCACAGCACAGTGGTGCGAATTGATGGCACAGTGGCTGCGTTTGATGGCATGGAACAGTGGTGACAATTGATGGCACAGTGGCTGCGTTTGATGGCATGGCACAGTGGTGACAATTGATGGCACAGTGGCTGCATTTGATGGGCACAGTGAGGATGCAATTTTTTTTTTCGTTTGCGCCCCCCCAAAAAAATTTGAGCACCAGCCGCCACTGGATGCAAATATGTCTTAATTAGGTTTTTAGTATGAAACAAAGTATTTTATACATTGAAACATACTAACATAGACACTGCCCTCCCCTGCATAATATTACTAAGTAGAGGTCCCTGCACAGCTGCAGGTCATGTAGCTTGTGACTCTGCAGGAGCACCTGCATAATAACTTGCCTGTCAAACCCCAGATGCAGTGTCACAAAGCAGAGGTGCCAGGAAGGGCATGTCTGCAGGCAAGATGGCTCCTCTAGGCAAATTTCTGTGCTCAGTCGCAGACCAGCATTCAGTCTTACAAAGCCACTTAGAAAAGGCACATGCGCACACGTGCATCTGTCACTAATGTTGGTGCCAGACAGGCTATTTAAACTGAGCCAGTGCTCAGATTCAGTGCTGTCTCATCTACAGCGTTTCCTGTGTTCTCTGTGATAGGTTACCTATATCTGATGCCAGTTACCAACTTGTCTTGTCTTGACCACCCCTTGAACTGTCTGCACTGACTTGCTTGCTTCCTGACCTCTGCTTCTGCCTTTTCCTATTGCTGCTGTAGTGCTGATCGGATACTAACTCCGGCCTACACCCTGATCACATTCTTGTCTATTTACTTATACCTGATCCAATTATCAGCCTCTGACCCGGCTTATCTGACTCTACTGTTCCTCTACCCACTGCCTAGCAACCCATTCCAAGCACCTACCTGCTAGCAGCCAGTACCTGCTTATGCATTGCTCGTTGATCAGCCAGCACCTGCTACTCACCTGCCTACTACCCCTCAGTGCCTGCTTCCGACTTGTCTGTTGTCAGGCAGTACCTACCTGTTCCAGCCTGCTAGTTACCTGCTGTCACCCAGTCAGTCAATCCCACTGTGGTTCTCGGTCAGCTTCCTTCTTCCCTGGCTTGAACACCCTGCTCGGCTCTGCTGCTAGCAAGACCAACTGGCACTCGTGCCACTCTGCGCGCTTGTGCCACCTGTCCACTCTATTAGGGGCCCTGAGCCAGAGGTGTAAGAGAGCCCTTCTTCATTATGTCAGACTCTTTTACCAGGTACATACTGTAACAAGGGGGAAACTCTCACATGACATGAAGGCTTGCAGAAGCTTATGTGGCACTACCCCCGAACTACCCCGCTCTGGCTATCAACCCCTGAAACTGGCTCGAACCCTTCCTTGGCACAACTGGTTATAAGTACAAATTGTGGACCCCACCAACTGCTGGGCAACACAATATTCTATCACACCACAATAGATATGTAAATAGATTGTTACCTTGTGTTGCACTGGACCCACAGGATGACAGATAGACTGCACACAGATTTGCACTTAACCAAAGGGGACTTTACTTGGTAAACATAAAAGTAAAGAACAAAGGTAAACAAGTAATAGACTACTTACAGGACCCTGGAAGAGTCAAAAAAGAATAGTAACAAATAAATGCAGGTTGAATTATAATAATTATGCCGATCTGTGTAAGTGCACAGCCAAGGGATTCCTTCAATAAGATATTCACACTGAAGCACCTCTTAGCCAGGCCTCACTCAGCTCCCACTGATAACAATGCTGTGCAATTTAATATAATCAAATACTTGTCTAAAAGAGTATATATGGGTATCAACAACTCACTTTGCCTAATAGGCAGTCTTTAAATCAGGTACCCCACCAGGGTAGTTTGGTTGATCAGACCAAACGTCAATATCGATTGTTTTTAACTGTTACGCGTATATTAGTTGCATGCGGTGGTGCACAATAGTTGATTTGTAATCCGAGTAGGGTGACCATGTGTCCCGGATTGCCCGGGACAGTCCCGCATTTTGCAGGTCTGTCCCGGGGACATTCATTCCAGGACAATACAGTGTCCCGGAATGAAACTGACACAGCCATCCCCCGGGCCAATCTGATGCCCCCCAAAAAGGCTGCCACATCACAGCATTACTCACTGACAGTACTTGTCCTGGCCGGGAATGCCTGGAGGAGCACAATCCCACCCCTGCTTGTGATTGGAGAAATCCTGCGTCTTGTGTCCAATCACTGTGCTGTGATTCGTTACAGCACAAGCTAATTTTTGGAGGGTGTCCCTGAATGGTAGTTAAAAAATGTGGTCACCCTAAATCCGAGAGAGGGAACAAATTAATCGATGAACGTTGCTCGGGTACTCAAATCACAATGGCAAGTCCACCCTCCTGCAATACAGTCAGTATGCTTGGGCAAGTGCCCGTCTCACCCAGCCAGACTAGGCCTTGTCTTTCCGGGTTACTCCGTCTGCAAACTCTGATCCACAGTCCTTCCGGCAATGAAAGTCTCCGGTCCTCACACAGGTCACCGTTGCGCTGGGACACCGTGCGGTCACTCCGTCAGGGATCCTCCCTGTATCTCAATGGGCGATCCGCACAGGCGTGGATAGGCCTCGAGACTCAAGCCTAGGCTTCCGGATGGGCGCCTCACACAGGCATCCTCCTTGGTTGAAGAGGCGGTCCAGAGAGAGCGCGCCAAAGACTTCCTCTCCCTTAAATTCCTTCCCCCAACAGGCCGTGCGGGGTGCAAAGCATTGTGGGATTGCACAGTTGCTCTCTGGGTATTGTAGTCTTTCAATTAACCAGGGCAATGGAGTCTTTACCTCCCTGTATTTTGTTTCCCAACATTCCTCACTGCACCAATGTAAAACCAAATAGAAGGTGGCTATCCAATAATTGGCCACCGGAGGGAGCTGAGTTCCTTCTATATCTGCAAACGTCAGTCTTTTAACCATATAGAAAGTGATACCCTGCTACACTTAGATAGATTTTCCCTCACTTTGTGCTCTGCATTTGAGGTCTGGTAACACCTCTGCACAGAGGAAGGGGTATTGCTGGGGTATTGGGTGACACTTGCAGGCTAGAGAGGGCCGATTTTGTTCTGTGATTATAAGGAGAATTGTGCTGGCAAGTGTGGTAGGAGGAGGGGTGTTTATTTTGAACTAGGGAAGTAGCTCCATATTTTCCACATATTGTCATACTTGTCTGTTTGCTTCCCACATATTGTAATGAATTCACTTTTGTTGGTCGCCTTCTACAACAATTGCCTGCTTTTACTTGTATTTTTTTGTTGCCTATGTATGGCATTGAATGACTGTTAGTTGCCTGAGTATTGTATATGATTGCCCCTTTGTAGTCCCTGGCCCAGATTCAAGAAGCACTTGCGCCCGCGCAACCATAGGTTGCGCGGCGCAAGTGCTTACTTGCTCCGGTGTAACGAGTGCTCCTGATTCAGGAACCTCGTTACACCGAATGCAGCCTAGGATGTGACAAACATAAGCCTCCTTATGCCTTCACATCCCAGGCTGCATTCTTGCGTTGGCCGCTAGGGGGCGCGGCCTTTGTGATCGGCGTGTAGTATGCAAATTGCATACTACCACCGATTCACAAAAGTTGCGCGGGCCCTTCTCACGCAAGGTACGGAGTTTCCGTACAGCGCCTTTAGCATAAGGTTGCTCCTGCTATAGCAGGCGCAGCCAATGCTAAAGTATAGCTGCGCCTCCCGCTCGCGACGTTCAAATTTAACGTCGTTTACGTAAGTGAACCGTGAATGGCGCTGGACGCCATTCACGTTCACTTACAAGCAAATGACGTCCTTGCGACGTCATTTGCCGCAATGCACGTCGGGAAAGTTTCCCGACGGAGCATGCGCTGTTCGCTCGGCGCGGGAGCGCGCCTAATTTAAATGATTCCCGCCCCCGGCGGGATCATTTACATTAGGCAGCCTTGCGCCCGGCTGCTTAGCATATTGCCCGCGCAATTTACGGAGCAACTGCTCCGTGAATCGCGGGCAAAGCGCAATATTTGCGTGGGCGCAGAGAAAAAAATTTGCTCTTTGCCCACGCAAATATTGCGCGATTCTACTTGAATCTGGGCCCCTGTATTTTTAGGATCGCTATTTTTCCCTGCATATTGTCAAGTCACTGCTATTTAGTGGACCATAATATTTAAACCTCTGCAGATCTGTCATTGTCATAGATGTCTTCTTTCCATAGGTCCAAGTCTCTATCCCAAATATATCACTCCACCTACATTATCAAAATGGGCCTACATTCGTATTTAATGATAACAAAGACCTTGGTAACATGTAATGAACAGAATGGGGCAGGATTTTTTAAGGAAGACTCATCAATTTTCATGGATTTCATACTGTAGCTTTTTTGCTTTTAGAAATCACAGGATTTACCCACTAAGCAATGTTTACAAGTCAAGCCTCTTTTCGGGTAATATTCTCCATAACCTGGATGATTCCCTTTTCATTAAACTTCTGTCCAATAACAACTCATGCCTTTGAGATTCTCCTCTTTTTATTTTAGCTTTGGCACCACTACAGAGACATCAATAGTGGGAATGGATTCTGGAATGTTGAAGACAGTAAATAGATGAGACTGTAACAAATTTAGAGTTTGTTTGTCCTCACATATAGAATTGGTGTCAATGTGTACAATTTTAACAGAAAACCCACCCATTCATTGTAAGAAGTTCCATATTTCTCAGGGTGGTTTTAGCAGACTGAGATGTTTTGAGTCCCACCCCCAAAAAATTACCCTTTGACTGGATACATGTGTTTTATCCTGGTAATCTCAGCAAGCTTTAGAATGGTACAATTGCTCAAAGGGAAATCTTGTCAGCAATGACCCCCTCCAAGAAAAAACTGACCTATGTGGTCCCTCTGCTTTAGAAAAATAAACATTCTCCCTCTTATATAACAACTTTTTGCTAGTGAAGACTCCCCCCCTCAGACATGTTGCAGGCCACAGTTGTCTTAACCACTTGCTTACTGGGCACATAAACCCCCTTCGTGCCCAGGCAAAATTTCAGCTTCCGGCACTGCGTCGCTTTAAATGACGTTTGCACGGTCGTGCGACTTGGCTCTCAAACAAAATTGACATCCTTTTTTCCCCACAAATAGAGCTTTATTTTGGTGGTATTTGATCACCTCTGCGGTTATTATTTTTTGCGCTATAAACAAAAAAAGAGCGACAATTTAAAAAAATATATATTTTTTTTTTACTTGTTGCTATAATAAATATCCCATTTTTTTTTTAAAAAAACTATTTTTTTTCTCAGTTAAGGCCGATACGTATTTTTCGACGTATTTTTGTAAAAAAAAAAAAAATCGCAATAAGCAACTGGTTTGCGCAAAAGTTATAGCGCCTACGAAATGGAGGATAGATTTTTTTTTTTTTACTTGTAATGGTGGCTATTTGCGATTTTTTTTGTCAGGGCTGCGATATTGCGGCGGACGTATCGGACACTTTTGACACAATTTTGGGACCATTCACATTTATACAGCGATCAGTGCTATAAAAATGCACTAATTACTGTATAAATGTGACTGGCAGTGAAGGGGTTAACACTAGGGGGTGAGGAAGGGGTTAAATGTATTCCCTCATTGTGTTCTTACTGTGTGGGGGAAGGGGACTGACTGGGGGAGGTGACCGATGCTGTGTCCCTATGTAAAGGGACACAGAGCGGTCTCCTCTCTCCCTGACAGCACGTGGAGCTCTGTGTGTAAACGACGATCGCGTGTGTCTGGCGGACATCACGGCTGCCAGGCACTTGCATCGGCTCCCGAACGATGCGCCGGGCACGTTGTTTCCCCGCTGCGCGCCCCCAGTGGCGCGCACAGGGAACAACAACAACAGGACGTCCAGGGACGTCCACCCAGCACTTGAGAGCCGTGCTGTGGACGTCTTTCGACCATAGCGCGGATCTCAAGTGGTTAATCGAGAAATCTAAAACAAATCATACCTTGCTAAATAGCTATTGTCCAATCTCTGTCTTAAATGTGGATGGTATGTGTTAACATTTTGGGCAGCCTTTTACAACGCATTTCTTCTTCCACCACAGTTGGCTAATACTGACCACACAAACAGGACTTATATCCTAGCAGCAATTGATAGTAGAGGCTGTTGTAACTTTATTATTGTTCTCCTTTTCTTGTAACAGTTCCCTAGCAATCCTTAGGCCGGGTACACACGAACAAACATGTATGGTGAAAGCGGTCCGTCGGACCGTTTTCACCATACATGTCTGCCAGAGGGCTTCTGTACGATGGTTGTACACACCATCGTACAGAAGTCCGCGCGTAAACAATACGCGGGGCGTGTCCGCGGTGTCGCCGCGTCGATGACGCGGTGTCGCCGCGACAATGACGCAGCGACGTGGGCGGCCCGCCTTTAAAATGCTTCCACGCATGCGTCGAAGTCATTTGACGCATGCAAGGGACGGCGGGCGTCTGGACATGTACGGTAGGTCTGTACTGACGACCGTACATGTCCGAGCGGGCAGGATTCCAGCGGACTGTTTTAAAACAAGTCCAGGAATATTTGTCTGCTGGGAAAAGGCCCGGCGGGCAAATGTTTGCTGGAATTCGGCCCGCTCGCGCCCACACACGACCGAACATGTCTGCTGAAACTGGCCCGCGGACCAGTTTCAGCAGACATGTTTGGTCGTGAGTATGGGGCCTTAGTCATCAGCTGTAAACACTATTGATGGAATTCATTAAAGGGGAGTTCTAGCCTTTTTTTATGTTTATAAAAGGGTTTGTAAAGGTAAACATTTTTTTCCATAAATAGCTTCCTTTACCTTAGTGCAGTCCTCCTTCACTTACCTCATTTCTTCTGAGAAATCCTCACTTCCTGTTCTTCTGTCTGTAACTACACACAGTAATGCAAGGCTTTCTCCCTGGTGTGGAGAAAGGGGGAGGGGGCGAGCAGGCAAGTCAGGACACTCTACTTTGCAAATAGAGAAAAGAGCTGTGTGTTAGTGGGCATCCTGAAACTCATGCTCGCCCCCTCCCCCCTCAAGAGGCTTTCTCCACACCAGGGAGAAAGCCTTGCATTAAGTTGTGTAGTTACAGACAGAAGAACAGGAAGTGAGGATTTCTCATGAATGCAAAAAAGTTTCTCCACAGGGAGAATTATCTTTTCGAAAATGTAATTTTTCATGTTGTAAGTGGATATTTTTCTAAACTTTACATGGCCTTTCGCTTTCTTCCTCCAGGATGAAGCTGAGGTACAACTGTCGTTTCCATGAGTAGTTGTCATCAAAAGCCATGTGGTGCTTTGAAGCCATGTCAACCTGTGAAAATCATAAACAATGCCAATGATACTCAGTACAAAATCTCTTGCAATAATAACAACAAATAGAAAAAATGTAAATTATACTGCGGTGTGCTTTAACAATACATATATATGGCATCCCAGCTCAAGACCAGTGGTGTAAATAGTAAATAGTATATAAAAAAAAGTGTTTCCGTCGCTCATAAATATGAAGAACATATAATAAACTATGAAAAGTAGCAATAAGTCCGATAATTGGTGTATACAGCTGACAATCCGTAATATTGTATATAACAAAATGTCAATTTATCAATGAATCGTAAAAACATTTGACCAAAATTATTAACCTCCCTGGCGGTATGATTATTTCAGAAAAAAGGTGCTGAAAGTGGTACCATTATTTGCAAGGAAATTTGGCATTTTATACTGTAGGCCTGTAATTCTTAGGAATAACTCACTTAACCACTTTCCCACCGCGCTATAGCAAAAATACTGCTACAGCGCAGTGGAGTTATTCTGGGAGGACGTCCCTGGGACGTCCTCCCAGAATCCTTCACTCGTGCGCCCCCTGGGGCGCGCTCCTGGAATCATCCGTGAGCGCCGGGTCTAGGAGACCCGGCGCATCACGGATCGCGGTAAATTGCCGCTGATAGCGGCCCTTTACCACGTGATCGCTCCGTCAAATGACGGAGCGATCACTTGTAAACAAACCGGCGTCATGTCTCTGTACCGATCGGTACAGTGCAAGAGGAGAGGGGGGGGAGCGGGTGGCAGCAGCAGCACTGTGGGCTGGATCTGTGACAATTGCAGTCACAGATCCAGCCATCCCTCCCTGCGCAATACTCTGCAATACCCCCCATACTGTCTGCAATACCCCCCATACTCTGCAATACCCCCCATACTGTGCAATACCCCCCATACTGTCTGCAATACCCCCCATACTGTGCAATACCCTCCATACTGTCTGCAATACCCCCTATACTGTCTGCAATACCCCCCATACTCCGCAATACCCCCCATACTCCACAATACCCTCAATACTCCACAATACCCCAATACTCCACAATACCCCAATACTCCACAATACCCCAATACTCCAATACCTTGCAATACGTCGCCTATGGGGATTTTTAAGTAGCGAAGTTTGACGCAATTCCACCAGCGTGTGCAATTTTGAAGGGTGACATGTTAGGTATCTATTTACTCGGCGTATCTTCATCTTTCATAGTATGCAAAAACATTGGGCTAACTTTACTGTTTGTTTTTTTTAAGCACATAACATTTTTTTTTTAAAAACACGTGTTCAAAAAATTGCTGCGAAAATACCGTGCAAGATAAAAAGTTGCAACAACTGCCATTGTATTCTCTAGGGTCTTTGAAAAAAAAAAGCATATATAATGTTTTGGGGTTTCTATGTAATTTTTTAGCAAATAAATGATGATTTTTACATGTAGGAGAGAAATGTCAGAATTGGCCTTGGTGCTCCAGAACGCCTGAAGGTGCTCCCTGCAAGTTGGGCCTCTGTATGTGGCCACGCTATGTAAAAGTCTCACACATGTGGCATCGCCATACTCGGGAGGAATAGCAGAATGTGTTTTGGGGTGTAATTTGTGGTGTGCATATGCTGTGTGTGAGAAATAACCTGCTAATATGACAGAAACTAGAATTTATTTTTTATTTTTACAGAATTTTCAGTCTTTTTTCTTTTATAGCGCAAAAAATAAAAACCGCAGAGGTGATAAAATACCACCAAAAGAAAGCTCTATTTGTGTGAAAAAAAAGACAAAAATTTCAGACGGGTACAATGTTGTATGACTGAGTAATTGTCATTCAAATTGTGAGAGCACCGAAAGCTGAAAATTGGTCTGGTTAGGAAGGGGGTTTAAGTGCCCAGTGGTCAAGAGGTTAAATCTGTCCAAACAAGAGTCTAGTAGGCATCCCGGGAATTTTTTTTTCTAAAAACAAAATTAAAAATTATAATATAATAAATAATTATAAATAATTATAACAAATAATAATATAATTATAATAAAAAATATTCAATAATGTAATCAACTCAAAATCACTGAAATTTGCTCAGTTGCAGAATTGTCGCTGTCATTACTTTTATTTTTTTATGGCGAATTTCCCCACAAATAGCTATAGCACAATTCTGCAAGTGATTATAATTTATTATCGCTGTTTTCTAGCTGCTCTAAATCCATTTTTGACATTAAGGGACACTTTTGGTTGCTATGGACAATCTACAGTTTGCAGGCAGAAAGAACAGTTTTTAATTATATAAAAGTACATGCAGGACACAGGACAGACCACTAGGGACAAGGGGGGTGTGTATTTTTTACATACAGTACTGTAATCTATAAGATTACAGTATACTGTATGTAAGGTGTTTGTTTACCTTTTTGAATTTGGTGCCGTTCTTCGCCCCGTGCGTCGCAACGTCGCAGGGAACGGAGATCGGCGGCACACAGAGGCACTGTGTGAATCAAGCGAGCACCCGCTCACTCACACAGCGCGGTGGCATCGCTGGATCCAGGGACAAGGTAAGTAAACCATGCCTGTGGATCCAGCGAGGCAAGCCCGAGTCTGACTCGGGGTTACCGCTCGCAGCATGAAAATCTAACCCCGAGTCAGACTCGGGAATACCGCCAGGGGGGTTAAACATATGACTTTTATCTATGTCAGACCACTCCCTTAAACCACAGGCACAAGCAATAAAAGAAATGTCATAACATTCAGCAAACCATTATAAGTTGTGAAATTTAACCTGCTCCCTTAAAAACAGAGGGCCAGATTCACAGAAAAAGTACGCCGGAGTATCTGCTGATACTCCGGCGTACTTTCAAATTTGCCGCATCGTATCTTTATTTGTAATTCACAAACAAAGATACAACGGCATTTGGCTAAGATGTACGCCTTCGGATCTTAGGAAGCAATACTTTGGCGACCGCTGGGTGGAGTTTGCGTCAGATGTCCCCACATTGCAGCCAAATGTCCCCACATTGCAGCCAGATGTCCCCACATTGCAGCCAGATGTCCCCACATTGCAGCCAAATTTACTCGCAAAATGCGAGTAGGCCAGTGTAAATTTTGAGGGCTGATATGTATACATAGAAATGGTAAAACATAAGATACAAAACAGCAGTGTAGCGCTACCCCCGTGAGGGCCACTAGTTGAATCGGTATCCCACTGGTTGCCGTGACCCTGCAAGTCCTCAGCCACCTCTAACACCATGGGTTCAGAAGTTTTTATCAAGAACTATGATAATGAAAGACACACTTAAAGCGGGGGTTCACCCTATCGACGGGAAAAAAAAAATTTTTTTTCTTTTACCTTTAAATCAGGCATTGTAGCGCGAGCTACAGTATGCCTGTCCCGAATTTTTTCCCCCCATACTCACCTTGTAGTCGTCCATCGAAGATACCGGGGAATGGGCGTGCCTCTGGAGACGGAGGATGATTGACGGCCGGCTCTGGCGCGTCACGCTTCTCCGGAAATAGCCGAAATAGGCTTGGTCTTCACGACGCGTGCGCATAGCCTGTGCGCACGCGCCGTGAAGAGCCGAGACCTACTCCGGCTGTCTTCGGGGAGAGTGACGTGCCAGGGCCGGCCGTCAATCATCCTCCCTCTCCATAGGCACGCCCATTCCCCGCGGGAGCCGGAATCTACGATGGACGACTACGAGGTGAGTACGGGGTTAAAAAAATCGGGACAGGCATACTGTAGCTCGCGCTACAATGCCTGTCTCGATGGTAACATCAAGTACGAGAGGGTGAACTACCGCTTTAAATCTGATGAACAAAATTAGGTTTTGTTTACTGATGTGATAAAGGCATTTAAAGATGAACAACATAAACTTGCACTTTAAAGAAATACTTCAGGTGAAACACCACTGGTGATAAAAGCAGCAACAGCAGCAAATAATGTCAGATGATCAAATATAAAGACAAATCAGATATTGGCAACCCTTATTTAACCTCCCTGGCGGTATGATTCTTTCGGGAAAAAAGGTGCTGAAAGCGGTACCATTATTTGGCATTTTATACTGTAGGCCTGTAATTTTTAAAAATAACTCGCTTAAATCTGACCAAACAAGATTCTAGTAGGCATCCCGGGTATGATTTTTTTTTAAAAAACAAAATTATAAATTATAATATAATAAATAATTATAAATAATTATAACAAATAATAATATAATTCTAATAAACATTATTCAATAATGTAATCAACTCAAAATCACTGAAATTTGCTCAGTTGCAGAATTGTCGCTGTTATTATTATTTTTTTTTATGACAAATTTCCCCACAAATCGCTATCGCACAATTCTGCAAGTGATTATAATTTATTATCGCTGTTTTTTAGCTGCTCTAAAACTATTTTTGACATAGAGGGACACTTTTGGTTGCTATGGACAATCTACAGTTTGCAGGCAGAAAAAAAGGTTTTTATTATATAAAAGTGCATGTAGGGCACTGGGCAGACCACTAGGGACAAGGGGGGTGTGTTTTTTTACATACAGTACTGTAATCTATAAGATTACAGTATACTGTATGTAATGTGTTTGTTTACGTTTTTGAATTTGGCGCCGTTCTCCGCTCCCGTGCGTCGTAACGTCGCAGGGGACGGAGATCGGCGGCACAGGAGGACGCTGTGTGAATCGAGCGAGGTCCCGCTCGCTCACACAGCGCGGTGCCATCGCTGGATCCAGGGACAAGGTAAGTAAACCATGCCTGTGGATCCAGCGAGGCAAGCCCGAGTCTGACTCGGGGTTACCGATCGCAGCACAAAAATGTAACCCCGAGTCAGACTCAGGGAATACCGCCAGGGGGGTTCAATATTGATAGTCCACCAATGTGAAAAAAGTGTGAAACAAAACAAAAAGTCCTAATGAAGGGATGGATGAACATAACTGGAACATCACTAGAATAAACGATATCAAAGAAGTGAAGATTAGCGATAACGTCAACAGTGCAGAGGCTTACCAAAAATTATGGATTTAAGGGGGCATATACCACCTAACTCAGACAGGTTTTAAGATGAATTTCATCATTTAGGGAATAAAGGGAAAAAATACGGATAAGCAAAGCTTGAATCTTCCACAGACCAATGGACAAATCAGGTTCTCAACAACTTGGATTCTCACAAGGAGGGAGAAGGATGATCTCAATGTTCAAACGTGGTGACCAAAAAATTTGAAAAGATCCCACATAGCGCAATAACGTAAGGATATTTATTTTAAAAGAGTAAAAAAGGAACACTCACATTTCCAAAGTGTACACAAACCTGAATCAAAAAATCAAAGGCGTAGTGATGATGGCAGGTTCTCACCCAATGCGTTTCGTCTGATAAGACTTCTTCGGGGTGTAATAATAACAAATGATTCAACTTGCTACATATCCATATTTGCGTTGGTAAAGTGTACATGAATTTTGTTTTTCACAGACAGAATTTTATCTGCAACACAATACTTACACATGTAACACAATAAAGGTAGAAGAGGTCTTATTCACCTCCAGTTCCTTTACCACCAATATGGCGACATTTGTTGATGAAATTGACGCAGCAATAGCGACAGACAGTAAAAGTGTTCCAACTAGGAAATACAAGAATAAATCAGTACTAACAATGTAAATGTTATAGGTTTCATGACTTCGGCACAAGGCTTCCAACTACATCCACACTGACAGAAATCTATCCAAAATGTGTTTTTTCAAATGGCCCCCAATATATATGTATATATATATATATATATATATATATATATATATATATATATATATATGTATATATATATATATATATATATATATATATATATATATATATATATATATATATATATATATATATATATATATAAATACTTTTAATATGGATGTGCTTATTATTAAAAAAACAATTTGAAGCAATACTACACCTGTGTGTCTTGACTTGAGGCCACACTTGGTTCCTCTTTCCTATGCAAGCATCCTGCCCGCTGATGAAATGCAGTGTAATACTGCAATTGCTTACACCATTCAATCATGTAATGTTGGCATACCTCCCAACTTTCTGAGTTGAAAAAGAAGGACACTTAAGAGCAAAAAGTAGGTAGGCAAAAGGACACAACCCTGTCACACCCCTATTGCATGAAGAATTAATATACAAAAAAAGATTGGTTAAACCAGTGTTCGCCAAACTGCAGCTTTGTGCCTGTCTTTTGGGTGATGATACTTCCATTGATGTAAGGTACTCTTCCTCCCACTGACACCAATGAAGAGTCACTATTCTTCGCACTGACACAAATGATGGGGCCCTATTCCTCCAAATGACATCAATGATTAGGCACTATTTCTCCCACTGACACCAAAATGGGCATAATTCCTTCCAATTATATAAAAGATCAAGCACTATTCTTTCACTTTGTAAGCAGGTGCAGTTAGCTAGTCTGCCACTAGGTGGCTTTTGAACTTTACAAATGCAATCATTCATACATTGGATGGAAGGTTTAGCACCATAAAACATTTTTTGGAACATAAATAATGTATATGCATCAGACCAAAGTTCAGGACGAATAAGGAACAGGACTTTGTTCCAAAAGAGGAACAGTCCCTCCAAATCAGGGACAGTTGGGAGTTATGCGTTGGTGTAAGGAATAAGTAGCAGTTTGGTTCTTATGCTATGCCTGATGAAGGAGTACCCTTGTGGCTCTGATACATCACTGTTTATGTGATAAATAAAAGTGCTGGTGACAGTATCTACTACCTACTTATTAAAGGTTGGTCCACCGGAGTGGCGTGTTAAGCAATTGGAAGCCTGGACTACTGTAGTATGACTAGCAGCAGTCTGACTCTCAGCTAGCATAGGTGTAGCACTACCCCCATAGGAGCTGCTGGTTTAGAATTGGGCCTTGCACATTACCTCGTTCCTCGTTGTCTAGGGGTTAAGAGTCTGTAAAAAGTTCAATGTCTATTTCAGCTTTTATTTTCAAAAAACTTGCAGAAGTAGAGGGATAAAGGATCAGGGGAAGGTTCAGGCGCACAAGGCAGATCACTGGGGAGTTTCTAAACTTCAAAGTCTCACTCACCACTTTCTTTCAAGTGGGTATTGCTCACCCGGATAGGCCCCTCTCACCTGGCCTAGCAGCCGGGATGATGCACGGACAAGAATAATCTCAGTCTCTGCCACAGACTGGTTGCAAGTTCAGATGAGAGATTCCGGAATCCTCTGCCACAGGATTTGGTACCCGGAGATCCAGACTTCTAGAGCCTTTAAGCCAACCCAGCACACTGTAAGGTATTGTAGGCAACAGTTCATCCTTCAATAAGTTACCAGGCCTCTCCCAAAGTACCAGCCTTCCGCTCGATCCTTTCCAGGACAGGTCCTTCCCTGGTTTCCTTCATTAAGTGGCTTCCTCCCACAGGACAGACAGCACAGGATCACCTCCAAAGAGTAGGCCCCAGTCAGGACAACTGGGCCTACCAGGCAGAAATGCAGCCTCGGGCCAACATGGTCCCGAGGCTAAAAATCGCACAACACATACCTCACGCCAGGAGGGCCACGAGGCGAAAGGGCCCTGTAAAATGGCGTCTGCCCCTTAAGTATCCTTCCCCAGCATGCCCAGCGGGGAGACCACTCCCACTGGGCTGTTCCCGGGAAAGACACCCAATACACCATGGCTTGCCTTAGTTCCAACATTGGCCTGTGGTGGCATCGCCACCTACAGGCAAACAAAGGGAAATCCCTCCAAGCACAGCCATAGCCGGAACAGAGGCAGATTTAGCCTTAATTAACAAAGTCTGAGTTAATTATCAGCTCAGACACCCTCTAAATTTGACATAGCACCTGTCATCAGGAGCAGGGCGCTACATAGGGAATTTTGCTTTTTGCTGTGATTTTTTTACACTATTTCATCATATTATAAATCAGGAGAAAACTGACTGGAAAAAATTAAAGTATTCCACAACAACTAAAGCTAAACACCAGGCAGAACAATCAATGTATAAGGCCCCTTTCACATGTGCGGACCGTATGTCCGCATTTTCATCCATCCATTGCGGATGAAAACGGGACATACATTGGTCCCTATGTGATTCCGGGTCTCAGATGACCATGCGCTGACACCCGTAATCACCCGCCTCCACAAAGCTCCGATTTTTCGGACAGAAGAACATCCTAATTTTCTTCCGTCTGGCGGATCGGATCGGTTGAACGCGGACATACGGTCCGTGTTCATCCGATCCCCCCATAGGGGAGAGCGGAGGAAAGACAGGGCGGTCCCTGCACAGTGTGCGGGGATCGCCCTGTCAGCCGACGGCTCAACTGGGATTTTGCGGACGATCCCCGCTGAGCTGACGGACACACGGAGGCGGATCATTACTGATGAAAGAGCCCTTAGTGTAATAGCCATCCTTAATCAGCCATTATTTTTCATTCTCTTTGTCAATAAACTCATTTTGAAATCTCTCCTAAATATTAGCCCTGGCCCTCTGGTCCCACTTGAGGCAACCAGTCGCCACTACTCTGTCCCACAGGTCTCTGCCCACTTATGTACCTTGATAAGCAGATTTGCAATATCTTTTAAATACAGACTCTGGCCCTATGCTCACACTTCAGAGGACCAGTCCAGTCACAGGTACTCTGTCTCCTTGAACAAGGCATCTGTACACATAACCACTCCTTGTAATTAGTCTGATGTTGTTATATCACCATTGCACTAAATGCGTGGACCCGCTCTTCAGATTCTTGCTGGTCTTTGCTCACTCAGGCACACTCATTCACATTGAAATGCAGTTAATGGCAATAATACACTATACTTATGTACAACTCTACGTAGTTTTAAAAGGCCTACTGTCTAATGTAAAGGGCCTCATAGGTTCCTCCTCCTGGTGTCCGGAAGGGAAGGAGGCATCCGCTGAACTGGGGGAGAAACAATGGGCTAGATTCAGATACATTATCGTATCTATCGGCGGGCGTAGCTTATCTCAGATACACTACGCCGCCGTAACTTAGGGCGCAAGTTCCGTATTCAGAAAGAACTTGCACCCTAAGTTACGGCGGCGTAGTGTAAATGTGTCGGCGTAAGCCCGCCTAATTTAAATTTGGCTGGTAGTGGGCGTGTTTTATGTTAAACTATCATGACCCCACGTAATTGACGCTGTTTTCGAACGACGCATGCGCCGTTCATGGACGTATCCCAGTGCGCATGCTCGAAATCACGTCGCAAATAGTCAATGCTTTCGTCGTGAACGTAACTTATGCAAAGCCCTATTCGCGAACGTTTTACACAAACGACGTAAACGACGGGAAAATTTTACGCTGTCCCGACGTCAATACTTAACATTGCGTACGCCTCATATAGCAGGGGTCACTTTACGCCGGTCCGACGCCTTACGTAAACGACGCATATAGATACGCCGGGCGCAACTACGTTCGTGAATCAGCGTATCTACCTAATTTGCATATTCTAGCGGCCAGTGTAAATATGCAACTAAGATACGACGGCGTAAGAGACCTACGTTTGTCGTATCTTAGCAAAATTCCGGCGTATCTTGCTTTCTGAATACAAAAAAAAGATACGCCGGCGCATCCTAGACGTTACGCGGCGTATCAACAGATACGCCAACGTAACTTCTTTCTGAATCTAGCCCAAAGACTTCACAGCAACTTTAACTTTTACGTATTTCTCATCACTGCAGTAAATTACTAAACAATTGTTGCTCTTTCCTGCTGCTTGTGTGAAAAAAAGCTTACACATGAAAATAGAGGGCATCCTGGAATTCAGCTATAAAATTTGCAAAGGGAATTTTTTTTGTCATTTTATTTATAAATATGCCACTCCGTTAAACTAATACTTAGATGATATGAGAATTGAAATGAAATTCATTGTCCTCCTTTTTTTTTATGTCAGTACTTTTTTCATCAGTTAAATGAGGAAAGGTTACATTCCCTTCCAAACACAGGATATTTCATTACATCCCGTATTGTGGTTTTTGACTGCTAATGATATAACAGATAACAACATCATCACAAACAGCACAGAACACCTGTGTGAACAGGAAGACACTTGTTCTGTTGTGTTTATATTAAAATCACATTATATTCAGAGAAGAAGCAGACTTAATTGTATAATAGCCATGCATAATCAGTCATTACAAATGCTGTTGCTGTCCATGTTAAAGAGACAATGAACTCTGGAAGTTGTGTCAGTAAAATAAAAGGCAGGGTGAGGACAAAGGACTAGTGACTAATATTGCCCGTGGTCCATCTGAAGCTGTTCTTTTCCCCATTACTGACTTATAAGGATGAGCCGAACACCCCCCGGTTCGGTTCACACCAGAACTTGCGAACAGGCAAAAAATGTGTTCAAACACGAAAACACTGTTAAAGTCTATGGGACACGAACATGAAAAAACAAAAGCGCTAATTTTAAAGGCTTATATGCATGGTATTGTCATACAAAGTGTTTAGGGACCTGGGTCCTGCCCCAGGGGACATGTACCAATGCAAAAAATGTTTTAAAAATGGGAATTTTTTTTCAGGAGCACTGATTTTAATAATGCTTAAAGTGAAACAATAAAAGGAACAATATTCCTTTACATTTCGTACCTGGGGGGTGTCTATAGTATGCCTGTAAAGTGGTGCATTTTTCTCGTGTTTATAACTGTCCCACAGCAAAATTACATTTCTAAAGGAAAAAAAGTCATTTAAAACTGATCGCGGCTGTAATGAATTGTCGGGGTCCCGGCAATACAGATACAGTGCCTTGCGAAAGTATTCGGCCCCCTTAAACTTTGCGACCTTTTGCCACTTTTCAGGCTTCAAACATAAAGATTTAAAACTGTAATTTTTTTTGAAGAATCAACAACAAGTGGGACACAATCATGAAGTGGAACGAAATGTATTGGATATTTCAAACTTGTTTAACAAATAAAAAACTAAAAAATTGGGCGTGCAAAATTATTCAGCCCCTTTACTTTCAGTCCAGAAGTTCAGTGAGGATCTCTAAATGATCCGATGTTGACCTAAATGACTAATGATGATAAATAGAATCCACCTGTGTGTAATCAAGTCTCCGTATAAATGCACCTGCACTGTGATAGTCTCAGAGGTCCGTTTAAAGCGCAGAGAGCATCATGAAGAACAAGGAACACACCAGGCAGGTCCGAGATACTGTTGTGGAGAAGTTTAAAGCCGGATTTGGATACAAAACGATTTCCCAAGCTTTAAACATCCCAAGGAGCACTGTGCAAGCGATAATATTGAAATGGAAGGAGTATCAGACCACTGCAAATCTACGAAGACCTGGCCGTCCCTCTAAACTTTCAGCTCATATAAGGAGAAGACTGATCAGAAATGCAGCCAAGAGGCCCATGATCACTCTGGATGAACTGCAGAGATCTACAGCTGAGGTGGGAGACACTGTCCATAGGACAACAATCAGTCGTATACTGCACAAATCTGGCCTTTATGGAAGAGTGGCAAGAAGAAAGCCATTTCTTAAAGATATCCATAAAAAGTGTCGTTTAAAGTTTGCCACAAGCCACCTGGGAGACACACCAAACATTTGGAAGAAGGTGCTCTCGTCAGATGAAACCAAAATCGAACTTTTTGGCAACAATGCAAAACGTTAGGTTTGGCGTAAAAGCAACACAGCTCTTCACCCTGAACACACCATCCCCACTGTGAAACATGGTGGTGGCAGCATCATGGTTTGGGCCTGCTTTTCTTCAGCAGGGACAGGGAAGATGGTTAAAATTGATGGGAAGATGGATGGAGCCAAATACAGGACCATTCTGGAAGAAAACCTGATGGAGTCTGCAAAAGACCTGAGACTGGGACGGAGATTTGTCTTCCAACAAGACAATGATCCAAAACATAAAGCAAAATCTACAATGGAATGGTTCACAGATAAACATATCCAGGTGTTAGAATGGCCAAGTCAAAGTCCAGACCTGAATCCAATCGAGAATCTGTGGAAAGAACTGAAAACTGCTGTTCACAAACGCTCTCCATCCAACCTCACTGGGCTCGAGCTGTTTTCCAAGGAGGAATGGGCAAAAATTTCAGTCTCTCGATGTGCAAAACTGATAGAGACATACCCCAAGCGACTTTCAGCTGTAATCACAGCAAAAGGTGGCGCTACAAAGTATTAACTTAAGGGGGCTGAATAATGTTGCACGCCCAATTTTTCAGTTTTTTATTTGTTAAAAAGTTTGAAATATCCAATAAATTTCGTTCCACTTCATGAATTCAAAAAAAATTACAGTTTTAGATCTTTATGTT
Source organism: Rana temporaria (assembly GCF_905171775.1). Lineage (NCBI taxonomy): Eukaryota > Metazoa > Chordata > Amphibia > Anura > Ranidae > Rana > Rana temporaria. The sequence continues at coordinate 101,249,648 of NC_053489.1, forward strand.
TGAAGCCTGAAATGTGGCAAAAGGTTGCAAAGTTCAAGGGGGCCGAATACTTTCGCAAGGCACTGCTGGGCGAGATCACGTAGCTATACGTCATCTCGCCGAGCAGCCAATAGGGGTGCGTGCCGCTGGAGGTGCGCACGCGCGCCCCCCGCTCACCCCTTACGCCGACGGGCGTGCCCGGCGGGCACGATCACCACCAGGCACCCGCGATCGCTCGTTACAGAGCGAGGACCGGGAGCTGTGTGTATAAGCACACAGCTCCCGGTCCTGTCAGGGGGAGAAATGCCTGACTGTCTGTTCACACAATGTATGAACAGCGATCAGTCATTTCCCCAAGTCAGACCACCATTACTAGTAAAAAAAATATATTAATAAAAATGCCATAAAACTATCCCCTATTTTGTAAACGCTATAACTTTTGCGCAAACCAATCAATAAACGATTATTGCGTTTTTATTTTTACGAAAAATATGTAGAAGAATACATATCGGCCTAAACTAAGGGAAACATTTTTTTTTTTATATATATATATTTTTGGGGGATATTTATTATAGCAAAAAGTAAAAAATATTCATTTCTTTCAAAATTGTCGCTCTATTTTTGTTTATAGCGCAAAAACTAAAAACCGCAGAGGTGATCAAATACCACCAAAATAAAGCTCTATTTGTGGGGAAAAAAGGACGCCAAAAAGTGGCCTGGACTTTGACCAGCAATATGGTCCGGGGCTTAAGTGGTTAGGGTCACCCCAAAAATCCATACCAGACCCTTAGCCAAGCACGCAACCTGGCAAGCCGCAGGAAAAGAGGGGGGCCAGGGAGAGCGCCCCCCTCCTGAACCGTACCAGGCCACATGCCCTCAACATGGGGAAGATGCTTTGGGGTCTGTCAAAAAAGGTAAAAAAAAAAACAAGATACAGCTTGGGACAAGTCCTTTATTAAAAATGAAAAAAAAGAAAAAAGTCCAGCGATGTAATCCATCTCGACCCGACGACGAAAAAAAAAAAAAAAAAGGCTGCAACCGATGCGCATCCATAGGAGACTCCCATTGAATAACCTGTCTCTCGCTCTGACAGCTCTTATATAGCTGAGGTTGGGGCCACCCAGTGAAGTTTACAGGTGACCCCGCCTTTCTCTGACGCCACGGGGGTTACCCGGGGCGTCAGAGGGGGGTGAGGTCACCCGTGTACGTCACCAGGTGGCTGGGTCGAATGACCGGTCTCTTGCCCTGACAGCTCTTATATAGCTGGTCATCAGTGCCCTGATTACATTATATAAATGAAGTGTCACAAATCAGTGCCCACCAGTGCCAGCAATCAGTACCCACCACTGCCCACAAGTGCCACCAATCAGTGCCCATTAGCAATGCTAGTCAGTGCTGGCTATCAGTGATGCCTATCAGTGCTGCCCATTAATGCCCAGCACTGCTGTCAATCAATGCCCATCAGTGTCGCCCATCAGTGCCACCCATCAGTGCCCATCAGTACTGCCTATCCATGCCACCTATCAGTGCCCATCAGTGCCACCTATCAGTGCCCACCGGTGCTGCCTATTAGTGCCCACCAGTGCCACCTATTAGTGCCCACCAGTGCCGCCTAACAGTGCCCATCAGTGCCACCTATCAGTGCCCATAAGTGAGGCATATTAGTGCCTCCTCATCAGTGTCACCTAATCAGTGACCATAAGTATCGCCTCATCAGTGCCCAGAAGTGCCACCTCATCAATGCCCACCAGCTCAGCCTATCAGTGCCCACCAGTGCCGCCTCATCAGCGCACATCAGTTAAGGCAAAAAATTACTAATTAATTAATTTTAAAAAACTCAGTGATTAAATACCACCAAAAGAAAGCTCTATCTGTGTGAAGAAAATGATAAAAAAATTGTTTGGGTACAGTGTTACATGGCCGTGCAATTGTCATTCAAATTTCGACAGCGCTGAAAGCTGAAAAATGGCTTGGGCAGGAAGGGGGTGTAAGTGCCTGGTAGGCAAGTGGTTAAGGGAGTAATAACCCAAAACAGGAAATTTATATTAGGGGGGCTCTAAACCACCTCTTTCACTGGTAAGGCAGTGGGTTGCTTTATAAATGGGTCCCATTTTACCTTATAGAATGATCTTGTAGGAGGGTCTCTCATATGGACCTTCCCCTGTTGTGGCTTGGGGTAGCATTCTTCCTGTGATGACATATATTAGAGTTACTACAGAACAATACTATACGCTTTGCAAGAACATAGGAAACGGTACAGTTATTGAGGCTTTGTGCACATTTTATACCCTACTATTAAATACCCCCCAATGGTTTCCAGGTGCTTTCATATGTCCAGGTTATCTAAATGTCTCCTAGTCTGAATCTTCCCAATATGTGGAAAAACAGAACAATATTTCCCATGTAGCTGTTTAAAGCGGAATTCCACCCAAAAATGGAACTTCTGCTTTTCAGAACCCTCCCCCCCCCCCCCCCTCCGGTGTCACATTTGGCACCTTTCAGGGGGAGGAGAAAACAGATACCTGTCTAATACAGGTATTTTGCTCCCACTTTCGGGCATAGATACCTGAGCCACCCGCGGGTATCTACTTCCTTCGTCCGTCCGTCCCCCCCCTGTCTTCTGGGAGACACGAGTCACGCATGCGCAGTAGGGAACAAGGAAGTGAATGCGCTTCACTTCCTGATTCCCTTACCGAAGATGGCGGCGGCAGCACCCGAGAGCCGAGCGATAGCATCACGGGCGCCCTGGACAGGTAAGTGTCCTTATTTTAAGTCAGCAGCTGCAGTTTTTGTAACTGCTGACTTAAAAAAAAAAAAAAAATGGCGGAACTAAGCTTTAATGACCTCGTGGATACAATTAATGTTAATAGAACAAAGAGCACAAGCTTTCATTTTTTTATTTTTTGGTTGCTATTTTGCAAAGATGCAAAGACTGAAAAAAAGCCCAATAGGAAGGAGCATGAGTGCTTGAGTATGACATCAGCGGCACATAGAAATTCAAATGGAGAGTGTGAGAGCGATGACACTTTGAAATCAGCTCTCTCCACACATAAGTGCTTTCATATTTTTGGTCTGCAAAATCATTTCAGCTTCCTACTGGGGATTAATTGTAGCATACTCCAGAAGAGAGACCATTAACAGAAGCCCACTGCTCAATTAAATTGTAATGAACTACATTCTTGAAAGAGCAGTTACATCGGCTTGAACGTGTTCCCAGTATGAATTTCTGAGAAACATAATATTTCTTGTTGAGAAAAGCTGGTTACATTGTAGATCTAAGTAATGAAAGATCTTGTTCTTGCTAAACAGATATTGCAACAAATTATAAAGTGCTTTCAAAAGGTTATACTGGCAGTCAGTGGCGGCTGGTGCTTAAAATTTTTTGAGGGGGAGCAAACAAACGGAAAAAAAAAAAGAATAAAAGCAGCCTCACTGTGCCCATCAAACGCAGCTACTGTGCCCATCAATTGCAGCCACTGTGCCCATCAAACGCAGCCACTGTGCCCATCAAAGGGAGCCACTGTGCCATCAAAGGCAGCCACTGTGCCATCAAAGGCAGCCACTGTGCCATCAATTGTCGCCACTGTGCCATCAATTGTCGCCACTGTGCCATGCCATCAATTGTTGCCACTGTGCCATCAATTGTCGCCACTGTGCCATGCCATCAAATGCAGCCACTGTGCCATGCCATCAAACGCAGACACTGTGCCCTCAGTTATCGCAACTGTGCCATGCCATCAAACGCAGCCACTGTGTCATCAATTGTCACCACTGTGCCCATTAATTGTCACCATTGTGCCATGCCATCAAACGCAGCCACTGTGCCATCAATTGTCGCCACTGTGCCATCAATTGTCACCACTGTGCTATCAATTGTCGCCACTGTGCCCATCAATTGTCACCACTGTGCCATGCCAAATGCAGCCACTGTGCCATCAAACGCAGCCACTGTGCCATGCCATCAAACGTCGCCACTGTGCCCATCAATTGTCGCCACTGTGCCCATCAATTGTAGCCACTGTGCCCATCAATTGTCGCCACTGTGCCCTGTAAAATGCTGTCCCCCGCCCGGCACTTACCTTTCTGGGGTCAGCCATCCTCCTTCCTCATCCTCCCATCCTCCAGGTTACCGGTAACCAGAACCGGTGAACCTGATTGGCTAATCAAGTGGCTAATATGGAGGGAGTTGAGTCTCTGGGGTTGATTTACTAAAGGCAAATAGACTGTGCACTTTTGAAAGTGCAGTTGCTCCAGATCTTAGTAAATGAGGTAAAGCTTCACTTTACAAAGAATACCCAGTCACAAGCAAGGAAAATTATTAAAACATTTTGTTTGCTCATGATTGGATGATGGAAGTCAGCAGAGCTCTCCCTCATTGACTAAGCTGCGGAACAACTGCACTTGCAAAAGTGCGCAGTCTATTTGCCTTTAGAAAATCACCCCCACTGAGAATTACATCTGCACCAGAAAACTGTTGAGTGACCCATTCAGACTAAACACCAATGGTAAAGGCATAGGTGTGCCTGGGCACAATCTTATCACAGCCAGATGTCTCCAATGCAGCAAAATGTCCCTATATTGCAGCCAGAGTCCCCATATTTCAGCCAGAGTCCCCATATTGCAGCCAGATGTCCCCCACATTGCAGCCAGATGTCCCCAAATTGCAGCCAAATGTCCCCACATTGCAGCCAAATATCCCAAGATTGCAGCCAGATGTCCCCACATTGCAGCCAAATGTCCCCACATTGCAGCCAGATGTCCCCACATTGCAGCCAGATGTCCCCACATTGCAGCCAAATTTACTCGCAAAATGCGAGTAGGCCAGTGTAAATTTTGAGGGCTGATATGTATACATAGAAATGGTAAAACATAAGATACAAAACAGCAGTGTAGCGCTACCCCCGTGAGGGCCACTAGTTGAATCGGTATCCCACTGGTTGCCGTGACCCTGCAAGTCCTCAGCCACCTCTGACACCATGGGTTCAGAAGTTTTTATCAAGAACTATGATAATGAAAGACACACTTAAATCTGATGAACAAAATTAGGTTTTGTTTACTGATGTGATAAAGGCATTTAAAGATGAACAACATAAACTTGCACTTTAAAGAAATACTACATGGGTGTAGGAACCCTTACAAATCTGGGGGGGACAGCATTTTTACTCGCCAGGTAAATTATTATTCAGTAAACTCGGACTCCCACATGCCATGTGGGTTAATTGTTACTTATGCCATGGGCCACAAGGCATCAGTAAAAATCAACCCACATGGCATAAGTAAAGATTAGCCCACATGGCATAAGTAAAAATCAATCCACATGGCATAAGTAAAAATTAACCCACATGGCATAAGTAAAGATTAACCCACATGGCATAAGTAAAAATCAACCCACATGGCATTAGTAAAAATTAACCCACATGGTATTAGCAAAAATTAACTGGTTAGCTGGTAGTGGCAGGTTAGGTGATTGACAATAGTTCCAAGTTAGGTAGTAGTGGCAGGCTAGGTGGCAGTGCCAGGTTAGGTGGTATACAGTAGTGCCTGGTTAGGTGGCAGTGCCAGGTTAGGTGGCATACAGTAGTGCCAGGTTAGGTGGTAGTGCCAGGTTAGGTGGCATACAGTAGTGCCTGGTTAGGTGGTAGTGTCAGGTTAGGTGGCAGTGCCAGGTTAGGTGGTATACAGTAGTGCCAGGTTAGGTGGTAGTGCCAGGTTAGGTGGTATACAGTAGTGCCTGGTTAGGTGGTAGTGCCAGGTTAGGTGGTATACAGTAGTGCCTGGTTAGGTGGTAGTGTCTGGTTAGGTGGCAGTGCCAGGTTAGGTGGTATACAGTAGTGCCAGGTTAGGTGGTATACAGTAGTGCCTGGTTAGGTGGTAGTGGCAGGTTAGGTGGTATACAGTAGTGCCTGGTTAGGTGGTAGTGCCAGGTTAGGTGGTATAGAGTAGTGCCTGGTTAGGTGGTAGTGCCAGGTTAGGTGGTATACAGTAGTGCCTGGTTAGGTGGTATACAGTAGTGCCAGGTTAGGTGGTATAAAGTAGTGCCTGGTTAGGTGGTAGTGCCAGGTTAGGTGGTATACAGTAGTGCCTGGTTAGGTGGTAGTGCCAGGTTAGGTGGTATACAGTAGTGCCAGGTTAGGTGGTATACAGTAGTGCCTGGTTAGGTGGTAGTGGCAGGTTAGGTGGTATACAGTAGTGCCAGGTTAGGTGGTATACAGTAGTGCCAGGTTAGGTGGTATACAGTAGTGCCTGGTTAGGTGGTATACAGTAGTGCCTGGTTAGGTGGTAGTGGCAGGTTAGGTGGTATACAGTAGTGCCAGGTTAGGTGGTATACAGTAGTGCCAGGTTAGGTGGTAGTGCCAGGTTAGGTGGTATACAGTAGTGCCAGGTTAGGTGGTATACAGTAGTGCCTGGTTAGATGGTAGTGGCAGGTTAGGTGGTATACAGTAGTGCCTGGTTAGGTGGTAGTGCCAGGTTAGGTGGTATACAGTAGTGCCTGGTTAGGTGGCAGTGCCAGGTTAGGTGGTATACAGTAGTGCCTGGTTAGGTGGTAGTGCCAGGTTAGGTGGTATACAGTAGTGCCTGGTTAGGTGGTAGTGCCAGGTTAGGTGGTAGTGCCAGTTTAAGTGGTAGTGCCAGGTTAGAGTGGTAGTGCTAGGTTAGAGTGGTAGTGCCAGGTTAGGTGGTAGTGCCAGGTTAGAGTGGTAGTGCCAGGTTAGGTGGTAGTGCCAGGTTAGAGTGGTAGTGCCAGGTTAGGTGGTAGTGCCAGGTTAGGTGGTAGTGCCAGGTTAGGTGGTAGTGCCAGGTTAGAGTGGTAGTGCCAGAGTAAATACATGACATGAATAGATAAGAGCCCTGTCCCCCATTACTATACCTCCCCCTCTCTGTAAACTGTCTGTAACACCCCCCCCCCTCTGAATACTATACCTCCCCCTCTCTGTAAACTGTCTGTAACACCCCCCCCCCCTCTGAATACTATACCTCCCCCTCTCTGTAAACTGTAACTTCCTCCCTCTCTGTAAAATATACCTCCTCCTCCCCCCTGTACCTCAACTGTGTCGTTCTGGCTCTCCATCACATGCAAGTCTCTCTGGCTCTGCAGGCTGGTCAGGTGTAGTGTGGCCTGAGTCTGAACACGAGTGTCAGTCTGGGCCCCGCCCCCTTCCTGCTCCTTTCTCCCATTCAGCAGAGCGGCCAGCACAGCTATGCGTGTCTGTGTGCAATCAGCTGTGCACCGCTCGGGAGGGGAGGGGTCGGGGCTGGATCGGCACTACATCGGCACTGAAGGGGGGGAAAAGCAGTGACCGCAGTTGGACTCGGCGGCCCCTGCCTGCGATCTGGGGACACAACCGGGGACGATCTCCCTATCCTAACCTGGGGGGGATTTTACTATACCTGTCCCCCCCGCATTATTTCCTGGGGGGGATGAGTCCCCCCCGTCCCCCCCGGTTCCTACGCCCATGGGTGAAACACCACTGGTGATAAAAGCAGCAACAGCAGCAAATAATGTCAGATGATCAAATATAAAGACAAATCAGATATTGGCAACCCTTATTTAACCTCCCTGGCGGTATGATTCTTTCGGGAAAAAAGGTGCTGAAAGCGGTACCATTATTTGGCATTTTATACTGTAGGCCTGTAATTTTTAAAAATAACTCACTTAAATCTGACCAAACAAGATTCTAGTAGGCATCCCGGGTATGATTTTTTTTTAAAAAACAAAATTATAAATTATAATATAATAAATAATTATAAATAATTATAACAAATAATAATATAATTCTAATAAACATTATTCAATAATGTAATCAACTCAAAATCACTGAAATTTGCTCAGTTGCAGAATTGTCGCTGTTATTATTATTTTTTTTTATGACAAATTTCCCCACAAATCGCTATCGCACAATTCTGCAAGTGATTATAATTTATTATCGCTGTTTTTTAGCTGCTCTAAAACTATTTTTGACATAGAGGGACACTTTTGGTTGCTATGGACAATATACAGTTTGCAGGCAGAAAAAAAGGTTTTTATTATATAAAAGTGCATGTAGGGCACTGGGCAGACCACTAGGGACAAGGGGGGTGTGTTTTTTTACATACAGTACTGTAATCTATAAGATTACAGTATACTGTATGTAATGTGTTTGTTTACGTTTTTGAATTTGGCGCCGTTCTCCGCTCGTAACGTCGCAGGGGACGGAGATCGGCGGCACAGGAGGACGCTGTGTGAATCGAGCGAGGTCCCGCTCGCTCACACAGCGCGGTGCCATCGCTGGATCCAGGGACAAGGTAAGTAAACCATGCCTGTGGATCCAGCGAGGCAAGCCCGAGTCTGACTCGGGGTTACCGCTCGCAGCATGAAAATCTAACCCCGAGTCAGACTCGGGAATACCGCCAGGGGGGTTAAACATATGACTTTTATCTATGTCAGACCACTCCCTTAAACCACAGGCACAAGCAATAAAAGAAATGTCATAACATTCAGCAAACCATTATAAGTTGTGAAATTTAACCTGCTCCCTTAAAAACAGAGGGCCAGATTCACAGAAAAAGTACGCCGGAGTATCTGCTGATACTCCGGCGTACTTTCAAATTTGCCGCATCTTTATTTGTAATTCACAAACAAAGATACAACGGCATTTGGCTAAGATGTACGCCTTCGGATCTTAGGAAGCAATACTTTGGCGACCGCTGGGTGGAGTTTGCGTCGTTTTACACGTCGGGTATGCAAATTAGCTGTTTACGGCGATCCACGAAGGTACGCGCGTTCGTCGCATTCTCTTACGTCGTCGCTAGTCGGTTTTTCCCGTCGTAAAGTTGCACTTGCTATTTAGGTGGTGTAATATTAGACAGCCCATGTTAAAGTATGGCCGTCGTTCCCGCGTCGAATTTTAAATTTTTTATTTTTTTTTGCGTAAGACGTCCGGGAATACGAAAGGACGTAATGCACGTCGCCGTTCAAAAAACACGTCGGGGCGCCGTAATTTCACGCAAAGCACGGCGGGATACTTCCAAACGGAGTATGCGCAGAACGTTCGGCGTGGGAACGCGCCTAATTTAAATGGTACACGCCCCATTTGAATTAGGCGGGCTTGCGCCGGACGGATTTACGTTACGCCGCCGCAAGTTTACAGGCAAGTGCTTTGTGAATCAAGCACTTACGCTTAAAACTTGCGGCGGTGTAACGTAAATGACATACGTTACGCCGCAGCGCAAGTACGTGAATCTGGCTCAGAGTTCCAGGCAAATCCAGGCTCTATGAGCACAGTAAAAGAAATCCCTTACTGATAGGGGGGGGGGGGAGTTGGGTGTAGTTCCGTGTTAAAGAAATGAAGTCCTTTGGGCGTCAGCTAGCACTTAGGAGAATTGTATTCAAAGAAAACCTGAATGGCAGAGCAAAGCAATTCAACTGGTATGGTTTTAGCAAGCAAAGAATGCAGAATCTACCTGTGTTGTTCGAGTACAAAGTGATCACTGTGATTGTTTGCTTAAGGCTGGGTTCACACTATTGCGAATTGGATGCCGGTTTCCCTGCATCCAATTTGCATGTCAGGAGATTGTGACCGGCTCTCTATGGAGCTGGTTCACACATCTCCTGTGTGAATTGCAGGAGTCCTGTGCATCTTCTGGTCCGTTCAGGTCCGAATTCAGCCAAAATTCGAACTGAAATCAGACCTTAAACCATGAACAGGGATCCACAGGACCCCTGCTGTGAGCTGCTCCGTGCGACAGTGTGAACTTAGCCTCAAGGTATTATATCCTGTGGTACTACAGGTACCAGCAAGGAGAATTACGACAATGGTGTCTGTATACAGTGTCTATGTAGCTGGATGGACTTATATCCTGTGGTACTACAGGTACCAGCAAGGTGAATAAAGACAATGGTGTCTATATACAGTGTCTATGTAGCTAGATGTCCCCTCACCAATACTGCAATTGATGATGCTGGTGATGATAATAGTTGCTTTACAGTATCTCCCTCAGGGTCCTGGCTCAGGGGATGGCGTCCGTCCTCCGTCGCATCGCACCGCGGCCCACCCAGATCAGTTGTAAATGTGGTATAAATGGAGCAGAAACAGCCTCCAGGCTGCTGCTGGACAGTAAAGTGATGCTCAGTGATCCGCATATGCCCCAAGGATACACATGTGATGACTCTTCTTTGCACAGGTTGCGACTCAGCCTGAGACCTAGCACAGCCTTTTTATAAGCTCTCCCAGCAGTCTGTTCAACAGTCTGACTGAGAGTCACCAGCTCTCTGCTCGGGGAACTGTGAGAACTGAGCGATCTGCGATGTTTGATTGCTCGGTTCTCAGTAATAGAAGGTGGAAAGGTCTTGCAAGGGGGGAGCCGAGACAACTGCCGAGGGACCCCAGAAGACCAGGTTCGGGGCCACTCTGTGCAAAACGAGCTGCACAGTGAAGGTAAGTATATAACATGTTTGTTATTTAAAAAAAAAATTCTCTTTAGTGATCCTGGAAGGGTGTGGTACTGTGTTCCACATACAGGGCCATAGTGTTTATGAATGGGGGGTCCTCAAATTGGATGAACAGTTCACAGCAACAAGAACAGAGTGGCAGGAGGAATATATCTTGGTCACAATAGGATATCTTGTGATCAGACTCTTAAGCCGCGTACACACGATCAGTTCATCCGATGAGAACGGACCGATGGACCATTTTCATCGGTTAACCGATGAAGCTGACTGATGGTCCGTCGCGCCTACACACCATCGGTTAAATAACCGATCGTGTCAGAACGCGGTGAAGTAAAACACAACGACGTGCTGAAAAAAAACGAAGTTCAATGCTTCCAAGCATGCGTGGATTTTTAACCGATGGTTGTACTAATGATCGTTTTTTTCCCATCGGTTAGGAATCCATCGGTTAAATTTAAAGCAAGTTGGCTTTTTTTTACCGATGGTTAAATAACCTATGGGGCCCACACACGATTAGTCTTGACCGATGAAAACGGTCCATCAGACTGTTGTCCTCTGTTTAACCTATCGTGTGTACGAGGCCTCAAAGGATTACAGAAACCAAGAATCCATGGTTGATGAGGGGTTATCAACTCAAAATGCCCACACAGCTTCAAATTTTTTGAAAACAGCCTCTATTTGCATAGATGTTTACGTATTATGGTAGGTCAGAGCTCACAATTTTTTTCCCAAAGAAGATGGGTCAATATTTTCCAACACATGGCAATAACATTACATGCACAGAAGTGGAATCGACCAACCAGCAGTAATAGGGAGCAGGTTGCCTACCAGGCCTAGGAAGCACATCTTTGAGAAAAGACTAAGGTGGACCATCAATACAAATATGATACAATCCACCATAGACCTCCCTCTGTCTGCCCACACAGCCAGAGAAAAGTCAAGATTACATTTTTGAAGATATTGTAGTGATTTTAGCATGAAGTAAGCTCCACAGATTAGTTTAAATTGCACCCTATATATAGTTATACACTGGCAGACACTAGCTGTTTTCTCCTAATATAATGTGACCAGATTTTTTAAATGAAATCCGGGGACATATTTTTTCTTTACTAGTAATGGCAACAATCAGCAACTCTCTGGCCGTCGCCGCCTGCCTCACAGCCTCTTAAGTCTTACTCTTCAGGCCCCGGCTACTACTGGATGGGGAGCGGAGGAAGATCACTCTGCCAGGGAAGGCAAGGAGATAGGCAGGTGGCTGGCCAGGATTTGAGCCAAGGCAGAAGAACATGCGAGCGAAGCTGAATGGGCATGTACCCCGAAACTGAAGAAATATTCTTACCGCTCCGACCAGCACATGATCATCAGAAAGGGGCACAGATAATGGGAAAAATACAACCCCCCTATGCTAGTAGGCACGGCGGAGCGGGGTGTGTAGTTCTAATTTTTTTATTTTAATTCTGCACTGACTTTCTTTGAAATTGCCCCTGCCCCCTTTTAAATCCAATCTGGAGACAAAACCAGGGACAGACTTGGTCCGGGGACATTGTCCTCAATCAGGGGATGTCTGGTCACCCTATCCTAATAAGCGGTTGGCTCCTAAAAAGTAAGGAAAGTTGAGATACACTGCTAAAGGGACCTGGTGTTGGATATATATGTTTACCGGTTTGATTGTTCATTTACAGTTGTCAAGCTGTGGCCGATACATAAGTAATAAAAGTATCAACCCCAGTCAAAATAATTTTGTTGTCTGTGTGATTATTTAGAGCAGTGGTCTCCAAACTGTTGCCCGGGGGGCCAGATGCGGCCCTTTGCTTGCTTTTATATGGCCCTTGGGGCACTATTTCATCCACTGATATTTAACAGTGGGGCATAACTCCCCCCACTGACACCAATGAAGGGGTACAAACTCTCCCAATGACGCCAATGATGGGGCACAATTCCTTCCCAACAACACCAACGATGGGGCACAATTCCTCCCAACAACACCAACGATGGGGCACAATTCCTCCCAACAACACCCAACGATGGGGCACAATTCTTCCCAACAGCACCAACGATGGGGCACAATTCTTTCCACTTACACCAAAGATGGGTCATTGCTTTTTTCCACTGACATCAGGACCTTTTCTATACCCAATGACCAAAGTCCGGCTCACCTTATGTCTGAAGGACTATAAACTGGGCCTTTGTTTCGAAAGCTTGGAGACCCCTGATTTAGAGTAATCTTAAGGAGAAGTGAACAGTGGACCAGTCATGCCCTGTGCACTCATATTTGGAGAAACTGCACAACTGCTATTACAGAGGTAGAACTATGAAAATAGACGTAGAATGTCAATCTAACTGAATATTTAGGATCTCATTCAATGCGGTCCACCAGGACGGATGACGAACGTATCGCCATACGTCTGATTTTAGCGGATTGGATGTCAGCGGACAGTTAACCCCTTGATCGCCCCCTAGCGTTAACCCCTTCCCTGCCAGTGCCCCTGATCGCTTTATAATTGTCAGTCGTCCCAAAAATGTGTCAAAAGTGTCCGATGTGTCCGCCATAATGTCGCAGTTCCGATAAAAATCACAGATCACCATTACTAGTAAAAATAATAATAAGAAGAATACCATAAATCTATCCCCTATTTTGTAGACGCTATAATTTTTGTGCAAACCAATCAATGAATGCTTATTGCGATTTTTATTACCAAAAATATGTAGAAGAATACATATCGGCCTAAACTAAGAAAAACTATTTAAAAAAAATGTAAAAAAAAAAAAATTGGGGATATTTATTATAGAAAAAAGTGCAAAATGTGTTTTTTTTTTCAAAATGTTCAGTTTTTTGGTTTATAGCGCAAAAAACTAAAACCACAGAGATGATCAAATACTATCAAAGGAAAGCTCTATTTGTGGAGAAAAAAAGGATGTCAATTTTGTTTGGGTACAGCATTGCACGACCATGCAATTGTCAGTTGAAACAACGCAGTGCCATATCGCAAAAAATGGCCTGGTCATTGAGCAGCTAAATCTTCTGGGGGTGAACTGGTTAATGGGTATTGGTGGAAACCTACACTTGTGCTACATGTACAGCTGGCGTGACTTAAGTATGCGTTTAAAAATTTAATTTTTTTATGTTTTTCCTTTCATTTTATTTTTTCCTTTCATTTTATTTTTTTACATTGTCCCTTAAAAAAAAAAAAATTCTAAATCACTTTTATTGCTGTCACAAGAAATGTAGACATTCCTTGTGACATTAATAGGTGGTGACAGGTACTCTTTATGGAGGGATCAGGGGTCTAAAAGTCCCAAAATCCTTCCTTTGCACTTAAAAGTATTCGGATCGTCAAAATCAGCGATTCTGAATACTGTAATTTTTTTTAATCTGCGCCATTGGCAGCCGAGTAAACCGGAAGTGACGGCAATACATTGCTTTAAGGATTTTACATTGGAGACCCGATCAATGCCAAATCGGGTCTCAGCCTAGACGGAAGACACGCCGGCTGGTGGCTCGGGTCTACCCAGGGGGACGGGAGGCCCGGAAAGAGCATGGGAAGGCAGCGGGCAGGGATGGCGTTGCTTCCGTGTTTTTACATAGGTGACTGCAATGAAGTCGTTTCCAGCTTTGTTCTAGTCTCAGCCTATCTGGCGGAAGTGCCGGATCGTGGATCGGGCCTCAGGTTGGGGCGGGAGACCCGGGAAGAGCGGCAGAAGGGCTGGGGGGACGTCCACTCCTGCTCCTTAGGATAACAGCCGAGGGGCTTTTAGCAGCATCAATTGTTATCACTAAATAGCCAACTACTAGCTCTAAAAAACTGTACTGGGGTGATGCCTGCAGCTGCAGCCATCATCCTGGTATAATCCCATCAAGCCATGAACACAAATTTGCGTACGGTCAGCACAAATGGTTAATCTTGCCTTTGATAAGCACTTAATGCTATCACAGTATCTATTAGTCAAAGGTGGTGCGAAACAAGAAATAGAAACCATGCTGAATAAGAAATACCACCTACATATTTTTTTTTTTTTAGAAAGCATCAAGAGAAAACACGTATTGGCCTATGCGCTCCTAATAACCCCTTAGTGCCGACCTTACGCACATATATCTCCTGGGCTTTAAGGGGTTAAACAGGGGTCATGGAGCTGCAGGCATCACCCCAGTACCAATTTTTAGAGCGGGCGGTTGGCTCTTTAGGCATAACGACCAATGCGGCTATAAAACGCTGTTATCCTAAAGGAGTGGGAGGGGACGTCACAAACTTTGCTTCCGGTTTACTTGACTGCCAATGGCGCAGATTAAAAGAAAAAAGACAGTATTCAGAATCTCAGTTTTTGGCGATCTGAATAATTTGAAGTGCAAAGGAAGGATTTGGGGTCTTTTAGACCCCCGATCCCTCCATAAAGAGTACCTGCCATGCCACCACCTATTACTGTCAAAAGGGATGTTTACATTCTTTGTGACAGCAATAAAAGTGATCAGATTTTTTATTTTATTTTTATTTACAATGTAAAAAAAAAAAAAAGAAACCGCATGGGTAAGTCACGGCCGCATATGTAAACAGTGTTTAAATCACACATGCGAGGTATCGCTGCAATCGTTAGAGCGAGAGCAATAATTCTAGTAAAATACCTCCTCTGCAACTCTAACCTGGTAACCGTTAATTTATTTTTAAAACATTGCCCATAGAGATTTTTTAGGTACTGTAGTTTGTCGCCATTCCAAAGCATGACATGTTAGGTATCCATTTACTCTGTGTAATATCATCTTTCATATTATATTTAAAAAAATTGGGCTAACTTTACTGTTTATTTTTTTTAATTCATAAAATTGTCTTTTTTCCTAAAACATTGCATTTGAAAGACCGCTGTGCAAATATTGTGTGACATAAAATATTTCAACGATCACCATTTTATTCTCTAGGGTCTCTGCTAAATATATATATATATATATATATATATATATATATATATATATATATATATATATATATATAGATAGATAGATAGATATATTTATATATATATATATATATATATATATATATATATATATATATATATATATATAATGTTTGGGGGTTCTAAGTAATTTTCTAGCAAAAAATACGGATTTTAATTTGTTAGCAACAAATGTGAGAAATAGGTTTACGCATGAAAGGTATAATATAAATTAAGGTGACCAGGGCCCGGATTCACGTAGAGCGGCGTATATTTGTGCGGGCGTAGCGCATCTCATATGCGCTACGCCGACGTAACATTGAGAGGCAAGAACAGTATTCACAAAGCACTCACTTTGTCCGGCGTAAGCCCGCCTAATTCAAAGTAGGAAGGAAGTGGGTGTGATCCATTAAAATGAAGCTTGAGCCCATGCAAATGATGGGCCGAACGAACGTAACCTACGCCCAGCCCCATTCACATACGATTTACGTAAACGATGTAAAATACGACGGCTGTTCCGTCGTCCATATCTTTGCATGGGATGCGTCTCCTATAGGTGGAATAACTTTATGCCGGACGTACGCCTTACGTAAACGGCGTATACTACTGCGACGGGCGCAAGTATGTTCGTGAATCGGCGTATCTCAGTCATTTGCATATTCGACGCGTAAATTAATGGAAGCGCCCCTTGCGGCCATCGTAAATATGCACCCAGGCTCCGACGGCGTAGGAAACTTACGTTGGTCGGATGAAGCCACATTTCAGGCGTATCTAGCATTAAGAATCAGGCGCATAGATACGACGGCGCATCTGTGCACTTACGCGGCGTATAGAAAGATACGTCGGCGTAAGTGCTTTGAGAATCCGGGCCCAGATTTTTTAAATAAAATCTGGGGACATATTTTCTTTTTTACTAGTAATGGCGAAAATCAGCGACTCCCTGCCAATTGCCGCCGCCGCCGTCTCACAGCCTGTCATGTCTTACTCTCTGGACCTCAGCTACTACTGGGTGGGGAACAGAGGAAGCTCACTCCGCCAGCAAAGGCAAGAAGATAAGCAGGCAGGCGGCTGGCCGGGACTTGAGCCAAGGCAGAGGAACATGCAAGCACCCAAAACTGAAGAAATATTCCCTCCACTCCAACCAGCACATGATCATCAGAAAGGGGCACAGATAATGGAAAAAAATACACCCCCCTAATCTAGTAGGAGCAGTGGAGCGGGGTGTGCAATTCAGATTTTTTTTCTTGAATTCTGAACTGACTGTCTTTGAAATTTCCACAGCCCCTGTTCAAATCAAATCCTGGGACAAAACCGGGGACAGACTTTGTCTGGGGATAGTGTCCTCAATCCAGGGACTGTCCCCAGAGACCAGGGATGTCTGGTCACCCTAATATAAATCAAGAAGTGCAGAGCCGGGACTGGTCTGGCTTGTCCCATTTTCCATTCCCTGATAGACAAACAGCAACCAGCCACATGGTAGTTCACAGTCACTCCAGCCAGAGAATAGGCTGTACATGTAATCTTATTTTTGTTTAGAACTGGGATAGGGTGAGGGTGATACTCCAATAAACTGCAAACAAACTGTAGAAGAGGACACTAAAACTGGTCTATTCTTTCTGGGTGAGGGCACCCCCTTTAGAATAAAGGTAAATTGGTATTAAACAGGGACTCTTGTATAGTCCTGGATGTACAAAGAAAGAAAGTCTCCAAGTCTCGAAGGCCTGACTAACATTCAGCCTGCAGTATCAGTTTCTGTACTTGATTTGCCTGTGTCCTGGATCCCTAGATGAGCTCTCTGCAATTTTTAGAAGTCTAGGCCAGAAGCCCCCCCAACCAAAGCAAGAGCTGGGGCCCCAAAAAAGGATTCAGCTGCATGTAAACTCCCAAGAATGCCACACCCCCCAGGCTGTGTCTCACTCCCCCAGTAACAAGAGAGCTCTGTTCTGGATCCCAGCCTATTAATACGCCTTGCAGCCCCTTGCTGGTCACTCACTTGCAAAACCAGGGATTGGCTTAGGAAGCATTATTATGCCGACCAGGGTCTGTGTTCTTCCACCGCTATATCCCAAAACTCAGTGGGATGCACGGGAAAGTAAACAAACCTGCACCAGCAGAACACAGAACATACACCATTAACCACTTCCTTACTGGGCACTTAAACCCCCTTCCTGCCCAGAGGACTTTTTGCGATTCGGCACTGCGTCGCTTTAACCGACAATTGCGCGGTCGTGCGACGTGGCTCCCAAACAAAATTGACGTCCTTTTTTTCCCACAAGTAGAGCTTTCTTTTGGTGGTATTTGATCACCTTTGCGGTTTTTATTTTTTGCGCTATAAACAAAAATAGAGCGACAATTTTGAAAAAAAAATAAAAATGTTTTACTTGTTGCTGTAATAAATGGCTCAATTTTTTAAAAAAAAAACATTTTTTATCCTCAGTCTAGGCCGATACGTATTCTACATATTTTTAGTAAAAAAAAAAAATCGCAATAAGCGACTGGTTTGCGCAAAAGTTAGAGCGCCTACAAAATAAGGGACAGAATTATAATTTTTTTATTATTATTTTTTTTACTAGTAATGGCGGCGATCTGCGATTTTTATTGCGACTGCAACGTTATGGCGGACACATCGGACACTTTTGACACATTTTTGGCGCCATTCATATTTATACTGCAATCAGTGCTATAAATATGCACTAATTACTGTATAAATGTGACTGGCAGGGAAGGGGTTAACACTAGGGGGTGAGGAGGGGGTTAAATGTGTACCCTAATTAGTGTTCTAACTGTGGGGGAAGGGGGGTGACTGGGGGGGTGACCGATCTGTGTCTCTATGTACAAGAGACACAGATCCGTCTCCTCTCTCCCCTGACATCACCGCTGTCTGCGAGAGCCGGGAATGAGAGATGATCTCATATGTAAACATATGAGATCATCTCTCATTGGCCGCACAGATCGCCTAGGAAACGGCCGCTCCGATTGGCCGTTCACGGCGATCTGTGATTGGCTGTGTCCAAGGGACACGGCCAGCACAGCAGTTCCCCGCTGCGCGCTCGGGAGCGCGCGCGGGGAACGAGCAAAGGGGCTGCCGTCAATTGACGGCGGCTCAGAGATTTAGAACCACCCCGCGGCCGTCAATAGTCGTACGGCCGTCGGGAAGTGGTTAAACAATTGTTGCTCTCCCTGGCTTTCAAGAAGGCCAAAAACTACATTTAACACTAGTAGCCTACTGGGGCACTACAGTAGCAATATCAATAATAATATTTATGATAATATTTATAATATCAATAATATTTATATTATTAATAATAAAACTGATAGTTTAACAGTATTAATATGATATAGCAGTATTAATATTATTGTTTAATACAGTAAAAATTCTGCATTGGTGAATTGAATTATAAATTAGCCTTTTGCTGTCTTGTGGTGTCCGACAGCAAGATATATTTTCCAGATATTTACATATTTGCTTCTACCACAACCATTATTAGGTTGAAATATAGAACCATGTCTCTCTTCAAACAATTTCAAGTAGCATAAGTGGGTAATTAGAATGCACACTTGTAAGAGGCCCCTTGTGGGCTATTTAAACCTCCAGAGTCTATTGAGTACCAGAATATCATGCTTGGAGGTGTTATAGTATATGTAAACAGAAAAAGAAAAGTGTAATATATTCAGAGGCGTTGCTAGGGGGGTGCGGGGGGTGCGGTCCGCACCGGGTGACACCCGCTAGAGGGGTGACACCATCCCGTTTTTTTTTTTTTTTTTTTGGTGACATGCCCAGCCTGCCCTGTGCAATCCCAGCCTGCCCTGTACCACCCCAGCCTGCTCTGAGCCACCCCAGCCTGCCCTGTACCAACTTGCCCTGTGCCACCCTAACTTGCCCTGTACCACCCCAATCTGCCCTATGCCACCATAACTTGCCCTATACCACCCCAACCTGCCCAATGCCACCCTAACTTGCTCTGTACCACCCCAACCTTTCCCATGCCATCCCAACTTGCCCTATGCCACCCTAACTTGCACTATACCACCCCAACCTGCCCTGTACCACCCTAACTTGCCCTATACCACCCCAACCTGCCCTATGCAACCCTAACTTGCCCTATACCACCCCAAACTACCCTATATCACCCCAACATGCCCTATACCACCTTAACCTGTCCTATACCACCCCACTACACCAACCTGCCACTATACCACTCTATACTACCCTAACCTGCCACTATACTGCCCTATACTATCATTTACAGGGGCTGGTTTGGGGTGCGCTCCGTGCCCGTGTGCTGCCTGCTTGGTGCTGGGCAGCCAAGACAGAGGGGGGGTGACACCATGTTTTACCGCACCGGGTGACACCAACCCTAGTGACGCCACTGAATATATTGCAGCTAACTGGTCCTTAGACATGATGGCTGCTGTACTTTTCTCTTTCAGGCTAAATACATATTTGCCAAGTATAGAAAAATCCCTGTTGCTTGCTCCTGTAAGGCCTCGTACACACGACAGAGTTTCTCGGCAGAATTCACAGAGAAACTCGGTCAAACCCGGATTCTGCCGAGAAACTCTGTCGTCTGTACACTTTTGGCTCGATGGAGCCGCCGAGGAACTCGTCGAGAAAATAGAGAACATGTTCTCTATTTTCTCGTTGTTCTATGGGAGAAGGCGGCCCGCCGAGCTCCTCGGCGGCTTCATCCCTGAACTCGACGAGGAACTCGACGTGTTTGGCACGTCGAGTTCCTCGGCCGTGTGTACGGGGCCTCAGAATTATTGTGTCTTTGCAAACAACAAAAAACCGCGCTAATATCCCCCCCGCCCTCCAGTCCCCGGCAGCAGCTGGCGTGCGAAAACACAATAGAAAATAAACAAAAGAAAAAGCCGCGCCACAAAAGTCAATTGAATCACACTCAATAAAGATGTGATGGATCCGTGGCTGATCAGATGACACACATACTGTATGTTCACAGATATTATGATACAGTCCTTGTAATGGTCGATCCTACGTTCCACACCACCCAGTGACACATATGCATATGGTGACCCTCCACCCATTGACAACGTCCAATAGCGACGAAACGCGTCTAGGAAGGATCACGCAGTGACGTCACCACGACAAGGAGTAGGGCTCCTGTATGCCGGCCGGCAATTTACCTTTTATGCTGTTTTTAACACGCTCGTTTGTGAGTATTATTTTACCCTTTTTTAAAATAAAAGTGTACGTTACAGAGTCACGCTATGTGCGCCTGTCTTTTATTATTTATATTTCCATGGTGGTGCTGAGACATCACGCTCAGGGGACGGAGAGCTTCCTGGTGAAATTCTGAGGATTAAAGGCCTGGGCTGGGCTATAGCCACCTGCCTCAAACCGCTTGCCTTCTGGTAAGCGGCTTTCCATTTTCTGGTGGAGGGTCACCATATGCATATGTGTCACTGGGTGGTGTGGAACGTAGGATCGACCATTACAAGGACTGTATCATAATATCTGTGAACATATGTGTGTCATCTGATCAGCCACGGATCCATCACATCTTTATTGAGTGTGATTCAATTGACTTTTGTGGCGCGGCTTTTTCTTTTGTTTATTTTCTATTGTGTCTTTGCAGCTTTCTGTCTACTGAACTGAAATCTCAAAACAATGTTATTAGCATTCCCAGCCATTTTCTGTGATCTACAACACATCTCCCGTCTAAGAAATGGACATAGGGGGCCAGATTCACAGAAGAGATACGACGGCGTATCTCCTGATACGCCGTTGTATCTTTGAGTGTATCTATGCGACTGATTCATAGAATCAGCTACGCATAGATAGCCCTAAGATCCGACAGGTGTAATTGACTTACACCGTCGGATCTTAGGATGCAATACTTCGGCCGCCGCTGGGTGGAGTTCGCGTCGTTTTCCAGCGTCGGGTATGCAAATGAGGTTTTACGGCGATCCACAAAGGTTTTCGCGTTCGTTACGTCGTCGCTAGTCGTTTTTTCCCGTCGCAAAGTTAAGCCTGCTTTAACATGGCTTAACTTTAGAAGAGCCATGTTAAAGTATGGCCGTCGTTCCCGGGTCGAATTTCAAATTTTTTTTTTTTTGCGTAAGACGTCCGGGAATACGAAAGTACATTACGCACGTCGCCGTTCAAAAAAATTACGTCACTTCGCACAAAGCACGGCGGGAATTTAAAAACGGAGCATGCGCAGTATGTCCGGCTCGGGAGCGCGCCTAATTTAAATGGTACACGCCCCATTTGAATTAGGCGGGCTTGCGCCGGACGACTTTACGTTACACCGCCGTAAGTTTACACGCAAGTGCTTGGTGAATCAGGCACTTGCGTTGAAAACTTGCGGCGGTGTAACATATAGACGATACGTTACGCCGCCGCAAGTATATGTGAATCTGGCCCAGGGTGTATGTAGTCAAGATCAGGAGATCAGTCTAGTGTGACAACACGGTTCCTCCATAGGTACAGTGCAGGAAATGAGTGCTGTCATCCTAGGACAAAAGGTGTGTTACTGGCAAGATCACCATGTGAAAATATAAGAATAAAAGCCTAAAAAAAAAAAAAACACCCAATCTAAGCACTGGAAAAATATGGTGTGACTTAAAAGAAAAAAATGAAAGCCAGAGACACAAAACTGGGTGGGATGTAACAACCCCATGGTTGTCAGACTGAGATATGCATCTTTAGAGAAGGGGGTGGGCGCTGTTGGAACGTTACCCATAACAACTTGATGTTTTATAGCAAGAAACATACATTTCACATTAATAATTATGAAAATTAGTGTATGCTGTAAAGCATTGCTCGTGTTTTTTCTTCCCGGAGGCTGCCATTTTGCTGAAGGCCAGAGCCCTGAACAGCAATAAATCCTTAAAGTGGAGTTCCACCCATTTTATGCACTTGCTCTCTATGGAATCCCCTTTGAGCATCCTTTTTCCAATGCAAATTATTATTATTATTATTTTAATGAAAATACCTTTTGGATTCTTTTTCCTCATGCACTTCCGGCAGTCCCCTCCCAGGCGATTAGGTCACTAGGCGACTCACAAGGGCTTCTAGGATAGCGGCGTCATGTAATCCCAGGAGTCCTTGCGAATCGCCTAGTGACGAAATCTCGCTTTTATTCCAGACCGTTGATATGGCAATGTGTAAGGCCTCGTACACACGACAGAGAAACTCGATCCTCGTCGAGTTCCTTGTTGAACTTGTCGAGAAGCTCGGCAGGCTTGCTTTGCGTACACACGTAACATACCAAAATCTGGTCGTTCTCCGGCGCGATGACGCTCACGACGTATGACGCGACTATAAAGGGGAGGTTTGATTTTGTTGGCGCCACCCTTGGGGCTCCTTTTGCTGATTCCGTGTTTACGCGTGTTAGTAAAAGTTTGGTGAGTGACGATTCGTGCTTTTCAGTCTTTGTGCTTTCAGATTGATCTCTGCCGTTCAGTTTGTACTTGTGGGGGTCGTATCTAGGCAATCGAGACGTGCGGTCAGGTCGTATTGTTTTACATTGCGGTCCTGTCCCCGCGTTTTTCATTGTCAGGGTCGTTCTTCATAGGTCTTGCTGTTCTTCACTGCGGTCTGTTTAGTGCAATTCTGATTTGTCGTTCGTAACTAGCCTTGTAGCCATGTTGCAGGCACCTAGTCGTTGCCGACTTAGTGCTAAGCATCTTATGTGTGTAGGTCTGTTTGTTTATGACCTAGACGATGAGGAGTTCATGAACAGGAGGAGGACACGTTCATGGACCAAGAATTGGTTGCTCCGTAGGAACCAATTCTCTCACATGCCTTTGCTGCGGGAGCTTCAGGAAAATAATCCTGTTGATTACAGGAATTTCCTGAGGATGTCTGATCCCGTCTTTCAGCACCTGTTGGCTTTGGTGTCCCCCTATATTACCAGGCAGGACACCGTTATGCGGGAAGCCATCAGTGCTGAGCAGAGGCTAGTTGCCACCCTCCGTTATCTGGCAACTGGGAGAAGCCTTCAGGACTTAAAGTTCTCGACGGGCATCTCCCCCCAGGCTCTGGGCCTCATCATTCCTGACACCTGCTCTGCCATCATCCAGGTTCTGCAGGAGGAATATATGAGGGTAAGTTTTCTCCTTTAATATCACATTTTATGTCTATAATGTATGCTAATGTCTTGTAGTTATCTCCTCCTTCCCTAATTACCATGTCTGGAATATGCTGTGAATGTCCCCTTTGCCCCCATGCATGATGTAAACTTTGATGCCCCTTTTTTGGCCTACATGCATATTTCCCATCACTTACCTCCCCAGCATGCTATCCTGGGCCCCAACCTACCTAGTCTAGTCACTTCCCAATGTATTGTGTTATATCCATTGTAATGTCCCCCCCCTCCCCTCCAAAATGTGTTGTAAAGTCTATGTTCACCAATATTAAAAATATTTTTTTTTATATTTTAGGACTCCAAAACTCATCTAGCCCTCCCCTCCAAAATGTGTTGTAAAGTCTATGTTCACCAATAATCAAAATTATATTTTTTTAGTACTCCCAAACTCATCTAGCCCTCCCCTCCAAAATGTGTTGTAAAGTCTATGTTCACCAATAATCAAAATTATATTTTTTTAGTACTCCCAAACTCATCTAGCCCTCCCCTCCAAAATGTGTTGTAAAGTCTATGTTCACCAATAATCAAAATTAGATTTTTTTAGTACTCCCAAACTCATCTAGCCCTCCCCTCCAAAATGTGTTGTAAAGTCTATGTTCACCAATATTAAAAATATTTTTTTTTATATTTTAGTACTCCCAAACTCATCTAGCCCTCCCCTCCAAAATGTGTTGTAAAGTCTATGTTCACCAATAATCAAAATTAGATTTTTTTAGTACTCCCAAACTCATCTAGCCCTCCCCCAAACTTGGGCACTGGCCCATCAGAGGGGGTGTTTAATGTGTTAATTGTCTAAATATATTTAGATATAATATGCTAGTTCCCAGAAATGTTAGAATGCTTATAATGTCTTTGTATAATCTGCTTGCAAGGTTATGTGGCTAATTTTTTCATTTTTTCTTCCCCAGCTTCCGTCCACACCACAGGAGTGGCAGTCTGTGGCTTTGGACTTCCAGACCCGATGGAACTTCCCCAACTGCGGGGGAGCCATCAACGGGAAGCACGTCCGCATCGTGCCTCCACCCCGTTCAGGATCCCAGTTCTTTAATTATAAGGGGTTCAACAGTATTGTGCTGATGGCGGTGGTGTCAGCACAGTATGAATTCCTTTTTGTGGATGTCGGGATGAATGGACGGGTATCGGATGGGGGAGCCTTCAGGCAGACGGAGTTCGCGCTTCGCCTTCAGGATGATGATCTGTCATTGCCACCGGATGACCAGAATGTAGAAGGCCTGCCATTTGTTTTCCTGGCTGATGAAGCGTTTGCCCTGGGACCCCATCTTATGAGGCCATACCCTCAGCGCACCCTCACCCCAGAGAGGAGTGTCTTTAATTTCAGGCTGGGCCGAGCACGTAGAGTGGTTGAGAACGCTTTCGGCATCATGGCCAGCCGGTTCCGCCTTTTCCTCACCTCTCTCCACATGGCGGAATATAAGTGGAATACTATAATTTTTGCCTGCTGCATTCTCCACAATTTTTTGCGGAGACAATCTCCTAATTATATGGCCCTGGTTGGGCCCGAGGCACAACATTTGACCCCTGCAGAAACTTTGGCGGGCCTTGAAGCTGGCCACACAGGACTGCCCCCCCAGAGTGCCCGTGAAGTCCGGGACAAATACATGGACTATTTCATGGGTAGGGGGGCAATACCATCTCAAGCAAATTTGCCATAATTGTAGCTTTCACCAAAATAAATCATAATCTTTTTTATAAACTTGTTATGTCTTGCTTGTGTTGTTTGGAGTTCTTTACTAAGTGTAACTAAGTGTATTTTCATTATCAACTAGCAAACATTTCCCAGGTGACCCCCAAACCAAACACATAGAAAATTTAACGTATTTTAGGAAAAACACCACACACTTTTTTGATGTTCAAAAGCTCTTTATTTTCTTAATTTTTTTATTTTTATTTTTTCCAAAATACCCTACAAAAATTTTTGTTATATTTTTCTCATACAATATACAATCATTTTTGTATTTTTGTTGGTGATTTTTCTCATACAATATACAATCATTTTTGTATTTTTGTTGGTGATTTTTCTCATACAATATACAATCATTTTTGTAAATTTTTTGGTTTTTTTTCTCATACAATATACAATCATTTTTGTATTTTTGTTGGTGATTTTTCTCATACAATATACAATCATTTTTGTATTTTTGTGGGTGATTTTTCTCATACAATATACAATCATTTTTGTAATTTTGTTGGTGATTTTTCTCATACAATATACAATCATTTTTGTAAATTTTTTGGTTATTTTTCTCATACAATATACAATCATTTTTGTATTTTTGTGGGTGATTTTTCTCATACAATATACAATCATTTTTTTAATTTTGTTGGTTTTTTTTCTCATACAATATACAATCATTTTTGTATTTTTGTTGGTGATTTTTCTCATACAATATACAATCATTTTTGTAAATTTTTTGGTTTTTTTTCTCTTACAATATACAATAATTTTTGTAATTTTTTTGGGTTTTTTTCTCATACAATATACAATCATTTTTGTAATTTTTTTGGTTTTTTTTCACATACAATATACAATCATTTTTGTAATTTTTTTGGTTTTTTTTCTTAATAAACATTAAAATCTGGTTATTTTATTTTTTTGTTATTTTTTTTATTAAAGAAACTGTCAAATCTGGTTATTTTTTTTTTTTTTTTTTAATTAAATAAAGTATAAAATCTGGTTATATTATTTTTTTGTTTTTTTTTTAATTAAATAAAGTATAAAATCTGGTTATATTATTTTTTTGGGTTTTTTTAATTAAATAAAGTATAAAATCTGGTTATATTATTTTTTTGATTTTTTTTTAATTAAATAAAGTATAAAATCTGGTTATATTATTTTTTTGGGTTTTTTTTAATTAAATAAAGTATAAAATCTGGTTATATTATTTATTTTTTTTTTTTTTAATTAAATAAACAGCAAAATCTGGTATTTAAAAAAAATTTTTTTTTTTTTTTTTCTGATTCAGACTCTCCCCAAAACATCTAGTAAATTTTTTAATTTAGTTTCCACCCTCCTTGTTCTTTCGTTTATTTTTCTGTTGGCCAGATGTATCTCCTCCACCTCTTCTCTGCAGGCCCATATTTCGGAGATCAGCATCTGTTTAGTATGCCTGTCCAAGCCACCACCTGATCCTGAAATGTGGGACAAAACAATTTTTTTAAATTAGGCAGGCCTACATCTACATTACCTGAAGCTGGGTTAGTTATATGTTACTTTACCTGATGTGGTGGCAGGCTGCGCATCATCACCATCCCTCGGGGGTGTGGCTTGCTGGACTTCTTGCTCCCTTCTTGCTTCATGACGCCCTACGAGAATGAAGAAAATGGAAACAGGATTTTTATAGCTTATAGGCCTGAAAGAGGAATATGATTCACTTTATACAATTTCTGGGACTATTGATGTTTTGAAAAACACCTCAGGGCAAAACACAGGATTGAAGGCATTCACAAAGATCCTGACAAATCTTGTAGCTTTGGTCTACTTTTAAACATGTAAGCCAACCAAGTATACACTGGATCACCTCAGCTCTGTGTGAACCCCAAAATGGGTTATTAAAGGGGACAACAATTATGCAAATGAGTCCACATGTGTCACCGACTGCTGAGCAGACTCTCCTTTTACTGTATATTTAATTTGTAAAAAAAGTTTTGTGGTTTTAATAGCACATCTACATAATTTTCACGATTGATCTCACCACAATTTTTAAAAAATGTCATAATTTGTAGGATTTTAAACACAATATTTAGTCGTTCCGAATGGACGTCCAGTTTGACGATAAATTCTTGTGCATAAAAAAATAATACAGTACAACCTGAAATAAAAAACACATGGCGCGGAACAAATCTTAAAAAATATATAACAAACTTACTTCTTCTAATCACTCTCCTGATCCTCTTCATTTGTTCCGGCTCACGTTTTTTAAGGTCACACCACCTTTTCCGGATCTGTTCTTTGGACCTTTTCACCCCAAATTTCTGATGGAGACTCCTCCTCACCTTCTCCATTATTTGGGCCTTGATCTTATTAGGGTACTTATATGGCCCATGCCTCCCATCGTAGTCCTCTGCTTTGAGGATGAGGACCATCTCCACCATTTCCTCAAAGGTCATGTTGGAGGCCTTACAACGGATTCGCCGTGCTGCCATATTCTCCATGTGCTTCCAACAAAAAAAAGATGGAAAAGGGGCGGGGAAAATACGACACCATGAACGTCAGGGGCGGGGAGACGTGCGTAAAGTCCCACATGCGCGTGTATAAAGGGCTACCACGTGAGTAAAAGGGGCGTTCACAGTTTGTGGAAGACGGCGGAGATAACGATCGGGTCAAAGACCGGTATGTAACTACATTTTACATGTTTTTCTTGATTGAATGATTTTGTGGCCTACATCTTAGGTTCATGAATTAAAACATAGCCAGTTTGAAATTTTAAGGTAATGGTCCACTATAGTGCCGTCGTACGTAAACAACGCTTTGATTATGCATTTTGATCCAACTACTGTTGTGTGGGCAATCTCGGTTCTCATCAGGATGTCTTCTAAAAACAAGTCGGTTTAAACATGATGCAAATGGTCGCTTTTATGTCTTGACCAAACTATATCGGGAGTGCTTTTCTCTAACTAACGTTTCATACACAAATGAGGATGAGATCTGGCTTATTAGTTCGACACAACTGGTCATCTGTTTCCTAGGAACTGACCCAACATGATCTGCTGCCAATTCCTCCTTGTCGTTTTTGCGACGGAAGATAAGGGGCGGGGGGGAAACATCATTTTTTTTTAAGCATGGGCGGATGTCGTGTGCGGAGTGTATATAAGGCTCGAACACATGTAGCGTCCATACGACCGGGTTGCGTAAGAAAGACGTTTGAACGACAAGCGTGTAGGTATGCTTCGAACTTGGGACAGCAGTGGCATATTCAGGAAAGACAGACATTTAAAGGAGCAATAAGCCAAAATTGTTTGGGGCAGAAATAACTAACTTTACATTATATCAGTCTTGATTTCATGTCCTCATTGTCCCTTTTTGCTTTTAAGCAGCTGTAATCCTTTGCATAAATCATCACTTCCTGGTTCTCTGGCTCCCTCTCAAATTTATCAGGGGAGCTTGTCACTGTGGTCTAAGCTGTGTGTCTAAAAATCCACCAAAACAATGCTAATAATTTTAGAAATTAAAATATGCCCTGCTTTTATTTTTTTTGGGTTCTGTGTGTCTCTTTACTTCACAGAAACATTAAATAAATTTAAAACCAAAAGTGAAACTAGAGGCACATTATATGTATGCACTTGTATGTCTCTAGACACTGTAAACAGTCATTTCCTCCAAAAATATAGTTATCCATTAGTGACCCTTTAAGGGCTAGCTTGTGAGAAAGAGTAATTGACTTTATAGATTGTGTAGTGACATTATTTTTTTATCCTTGGTTTTGGACAGGAAAAGATGAATCTCTTTAACCGACCCGACTTCTTGGAGATCTTCATTGATCGGTGGCAAGAACTTCCTGTTCTGTGGGCCACCAAAGACCCCATATCTAGAAATAGAGACTTGCGCAAAACTGCACTGGAGAGCCTGCTCCCACTTGTGCGGAGACAGGTGGGGTTTGATGTGACAACTGACCAGTTGGAGGTCAAAATTGGGACCTTGAGAGGCACCTACAGGAAGGCACGCAACAAGGTCTTGGCTTCGATGAGGTCTGGAGCTGGAGCAGGGCGGGTATTTAAACCCAAGTTGTGGTACTACAGCAAACTGAGCTTCCTGGATGAACACCTGGAGGTAAGGGAGTCACTTTCTAGCCTTCCCCCCAGAAGCCACAGAAGGTCCAGCCTTCCCTCCAGCCAACCTGCTGCTCCCTCTGCAGATGAACCCTCTCAGCAGCCTTCCATCCTGGATGAAGATCCGGATTTGCCCAGCTGGAGCCAGGTATATAGTACTTTCAATGTGCAAATGTGTGGTGTTTAAATGTTGTTAAAGAGATGTAAATTAAGATGTTAAAGGTAAATAAAAATTAGATCTAAAAGTGTTATTCCTAAAATTTGTCAGTATTGGCCATGAATTTTTGTGGTGTGATTGACCATAAAACATGGGTCAGAATGATTGGCTTAGCTAAGTCGTGACAAAAAAAAATGCAACAGTCAGGAGCTTAAATAAATAAAACAAAAATTTTTTAAAATAGTAAAACTTTACTTTTTTTCCATACACAGGACGAGACCAGGCAGCAGGAGGATCAGGAAAATGCCAGGCAGGAGGAGGACAGGGTGAGTGGCTTGGAGGAGGCTGCAGGCCCAAGTATCTTGGACGTGTTGGCAGGCCCAAGTATCTGTAACGTGGTGGCAGGCCCAAGTGGAGCGGATGAGGTGGCAGGCCCAAGTGGGTTGCACAAGGTTGCTGGGCCAAGCACAAGATGCCAGGTGTCTCCTCTTCGTCTGCGTCCGAGAAGGCAGGTGAGGGATACAAGGGTGCGTGACGCCTCACTAGCCCTCATTCGGGATGCCCATGCAACCCTTCAACAGCCTCCCACTGCTCAGGAGGGATTTGTAACAGTGGTTTTGGCCAAAATGTCAGAAATGACATTAGACCAACGCCTCCTCTTTGAGGGCCTCCTCATCACCCTCGCAAATCAGGGGGTGAGGGGTCTTCTCACGGAGGACACTGTGATTTGCCGCCATCCCCATCCTCACACACCACATAACTCCCAAGCTCCCCCACCTTCTTCTTCTTCTCATGCTCCTTCTCAAGCTCCCCCACCTTCTTCTTCTTCTTCTTCTCATGCTCCTTCTCAAGCTCCCCCACCTTCTTCTTCTTCTTCTTCTCATGCTCCTTCTCAAGCTCCCCCACCTTCTTCTTCTTCTTCTTCTTCTTCTTCTTCTCATGCTC
Source organism: Rana temporaria (assembly GCF_905171775.1). Lineage (NCBI taxonomy): Eukaryota > Metazoa > Chordata > Amphibia > Anura > Ranidae > Rana > Rana temporaria. The sequence continues at coordinate 101,279,985 of NC_053489.1, forward strand.
CTTCTCAAGCTCCCCCACCTTCTTCTTCTTCTTCTTCTCATGCTCCTTCTCAAGCTCCCCCACCTTCTTCTTCTTCTTCTTCTTCTCATGCTCCTTCTCAAGCTCCCCCACCTTCTTCTTCTTCTTCTTCTTCTCATGCTCCTTCTCAAGCTCCCCCACCTTCTTCTTCTTCTCATGCTCCATCTGAACATTCTTCTTCCTCTTCTTCTCCTGCTCCTTCTGAACATTCTTCTTCCTCTTCTTCTCCTGCTCCATCTGAACATTCTTCTCCCTCTTCTTCTCCTGCTCCATCTGAACATTCTTCTTCCTCTTCTTCTCCTGCTCCTTCTGAACATTCTGCTTCCTCTTCTTCTTCTACTACTCCTCCTCCTTCTACTCCTCCTCCTTCTACTGCTCCTCCTCCTTCTACTCCTCCTCCTTCTACTGCTCCTCCTCCTTCTACTCCTCCTCCTTCTACTCCTCCTCCTTCTACTGCTCCTCCTCCTTCTACTCCTCCTCCTTCTACTGCTCCTCCTCCTTCTACTCCTCCTTCTACTACTCCTCCTCCTTCTACTACTCCTCCTCCTTCGGCCCCATACTCACGAGCAAACATGTCTGCTGAAACTGGCCCGCAGGCCAGTTTCAGCAGACATGTTTGGTCGTGTGTGGGCGCGAGCGGGCCGAATTCCAGCAAACATTTGCCCGCCGGGCCTTTTCCCAGCAGACAAATATTCCTGGACTTGTTTTAAAACAGCCCGCTGGAATTCAGCCCGCTCGGACATGTACGGTCGTCAGTACAGACCTACCGTACATGTCCAGCCGCCCGCCGTGCCTCGCATGCGTCGAATGACTTCGACGCATGCGTGGAAGCATTTTAAAGGCGGGCCGCCCACGTCGCCGCGTCATTGTCGCGGCGACACCGCGTCATCGACGCGGCGACACCGCGGACACGCCCCGCGTATTGTTTACGCGCGGACTTCTGTACGATGGTGTGTACAACCATCGTACAGAAGCCCTCTGGCAGACATGTATGGTGAAAACGGTCCGACGGACCGCTTTCACCATACATGTTTGTCCGTGTGTACCCGGCCTTCTACTGCTCCTCCTCCTCCTCCACCTCCTCCTCCACCACCGTCGGCTACTCATCCTCCACCACCTTCGTCTACTCCTCCTCCTGGCATGAGTACTACCCCTGTGGCACCACCTCCAGCCAGGCAGAAGAGGAAGGCTGCTGAGAAGGCTGCAGTGATGGTGAAAGAGCAGGCTGCAGGGAAGCCACCAAGGAAGGCCTTGAAGAAATCCAGAAAGTGACTCCCTTACTTCCATGTGGTGTACCAGAGTTCAGGCTGCTGTAGTACCACAACCTGGTGACATCTGCCTGCCCTGCTCCAGTTTCTGACCTCGGGGAGTCCAAGACCTTGATGCGTGACTTCCTGAATGAACCTCTCAAGTCCCCATTTTGGCCTCCAACTGATCAACAGTCACATCAGGCCACACCTGGCTGTGCACAAATGGCAGCAAGCTCTCCAGTGCTGACTTTTGCATAGTAAATTTATTTTTATTACCAAAATAAATGGTACATTTTTTTTTTACAGTTCATACTTGTCCTTGTATTTTTTTACATTTCAATTTTGCAAGTGAGAAGGCAGGTTCTTATTTTTTAAAAATTGGATATAAGGTGTAATTTGAAAGGGACACATGAGATAAGACAAAGCAATAAGGTTTCTATGGGGGGAACTTGACATTACAAAAAAAAAAAGGATTTGCATTTTTTTTAAAATTAAAATTAAGGTGTATATTAAAAGCAGGATTTAAAACACACGACCAAAATAAGGTGACAATAAAAAAAAAAAAAAATATTGAGTCCAGTAAGAAAAAGGTTCCACCTAATTTTAAGGAACTCTGTGTGAATATCTTAAAAAAAAATTATTATATTGCTGTTTTGTGCCCTTACAAAAAATTGTGTAAAGCGCTGCAAATAAACAATTAAATAATGTTGGAAGCGACACGAATGTGCTATCTCCATTCCAAACGCTAGTTTTACCTATGTTGGTCTCCAGTGTCTAAGTTTTTGACAGGTTTCTTAGCATACACACGACCGAGTTTCTCGTTTAAAAAACAGCCCGATGAAGAACTCGTCGAGCCAAAATCCACTGCCATCGAGAAAATAGAGAACCTGCTCTCTATTTGCTCGACGAGTTCCTCGGCGGCTCCATCGGGCCGAAAATGTACACACGACCGAGTTTCTCGACAGAATCCGGCTCTTCACCGAGATTCTCGACGAATTCTGCCGAGAAACTCTGTCGTGTGTACGAGGCCTAAGAAGGAATAGCGCCACACGGTGACATTACTGCTCAGGCACGAGATCGGGAGGTGCATGCTGGATAGCCAGCTGCACCTAATCCCATAAATAGATACCAGAGGGCTTCAGATGCTCAAAGTGGACATGGACTCTGACAGCTTCCGAGATCAAGGTAGTTTTTCTTTATTTAAATTAATCGGAATACACTATAGGCACTAGCTAATAGTGGAGATAAAATTGAACAAATTACAGCAGTGTTTTTAAAAAAAAAGTTGACTTGGGGGACTGGAACTCTGCTTTAAGATGTCAGCAGATTGCCCTTTACTAATTCTGCACAGTGCCTAAAAATAGAGAGCAACTGAGCACGTGCAGAGCCAGGTGAGACAGTGTATTACTGGACACAGTATAGGCAGTTATTTTTTATCAAAACTTTTTTATTTATTGATGCATAAAGTGGTTATACAGACTTATACCAAGTATTGACAAGACCAACAGCAGTTACAATCTGTCAAATGTACACAATACTGAGCATCAAATAAGAACATATAAGTTACAATTCACCTAGACATATAGGCAGCTATTTCTAATATTTTGCATAGCAATAGGGGCACGCCTTAAGTGACTCTCTGGGTTTCTTCTCTGACTGACGTGCGAGACGTCTCCGTGCCGCTGACGATCCAGGCCTGAGAGTGGTTTATATTCTGCTTTACTGACCCTTTGGGCATATGTCCATTAGGGCACGGTACTTTTGGTAAGCCTTCCTTTCAATGATCGGTGGTGGATTTCTTTATTGCACTTTATTCCTGAGGCATTGGGATCATTATCACCAATTCTTACCACATTGGACTTCCTTTTCACTAATTCTCCATTAAGGACTTGATACACACAACGTTTTGTATTTATATACATATATATCACATTAGTTTCCCTGGTTGATATATTGTTATCACTATTTTGTTATTATTTGTTTAATACATTGTTTATTCATCCTCCCATTTGGGTGATCTTCTAATTTTATGCACTACACTTTTTATGTTTGTTCACTTTTTTTATGACTAATATGAACCCTTTATGTGTGCTATCTACTGATCAGGATCCTGGACATCCACACCCTTTAGCCTGCCACAGTAATCTATTTTAAGTAAATAATAAAGGTCTATTTAGGGATTTGTAGATATCATAAAAGAGATAAGCTACATGCAAATAATCTTATCAGAAAGAAATTTGATTAATGTCAATAATCTTATTAGTGTGTGTTAACATTTTAAAAGCCATGTTTCAATGTACAGTTAGTATTACTGGAAGCCTATTAGACAGGGTTTGTCTAAATAAAAAGGAAATTATTGAAAATAAGGCAGTGCTAAAATGACGCAGTAAGACAGACTTCAAGACAAATTTACAGTAATGCCCCTTTCACTTGGGCTTTCCGTTCAGGTCCGTCTGTCAGTTTTTCAGGTGGACCTGATAGGAGACTCCATTCACTCCTAAGGAGCTGCTGATGTCAGCAGTGACATGTCCACTGACACTCGCTGCTATCTAATCCGATCCTGTCCGTTAAAATCCAGACGGATGATGACTCTATTTTCCTTTTCGTCTGGCTGATCAGATGGGATTGGATGAAAACAGGGGGTCCATTTTCATCCGATCTCCCCAAAGAGGAGAGCGGGGATCTGACAGGTCCGTCCCTGCATAGTGAGCAGAGATGGATCTGTCATCCGCCTTCTAAGCGGGGATCAGCGGAGCAATCCCCTGCTAAACAAAAAGGAGTCCGTTTCTTACTACCTAACCCCATATTTAGAGTTAGGTAGTGTTAAGCTGGGCATAAACTAATTGACTTTCAAATGAAAATTTTAATTTTAAGAAAAAAAAATTCTAATTGTTGGAAGGGTAAAGTTGACATTTGTTTTCAGTAGCAGTGATGAGAAAATTTGAAGGAACCGCATGGAAATGTTTTCCTGAACAAACAAAATCTCTCACAGTAATCTCTATATAGTGTAGTGCTACTACAAAAAACAATTAAATTAAATATATTTTGATCCTCTATATTTGTGCATTTTCAAATAAAAAATATAAAAATAGTGATACAATAATAATCAAATAATATCCATAACAAATAGAATTCATGAAGTGAAACAGTTCATCACAGGATCACGTACACCTTCCAGTAATAGTGCAGTCCCAGAAAGCATAAGAATTTCTTCACAAAAAATGTTCTTCACTTCAACACCACAGTGCCCTTCACCCCACCTCATGGGTGTCCTCTCACCTGCTCAACAGGACCTCACTATGCTAAGGAGGTCAAATGCGCTTTTTAATTAATATAGGGACACTGCCCCACTTGTTCTCCAGTTTCGATCCTCAACTCCTCAGTGTTACACAATTCATATGAAAAGCAAGAAGAAAGCCCAATAGTGCAGATCGCTTGATCAAATTTTATTAAGAATCCAAAAATCAATCACATATTAGAAGTAAAAAGACTGCATATCTTCTATCTCATGTATGGCATCCGAAGCTCTGCCTGGCTTTGCCCAGCGTGATGACGTCACCGTCCACCTCACACGTTGTGCCCAATCTTCTTTCTCAAAGGTTCAGGTCAGTTGCCACTTTAAAAAATCTCTGGATGGTGGATGCTGTCCTGCTAGGTGTCCTGAGTCCAATGAGCTTGGATGACTAATATTCCCAGAAAGCACAAGGCAATCAGCTACTTCTCCTCTCCTTTTTTTTAATTCTTGTGCTCAGATCCACTTAGTCATACAAAAGATCCCTTTGGCCAAGAAATCCTTAAAAAGTGAGTCTGTAGAGATAGCCTTGCAGTGGAACTTAGCAAGGACTAACATTCACATTTTAGGGACCTCTGGTTGTCGGTAAACATGAATTAGTAAGTATTAGACATGTGCATTCATTTCCATCCGAATGCATTTTCGTCCGAATTTCAGGTATTTTCTTTATCGTTTTAACAAACGATAACGAAAACACAGGGTATGAAAAACTAAAGATCCGACATAAACAAATGCTTTATTTTCGTTTTTGTTGCGCTCGAATGTGCCTAACCTTAACTCTATTAGTCCAATATTATTCTACATAAAGAGAAAAGATTCGTCATTGAGAGAAAAGATTCGACATTATAGAGACATGAAGAAGAGTCGACAGAGAGAAAAGATTCGACATAGAGAGAAAAGATTGGACATAGAGAGACATGAAGATTCGACAAAGTAGCTAAAAACATACGATCGCAGCAAGCGAACATTTATGGTGAAATGCTCTGCCCATAGGCTATAGAAGAATTCTAATGTTGGTTGACTAGTAATAATAATTAATAAATATAATTATTATTAGTCATTAGAGATGAGCTTCGAGTTCGACTCGAACATTGCCTGTTCGCCTGTTCAGCGAACAACGAACAATTTGGGTGTTCGCGGCAAATTCGAAAAGCCGCGGAACACCCTGTTAAAGTCTATGGGAGAAATCTAAAGTGCTAATTTTAAAGGCTAATATGCAAGTTATTGTCATATTGTATCAATGCAAAAAAAAGTTTTAAAAACGGCAGTTTTTTTGGGAGAAGTGAATTTAATAATGCTTAAAGTGAAACAATAAAAGTAAAATATTCTTTTACATTTCGTACCTGGGGGGTGTAAAGTATGCCTTTGAAATAGCGCATGTTTCCCGTACTTAGAACTGTCTCTGCACAAAGTGTAGTTTCTGAAGGAAAAAAAGTCATTTAAAAATCCCTCGCGGCTATAATGAATTGTCAGCTCCCGGCAATTCAGAGAGAATTCATTCATAAAAAAAAAAAAGAGTGGGGGTCCCCCCAAATTCAATTACCGGGTCCTTCAGGTCTGGTATGGATACTAAGGGGAACCCCGCCGTCAATTTAAAAAAAAAAGAAGTGGGGTTCCCCCCATATATCCATTCCAGACCCTTCAGGTCTGGTGTGGATTTTAAGGGGAACTCCACCCCAAATTAAAAAAAATGGCGTGGAGTTCCCCCAAAAATCCATACCAGACCCCTTATCTGAGCACGCAACCTGGTCGTGCGCCCCCTCCTGAACCGTACCAGGCCACATGCCCTCAACAGGGGGAGGATGTCCCCATGTTGATGGGGACAAGGGCCTCATCCCCACAACCCTTGCCCGGTGGTTGTGGGAGGTCTGTGGGCAGGGGGCTTATCAGAATCTGGAAGACCCCTTTCACAAAGGGGACCCCCAGATCCTGGCCCCCCCTATGTGAATTGGAAATGGGGTACATTGTACCCCTACCATTTCACTAAGGAAGTGTAAATAATTGTAAAAAAACACACACACCGTGGAAAAAAGTCCTTCATTAAAATAAAAAAATCCAGTGGTGGTAATCCACTCTCGAGCCCCGTTTCCCGCTCCAATGTTGTCAATATCCAGCAACGGGTGATCTCCTCTCAGCGATGAGAAGATCATCCAGGTCCGGTATCCAGAGCGCAGCATCGCCGGCCACCTGTCTCCACCGGAGACAGCCCAGCGAATGATGTGGCTGGAGCTAGTGACAGTTCTTATATAGGTGAGGCGGGGCCACCCGTCATGTGACCCCGCCCCCCTCTGACGCAAGAGGGAAGCCTGGGCTTCCCCAGTGACGTAGCAGAGGGTGCATCAGAGGGGGATGGGGTCTTACAGATTCTTATAAGCCCCCCGCCCGCAGACCCCCACAACCACCGGGCAAGGGTTGTGGGGATGAGGACCTTGTCCCCATCAATATGAGGACATCATCCCCATGTTGAGGGCATGTGGCCTGGTACAGTTCAGGAGGGGGGCCGCTCTCTCGTCCCCCCCCCCCAACCGGCCAGGTTGCGTGCTCGGATAAGGGGTCTGGTGTGGATTTTGGGGGGAACTCCACGCCATTTTTTTTTTAAATTGACGGCGGGGTTCCCCTTAATATCCATACTAGACCTGAAGGGCCTGGTAATTGAATTTGGGGGGATCCCCGCACTTTTTTTTTTTTTTCATGAATGAATTCACTCTGAATTGCCAGGAGCCGACAATTCATTATACCCGCGAGTGATTTTTAAATGACTTTTTTTCCTTCAGAAATAACACTTTGTGCAGAGACAGTTCTAAGTATGGGAAACATGCGCTATTTCACAGGCATACTTTACACCCCCCCTATGTACGATTGTGGCATCGTACAGTTTCGTTGCTCCGTCAATTTTTTTTTTAAAGATTCTGGGCCAGATCCACAAAGCAGTTACGCTGGCGTATCTATTGATACGCCGCGTAACTTCTAGTTTGCTCCGACGTATCTTTGTTTTGTATCCACAAAACAAGATACGCCTGAAGCTGGGCTAGATCCGACTGGCGTACGTCTCAGTACGCCGTTGGATCTAAGGTGCATATTTACGCTGGCCGCTAGGTGGGGTTTCCGTTGATTTCCGCGTCGAGTATGCAAATTAGCTAGATACGGCGATCCACAAACGTACGTCCGGCGCATTTTTTTACATCGTTTCCGCAAGGCTTTTTTCGGCGTATAGTTACCCCTGCTATATGAGGCATATCCTATGTTAAGTATGGACGTCGTTCCCGCATCGAATTTTGATAATTTTACGTTGTTTGCGTAAGTCGTTCGCGAATAGGGCTTTGCGTAGCATGACGTTCACGTCGTAGGCATTGGCTTGTTGCGTGTTAATTTCGAGCATGCGCACTGGGATACCCCCACGGACGGCGCATGTGCCGTTCAGAAAAAACGTCATTTACGTTGGGTCAAGACGTATTACCATAAAACACGCCCCCATCTCACCCATTTGAATTGTGCGCTCTTACGCCGACACAGTTACACTACGCCGCCGTAACTTACGGAGCAAATTCTTTGAGAATACGGGAAATACGCTGTAAGTTACGGCGGCGTAGTGTATCTGAGATACACTACGCCGGTCGTAAAGATTACATGGAATCTTAGAACATTCGACAGACACCATAAGCCTTTAATGACAGATTCGACCTTAATTAATTTGGATTTTTGGACGAATGCATTTTTTTTACGAAAAACAAAATAAATAAAAACGAATTTCGGGAGTAACTAAATACGTTTATTTTTCGGACGAAAACGAAATTCCGAACCGAAATATTTCAGTGTGCACATGTCTAGTAAGTATGTGTTATATGTATGTATTATAAAGGCCATGCATGTGAAGTCCACTGCCAGGCTTTCGCTACAGCCTTGCTTTAAGGATTTCTTGGTTGAAGGGATCTTTTGTATGACTAAGTGGATCTGAGCACAAGAATGAAAAAAAAAAAAGTGCCTTTTTAATAACACCGCATTATTTAATGCAGTAATTTACTGCATTTAGCTTGTTGCTAAAGAGAGGGCCAGAAAGCCGGCCGCGTCCTTAACAACCGATGACTCATCAGCTGTCAGCGGGCCTCTTCGTTGACAGCTAATTGTAAAAAAAAAGCCGACCATTAAATGTATGAAAAAAAAACAGTGTGGGGTCTGTTATCGATAATTGTTGATATGTTTTTTTTCAGCTGACATCTTAAGAGTAATTTGTTGTTAATGTGGCTGTTAAGCCACTTGTATAAAATGCTCCTATCCCCTCTGTATTATAACAATAAGTTCCCCTGTGTCTGTGTTATATCATAAATATGCTTTTCTGTACAGATAAAACACCGTCTTCCTGCAATCAGTTGCATCCTCTCTACTGTCCTCTGCCTAGCTGGCAGTTCAAGTGGGCGGGGCCGAACACTGCAGCTGACGTCAGCCGGACAGGAGAGAGGAGAGAGAGAGAGAGCCGAGAAGTCACATGATCACAGGAAGACAGTTTTGTTATCACTACAGATAAGCATACAGTAAAACCTTGGATTGCAAGCATAATTCGTCCCGGAAGCATGCTTGTAATCCAAAGCACTTGTATATCAAAGCAAATTTTCTCATAAGAAATAATGGAAACTTAAATGATTCATTCCACAACCATTTATTCATAAATCCTTCAGTCTATAGTCCATATAAAAAGATTATAGCAATGTGATAAGTTGTGTAACCATAAAATGTCCATCCACAAATGGCAGCCTCCCCAAAGGGATTAGAAGCAAAATCAAGCATGAGCTACAGAGTATAAAAGAGAAGAGAAGCGACTCTAAGTGTAGCAATATGAAGTCCCGTTGGGAGCCTGATCTGGGAGTGGTGTCGGCAGAGGACTGGGACGAGGCCCTTGTTAACTGCAGACTAGTTTCTCCTAAAATCTCAGATCGCCTCACTCAGCTATATATCCTACATCGGTCATACCTAACGGCATACCGCATTTCAAAGTTTAGGCCGGGAAGCAGCCCTGACTGCCCGGGATGTAACTACTCTAACGCCTCCTTTTACCACCTCCTCTGGGAATGCCCTTGTGTGCAGGGTTTCTGGACCCAGGTGGTCCAATTTCTCCACGACCGCATGGGATCCCCACTGTCTCTATGCCCCCGTCAATGCTTGCTTGGTCTGCTCACGCTGTCTGAGGCCGAGAAATACCTTAACACATTTTTGCAAGAGACGTTATTCCTCGCCAGACTTCAGATAGCTAGAACTTGGATGAGGCCCCCCCCCCCCTACTTTACAGCAATGAATCAGAGCAGTTAATACAACCCTACCCTTTAAAAAGTTACTCTATGTTCACAGAGGCTGCCCCAACAAATATCACAAGGTTTGGGATAGATGGTTGGGGGAGGCCTCCACCTGTGTTGCCCCTGACGAATAGCGCTCTATAACGCTCCCCAATGTGCCCCTTGGGTGCCCCTGAATACTGGCCTACAGCTCGGCTCTATCCCTACATGCTATCTTACCCATGCACATGTAACTAGCTCTTCCTTCAATGTGTCCGTTGTGTTTTGTGTACTTGGCATTGAAATGTATCCTTGCTTGTGGTGCATGTTGCACCAGGTATTCTCATGTTTGTAACCCTTTATTTACATGCTCAATAAACGTAGTTTTGATTTAAAAAAAAAAAGTGTAGCAATATGGTTACATTTAGTGAAGGTACAACATTTAGCAACTCACATGGTTAATGATTAAAAGAGGCACATCCAAGTATGCAGGCATCTGGGGTAAAGCGATCCACATAGACCGTCATCCTCACCGCTGTCTCTCACCGCTATCAGTCTGCAATCGTGACCGGGAAGACTACCATGCAGTAGAGCAATCTGAAAGCGAGACTTGAACCGCTCGTGGAAGGGATGACATCAATGTGGACAGCTTTACCCGGATGCCTGCATACTTAGATGTGCCTGTTTTAATCATCAACCATGTGAGTTTCTAAATGTACTTTCATTAAATGTAACCATATTTCTACACTTATGCCGCATACACACCATCACTTTATGTGATGAAAAAAAACGACACTTTCTGTGAAGTAAAAAATGACGTTTTTGAAACTTCAATTTTCAAAGACGAAGTTGCCTACACACCATCGTTTTCTCACAATGTTCTTGCAAAGTGAGGTTACGTTCCACCACGTTTTACCATTGAAGCTTGCTTCATAACTAGCTTCTGGGCATGCGTGGATGAAAAAACGTCTTAGAAAACGACGTTTTTTTGCTACACACGGTCAATTTCTGTGAAGTAAAAAGTGCACTTTTGAAAAACGACACATAAAATTGAAGCATGCTTAAATTTTTTTTGGTCGTTTTTTACAAGACATAAAACGACGTTTTCCCCCACACACAGTCAATTAAAGTGACGTTTTTAAAAACGTCATTTTTTTTCATCACATAAAGTGATGGTGTGTACGCGGCATTAGAGGTGCCTCTCTTCTATTTTATACTTAGTTGTGACACGACGCTACTCTTATATCAAGACATCGCTTGTATATCAAGTCAAAATTTATAAAAAAATGTGGCTCGTCTTGCAAAACGCTCTCAAACCAAGTTACTCTCACTCAAACCAAGGTTTTACTGTATTTAAGATATATCACAGACACAGGGGAACTTATTGTTCTAATACAGAGGGGATGGGGGCTTTTAATGTTAACTATGAGAGCAGCGGAGGGGGGGGGGGGGCGCAGGAGCTGAAACGAGCAGACACTCAGAGAGGGGAGGGGGGGAGAGGACACAGGAGACAGAGAGCAGGGCTGCGGATGACTTTGGTGTCAGAGCTTAGCAGCCCTGATATATCGGAGTCAGCGTACAGGGGGAGGGTCAAAACTGGCAGGATCAGGCAGGTATTACAGGTGATACAGGAGACCAAATGACACAGCACAATCTTTGTGCTGTATAACATGCTTTAAGAGAACAGGATCTGGATTTTTTGGGGGTTAACAAACACTTTAATGACAAGGTGGCCGGCTTTCCGTCCCACTCCTTAGCAACCAGCCATTTGTCAAAGAACAGCCTGCCGTTCCCCCAACCCATGTGCAGTGGCGTATCATTCATGTGTAGGGTGTTCACTGTACACGGGCCCCTGAGGGGAATCCACTGTGACCCACACATGGATGATCCTCTGGTTTCCAGCCGGGGATGATCGGTGCAGCGGGAGGAACAGCTGTAAGCACCTATCTCCCTGCATGGCTTGACAGCCGCTTCTACTTCTCTCTGTGCTGCGGCTATCGGTGCCTACAGCTGTCCCTTCCGCAGCACTGATCATCCTTGGCTGTTCTCCGCCTCCATTCTCCTCCTCTTTCCCCCCCACCCCCTTCTCCTCTGACCCGCTGTGTACTCCTTCTCCGCCCCCTCTTGTCCCTCCACAATTGATTTCCCTCCTCTCCCGACGGCTGCGGGGGATGCGTCAGGAGCTAAAAAATTTGTGTAGCTGCTGACATTTAATAAACAAAAAAAATGCTGAAACTCAGTTTTAAGGAGAAACAAATAACTAAATACCGATAAAAATGTGTGTACTCATAATAAAATGATCTAATATACAAAGAAAAACTGATATACACAGATGTGCATAAAATAAAATATTTTATTTACTTTACCTGCCAAAATGTGTCGCTAAATGCTATCTCACTTCTAGCCCAAAATAATTGAAATTCTGTAACCCTGACGTTTGTTTGACCATTTTAGATGAATTAATATTGACTAGGGCTGTTTGTGGAGCATATTTGGTAAACAACTGGTAATATCTCAAATGCTGCTTTCCCTGAAAGAAATAGAATTGTAGGTGACTGTGTGCCATCTAGTGGTAACAAACCAAAATTGCATGACTTTACTTTTTGGAGTTTTCATCAATCTTCAACATTGCCACTTGTCTGCTGAATGTGCACGTTGACTCTCCATCCCATTTTCAAGCTAATTATCCTGTCATAAGGAAATGTTTGAACATGGATACAGCGGATAGTTTACGAACTGTACCTGCAAGATGGATAATGAATTCTACAGTGTTCATTATCCCATATTTGTGATTTGTAGCAAGGTCCCGGAGCCGAGGATGCCTAATGGTGACCTATTTCTTTTTTTTAATAAAAAAAATAAGACAACGGTAAAGTTAGCTCAAATTTTTTTTATATTGTGAAAGATAGTGTTACGGCGAGTAAATTGATACTCAACATGTCACGCTTTAAAATTGCGCCCGCTCGTGGAATGGCGTCAAACTTTTACCCTTAAAAATCTCCATAGGCGAAGTTTAAAACAATTCTACAGGTTGCATTTTTTGAGTTAGAGGAGGTATAGGGCTAGAATTATTGCTGTAGCTCTAACGGGGTTTGCGTTCGTTTCTGCGCGCGAGCTCGTCGGGACGGGGCGCTTTAAAAAAAAAATGTTATTATTTGATTTAATTCATTTTTACACTGTTTTAAAAAAAAAATAATAATAATTGGGTCACTTTTATTTCTATTACAAGGAATGTAAACATCTCTTGTAACAGAAAAAACATGACAGGTCCTCTTAAATATGAGATCTGGGGTCAAAATGTTTCTTGTCATTTGAAAAAAGGACAAAAAAAGGCCAAAAAACTTGCCCTGTAAGAGCTATGTGCGGAAGTGATGTTTTGATGTCGCTTCCGCCCTACTATGGTATGGAGACGGGTGGGGGCCATCTTGCCCTCACTCACATCCATACCCAGAAGGAGACAGGACCCGATCGCCTCCGCCGCTACCGACAGCTCCGGTAAGCGGCGGAGGACGTGGGAGAGCGGCGGGAGGGGGGCCTGTCTCCCGCCGCTGATCACGCACGGTGATCTCAACGCAAATCCGCCGCAGAGACTACCATTATCGTAAACCGCACCGCCGTCTGAAGAGATGGATACCGGGGTTATGGCAGCAGCTGCTGCCATTACCGAGATAGCCCTCTTCAAAGTACCAAAATATATAGTCGTAAGGCGGTAAGGAAGTGGTTAATTGAACAAGCTGAAGTTAGTGAATTGTGCCAATACTTCGAATCACGTAATGAACTAAATAATTTATATCACCATTTAGCACCCAATAAGTCCTTTACCAACACACACCGCACTTCTTTTATTAACCTCCATGGCAGTATGATTCTTTCAGATTTTAGGTGCTGAAAGCGGTACAATTGTTTTGCATGAGAATTTGGCGTTTTATATTGTAGGCCTGTAATTCTTAGGAATAACTCACTTAAATCTGTCCAAACAAGAGTCTAGTAGACATCCCGGGTATAATAAAGTTTGAAACACAAAATCATAAATTATAATATAATAAATAACTATAAATAATTATAACAAATAATAATAAAAATGAATCAATAATGTAATCAAATCAAAACACAGAAATTTGCTCAGACGCAGAATTGTCGCTGTCATTACTTTCGAGGTTTGATGATGAATGTCCCCACAAATCGATTTCGCTCAATTCTGCAAGTGATTATAATTTATTATCGCTGTTTTCTAGCTGGTCTAAAACCACTTTTGACATAAAGGGATACTTTTTGGTTGCTATGGACAATCTGCAGTTTCCAGGCAGAAAGAACAGTATTTATAATATAAAAGTGCATGCAGGGCACTGGGAAGACCACTAGGGACAAAGTGAATGTGTAATTATTGTATACAGTACTGTAATCTGTAAGATTGCAGTATACTGTATCTATTGTGTGTTTTAATTTTTTTAAATTTGTTGCCGATCTCCGCCCCCGTGCGTCGCAACTTCGCAGGGAACGGAGCTCGGCGGCACTCGGGCACTGTGTGAATCGAGCGAGGAGACAGCTCGCTCACACAGCGGGAAGACATCGCAGGATCCAGGGGACAAGGTACTGGATACTGCAATGCGATCTCGAGTCTGGCTCGGGGATACCGCTAATGGTACTGAAATTTCACCCCGATCCAGACTCGGGATTACTGCCAGGGAGGTAAATACACTTAATACTTACATATTTTTTAACACTATTCAACAATATTCTCAACAATATCACTTACACATTCTCGGTACTACTATATCACCAATACATTACAATTAGTTACTCCTATGGGACGTAAAATGATGCCTGGGTGAATTGACATATCAAAAACCTTTAAAATTGCCGTTAGAGCCTATACAAATGCCTATAAATATTTACAGTTAAACTGACACCATGGCAGATGTGCTATGAGTTAACTCACTTTATTTCTTTTAATTGACATATGGCTACTATTTGGGTACTTGTTGCAGGTGCCGGTTCCTCCTCTACAGTGTGGCTCCTTGTAAGCCCCTTGGGGTGGGCTCCTCTGTTCTGGGGGAGTGGGGGCGGCCTTAAAGTCCTCTGGATCTCCTATACTAGTTCTGGTCATTGGAATGCACATTCCCATTTTTCAGTGATAAATATACCATTGTGGCTTACTCAATGTGATTTATAATGATATGCTCCTTAATTCTAAATTCATGTAATGTATTTTTTATAGCCTATTATCCCCCTGAAGAGACCGTACAGAGGTCGAAACGCATCGGTGCTTGCACAACATAAAGCATTATGTAATGTAATGATGTGCATAATTATGTTGTTTATTGCATTGTAGAATCTATTGCATCATTTGACCAGTTTTTACTAATGAAATAAATTACTTCTTTAATATTATTTATTCTACTGTTTGACCATGTTTTACTGCTGTTAAAAAGCCCCACTGGGGAAACCTTTCTACATTATTCGTTTTCAGGGGGGCCCAGCTTTTTTATCTCTCCTATATGTGTCCTTTCCGTATAGAAGTTGATTGGCTATCATGCACAGCTGCACCAAATGTTGCTCTCTCCAGTTTTAGATAAATCGACCCCAATGTGTTGCTAGACCAGGGGCAATGGACAGACGTCCCAAGGCACATGTCCTGGGATACCACTATGTTTTCATGTGTTTCCTGCATAACAATGTGTTGCTAGCAAAAAAAAAATACTAAACACTCAAAAACACGGCTTTGCGTTTTTGATCCATTGAATAGAAAAAAAAACGCTAACGCTGAAAAACACTAATGAACGCTATTGCAAAAACGTTAAAAAACTTTGAAAAGACTCCCTGCAAAGTTACTGGCGTTTTTAGAACATTATTTTAGCGTCCAGTGTGCATGGAGCCAAAGTGTTAGTTCACCTTTTTAGAGAAAATTAAAAGGTAAACTAACACCATACATCCTCCCCCTGATCCCTGCTGTACTTACCTCCATAAGTTCTAAGCTGACAGTGCCCATGCAAATGATGCAGCAGTCTGGGTATTTGAAATCCCTGCTCTTCTCCCTCCTTCTTCCGCAACACTTCTGGAATGGATTTGTGTAATTCTAAATGGTCGGTGCTGGCACAGAGTATTGCCCTGGTCCATCCCAGAAGTACTGCAGAGAGATGAGAGAGAAGAACAGGTATTTTAAATCTGCTAATAGCTCAGCACCCACAGAGGTAAGCACAGCAGGTACCAGGTGGGTGGGAAGGGTGTAGGGTGTTCAGAATGGGCAGAGGGTCAGGAGAAATATCCTCAAAAAAAGGGGTCCATACACTCATGAAGAGAGGTGGGAACACACAGCAGAGTACTCCTAAGATACAGTTTATTGAAAAATTGCACACAAATAAACAGTTTAAGGGTAACTCCACTTTCGTAGGGAGAAAAATAGCAAATAAAGAAAAAAATAATATAGCGTGTACAATTGCGACACAAGTCATATTGTAATTGAATGTTATTAAAAATTACCTTTCCTTTTCAACCTGCAGCCACTGTCATTTTCTATAAATGCAAAGCAATGTGGCTACCTGGAGGTGTTCTGTACACAGAATGTATACTGACCACTCCCCAGAAACATAATTTCCTGCTTGTGTGATTGGATCACCAATTTTCCCAGAAGTTTGCCTAAGATACAAGTCAGATTTCAGGCATCCTCTGCAACAAAAATGTAATTTTTAGTGAGATATTTTCAAAAGGAACACGTCTAAAGGGATACAGGCCCAGAAGCTTTGCTCATTAATGCTCATCAGCTGCACACCTGATTGATAATTATGAAACCACTCCCATTAGACTCACTAAGTCGAGAGGAACAGACAAACACACATGGATTTCTTCAGAATAACAAAAAGTAGGAATCTGCAACAAAGATTATTATAATCCATGAAATGTACATAGATCACCCAGAGGGGAATGTTTTTTCTCAACAAAAGTGGAGTTACACTTTAACATTCACAAAGATTGGCAAAAAAGTTTAAAATTACAATGTTGTCCTTCTAAAAACACACTCCCGGGATACCAACCATGCCAGTTCTATCCACACAAGTCACTAAACAGGTTGGTGATAATGACACGTGAAAAGGGGGTTTAGAGGGGTCCTGAGAAACCTAAGGGGCACTTGCAACGGAATGCTATGTGCCTACCTTTGGGAAATCCAGGCCCGCTATATGCCCTGTGTCATCACTGTGTCATGGTCTTATCTCTTGCTGGCTTCTTTCATCTGACATGTGCTGGCGGCCATATTGGTTTCTGGGCTTCTTATAACTCACCACACCCTGCGGCTCCTCCTTCCCACTGGGAGGAGCTGGATGCCTTGCATATATATAGGAGGTCTGTTGCTTCATTTCCCTGCTTGGTCCTCTTGTATACACATGCTCCTGAGATTGTGCTGCTGCTTCTGGTTACCGACCCCTCTGGCTCCCGTTCCCTGGCTTTGTTCGGACTACCCTTTTGGCTCCTGATCCCTGGCTTCGTTCGGACTATCCTTCTGGCTCCTGATCCCTGGCTCCGGTGGAAGACTCTGCTTACTGTTTGTTCATCCGTTTGGACTTTAACCTTGCTGTTTGGTTTTTAATAAAGCCTTCCTATTTCAGTTATCTGTTGTTGTACGTCTGATTCATGCTTCTGTGACATTAGGACCAAGCCATGAATTCTGACGGTACAGGGCCACCTTCGCTACCCATGCTGGTTGCCAGATTGGATCAGCAGGATCACCTGCTGGGTCAGTTCGCTCAGGCGTTGCAAACCCTGCATGCACGCACGGCTCATCTCGCTCCCATTGCCGATAGGCCGGTTGTCGCTCCTGGGTCCGCTCCTACTGCCGCTCCGGTTGTTGCGCCAGAGTCTACCCCGACACCTGTTGTTGCGCCTGAGGTGTTTCGGGGTATGACCGGTTCTGCCCCCCTTCCGCAGCGCTTCGGGGGAGAGCCAACTCAGTGCCAAGGTTTCCTCAACCAAGTGGGCATTTATTTTGAGTTGCTGCCACATGCCTTTCCCACTGAGAGATCAAAGGTGGGCTTCTTGATCTCGCTGCTCTCGGACAAGGCCTTGGCCTGGGCAAGCCCCTTATGGGAGAACAACAATCCGGTGGTTGCCGAGTTTTCCGGTTTTGTTGCTTCTCTTTGGAAGGTGTTCGATGTACCGGCTCGCTCTGCCTCTGCTGCGAGGCTCCTTATGTCCGCCAGACAGGGTTCACGATCGGTAGCCGAATACGCCATTGAGTTTCGTACCCTGGCAGCAGAGGTGGGCTGGAATAATGAGGCTCTGGTCGCTGCCTTCTTCCATGGTCTCTCGGATGCCTTGAAGGATGAGGTTGCGGCTAAGGACCTACCAATGGAGCTCGAGGCTCTTATTTCTTTCCTGATATTGATTGACACCAGACTCAGGGAGAGACCTTCCTTTAAGGAGAGTCTGCGGAGGCCTCCTAACAGATTGGCGCCTACGTTTGCTGTCCCACCCGTGCCTCCCTCTCCTCCCACGCCTCCTGGGGTTGACTTGTCTGGGGGTGAACCCATGCAGCTGGGGTTTGCTCGCCTGTCCGAGGGGGAGAGGGCACTCCGGAGACGCGAGGGCCGATGCATGTACTGTGGTCTCGGTGGGCATTTTTGGTTGGCATGTCCGAACCGTCCAGGAGAACGCTCGCACCTGAGATCCTGTCGGGGGCAGATCTTGGGTGGAGTCTCTTCGTCCCCGGTTTCCCGTGCTGATAAACCACTGATCACCGTTGTTCTCTCCTGGGTCGGGGGCTCGGTGACGACCCAGGCGTTGGTGGACTCTGGTGCTGGTGGATTTTTCATTGATAGTAAGTTCGCTGCCGCCAACTCCATTCCTCTGCAGGCTCGAGTTTCCCCGCTGGTTCTCGAGGCGATAGACGGCAGACCCCTCCAGCCGTCGCACGTGACTCATGAGACCCTTCCGGTGGGGATAGCCATTGGGGCCGTTCACAGGGAGTCGGCCTGCCTTCAGGTCATTTCGTCTCCACACTACTCGGTGGTCTTGGGGTACCCCTGGCTCCAGAAGCATAATCCGACTTTCGATTGGAGATCGGCCGAGATCCTCTCATGGTCACCACAGTGTGGGGCTAGTTGCATCCATGGGCCTGTCAAGTTGTTGTGTACCTCCTCGGACTCTGTGTTGCCTCCTGAATACAAGGGGTACCGTGATGTATTCGATAAGGTGCGCGCTGTTGCCCTGCCTCCGCACCGCCCATACGATTGTGCCATAGATTTACAACCTGGTGCCGTTCCTCCTTGTGGCAGGGTCTATCCACTGTCGGTTGCGGAGAATGAGGCCATGGAGGAGTACGTGAAGGAGGCGCTTTCCCGTGGGCACATTCGCAAATCCTCGTCCCCGGCAGGGGCTGGATTTTTCTTTGTAAAAAAGAAGGGCGGAGAGTTGAGGCCTTGCATCGACTATATCACGATCAAGAACGCATACACAATACCGTTGATTTCCGAGTTGTTTGATCGCCTGAAAGGGGCCACGGTCTTTACCAAACTCGATCTGAGGGCGGCATATAACCTTGTAAGGATCAAGGCTGGTGACGAGTGGAAGACCGCGTTCAACACCAGGACTGGTCATTATGAATCCCTGGTTATGCCTTTTGGGTTGTGCAATGCGCCCGCAGTCTTTCAGGAATTCATCAACGATGTTTTCCGTGACCTGTTGCAGCAGTGTGTGGTGGTCTATTTGGATGACATCTTGGTATATTCTGGATCCATGGAGGCCCACATTCTGGATGTCAAGCGAGTGTTGCAACGGTTACGAGAGAACAAGCTTTTCGGTAAGCTTGAGAAATGCGAATTTCACCGGTCCCAGGTAACCTTCTTAGGTTACATCATTTCCGCGGAGGGGTTCTCTATGGACCCTGAGAAGGTTTCGGCAGTCTTAAAGTGGCCCCAGCCCAGTGGTCTTCGTTCCCTGCAGCGCTTTTTGGGCTTCACCAATTATTATCGGAAGTTCATCAGGGACTTCTCCATGTTGGCCAAACCTCTCACGGATCTGACCAGGAAGGGCAGTAATTCCCAGGTCTGGCCGGCCGAGGCCATCCGGGCTTTTGAGGCTCTAAAATCTGCCTTTGTGTCGGCTCCAATACTGTCTCATCCCAACCCTGGGTTGCCCTTTGTTCTCGAGGTGGACGCATCTGAGACGGGAGTAGGCGCCCTTCTGTCTCAGCGTCGGACACCAGAGGGTCCTCTGCTTCCCTGTGGGTTTTACTCCCGGAAACTGTCTCCCGCGGAGTGCAACTACCAGATTGGTGACAGAGAGTTGTTGGCCATCGTGCAGGCTCTCAAAGAGTGGAGGCACTTGCTCGAGGGTTCGGTGGTTCCAGTTCTCATCCTAACGGACCACAAGAATCTGACTTACCTTTCTGAGGCCAAGAGATTGACACCCCGTCAGGCCAGATGGGCTCTGTTCCTGTCACGTTTTAATTATGTGGTCTCCTATCTACCTGGTTCCAAGAACGTCAGGGCGGATGCCTTATCACGTCAATACTCCGAGCTGTCCAGGGAGGAATCGATACCGACTTCGGTCATACCTCTTAATCAGATCCTGGCCGCCATTCGCACCAGCCTGACCTCTCCCCTTGGAGAGCAGATTTTGGCGGCCCAATCTGGTGCTCCCTCTGGGAGGCCCGACGGTAGATGTTTCGTGCCTGAGGAGTTGCGCACTCGGTTGTTGCGTACCTACCATAACTCCAAGACCGCGGGGCATCCTGGTAAGAATCAGCTGTCCTGGGCTGTTTCACGTTTGTTCTGGTGGCCTTCTCTACGTGCTGACATTGCCGCATATGTAGCAGCATGCTCTGTTTGTGCCCAGAGTAAGTCCCCTCGGCACCTTCCGTTGGGTCTCCTACAACCCATTGCCACTGGGGAGCGCCCATGGTCACACCTCGGGATGGACTTCATTGTGGACCTTCCTGCATCCCGAGACCATATGGTGATCCTCATGATTGTGGATCGGTTTTCCAAGATGTGCCACTGTGTTCCTCTCAAGAAATTACCCTCTGCACAAGAGTTGGCCACGGTTTTCGCCAGGGAGGTCTTCCGGTTGCACGGTTTGCCCAAGGACATAGTGTCGGTTTGTGTCCAGGTTCTGGCGCGCCTTTTGTTCCCAGTTGGGGATTCGACTCTCCTTCTCCTCGGCCTACCACCCTCAGTCCAATGGGGCCGCAGAACGGTCCAATCAGGCCCTGGAGCAATTTCTTCGTTGCTATGTCTCCGATCATCAAGACAATTGGGTTGACCTTCTGCCATGGGCTGAGTTCGCCAGGAACACGGCGGTTAACTCTTCCTCTGGGACGTCTCCCTTCATGGCCAATTATGGGTTCCAACCTGCCGTGTTACCGGAATCATTTTCTCCCCAAGATATTCCGGCTGTGGAGGATCACCTTTCCGCTCTACGTGCTTCTTGGGTACAGATCCAGAGGTCCCTTGAGGTCTCTGCGCAGCGCCAGAAACTCCAGGCTGATCGCAGACGGACGCCTGCTCCTTCCTACCAGGTCGGAGACCGTGTATGGTTGTCCACTCGCAACCTCAACCTTCGAGTGCCCACTCCTAAGCTGGCTCCTCGCTTTGTTGGTCCCTTCCGAGTGCTTCGCAGGGTGAACCCGGTTGCCTATGCCCTTGCGCTCCCACCTGGCATGCGGGTCTCCAATGTGTTTCACGTTTCCCTGTTGAAACCACTGGTATGCAATTGCTTCACCTCCTCGGTTCCTCGGCCTCGTCCGGTCCAGGTGGGCGATCATGAGGAGTATGAGGTGAGCAATATCCTGGACTCACGCTTGGTCCGCGGTCGGGTGCAGTTTTTGGTCCACTGGAGTGGTTATGGTCCAGAGGAGCGTTCCTGGGTTCCCTCCGCAGATGTCCATGCTCCTGCCTTGCTCCGAGCCTTCCACGCGCGCTTCCCTCAGAAACCGTTTTGTTTTGCGCCGTGGAGGAGGGGCCCTTGAGGGGGAGGTACTGTCATGGTCTAACCTCTTGCTGGCTTCTTTCATCTGACATGTGCTGGCGGCCATATTGGTTTCTGGGCTTCTTATAACTTACCACACCCTGCGGCTCCTCCTTCCCACTGGGAGGAGCTGGATGCCTTGCATATATATAGGAGGTCTGTTGCTTCATTTCCCTGCTTGGTCCTCTTGTATACACATGCTCCTGAGATTGTGCTGCTGCTTCTGGTCTTTACCGACCCGGCTTCCACGGACAATCCCTCTGGCTCCCGATCCCTGGCTTTGTTCGGACTACCCTTCTGGCTCCTGATCCCTGGCTTCGTTCGGACTATCCTTCTGGCTCCTGATCCCTGGCTCCGGTGGAAGACTCTGCTTACTGTTTGTTCATCCGTTTGGACTTTAACCTTGCTGTTTGGTTTTTAATAAAGCCTTCCTATTTCAGTTATCTGTTGTTGTACGTCTGATTCATGCTTCCGTGACACACTGTTCAGAGCAAAGGAAGGAGTCCATGGCGGACCAGCAGCTAGAAATTTGTGTCGGGGAGGGTGCTTAGAGATAGGTAAACAGAGAGCTTGTCTATTCATAATACAGCTCTGCAAGTTTCTTTGTTCCTCTGCCTATGTGGAGGGGGGTGTGTGCCTTTTCTCCAATCATCTCGCACACAGTGTATGCCCAGACTCCCCTCCCACTGCTAAAGGAGGAAACAAAATTTGTAACACGATATGCACGATATGAAGACAGCAGCTATACATGCAAAATGTAAAAGGATTTGTTTCATCTCTGTGTATCATTTGAGGCTGTTCACTTTGTTGGGTATATGCAGGGGTTTACCTTCACTTTATGTGAAGTGCATAAAGTGACACATTATTCACCTGTCTGGCACAGAGGGATTCAGAGCATGCAGCTCCAGTTTAACTGCCCCCTGTACCATGACTTTGGAAGGCTTTAAGAAAGAAGGTTGTGGATGCCTATGAGTTTGGCAAGGGATTTGGGGGCTCCTGCACACAGCTGTGCAATATGCCTGTTGTTGTGGTGCCTGGGAGTGACAGCTGCAGCATCGTTTTTCTGATTGTCATGCATTACAGAAAATACTGTGTGTGGCTACGGTATATGGACAGCATCAGGTTTTCACATGCATGCATATGAGCATTTTTTTCAACACATAAAATCTTTTTTTGAAAAATATGCCCATACATTTGTGTATGTAAATGCGAGTGCCTGTGTTTATGCATGTATAGCATTTTCTGTAATATCAATAGACACATTTACATTGTAGATGTGGCTCCAAGGCACCACCACAACAGGCGTATTTTACACTGTGTGGCCGTACACCATAATGTGTCTGTGTATAAGCCTTAAAAAGATAGCCAATTCAAATCAATAATTTCACTGTAAGGTAAATAATCTACATATCATGTAATTTCAGCCCCACAAATAAATTGCAAGATCTGCAGCTAACTTTTGTGGTTCACTACTCCCAGAGGAGCTGCTGGAATGTTTGAGTTTGCCCAGCTCTATTAAATGCCTTTCCTCCTTGGGAGTTAATTATTTTCACTGGCCAGAATATTAATTTATTCCGGCCAGTGAAATTAATTAACGCTCAATCACTCAGCAGCTAGCGTTAACACGCATTCAGATGTTTTTTCACGCCTGAAGCTTTTTTTCTGCCAAAATGCTGCCGCTCCTGGATGCACTGGCAGTGTTTTTTATTTATTTATTTTTTTATGCCTCTAAACGCCCCTGCCATTAAACAGCAGATGTCTCCAAAAGCAATGTTTTAAGCACTCAGTGTGCATGAGGCCATAGGGAGAGAGGTTGTAAACACTGGGCCAGAGAGGAAGAATTGCTCTAGCAAAGAACAGAGAGGATTTATTATGTAATGCCCTGTACACACGGTGGGGATTCCCGATGGATCAAGGTCCTTCGGAAATCCTGACGGGAAAATTGAGAACCTGCTCTCCCGTACAAACAAGCAGGTTTTCCGACAGCAAAACTCAGATGAGAGCTTTTGGCCGGGAATTCCTGCCGTGCATCATAGTTTTTCCAACGGGAAAACTGCCAAAACCGTCCGGTTTTCTCGTACACACGACCGGGAATCCCGGTGGGAAAAAAAGAGAGCAGGTTCTCTTTTTTTGTCCAGCGTTTTTGGACAGTTTTTTCCAACGGAAAAACTGCAGGGAGCATAAACACGGCTGGGATTCCTGGCCAAAAGCTCTCCTCGCAGTTTTCCCGTCGGGAAACCCGGTCGTGTGTACGGGGCTTCAGAGAAGACACAATGGGGTTGATTTATGACAGTTGGAAAGTGCAAACTGGTGCAGCTCTGCATAGAGACCAGGCAGCTTCCAGGTTTTTTGTCAAAGTTTAATTGAACAAGCTGAAGTTAGAAGCTGATTGGCTACCATGCACAGCTGCACCATATTCTGAGTATCCAGTCATAGTAAATCTCCTCCAATATTTCTAAATCAAAATTTAACAGTGAAAAATTGTGTTACGTTTGTTACTATTTATTTGGAAGAATATCAAAACATTGTTAAAATTATTGAAAAAAAACTCCCCGTCTTTTTTTCTGATCAAAAATTAGGAAATTGTGTAATGTCCTTCATAAGCAATGTCGCTTTTCTAGCAGGGAGGCCCCTACCCTAGGTTCATTGTTATCACCCAGAAATATTGTATCTAATGATAGGTTTATACCAATGTGGAGTTGTAACCTGCAGATATTGTAAAATACATAAAACAAGTAAAGAGGTTGTATCTTGGACAACAGGGAAGAGTTCCAAATCAGACAATACAAAACCTGTAGCATCAGTAATGTTGTATATGTTATAGAATGCAAAGTGTGCTCAGCCCAATATGTGGGACGTACTATCAGACCTCTGTATTTGAATTAGTGAATGCTATTGTGATAGAGCTAAACAAAGGCTAAACAGCTGTTTAATGTCTCTAAAGATTTTAGTGACATTTTTGGAGACGATATGACAAACTTTTCCTCCTATGGCATAGCAGGGGTAAATATTTCGGAGAGGGGAGGTGATTCACACCAGCAGTTGTGAGAACTTGAGGTATGGTGGATTTTCCATCTCAACACCAGAGTATCTCATGGTCCTAACCACCAGTGGGATGTGGATCTTAACCTGAAAATGATTTGTGATGTGTAAAGCACTCCCTGGTCCTATAAATGCTCAAGCTTTGGTGCTGTATTTATGATTTGAGAGATTTGGTTTTAAATTCTGCTTGTGCTCACTTCCTTTCTTCTGCTACTCTTTTTTTTTTATTTGCTTGTGACTTTTTATTGTGTCTAATTGGTATAATTTGTAATGCTGCCCATTTTTTTTATTAAGCAAGGATGTATTTAATGGAGTACTGCAGATCTGAGCAGGTAGTTATGACTAAAGCCAGTTCGGATGAAACACGTTAGTCTCCTGTAACGTGGCCTTGGGGAATTCTGTCAAAACACTCACCCCAGCCTTTACACAGCAGCCATGAGTCTCTCAGAACTGAAAGGTTCTCTGTAGCTTACTCCTGTAGCAGCCTTGAGTCCTTTTTAGGTAGCAACACAGTGTGTGGTTCCTGCAGAAGCAAGTCTACTCCCTGGACACCAGGCAAACCCCTGCACAACCACAGCAGCTTGTGGTCAGGACTCTCAAGCACATAGATTTAAGCAGCAGCCATCAGCCTTTTCCCTAGGCTCCCAGCAGCAGTCTCCTCACACAGATCACAGCAGCTGTAAGGATGTTTCCAGGAAGTAGGCTGCAGCCCGAGCCTTCTTCCTAGGCTTCCAGCAGCAGCCTCTCTGTACAGTGCACAGCTCTGATGACAGCTCTTTAGCCCTGCATACCAAGCTCCAGGCATTTTGGTGCCAGGAAGCACTGGTGACTCCCCTCTTAATACCTGCTGGGCACACTGTACTAGCCAGGCACTTCCTCGCAGACTTCAGCCTGGACACACTTTCGAAACAATTGTAACACCTTCCCAGCACCCCTGCTCTCCCCAAAGGGCCGTCAGACAGACACATCCTCAAAAGCCCTGTCCAATCGGGCAGTGGACAAGCCTTAAATGTGCGGTCATGGCCTTAGTCAATAGGATTGCTCTTAGCCCAGCTAGTCAATCAAAGCTCTTCTTCCTGCTCATTGCTAGCCCAGGCTCCTCTTTTGCTGTAGAAACAGCCAATTACTGCCCTCATTGTCCTCTTCTCTCATTGGGCTTCCAGCAGTAGAGAAAAAAAATGTATGTGCAAAGGAATGTTTAGCGCTGTTGAGTGGATATTGAATGATCCAAGCCAGCGCTACACTTGCAACAGTCGGGGTCAAAGTGCATGCATCTACAATATACATAGGTAATTAAGGGCCTCTTATAACAATGTGCTGAAGACTGATGAATCAAAGATATAGTAGTTTGGCCACAGTAACAGTAGACATGTTTTGTGCAAACTGAGCACAATAATTTTAGGAGAACTTAATACCAACTGTGAATCATGGTGATGGAAATGTTATGGTTTAGGGTGGCTTTGCTGCTTCAGGACCTAGGCAGCTTTCAGTCATTGAGTCAACCATGAATTCTGCATCATGTTATAGTGTGCTTGATGGGAATGAGAGGCGATCTGTCTGAAAGTTGAGGTTGAACCAGAAATGAATCTTCCAACACAATAATGATCTGAAGCACACTAGCAAATCCAGTTATCAGAAACTGGTGTCCAGTTATGCAAAATGCCTACAAGAAGCAAATTATGCAATCTTTCAGCATGATAATGATCTAAAGCACACTAGCAAATCCACCAAGCGATGGCTCAAAAAGAAAAAAGAGAGGGTTATGGACTGGCTCAACCAAACTTCAGTTTTTTTTTAGATATTGTGAGGGAATTTGATATGGGCAATTTCTGCAAGGAAAACTCACAAACATCTTGTAACTGAAGGCATTTGCCATTGAAGAGTGGTCAACAATTTTGACATACAGGTGATACTCGAAAAATGTGAATACCGTGCAAAAATGTATTTCACTAATACAACTTAAAAGGTGAAACTAATAGATAAGATAGACTCATTACATGCAAAGCAAGATAGTTCAAACTGTGATTTGTCATAATTGTGATGATTATGGCTTACAGCTCATGAAAACCCTAAATCCACAATCTCAGAAAATTAGAATATTACATGCAATCAATAAAATAAGGAATGTACATAGAACAATATCGGACCTCTGAAAAGAATAAGCATGCATATGTACTTTTGTAGCAATTACTGCCTAAATGTGGCGTGGCATGAAATTTATCAGCCTGTGGCACTGCTAAGGTGTTACATAAGACCAGGATGCTTCAATAGCGCCCTTCAGCTCTTCTGCATTGTTCGGTCTCATTTTTCTCATCTATCTCTTGGCAATGCCCCATAGATTCTCTATGGGGCTCAGGTCAGGCGAGTTTGCTGGCCAATTAAGCACAGTAATCCCACAGTCATTGAACCAGGTTTTGGTGCTTTTGGCAGTGTGGGAAGGTGCCAAGTCCTGCTGGAAAATGAAGTCAGCATCCCCATAGAGCTCGTCTGTGGAAGGAAGCATGAAGTGCTCCAAAATCTTCTGGTAGATGGCTGCGTTGACCCTGGACTTAATGAAATACAGTGGACCAACACCAACAGATGACATGGCTCCCCAAATCAACACAGACTGTGGAAACTTCACACTGGACCTCAAGCCTCTTGCAGTGTGTGCCTCTCCATTCTTCCTCCATACTCTGGGTCCTTGGTTTCCAAATGAGATGCAAAATTTGCTCTCATCAGAAAAGAGGACTTTGGACCACTGAGCAACAGACCAGGTCTGTTTTTATTTAGCCCAGGTAAGACGCTTCTGACGTTGTTTGTTGTTCAGGAGTGGCTTGACAAGAGGAATACGACATTTGAAGCCCATGTCCAGGATCCGTCTGTGTGTGGTGGCTCTTGATGCACTGACTCCAGCCTCAGTCCACTCCTTGTGAAAGTCCCCAATACTTTTTTGAATGGCCTCTTCCTGACAATCCTCTCCAGGCTGCGGCCATCCCTGTTGCTTGTGCACCTTTTTCTTCCAGGCTTTTCTCTTCCACATAACTTTCTATTAATGTGCTTTGATACAGCACTTTGGGAACATCCAACTTCTTTTGCAATTACCTTTTGAGTTTTTCCCTCCTTATGGAGGGTGTCAATGATAGTTTTCTGCACAACTGTCAGGTCAGTAGTCTTTTCCATGATTGTGATTCCTACTGAACCAGACTGAGAGACCATTTAAAGGCTCAGGAAACCTTTGCAGGTGTTATGGCTTAATTGGCTGATTAGAGTGGGACACTTTGGGCCAGATTCAAATTTGCCGCGTCGTATCTTTATTTGTAATTCACAAACAAAGATACAACGGCTTTTGGCTAAGATCCGACAGGCGTACGCCTTCGGATCTTAGGATGCAATACTTCGGCGACCGCTGGGTGGAGTTTGCGTTGTTTTCCGCGTCGGGTATGCAAATTAGCTGTTTACGGCGATCCACGAAGGTACGCGCGTTCGTCGCATTCTCTTACGTCGTCGTTAGTCGGTTTTTCCCGTCACAAACTTAAGCCTGCTATTTAATGGCTTAGATTAAGACCAGCCATGTTAAAGTATGGCCGTTGTTCCCGCGTCGAATTTCAATTTATTTTTTTGCGTAAGACGTACGGGAATACGAAATGCACGTCGCCGTTCAAAAAACACGTCGGGGCGCCATAATTTCGTGCTAAGCACGGCGGGAAATTTCCTAACGGAGCATGCGCAGAACGTTCGGCGCGGGAACGCGCCTAATTTAAATGGTACACACCCCATTTGAATTAGGCGGGCTTGCGCCGGACGGCTTTACGCTACGCCGCTGCAAGTTTACACGCAAGTGCTTTGTGAATCAAGCACTTACGATGAATACTTGCGGCAGAGTAACGTAAAGGGGATACGTTACGCCGCCGTAATTGTTCGTGAATCTGGCCCTTTGAGCCTAGAATATTGCACCTTTTCACAATATTCTAATTTTCTGAGATTGTGGATTTGGGGTTTTCATGAGCTGTAAGCCATAATCATCACAATTATGACAAATCACTGCTTGAACTATCTTGCTTTGCATGTAATGAGCCTATCTCATATATTAGTGTCACCTTTTAGGTTGCATTAGTGAAATAAATTAACTTTTGCACGATATTCAAATTTTTCGAGTATCACCTGTATATAAAGTGAATGGTGTTGCGCTGCTTGCAACTGAAATTAATAAAATCCACATGCCAAATTCGTTATGTAAACTGTGTAACCTCTGCATAAACAAAACAAAGAGTAAATGTAAATAAGGTGATTACTTTTCCATGTATAAAAAGTGTCAAACACGCTTATGAAGTGAGTCAGCAGGGTATAACATACGTGCAATAATAAAATAAATGTGCAAGCTCTGCAATAATAACTGTGTGAACACATTAATAGACTGTGCAAAATAAAGCAATAAATTAGACGGGCAAGCTCATGCCAATTTCATATACAGTATACACACATGAATAAAGTGTTCACAAATAAAACAATGGGGGTTATTTACTAAAGGCAAATCCACTTTGCACTACAAGTGCAAAGTGCACTTGAAATTGCACTGAAAGTGCACTTGGAAGTGCAGATCCGAGGGAGACATAGAAGGAAAATTAAAAACAGCATTTTAGCTTGCACATGATTGGATAATAAAATCAGCAGAGCTTCCCCTCATTTCAGATCTATCCCTGAGATTTACAGCGACTGCACTTCCAAGTTTCAAGTGCACTTTGCACTTGTAGTGCAAAGTGGATTTGTCTTTCGTATATAACCCCCACTGTATGAGTAAGTCCAATATTCTATATTAAAGTTCATGTATCAAAAGTCTCTTTTATTCTTTGTCTCCCATCACCTTAATGTGAATATTTGCTTTATATTAGTATTATTTGTGACTATAAATCTGCCACCTCTGTGCTCACTCTCACTTCCTTCATACTTGTGTAGCGCTGACATTCTTGTATGATGATGTTTGCATACTTTAATACAACGTCTATGGACATTGCTATGTTAAGTATTTGGAGCAATCTAGTGACCAAATACTGGTAATGCAGAGAGATGTTTTGTTTAGTATTTTGGTTGCCTTGGAGACAAGGAGAGACCCAAATACTGGTAATGCAGAGAGATGTTTGGTTGAGGATTTTGGTTGCCTTGGAGACGAGGGGAGACAGGAGTGTAAACAAAGCCTTCTGGATGCTGATGCCGAGCTGCTAGGGAGCCAAGGCTGAGCTCAGAGAGCTAGAGGACAGTGGCCGGATTGCAGAGACCGAGAGACACTCATCCGAGCATCGGAGAACCGGATCCATCCAGCGGAGCTGAACGGAGCTGGCGGAGAAACAAGTTGCAGTCATAGGACCCTGAATAAAAGTTACTACCCGGAGCTCCGATCCAGTGGGTGAGCGGGTCACGACCCACAGTTTGCTAAGTTTACACGCAGTTAGACTCATATACAGGCCTCACTGGGATTTATAGTTAAACAGAGGAGCAGACAAACTGACACTGAGAAGGTTTGAGGCCTATCTAATTTGACGTTTCAAGCGATTTTAAAATAGTTGTTGCAGTTACACCAGGAGCATTTTCACCTCAATTTGACTCATCAAAACTGTGGATTACAAATCACTTTAGCTAGCGAAGAAAAGAAGATCCAAGACCAAGTACTTTAAGTGAGATCTCACGCATAGCTAATAAAGTAGGGGGAGCTCCCAGGTATAAAATGTTTATGTATACTGTTTTCAAATAGCTTATGTTTAAATCAATTGTGCTGTCGTCTTACGTTGGGATGACAGCACAATTACTGTAATCACTTATTTGCATATTTCACAGTAAAATATATCTCTGGTTAAGTATCCAGTTGTTGTGGCGTACTGTTTCTTTCACTCCAAGTGCAGTCAGTGGATCCTGGGGTTATAATACAGGTATTTTGTATTGTCTTACATTGTATTGTATTGCATTGCATCACAGCTGTGCCAAGGGGATTGAGCCAAGTTAGTGGGGTTTATTGGTAGAGTGCAGGCCCAAATTAAACCAGCAGCTCCTTCGGGGGTTAGTGCTACACGTGGGGGCTCGTCGGGGATTCCTGTCACTCTACAAGCAAGCCCGCCCCTTCACGCTACCATGGACCCCATCAAAGTAGTCCAATGGTGCGAAGTCCACCTAACCGTAGGTCAGACTGGACTGGAGAAGCTGTTCCAGACCCAGAAAGAAATACTGGAGATGATGACCATGTTGATCACTCATCTGGTGAAACCCCAGACAGAAGAAGTCCCGCCACTCAAGGCTCCGGAGACTCCTACCATTAACTGCCCTATGAAACAAATACAGAGAGTCTGCTTTAAATGTGGAGGAGTAGGACATCTCAGGTGAGTGTGCCCAAGCCCAGTAACTGAAACAAAATCCAAACAACCGGGGGAAAACTTCAGAGGGCCCCAGTGAAGGAGTCAACTGGGCGCCCGGTTGAAATAGCGAACTCCACACCGACTCATATGCCCCTGACCACTGGGGTCACCAACAAGCCAGGACGGAAAAGAGAGAGACCCCCAAAACCAAAGGCGAAGGTACAAGCCACCAGGCAGGTCAAAGGTACTGCAATCAGTGGATTTCCCCCCAAGCTAGTGGGACCCTCCCCAATTGTCCCCATCCAAGTAGAGGGGATTTATATGAAAGCCCTGCTGGACACTGGAGCCCAAGTAACCTTGCTCTACAGGGATTTCTATGACAGACATCTCAAGCACCTGCCGTTACAGAAATTGGAGGAACTAGAGATATGGGGATTAGGCACTCAGAACTTCCCATATGATGGTTACCTGCCGGTCAGACTCACCTTTGACCCAAGTACAGCAGGAGAGGCTGAGACTTTAGACACCTTGGCCATAGTGTGGCCTCGTCCCCCCAGGGGCTGACAAAAATTGCCTTGGAGACGAGGGGAGACAGGAGTGTAAACAAAGCCTTCTGGATGCTGATGCCGAGCTGCTAGGGAGCCAAGGCTGAGCTCAGAGAGCTAGAGGACAGTGGCCGGATTGCAGAAACCGAGAGACACTCATCCGAGCATCGGAGAACCGGATTCATCCAGCGGAGCTGAATGGAGCTGACGGAGAAACAAGTTGCAGTCATAGGACCCTGAATAAAAGTTACTACCCGGAGCTCCGATCCAGTGGGTGAGCGGGTCACGACCCACAGTTTGCTGAGTTTACACGCAGTAAGACTCATATACAGGCCTCACTGGGATTTATAGTTAAACAGAGGAGCAGACAAACTGACACTGAGAAGGTTTGAGGCCTATCTAATTTGACGTTTCAAGCGATTTTAAAATAGTTGTTGCAGTTACACCAGGAGCATTTTCACCTCAATTTGACTCATCAAAACTGTGGATTACAAATCACTTTAGCTAGCGAAGAAAAGAAGATCCAAGACCAAGTACTTTAAGTGAGATCTCACGCATAGCTAATAAAGTAGGGGGAGCTCCCAGGTATAAAATGTTTATGTATACTGTTTTCAAATAGCTTATGTTTAAATCAATTGTGCTGTCGTCTTACGTTGGGATGACAGCACAATTACTGTAATCACTTATTTGCATATTTTACAGTAAAATATATCTCTGGTTAAGTATCCAGTTGTTGTGGCGTACTGTTTCTTTCACTCCAAGTGCAGTCAGTGGATCCTGGGGTTATAATACAGGTATTTTGTATTGTCTTACATTGTATTGTATTGCATTGCATCACACCTGTGCCAAGGGGATTGAGTCAAGTTAGTGGGGTTTATTGGTAGAGTGCAGGCCCAAATTAAACCAGCAGCTCCTTCGGGGGTTAGTGCTACACGTGGGGGCTCGTCCGGGATTCCTGTCACTCTACAAGCAAGCCCGCCCCTTCACGCTACCATGGACCCCATCAAAGTAGTCCAATGGTGCGAAGCAGAAGGGACACGCTCAGAAGCGAGCGTGGCCATTGAACTTCCAGGGAGCGACTGGGGAAAGAAACAAATTAAAGAGGTGGTACAAGCATTGTCCCCGGACAGAAAGGCTTATGTGGTCGCAGTGAAACCCGATCCTGGGACCGACTGCACCTATGCACTGATAGAGTGGGGACGGGATGTCCCTGAAAACTTCCACGGTGCCAGTATAAAATTGTCCGAAAAGACAGAGTTCCACCTGACACACCCCAGCAAACATGAAGGGCGCTCTCCCAGTCAAAAGCAGTTAGAACCTTTAGACAGGAAAGCAGAGGCTGCTGTTAAATCACTGGCAGAACGACAGCTGGCTGATCTGAAGCGACAGTACTGTAACATACAGGAGAGGTTTCAGGAGACCTCCAGTATGATAGCTAAACGCATTAATGGGTTACGTGTCGTTTTGGAGGACCAGAAAGATGGCCAGATAACGTCCAACACTGGGAAGGTACTGAAGAAACGCACCCAGGGCCGCTTGCAGGAAGTAACCATCCGGAAGGATTTCCACATTGACGGCCAGATAGGAGAAAGAGGGCAGAAGGACAAACTGTCCTACACCAGCCTCCTACACCAAATAGAGTTGGGGCTACAGAAAGGATATCTGGAATCGGAAATTAGAGAGGCTGTAATCCATGCCATCAGCCCAGGTTCAAGTGTTAGGGGCATGTTGGAGAGGAAGAGTGGATTGACCTTGAACCAGCTAAAGAGGATACTGAAAAGCTATTATGAGGAGGAAGATGCCACTGAGCTGTTTCATCGACTGATAAATATGACACAGGATAGTAGAGAGACTCCTCAGAACTTCCTATTTCGGGCCATTGAGCTCAAGGACCGCCTGCTGTTCACATCAAAGGAAGAAGGAAATGGAGAGCATTTTGGAGCCGAGCTAGTTAAGAGGAAATTTAGGAGATCTGTGACTACGGGATTGAGGAGTGACTATATCAAGCTACAACTGAAGCAGTATTTGGAAGATCCCTCAACTCCGGATGAGGTCCTCATTGAGAAAGTGAATGAAGCGGATAAGATGGAGATTGAGAGGGACCAAAAACAGAGGAAACTTCAACCTCCTAGCACCACAAGTGCTAAAATACAGCAGATAGGTGTCCCCTCAGACACTCAGGAACTTAATGTACTGGAAGCAAGTGTTGAACAGGGATCATGGCTTTCACCTATTCACCACCTAACCGTAGGTCAGACTGGACTGGAGAAGCTGTTCCAGACCCAGAAAGAAATACTGGAGATGATGACCATGTTGATGACTCATCTGGTGAAACCCCAGACAGAAGAAGTCCCGCCACTCAAGGCTCCGGAGACTCCTACCATTAACTGCCCTATGAAACAAATACAGAGAGTCTGCTTTAAATGTGGAGGAGTAGGACATCTCAGGCGAGTGTGCCCAAGCCCAGTAACTGAAACAAAATCCAAACAACCGGGGGAAAACTTCAGAGGGCCCCAGTGAAGGAGTCAACTGGGCGCCCGGTTGCAATAGCGAACTCCACACCGACTCATATGCCCCTGACCACTGGGGTCACCAACAAGCCAGGACGGAAAAGAGAGAGACCCCCAAAACCAAAGGCGAAGGTACAAGCCACCAGGCAGGTCAAAGGTACTGCAATCAGTGGATTTCCCCCCAAGCTAGTGGGACCCTCCCCAATTGTCCCCATCCAAGTAGAGGGGATTTATACGAAAGCCCTGCTGGACACTGGAGCCCAAGTAACCTTGCTCTACAGGGATTTCTATGACAGACAACTCAAGCACCTGCCCTTACAGAAATTGGAGGAACTAGAGATATGGGGATTAGGCACTCAGAACTTCCCATATGATGGTTACCTGCCGGTCAGACTCACCTTTGACCCAAGTACAGCAGGAGAGGCTGAGACTTTAGACACCTTGGCCATAGTGTGCCCTCGTCCCCCAGGGGCTGACAAAAATTCCCTCATCATTGGGACGAACACTGACTTAGTGAGGAGGCTACTTGCACCGCTTGTGCTGCAGAAGGGGACCCTCCCCACTAAAATACATCCAATGTTGGCCCAGACATACCGAGACCTTAGACAGGAGGAAGAGGCTCCTGAAGAGGGAGTGGGAAAAATCTGGCTCCTGGATAGGGAAAAGAGGTTAGTCCAGCCGGGTGAAGTAGTCTGCCTGAGAGCCTCTGTCAAGTTAAGCTGGAAAAAAACAGGTCCTTTCATTGTCCTTGAAAATACATGCCAGGAAGAAAAAAGGGGGTTAGAACTTATCCCTGAAGTATTGCCCACCAGGGCATTGAAGAGGACTCACGGCAAAGTTCCAGTCAGTGTCCGCAACACAGCAGCTGTGCAGC
The DNA here is from genome assembly GCF_905171775.1 of Rana temporaria. Lineage (NCBI taxonomy): Eukaryota > Metazoa > Chordata > Amphibia > Anura > Ranidae > Rana > Rana temporaria. The sequence goes on from NC_053489.1 coordinate 101,315,061, forward strand.
TGTGCCAGTGAGGGTGCCAGCCAGACTACTGTTAGGACAGGTCAGCCCAGCAACTCCAGTTGCAGCATGTGGTTCGACGGAAGCACCAGCAGCAGAAATCCCTGTAGAAGAATTCTGCCCAAAGAATACGCCTCTTACTCCTGCATGGAGAGAAAGAGCTAAAGCCCAACTTCTGAGATGGAGGGCAGCTTTCTCAAAAAGTGAATTTGAGAGTGCCACCCACCAAATTCGACTGGAGGAAGACAAGCCGTTTCGTGAAAGGGTTAGGCGAATCCCATTGGGAGATCTGGAAGATTTGAGGGAACAACTGGCTGAACTCAAGAGGACTGGCATTATCCGGGAGTCCAGGAGTCCTTATGCCTCCCCAATAGTGGTGGTCAGGAAGAAGAACAGGTCCCTACGCCTATGTATCGATTACAGGACCCTGAACCGGACGACCATTCCTGACCAGTACACCACACCTCGGATAGAGGATGCTCTGCAGAGCCTGTCGGGAGCGAAGTGGTTCAGTGTGCTGGATTTAAAGAGTGGGTATTATCAGATCCCCATGTGCCCTGAAGACAAAGAGAAGACCGCTTTTATCACCCCAGTCGGATTCTTTGAGTTCAACCGGATGCCGCAAGGCCTGTCTGGGGCCCCAGCAACGTTCCAGAGGTTGATGGAAAAGACAGTGGGTGACATGAACCTACTTGAAGTACTAGTTTACCTGGATGACGTCATAGTATTTGGAAGAACGTTGGAAGAGCACGAAGAACGCCTGGAGAAGGTCCTGAAGAGACTTCATGATGAAGGTCTGAAGCTCTCTATGGAAAAATGCCAGTTCTACCAGCCCTCAGTGAATTACCTGGGACACATTGTGTCTGAAGAGGGAGTGGCAACCGATCCCAAGAAGTTAGAAGCTGTCACTTCTTGGCCAAGGCCGACCAACGTGACTGAACTCAGGTCATTCTTAGGCTTCTGTTCGTACTACAGAAGGTTTGTGGAGGGGTTCGCTAAAATAGCCCACCCACTCACTGAGCTCCTGAAGAAACAGGAAGAAGTTAGTGTAAGCCCAGATCAGTCAAGGAAGCCAAAAGAAGGGCCCAGAAGGAAGAAAGAGTCCATCCAGGACCAGTGGACTCCAGGATGTGAGGAAGCCTTCAGACAATTGAAGTGGAGCCTTACCACTGCTCCGGTTTTGGCCTATGCAGACCCTGCCAAACCATACGAGTTGCATGTGGATGCCAGCCGTGACGGACTGGGAGGAGTGCTCTATCAAGAGCATGAAGGGCAACTGCGGCCGATCGCCTATGTGAGCAGAAGTTTGATTCCTGCCGAAAGAAACTATCCGACTCACAAGCTTGAATTTCTGGCTCTGAAGTGGGCAGTGGTAGACAAGTTGAAGGATTACCTTTACGGGGCTGAATTCGTGGTAAAGACGGACAACAACCCCCTCACATACCTGCTCACCACTGCAAAGCTGGACGCCACCGGTCACAGGTGGCTAGCTGCTCTCTCGGCATTTACCTTCAGCCTGAAGTACAGACCAGGGGTTGGTAATCGAGATGCGGATGCTCTATCAAGAAGGCCTCATGACCCCCAAAATCCATCAGAAGACTGGACTCAACTTACTCCAGAGGGGGTAAGAGCCCTTTGTGAAGGGACAAGTCTACACGGGAGAGGTGGGGCCAGAGCTGAAGAAGTGGGAGTATCCTCAGCGGGAGTACCCAGGTGCTATTGCAACGTCTCCCAGGTTGTACAAGAGGGTCTCCCCAAGCTATCCAGAAAGGATCTCAGGAGAGATCAGGAGGAAGATCCACTGTGTGGGCTGGTGCTGAAGGCATTGGAACATCAACAGTCTGATGTGCTGCAGAAGAGCCCCAAGAAGGAAGCCCGGCTGATACTGAAAGAATGGGATCGGTTGCAGTTGCAACAAGGGGTGGTCTACCGAAGGGGCCCCTCTGATGATCCAGAAGCAAAGTGTCAGCTGCTCCTGCCGGAAAATCACAGAGAGAGGGTACTGATTGCTTTACACGATCATCATGGTCATTTGGGAGCCGAGAGGACTTTCCAACTAGTAAGGGACAGGTTCTACTGGCCTCACATGAGGAAAGAAGTGGAGAGTTACTGTCATTCCTGCCTCAGGTGTATACAACGAAAGACATTGCCCCAGAGGGCTGCCCCAATGGGCCATTTGGAGAGCCAGGGACCAATGGACCTGGTCTGCATAGACTTTCTTTGTTTGGAATCCGATCTGAGTGGGCAGGGGGACATCTTGGTGGTAACAGATCACTTTACCCGTTATGCCCAAGCATTTTCTACTAGAGACCAGCAAGCAACCACAGTAGCAAAGACTCTCGTGGAAAAGTTCTTCATCCATTATGGCTTACCTCAACGGATACATTCGGACCAAGGAAGGGACTTTGAGAGCAAATTAATAAAAAGACTGTTGGATCTACTAGGCATACAAAAGTCCAGGACTACTCCTTATCACCCACAAGGGGACCCTCAACCGGAAAGGTTCAACAGGACTCTCCTGAATATGCCACTGGGTATTCACCTTACAGATTGATGTTCGGCCGTGAAGCCCGATTACCAGTGGACCTGGCTTTTGGTTCCTCCTTGGATCACACATCAGAGACCTCCCATAGAGGGTATGTGGACAGGCTGCGGAGGAGCCTGAAGATAGCTTACGAACAGGCTCAAGCCACCTCGAACTCCAGAGTCAACAGGAACAAGAGAAACTTTGACCTGAAAGTAAGAGTTCAGGATCTTCAACCAGGTGACCGGGTTTTGCTGAGGAATCTAGGCATCCCAGGCAAGCATAAGTTGGCTGATCGTTGGAGATCACAGCCTTATGTTGTGTGTAGGAAGCTTCCAGGGCTCCCAGTGTATGAAATCAAGCCAGAAGGAAACACTGGGCCAATAAAAACCTGGCATCGGAATCACCTTTTACCTCTCACTGAGGCAGTCAGGATAAGCACAGAGGAGGAATTCCCATCCACATCCACCGATGTGTGTAGGCCAATAACCAGATCTCAGCTTGCACCCTCTACAGATGAAGAAGAGGAAGTGGAGATAAGTTGGCTGTGGCCTCCAGAAACTTCAGAAACAGATGCTGATATCTCTTCAGAAGTAGAGGAGGATAATAATGGAACTCTCAGGGCAGAGGCCCCAGAATTTGTGCCGGCAACTCATCTTGCAGAAGAGCCCAGTACTCTTATTTACTCTCCATTTTTAGTCACTGAGAGGAGGGATGACGACATTTGTCAAAAAGGAATGGATACCCCGAAAGTGCAAAGAGCAAAGAGAGACATTCGCCCACCACGCAGACTGACTTATGATACATTGGGTGAATGCTCTGAAGCATCTCAGTTTGTCAGCAAAAGAAACCTTGAACTGTCTGGTCCCTCTACTTTTGATTCAGTAAGGGACAACCCCACCTCACCCCTTGGCACATCTGTACCAGACACAGTAGTATCAGCTGTGAGTGCACAGGATAGCTCCCCATCATATGACAATTGGTGGGAAGCTCCTCTGTCTGTATTGTATGACCGTATAGAGGCTAAAATGCAGAATAGAGTTAGCAATTTGAACCTCTTTGAAGGACCAAAGAGATAAAGTAGGGGGAGTGTGTAGCGCTGACATTCTTGTATATTGATGTTTGCATACTTTAATACAACGTCTATGGACATTGCTATGTTAAGTATTTGGAGCCATCTAGTGACCAAATACTGGTAATGCAGAGAGATGTTTTGTTTAGTATTTTGGTTGCCTTGGAGACAAGGAGAGACCCAAATACTGGTAATGCAGAGAGATGTTTGGTTGAGGATTTTGGTTGCCTTGGAGACGAGGGGAGACAGGAGTGTAAACAAAGCCTTCTGGATGCTGATGCCGAGCTGCTAGGGAGCCATGGCTGAGCTCAGAGAGCTAGAGGACAGTGGCCGGATTGCAGAGACCGAGAGACACTCATCCGAGCATCGGAGAACCGGATCCATCCAGCGGAGCTGAACGGAGCTGACGGAGAAACAAGTTGCAGTCATAGGACCCTGAATAAAAGTTACTACCCGGAGCTCCGATCCAGTGGGTGAGCGGGTCACGACCCACAGTACACTAAGGATGAGCCGAACAGCCCCCCCCCCCCCCGGTTCGCTTTGCAGAACTTGCGAACAGGCAATTTTTCGAACATGTGAACACTGTTAAAGTCTATGTGACACGAACATGAAAAATCAAATCGAGTGCTCATTTTAAAGGCTTATATGCATGGTATTGTCATAAAAAGTGTTTGGGGGCCCGGGTCCTGCCCCAGGGGACATTAATGCAATTTTTTTTGTAAAATACTGTTTTTTTGGGAGCAGTGATTTTAATAATGCTTAAAGTGGAACAATAAAAATGAAATATCCCTTTTAAATATTGTGCCTGGGGGTGTCTATAGTATGCATGTAAAGTGGCGCATTTTTCCCCTGTTTAGAACAGTCCTGCAGCAAACTGAAATTTCTAAAGGAAGAAAAGTCATTTAAATCTGATCACGGCTGTAATGAATTGTCAGGTTTCGGCAATATAGATAAAACTCATTGAAAAGGCCCTTTGATGAAGTCACGTGACGTGACGATACGCGTCGGGATTGGAGCACTAGACCCAGCACCCTGACGGCAGGCAGTTGAGTCACGGCGCCCGCAAGTGTCACCGATCATATAGCGGCAGTATATGTGAGTGTTTTTTACCATCTTTTCTACCAATAAATGTGCAAAAAAAATGTATGGGATTACGCAATGTGCTTCCTTTTCTTTCTTCCTTGACCATATTGCCACTCTCCGAGTACGTTTTTTGCTGTACACTGGAAGTAAGAGATCTAAGAAGAACATAAAGATTTTTGCGAGCTCGGCGCTCATGGGGACAAGTCCGCAATTCATTGTTCCATGTGAGTGTAGTAGTGTGTCTACCATCTCAGTGTACCTTGGGATAACAGAGTTACACTATATACATTCCTTTGTTATTCTTTTCACATCCGAGAGTGATTCCCCTGACTGCATATAGGCTCATCGCAGTATCTGCTGTATTACATGAGGTGCTATGAGCTGTCATTAAAACAGCTTTGAGGTAAGCTGCTTGGCATCACTGGAGGGGTGTGAACTTTGGAGTTTTTTACCCCTCAACACGTGTGTTGGTTTCCTGGATCCACCACTGAGAGAATTTCTCTATATCTACTGGGCATTTAGTCTAGCTGTTGTAAGAGCTAAAGTAGATACTCACTGTTTTTGGGTCTCCTACCACCTGGCTGATCATATTATCGGATGTGTATCCCTTGAGAATTATCAGGTCTTTAGAGCAACAGCTGTGAGGTAAGCTGCTAAGAAGTCACAAGAGGTGTCCTTTGCACACTGAAGCTCCCCATTTCTCAACACTTGGTTTTGGAACCACCACTCAGACTTTCCTCATACATTTTATTTATGAATATTTTTTTGCACGTATTCTATGCTGACTTTGCTCGGCTCTTACACTTATTTTATTATATCAAGTTTATATATTTATGCATTATATAATTGATTGTGTATAGTGTGGCACTTACGCTATTGTGATTTGTGTTTTTTTTAGATATCTGCTTCACCTATTGATCCAAGCAGAGATCTGTAATATTTGGGAGTCTATATAGACACATTTTCTATGCATATAGAGTGTATTATAGTCACATTATTTATCTCCTGTTCCCCCCCCCCCACCCGTTACACGGAGCAGACACCATCACCTTTTTCATTGAGGGAAGCCACGAACCAAAATGTAAAAAACAAAATGCGTGGGAAAAATTAAGGGGAACCCTGCTCCAAATAAAAAAAACTGGCGTAGGGGTCCCCCCCAAAATCTGTATCAGACCCTTATCCGAGCACGCAACCTGGCAGGCCACAGGAAAAGAGGGGGGCAGAGAGCGCTCCACCTCTTGAACCGCACCAGGCCACATGCCCTCAATATGGAGTTGCCCCCAAAGAACCTTGTCCCCATGTTGATGGGGACAAGGGCCTCATCCCCACGACCATTGCCTGGTGGTTGTGGGGTCTGCGGGCGGGGGGCTTATCGGAATTTAAAAGCACCCTTTAACAACGGGACCCCAAGATCCCAGCCCCCCCATGTGAATTGGTAACGGGTACATTGTACCCCTACCATTTCACCAAAAAAGTGCCAATTTTTTTTTAAAAAGACAGTAGACAAAATAAAAATAATAATGTCCCAGGATGTAGATCCATCTCACACCGACGAGCCGAAAAAAAAAAAAAAAAAAAGCAGCAACAGCTTGGCCTCCATGGGAGGCTCCTGCCGAGTGACACTTTTTCTCGTGACAGCTGTTATATAGCTGAGGGCGGAGCCACCCAATGACGTAAATGGTTGACCCCGCCTTCCTCTGACGTCACGTGGGGTCATAATTACATCAGAAAATCCAGTAAACTTGCATAATATCGGGTACACACAGTGAGATTATCGGATGAATGATCGTCCATTTTTTTTTCTATGCTAATCTCCATATTGAAAACGAATAGGTTACTAAAGTACAAAAATTCTCATACGACAGAATAATAATTCGGAAGTAATATAATGTGTTGTAGTGTATTTGTATTGTATTTTCGGACGAAAACTGTACGGATGAAAATGAAAATCGTATGATCTGGTATCGTACGAGAATTTTTCCTGTTTGTCCTCTCGGAAAATTTTGGTATGTCAGTCTAAAGCTGGTCTTATTCCAGGGGAATTTCATTTGGAAATTTTCATTTTTAGACTGTTCATTCAATTTTCTAATGGTTACTGGGGTCAAATAAACATTCCTTCTCTACTGAAATATTGAGAAAATTGTGGCTCAGGGTTAACAATTTGTCTTGAACAAACAAAATTCTAAGTGTGAACGTGGTTTTCCCTCAGGAAAAACTGTAATGAAAGCTACTTAAAGGTAAAGGTTTGTTTTTTATTTTCTAAATAGGTTCCTTTAGAAGGGAAATCGAAAGAAAAGGTAAGTGAACCAACAATGCACTAGCTTAACCACTTCATTATTGGGCACTTAAACCCCCTACATGCCCAGAACAATTTTCAGCTTTCAGCGCTGACGCATTTTGAATGACAATTGCGCGGTCATACAACACTGTTCCCAAATTATATTTTTATCATTTTTTTCCCACAAATATAGTTTTCTTTTGGTGGTATTTGATCATCTCTGCAATTTTTATTTTTTGCGCTATAAACAAAAAAAGACAGAAAATGTTAAAAAAACACAATATTTTTTACTTTTTGTTATAATAATATCCCATTTAAAAAAAAAAAAAATTCCCTCGGTTTAGGCCGATATGTATTCTTCTACATGTTTTTTTTTTTTTTTTTTTTTTACTAGTAATGGCGGCGATCAGCGATTTTTTTGTCAGGCCTGCGATATTGCGGCGAACGTATCAGACACTTTTGACACAATTTTGGGACCATTCACATTTATACAGTGATCAGTGCTATAAAAATGCACTAATTACTGTATAAATCTGACTGGCAGTGAAGGGGTTAACACTAGGGGGTGAGGAAGGGGTTAAATGTGTATCCTGGGTGTGTTCTAACTGTGTGGGGGGAGGGGACTGACTGGGGGAGGTGACCGATGCTGTGTCCCTATGTACAAGGGACACAGATCGGTCTCCTCTCTCACTGACAGGACGTGGAGCTCTGTGTTTACACACAGAGCTCCACGTCCCTGCTGTCACCGCCGATCGCGGGTACCTGGCGGACATCGCGGCCGCCAGGCACACGCATCGGCTTCCCAGCGATGCGCCGGGCACGCTGTTTCCCCGCTGCGCGCCCCCAGCGGTGCGCACAGGGAATGTCAACAACAGGACGTCCAGGGAAGTCCACTCGGCACTTGAGAGCCGCGCTGTGGACGTCTTTCGTCTATAGTGCGGATCTCAAGTGGTTAAAGGAACCTATTTAGAAAATAGAAAACAAACCATTACAACCTTAAAAAGCGGAGTTCCACCCAAAAATGGAACTTCCACTTTAAGTACTGGTGACCTATGCCACATTTGGCATGTAATTTTTTTCGGCGGAGGAGTGGATACCCTGTTTTTACAGGCACCCCACTCCCACTTTCTCCACAAATGTTTTTTTTTTTTCCAGAAATTCTGTATGATTGTTAGAAAGAAAATCTAACCTTGTATGGCCAGTATTGCTCTTGCTCTGGAATGATTTCATCTTACGTTCTGTTGTGTCTATGAGGCAGAAAGTAAAGGTAATTCTACCATAGACAACTATTTCCGCTTCTATCTAGTACAAAAAGAAAACTATTTGGTCGGGTCAGCAGCAGAAATATAGTTACCCTTTACAGTTCTACCCCTGGAGTCATCGTGTTCTGCTATAGTTTTTTTTTTTTCTCATTCTCTAAGGCTGGGTTCACCCTATTGGCGAATTGGATGCAGAGAAAACTGCATCCAATTCGCATGTCAGGAGATTGAAGCACAGAGCGGCTCACAGCAGGGGTCTGGTGCGTCCTTGTTCACCGTTTCAGGTCCGATGCCAGTCTGAATTTTTGGCTGAATTTAGACCTGAAACGGTGAACGAGGATGCACCGGACCCCTGTTGTGAGCCGCTCTGTGCTTCAGTGTGAACCCCGCCTTATGGATACATTTTAGGTGCTTTTCTCTTTCTTTCTTCTTTTATTTAAATTTACTCATTTGCCTGTTGTAAAATCACTTTATAATATTCAGTTTTTTACAGCTCACATCAAGATTGCTGTTTAGTTAGAGGTTACATTTTTTACTTCAAATATTTGGAATCCAACAGCTGCCTACCATGAATTAAGCAACATCTTATGCAACCATATATTTATAGGCGAACACACACTATAAGATCTGATTGTACAAATCTTCCATAGGTGTGCACAGCCTATTGCATTAGCGCAAACACACATGCGTGCATGTATGTATATGCATATATATATATTTATATATATATATATATATATATATATATATATATATATATATATATATATATATATATATACACACACACACAGAACACGTGTTAAAGAGCCCTTAATTTTTTTTTACATTTTAATTATTTTTACATTTTTGTATTATGTGTTGCAATTTTTTTGGGGTGGGGAGCTTTGGTGAAATATCACCCCTGAAGTCACAATAGTGAGACAGAGGAAGGGACTGAGGAAACACGTTCCCCAGATTCCTTCTGCAGCCTTAGCTGCACAAAATGAATGAACAGGCAGAGCTCTGCACAGGCTTCCTGCTCATTCATAAATTACATATTTACCGGTCCCTTCCCCACTCTCTATCCTGAAGATCCTCTGAAGCAGCCAGGAAAGGAGAGGAGGGAAGCCAGCAGCACTGCTGGGGCAGGGGACCAAGGCACTAATGCTAATGCACAAAGGGGGGTTAGGGTGTGCCTAGGCCTATGCAATCTCCTTTAGCTCTATCATCAAGTTTGTGGTATAAGGCCACTACTGATTTTATATAATGGAATGAATTGCATAGGCGTGTCCTCATCAGTGGCGTTTGGTGCTCAAAATTTTTAGGGGGGCATAAACAAACTGAAAAAAAAAACATCAATTGCCGCCACTGTGCACATTAAACGCAGCCAGTTTTCCCCCTCAAATGCAGACAGTTTCCACCCAAATGCAGCCAGTTTGTCCCCAAATGCCGCCAGTTTGTCCCTAAATGCCACCAGTTTCCCCCCAGCCTGGATGGCGCTGGTCAGCGCCATCCTGCTCACGGTCCCTCCGCTCCCTCGATGTCTTCTCCTGTCCTCAATGTCGCTTCAGCCAATCAGGTGACCGGTAACCAGACCCAGTGCACCTGATTGGCTGCGAGGCGGGTCAGTGTAAGGGAAGCGATTCCCTAACACAGCATGGTTTAACCACTTGCTTACTGGGCACTTAAACCCCCTTCGTTCCCGGAGCAATTTTCAGCTTTCGGTGCTCTCACACTTTGAATGTTAATTACTCAGTCATACAACATTGTATCCAAATGATTTTTTTGTCCTTTTTTTCATACAAACAGAGCTTTCTTTTGGTGGTATTTGATCACCTCTGGACTTTTTATTTTTTGCGCTATAAATGAAAAAAGGCGGAAAATTTTGAAAAAAAATGAATTTTTCTTAGTTTATGCGATAAAATTTAGCAAAATATTAATTTTTCTTCATAAATTTTGCCCACAATTTATACTGCTACATGTCTTTGGTAAAAATAACCCAAATTAGTGGATATTATTTGCTCTTTGTGAAAGTTAGAGAGTCTACAAGCTATGGTGCAAAGCATAAAAAAATTATCACACCTGTTGTACCCCCCAAATGACCCCTTTTTAGAAAGTAGACATTCCAATGTATTTAGTAAGATGCATGATGAGGTTTTTGATGTTGTAATTTTTTCCCACAATTCTTTGCAAAATGAATATTTTTTTTATTTTATTTTTTCCCCTCACAAAATTGTCATTGTAATAGGTTATTTCTCTCACATGGCATGTGTATACCACAAATGACACCCGAAAATACATTCTGCTACTCCTCCTGAGTATGGCGATACCACATATGTGGGACTTTTTCACAGCCTGGCCACATACAGAGCCCCAATATACAGGGAGCACCATCAGGTGTTCTAGGAGCATAAATTACACATCTAACTTGTTGACTACCTATTACACTTTTGAAGGCCCTGGAGCACCTGGACAATGGAAATGCCCACAAAGTGACCCCATTTTGGAAAGCTAACACCCCAACGTATAATCTATGAGGCATAATGAGTTTTTTGAACAATTCATTTTTTTCCAAACGTTTTTGGAAAATGTGGAAAAAAAATGAAAACGCAATTTTTTTTATGCAAAGTTGTCCATTTATAAGATATTGCCAACACATAGCCTGTACATAGCAAAAATTACACCCCAAAATACATTCTGCTACTCCTCCTGAGTATGGCGATACCACATGTGCGGGACTTTTTCACAGCCTGACCACATACAGAGCCCCAATATGCAGGGAGCACCATCAGGTGTTCTAGGAGCATAAATTACACATCTAACTTGTTGACTACCTATTACACTTTTGAAGGCCCCAACAGGTGTTCTAGGGACACATAGCATGCACATGACAAGAATTACACCCCAAAATACATTATGCTAAGCAAAGGGTAAACAAAAAAATGTACCTGTGGTTTTAGTAGCGCAGTTGTCCACGGGACGATAGCACTGGTCCAGGCAGCAGGCAGGGACTTGGTCAGCAAAAGAAAATGCAATTGTCCAGGCAACAGGCATGATGGCATAGGTCCTACAGGCAGCAGGCAGAAGTAGGGCCTCGTTCAGGACAGAATGGGGACAGGGGTAGAGGCTTCTCCCACCCAAATCTCTTTGAAGCCTCCGGGCAACCAGACCCTAATCTAGAATGAGAAAACAAACAATAGTTTTCTTCATCCAGAAAAACAATTCTGGAGCCCCTCACATGTGAGACCCCTGTGCTATGAATCCCACTAGTCCACTGGCAGGGTAAAAGATCAGTTCAAGAGGCAGGCAAAAAGAATGGTCAAACAGTCCAAGGTCAGTTCCAGATCAGGCAGAGGTATAAACAGAATCGGTAGGCATAAGCGTGGTCAAATAACAGTCCAGGGTCAGTTCCATATCAGGCAGAGGTATAAACAGTAGATATGCAAAATGTAAAATATAATCAGCGCAATAAAACACATACAACAACAAGCAGCTGAACACTAGGATTCAATTAATAAAATTCCTGAGCATAAATATAAAGTAGGTAGTGCAGCGCTAAAAGTCCAATAATAGAAAGTCCAGAATAGAATCTTTTCTAAAGTGACTGGTGATGAGTAAAATCATGCAGGTGCTGTAGCGTGGTAATGAGTAGAAACACCTCCACCAATGGTAGTAATGGCCGCTCACCTCACCAATATGACCCTCTGTTAGATAAGGTCATAAACAGCATTCCCATATGGGTATCTCCAAAAGGGGGGTTACTCCAGCAATGATATAAATGGTCTCCAAGGGAAGGTCAGCTAAAGCCCCATTCCAGTGACACGACACAGAGCTCTGCTGTACAAGATCTCCTACGCCGTCTGATCGGGGACCGTGCTGACGATTTCGTGGTCACTGTCTGGGAAGTGGCGCTCGTAAAGTCGGCTAACCACATCGGAACGAATGTTTGCTGGTGGGTTGCTGGGGTATAAAAGGGAAGTGGTGATTTCCTCCTGGAAATAAAGGTAGGATTTGGGTCTTCGAGTGGATTTTCGATATAGTACATAGGTATTGTACATGGCCAAATTGAACAAGTAAATGGAAACTTTCTTGTACCACTGGTATGATTTTCTTGTTGAAAGGTACGGTTCCAGCATTTGGTCGTTCAAATCGACCCCCCCCCCATGAACTTATTGTATTCGTGGATACATCTTGGTTTCTGGATTCGCCCATTCCTCCTCGTTCTGGTCTCAACGAATGTGTTGTTGTGGATGGTAGACAGAACGTACACATCCCTTTTGTCCCTCCATTTCACGGCCAGAACTTCCTCATTCTGTAAACTCGCCGTCTCCCCTTTTTTTAATTTTTTGGTGACAAGGCTTTGAGGAAAGCCCTTCCGGTTCGACCGTACGGTGCCGCATGCTGGTGTCTTTTTTCTATACAGGTTTCGGAACAGGGGCAAACTTGTATAAAAATTGTCCACATACAAGTGGTAGCCTTTCTCCATTAGTGGGTTTAGGAGTTCCCAAACAATTTTCCCGCTGGTCCCAATGTAGTCTGGACAATTAGGGGGGTGTAGCTGGCTGTCCTTTTCTTTCATATACGTTGAAGGCATACGTATATCCGGTGGCACGGTCACATAATTTGTAGAGCTTCACCCCATAGCGGGCCATTTTGGAGGGAATACATTGCTTTATGCCGAGCCTGCCAGAGCCTGCCAGAAAATTTCAGAAGTGACTCGTCAACACAGATGTTTTGGTCCGGGGTAAACAACTGGGGGAAAATTTGGGAAAAATAGTCAAGTAGTGGCCGAATTTTATAAAGTTTATCAAAATTTGGGTCATCTCGGGGAGGGCACTGGGTATTGTCACTGTAGTGGAGGAATCTCATTATACTTTGATATCTGGACCTGGGCATTTTTGAGGAAAAGATGGGCATGTGGTAGATGGGGCGGTTTGACCAATAGGAACGTACTTGGCATTTATGGTTTAGTCCCATACAAAATACGAGGCCTAAAAATGTTTTGAACTCCTCCACTGTTATAGGTCTCCACTGGAAGGGACGGGCATAATAGGACGTGGGGTTACTTGATATGAATTGATCCGCATACAGATTGGACTGGGAAACAATTGAGGCAAGCATGTCGTCCGTAAAAAAAGTGAAAAAGTCAATCGGGGCGAAATTTTCTGTGTCCACTTGGACTCCTGGCTGGGCCGTGAAAGGGGGAATGTTGGCTTCTCCTGAATTAGGAGGAAGCCACAAGGGGTACTGAAGGGAATAGGGAAGGCTGGCATGGGATCAGTGTCATTGTCACTAATCAGAGCGGGGAGGTGCTTGTTTACACAAGCATCTCTCTGCTCTATACCTCCGTGAGACTATCGCGGGGATCCCTGCGGCGATCGAGTCCATGGGACCCGCAGTCCAAATCACGGGGAAGGCGCTAGGGTCACGAGCGTGCCGCCGGCGGCGCACTCACGACCAAACGGCAGGCATTTAAAGGGCCGTGTACGGGTACGTGATTATGCCTGTCCGTATCATTCTGCCGACGTATATATACAGTTGGCTGTCCTTAACCACTTCCGGACCGCCGCATGTACATTTACGTCGGCAGAATGGCACGTACAGGCACATTGGCGTACCTGTACGTCCCTGCCTAGACGTGGGTCGGGGGTCCGATCGGGACCCCCCCCCCCCGGTACATGCGGCGGTTCCCGTGGCTTCAGGAGCGATCCGGGACGAGGGCGCGGCTATTCGTTTCTAGCCGCCCCCTCGCGATCGCTCCCCGAAACTGAAGAACGGGGAGAGCCGTATGTAAACACGGCTTCCCCGTGCTTCACTGTGGCGGCTGCATCGATCGAGTGATCCCTTTAATAGGGAGACTCGATTGATGACGTCAGTCCTACAGCCACACCCCCCTACAGTTGTAAACACACACTAGGTCAGTGTTTCTCAATTCCAGTCCTCAGGCCCCCCCAACAGGTCAGGTTTTCAGGATTTCCATTATTTTGCACAGGTGATTTGATCAGTTTCACTGCCTTAGTAATCACCACAGCCTTTTCATCTGAGGGAAATCCTGAAAACCTGACCTGTTGGGGGGGCCCGAGGACTGGAATTGAGAAACACTGCACTAGGTGAACCCTAACTCCTACAGCGCCCCCTGTGGTTAACTCCCAAACTGCAACTGTCATTTTCACAATAAAGAATGCAATTTAAATGCATTTTTTGCTGTGAAAATGACAATGGTCCCAAAAATGTGTCAAAATTGTCCGAAGTGTCCGCCATAATGTCGCAGTCACGAAAAAAATCGCTGATCGCCGCCATTAGTAGTAAAAATAAATAAATAATAAAACTATCCCCTATTTTGTAAACGCTATAAATTTTGCGCAAACCAATCGATAAACGCTTATTGCGATTTTTTTTACCAAAACAAGGTAGAAGAATACGTATCGGCCTAAACTGAGGAATTTTTTTTTTTTTATATATATGTTTTTGGGGGATATTTATTATAGCAAAAAGTAAAAAATATAGAATTTTTTTCAAAATTGGCACTCTATTTTTGTTTATAGCGCAAAAAATAAAAACCGCAGAGGTGATCAAATACCACCAAAAGAAAGCTCTATTTGTGGGGAAAAAAGGATGCCAATTTTGTTTGGGAGCCACGTCGCACAACCGCGCAATTGTCTGTTAAAGCGACGCAGTGCCGAATTGTAAAAACCCCTTGGGTCATTTAGCAGCATATTGGTCCGGTCCTTAAGTGGATAAGCGGTTAACAACCCAATGTGCATGTGTGTCCTAGGCTTAAAGGGGAGTTCCAGGCATTTTTAAAGTTTATTAAAAGTCAGCAGCTACAAAAAGTGTAGCTGCTGGCTTTTAATAAACATGCACTTACCTGCTCCACGTTCCAGCGACGCGTCGGCCGGAGCTCCGCTCCTCTCCCCCCCTCTTCAGCCGGCATCCTTATTGTTACTGTGGGCACCCGCCCGTGACAGCTTTAGGTTTTACAGCCGGGCACTCACTGCGCATGCGCGAGTGGCGCTGCGCTGTCTGATTGGACAGGCGATCGCCTGGGACCTGTCACGTGGCCCAGGCGATCGCCTACAGGGAGGGGCCGCCAAAAGGTGATATGACGTAAAAGGGGGAATGTTGGCTTCTCCTGAATTAGGAGGAAGCCACAAGGGGTACTGAAGGGAATAGGGAAGGCTGGCATGGGACCTAACCCTTTGGGACTGAGATGCCACCCCACTGGTACGTAACCTTGCTTGCCGAGGTATTGCGGTGCTGGTGGATGGCACTGCCTCAGTAGCAATACGCCTTCGTCTGGCGGGGGGACCCTCCTCCTCCTCTTCTTCCTCTTCCTCCTCTTCTTCCTCCTCTTCTTCCTCCTCTTCTTCCTCCTCCTCCTCCGGGGATGTCTCTGCTCCACTGCTAACTACGGGCTCGTAGTTAACGTCAGATTCGTTGTCTGAATTTGCAGGGGAATCCGAATCGCAGAGCTCCCCGTTGCTCTCGTCGGCCGCAATAATTTCAAACGCCTCCTCGAGTGAAAATGATCTTTTAGCCATTGTTGGCACTGATGACACTGACAGGTGGCACTGACGGGCAAATGGGACGGGCAAATGGGACGGGCAGATGGCACGGGCAGATGGCACGGGCAGATGGCACGGGCAGATAGCACTGATGGCAGGTAGCACTAATGGCAGGTAGCACTAATGGCAGGTAGCAAATGGCAGGTAGCACTGATGGCAGATGGCACAGGTAGATGGCACGGGCAGATGGCAGATGGCACAGATGGCACTGGCAGATGGCACAGGCAGATGGCACGGACAGATGGCACGGACAGATGGCACAGGCAGATGGCACGGGCAGATGGCACAGGCAGATGGCACAGGCAGATGGCACGGGCACTGATGGCAGATGGCACTGGCAGATGGCACTGTTTGCAGATTGCACTGGCAGGTAGCACTGGTGGCAGATTGCACTGATGTCAGATTGCACTGGCAGGTGGCACGGGCAGATGGCAGGTGGCAGTGATGGCAGGGGCAGGTGGCACTGATGGCAGGGGCAGGTGGCACTGATGGCAGGGGCAGATGGCACTGATGGCAGGGGCAGATGGCACTGATGGCAGGGGCACTGATGTGTTTTACACTGGGAGGTGGCACTGGGTGATTTCACTGGCAAGGTGGCACTGGCAGGGACTGTGGGCACTTTTTTGTGTGTTTTTACAATCCTATGCAAACTCACTGAAACGTTAGAACGATTCTCTCCTCACACGCTGTCTGTGTGTGAGGAGAGAAAGCCGGCGATGAGAGATGATCTCATTTGTTTACATTTGAGATCATCTCTCATTGGACGGCTAGATCGAGTGCTGAATGGCCGCTGTGATTGGCCATTCAGCACGATCTGTGATTAGCTGTGTCCGAGGGACACGGCCAACACAGTTTTTCGCCGATGCACGCTCGCGGGGACGCGCAGGGAGGCGAAAAACAAATGACGTCCAAAGACATCCTGTTGGCACCTCAGAACCGCGCTGTTGACGTATTTTGTCAATAGCGCGGGTCTGAAGTGGTTAAACAGGGAACGCACAGATGCGCGCCCGCTGTTTAACCATTTGGAGGCTGATTAGAGCCCACAGGCTCTAATTGAGAAGCCTAGTAGATACTCTGGCTCTAATCAGGCACTTCAAAAACATTATTCAGATGGCCGGTGCTCAACAGTGGGCCAGACACCTGAATAGTGGGCGGCAGCGGCGACAATAGATATATTCATGCAATGCATGAATATATCTATTGTTGAATGACGGGTGCATGCAGGAGAGAGGGGGGCGGCATGCAATGCATGAATATATCTATTGTTGAGTGATGGGTGCGTGCAGGAGAGAGGGGGCGGTGCTCTTGCGCCCCCCCTGGACGCACCGCCACTGGTCCTCATATAAAACAGTTTGGGTAAAGCTGGCCAAACATGGATCGCAGCAGGGATCATCCAAATTTTGATTCATGTGTGGGCAGGCTGGTTGTACACAATGTTCTCTTGATGAGCGCCACAGTCAGTGTTCATACCATATATATAATAATGAGCTGCGCTGCAAGAAATATATAAAGAGAAATAAACTTATATAGAATGTGCATATATTGTGAAACAGATGAGTTTCAAATCATGAGAACACCTGTTCAAAAAATTGAAAGAATATCACACTTAAATATGAAAAATTGAGTCGCATAACAATGATAAGTCTCTGTTGGGACGCTCACACCTTGTGGATGTGACTACCAAAAATTATGCGCTTCACTACTACAAGGTTAAAGGGCAGAGTTCCAAGACACACACATCCTCCATGAAAAGATCCAGTAACTTCAAATCAATGAACACCAAAAGAAGGGTGATGGTTAAAGGGGTTGTAAAGGGAAAACAAATCCCCTAAATAGCTTCCTTTACCTTAGTACAGTCCTCCTTCACTTACCTCATCCTTCCATCTTGCTTTTAAATGTCCTTATTTCTTCTGAGAAATCCTCACTTCCTGTTCTTCTGTCTGTAACTACACACCGTAATGCGAGGCTTTCTCACTGGTGTGGAGAAAGCCTCTTGAGGGGGGAGGGGGCGAGCAGGAGTGTTTAGGACGCCCACTAACACACAGCTCCTTTCTCTATCTGCAAAGTAGAGAGTGTCCTCGACTTGCCTGCTGGCCCCCTCCCCCCTTAAGAGGCTTTCTCCACACCAGGGAGAGCCTTGCATTACTGTGTGGAGTTACAGACAGAAGAACAGGAAGTGAGGATTTCTCAGAAGAAATAAGGACATTAAAAAGCAAAATGGAAGGATGAGGTAAGTGAAGGAGGACTGCACTAAGGTAAAGGAAGCCATTTAGGGGGGGGGGGGGAATTCCTTTACAACCCCTTTAAGAAAAAGAATCCTCCACCTGTAACATCAAAGCCGCTTACCAAATGTATCAATCTCTTTTTAAGGGAGATCAAAACAGCTTGTGGCTAAATCTCTATGTTAGCCTGTGAGCTTTCCTAGGTCTTCTGTGACAGGAATCCTCAAGCAGTTCCGCAGTTAACAGTTCCCCATGCAGATAAAAAAACTCTCATAGTGTAAACTGTATCCAACTAATTTATTAAAATACACAGATGTACACTTACAGTTACGATGAAATTTAAAAGCATGTCAGAGAAAAGTATTCGAGCCGGCCGGCTCTCGATTTCCGCCCATACCTTCCGGGACTTAGCGTTTATCTACAAAAAATATATAAAAAAATGTTTTCCTCGGTTTAGGCCGATACGTATTCTTCTACATATTTTTGGTAAAGAAAAGCGCAATAATTTTTTTTGTGACTGCGACATTATGGCGGACACATCAGACACTTTGGACACATTTTTGGGACCATTGTCATTTTCACAGCGATCAGTGCTATAAAAATGCACTGGTTACTGTGAAAATGACACTGGCAGTGAAGGGGTTAACCGCTAGGTGGCACTGTAGGTGTTAAGTGTTCCCTGTATAGTGTTTCTTACTGTAGGGGGGATGGGCCCTGTGTCACATGACACTGATCTCCGCTCCGAGTACACAGAGCCGAGATCAGTGTCATTGTCACTAATCAGAGCGGGGAGGTGCTTGTTTACACAAGCATCTCTCTGCTCTATACCTCCGTGAGACGATCGCGGGGATCCCTGCGGCGATCGAGTCCATGGGACCCGCAGTGCAAATCACGGGGGGAAGGCGCTAGGGTCACGAGCGTGCCGCCGGCGGCGCACTCACGACCAAACGGCAGGCATTTAAAGGGCCGTGTACGGGTATGTGATTATGCCTGTCCGTATCATTCTGCCGACGTATATATACAGTTGGATGTCCTTAACCACTTCCGGACCGCCGCATGTACATTTACGTCGGCAGAATGGCACGGACAGGCACATTGGCGTACCTGTACGTCCCTGCCTAGACGTGGGTCGGGGGTCCGATCGGGACCCCCCCCCAGTACATGCGGCGGTTCCTTCAGGAGCGATCCGGGACGAGGGCGCGGCTATTCGTTTCTAGCCGCCCCCTCGCGATCGCTCCCCGGAGCTGAAGAACGGGGAGAGCCGTATGTAAACACTGCTTCCCCGTGCTTCACTATGGCGCTGCACCGATCGAGTCATCCCTTTTATAGGGAGACTCGATTGATGACGTCAGTCCTACAGCCACACCCCCCTACAGTTGTAAACACACACTAGGTGAACCCTAACTCCTACAGCGCCCCCTGTGGTTAACTCCCAAACTGCAACTGTCATTTTCACAATAAACAATGCAATTTAAATGCATTTTTTGCTGTGAAAATGACAATGGTCCCAAAAATGTGTCAAAATTGTCCGAAGTGTCCGCCATAATGTCGCAGTCACGAAAAAAATCGATGATCACCGCCATTAGTAGTAAAAAAATTAAAAATAATAAAACTATCCCCTATTTTGTAAACGCTATAAATTTTGCGCAAACCAATCGATAAACGCTTATTGCGATTTTTTTTACCAAAAATAGGTAGGAGAATATGTATCGGCCTAAACTGAGGAAATTTTTTTTTTATATATGTTTTTGGGGGATATTTATTATATGATTATATGATATTTATTATCTAACACTATCTTCTCTACAGATTGACAATGCTGTTTTCCAAGGGTGTCTCAGTTGCTTTTCCATCCAGAGTGGAGACACCCTAAGACAGGAAGTATATTACTGGTCAGATCACCAGGTGAAATTAAAACGAAATATACCTGAAATTACAAAAAAAAACTAATGCAGCCACCAAATTTAAGAGAGGATGAACTGAAATATATTACATTTTTTGTTTTTGATTTTAATATTAATTTAACTCCAAAAATGTCCTTCTATTGCTCTCCCTCTTCCAAATCTCCCAAGTCCTGCTGTGATCTGACTTGGTGTTAGTGGGTGGCCACTGGCTATATTCATTCTCCATGGTCACACTGTATGTAGAAAGATTGCCACCCTCTCCTGCACGCTCCTGAGATCGACTATAGACTGTGGTTTATAGAATATAGACTATGGATTTTAGACTATAAGTTATGGATTATAGACTATGGACTGTGGATTATAGACTATGGAATATAGATTGTGTGTTATATGGAATATGGATTCTAGACAATGGATAATACACGATAGACTATGGACTATGGACTATAGACTATGGACTGTGGATTATAGACTATGGATTATAGAATTTGGATTTGGGACTATGGATTATACATTATAGACTATGGCCCGGATTCACAAAGCACTTGCGCCGACGTATCTCGAGATACGCCGCGTAAGTGCAAATATGCGCCGTCGTATCTGTGCGCCGTGCCCACAAAACTAAGATACGCCTAAAAATAGGCTTCATTCCACCGACGTAATTTGCCTACGCCGGCGTAGAGTGGGCGCATATATACGCTGGACGCATGTGGCGCTCCCATTGATTTTCCATTCCAATATACAAATGAGTGAGATACGCCGATTCACGATCGTACTTGCGCCCGACGCAGGCTACGACTGGTGCGCGTAAATTGTACGTCCAGCGTAAAGTTAAGCCTCATAAAGGAGGTGTAACTCAGCAGCATCCATGCAAAGGGCTGCACCAGGGAACACAAGCCGACGTAGTTTACGTAGTTTTCGTTGGACGTGAATATGACTAGGCGTAGGTTACGTTCATGCCGTAGGCAGTGATCCGGCGTATCTTAGGCAGTTGTTCCGACGTGATTGTGAGCATGCCCACTGAGATGCGCCCACGGGACGGCGCATGTGCCGTTCGTTATACGTATCTGTCTGGCGCTCGGCCCATCATTTGCATGGGGTCACGCCTCATTTGCATGGCTCACGCCCACCTACGCCAGCTTACGCCTAGGAAACCCAGCGCAGTTTTGGGAGGAAGTGCTTTGTGAATTCCATGCTTGCCTCTCTGCGTTGGCGTAGCATAAAGGAGATACGCTACGGCGGCATAAATGTGCGCAAGTGTCTGTGAATCCGGGCCAATGACTTCAGCAGCACATGCGATCTGAGTTTCTCGGCTGAAAGGTCCGGGACACGCTGGACCTTGCGGGAAAAAAGTCTCCTGTGCTCATGCGCGGGAGTGACGACATGGCTGCTGCAGCCACTCACATCGCCGGAGCCGTGATACCCAGTAGACACGCAGAGGGAAAATGTCCACTCCCTCGGCGTGGACTGAAATCACCTGCAACGCCTCATTCTAAGGTAAGTATTTAATAGAGAGCTAGTATGCGGTGCATACTAGTTCATTATGTCTTTTGCCTTACAGGTGTAAAAAAATATGCGGTTTTACTACCGCTTTAAACTTCCTTTACTGTAAAAGCAGAGTTCCACCCAAAAGTGGAACTTCCGCTTATCTGATTCCTCTCCCCCTCCAATGCTAGTGTAAAGACCCCTTTCATACTGGAGCGGATTCCAGGCGCTATAGCATTAAAAATAGCGCCTGCAATCCACCCTTAAACAGCTGCACCATTCACTTCAGTGTGAAAGCCCCAAGGGCTTTCACACTGGAGCGTTGCGCTAGCAGGATGGTAAAAAAAAGTCCTGCTAGCCGCATCTTTGGAGCGGAGAAGGAGCGGTGTGTCTACCGCTCCTTTCCGCTGCTGCCCATTGAAATCAATGGGACAGCACGGCTATAACGCCTGATCACATGTGTAGCACCATGGATGGCAATTACAGATCAATCAGAGTCTAAGATGACAGCTTCCTTGGCTGAATAGGATGGGAGGGTATAGTACCACCTTAAAGTAGAACTATACTCACCTTCAATTCAACAATGCGCCATTCTGGAACTCTCCGCCGCCCGCAGACATCTTCATGCACTTCTGGGTCTTGATTGCCGCCTGCTGTTGTGATGACATCACCCTCCAATCATAGGTGGGAGTTCCATCAGCTTTGGCATTGCTGAATTTGGGCAGTAAGCTGCCTGTGTGCACCTCACTGTATAAATAATGCAAAAAAGACAAAGCATGTCTCTTATGCATTAAAAATGCTGCCTGTCTGCCCATTATTATTTCCCAGCATGAAATAATATTTGTAGATGAAACTGAAACAACATAAAATAAAGTACAATGTAGGGAGAGATCCTCCAATCAGGGGACGTGCTAGAAATCAGTCCAGCTGGTGTCTCTGCTGTAAACTATCACATGATCTGCCCCTCTCCTCCAATAATGACAGTCAGGAGATTACAGCATAGCCCCGTACTACACCTCCTATAGACGGAGCAGCGACCCACCGCCAGCGGCATTCCCAGCCAGTGCAGGTGTCACGTCACAGGGGCAGAGGCAGCGGACAGCGCCGCGCAGCGCCGACACGGGGGACTGCAGGCAGCTGTCAATCACGCAGTCCAGCAGCAGCAGCAGCAGCGAGCGCCCGGGGAGGACAGACATTGTCTAGGTGAGTGATGGCGGCTGGCAACCCCATCCAGTGTCAGTGACCCTGATCTATATTATCATTATCTTCATCATCACATCCTCTTCCTCCTCCCACCTCTCCCCCTAATAGCGGCCGCAGGGCTCCCTCCTTCTATCTCATATCAGGTGCTCAGTACAATGTGTGACCCGGGACTCAGGTGGGCACCCCTCTACCCCTCACCCCTCTACCGATCCATCCGTCCATCCAATTGTCATCAATATCGGTGCCGCCCCCCCCCCCCCCCCCAATACACCGGGATAGAGACGGTGTGTGTGCGGGGAGAGAGCTGGGCACCCCATGGGCCGCTCCGAGCCCTGCCTCCAATCACCACATACATATATATATATATATTCTATAGATATACACACACATATATATCTTCTATAGATATATACCTTCTATTATTATACACATATATATACCTTCTATAGATATATACCTTCTATTATTATACATCTATACTTCTATAGATATACACACACACATATATATCTTCTATAGATATACACACACATATATATCTTCTATAGATATATACCTTCTATTATTAAACACATACATATATATACCTTCTATAGATATACACATATATATACCTTCTATAGATGTATACCTTCTATTATTAAACACATACATATATATACCTTCTATAGATGTATACCTTCTATTATTAAACACATACATATATATACCTTCTATAGATATACACATATATATATACCTTCTATAGATATATACCTTCTATTATTATACACACATATATATATATATATATATATATATATATATATATATATATATATATATATATATATCTTCTATAAATATACACATACCTTCTATAGATATACACATACCTTCTATAGATATATAACTTCTACTATTATACACACACACATATATATATATATATATATATATATATACGTCCATAGAAATACAGATATATACCTTCTATAACTACAGAGATGGTCATATGCCATATATGCCTTCTACAAACAGCCATGGCCATATACTTTCAACAAACACAGGCATGGTCATATGCCATCTACAGATGTCATCATGTCCATATACATTTCACAAATACAGCCATGGCTGTAAATACCTTCTACAAACTGGTAAGGGTATATACCTGAAAAAAAACATAGGCATGGTCATATACCTTTTACAAATACAGGCACGACTGTATACCTTCTATAAATACAGACATGTCCATATACCCACTACAAATATAGATATGGCCATAGATACCTTCTTCCCGTATACCTTCTACAAACACAGACATGGTCATATGAACCATTTACAAAGAGGCATGGCTATATATTCCTTCTACAAATTCAGGCACGTGCATATACCTTCTACCAATATCATGGCATTATACCATCTACAAATAGCGTTGTCTTATACCTTCTACAAATGTCAGCATGACTGTATACCTTCTTCAAATAAAGACAAGTGCATATACCTTCTACAAATACAGGCCTGTCCATATACCATCTTCAAATCGGTATAGTATAGTCATATGAGTGAGAAACTTATATAGCGCAACGCCTGCCAACTGAATCGCCTCTGGGATTCAGATATACCTTCTTCAAATGCCAACATCTCTGTATATCTTCTACATATACAGGCATGTCCATATACCATCTACAAATGGCAGCATGACTGTATACCTTCTTCAAACCACGGCCTGTCCATATACCTTTTACAAGTACAAGTACTACCTTATACCTTCTACAAATGCCAGCATGACCATATACGTTCTACAAATACAGGATTGCCCATATACCTTCTGCAAAGAGGCATGGCCATATAGTCCTCAATTACCAGCATGCCCACATACCTTCTACAAATGCCAGCATACCCATATACTATCTACAAATGCCAGTGTGACTTTAAACCTCTGTTTGATAAAGTCTCATGCCACGTACACACGACCGTTTTTCGGGTTCTAAAAAATGAAGTTTTTTTTTAATGTAAATAAAACGATTGTGTGTGGGCTCCAGAGCATTTTTCACGATTTAAAAAATAGGCATTAAAAATTTCGAACATGCTCTATTTTTTCACAACGTTTTTAACTTTGTTGTTTTTAAGGTTGTAAAAAATGGTCTTGTGTGGGCTTTAACGACGTGGAAAAAAACGTGCATGCTCAGAAGCAAGTTATGAGACGGGAGCACTCGTTCTGGTAAAACTAGCGTTCGTAATGGAGTAAGCACATTCATCACGCTGTAACAGACTAAAAAGCGCAAATCGTCTTTTACTAACACAAAATCAGCAAAAGCAGCCCAAAGGGTGGCGCTATCCGAATGAAACTTCCCCTTTATAGTGCCGTTGTACCTGTTGTACGTCACCGCGCTTTGCTAGAGCATTTTTTTTTTACACGATCGTGTGTAGGCAAGGCCGTTTTAATGATCAGGTTGAAAAAAACGTCGTTTTTTTTCTAGAGCCTTAAAAACTGAATTTTTAACAACCCGAAAAACGGTTATGTGTACGCGCCATCAGTGTTTATGACAGTGTATTTCACAGGTCAATTGTGATACAGACATACAGACAACGATCCTGTATCTATCATTGTATAGGGTCTGTGCATCTTTTTTGCATATATAAAATGAATGTACATGTTATTGGCCACATGTGGTTCTGGTTTATAGAAATGTATTTAAATGCAAAAGGTAAAACTTGTTTCTGGGGCCTCGTTTACACCGCCATTTATTTGTATTCATAGGACATTTCTAAAAGCATGTAAATAATAATAATAATAATATGTATAATTCACAATGTGTATTTATATGTGACTTTAGTTCAGCTGCACTTAAGGCTGCATTCACACCTAAGCGACAGCCGCGTACGCGTGTAGCGGCAGATTTGCCGCGATTACAAATGTTTCTTTTTTTTTTTTTTTTTTTCTAAAGTATTCCCATTGCTGTCTATGGGAAAACGCGCGTGTCGCTTGAAAAAAAGGGTCCGGGACTTTTTTTCAGGCGACAGGCGTTGCGCGTCTATGAGATGTGAACCATCTCCATAGACGGCAATGGGAATTCTCACCTCTAGCGACAGAAGCGTCCCGCGTCGGGCGTTTTGTCGCTTAGGTGTGAATGGGGTCTAAAGAAAAAAGAATTGTGGCATCCAGCAGCAGATTTGATACATGTCTGAACACATGTAAATATTTGAAAAGCATGCAAATATAAAAGTAGGAGATCTAGGAAGAATAACGTATCGTTACCAAACGCATGATGCTGGTGTGAATGTAGCCCGAACTTTTGGAATTTTGCTCAAGTGTTTGTAAATCAGTGGTTCTCAACCTTTCTAGTGCCGTGACCCCTTGATGAAATTTCCCAAGTTGTGGGGACCCCCAACAGTAAAATTATTTACAAAGTGTATAGCACCCAAGCATGTATCTAGCACTGACTTAATTATTTTCTTGCATAGCCACGTCATGTTGGACTTAAAAAAAAAAAAAAAAATGGCGTAACTCTGCTTTAAGTCCAACATGACGTGGCTATGCAAGAAAAAAATTATTATAGAACAAGACATATCATTTATATATGAACGTCCCAGTTGGCTCCTCAAATGTGGTTATTCCGTGTCAGTGCTAGATATTCAAAGTGTATAGCACCCAAACATGTATCTAGAACTGACACGGAATAACCACTTTTGAGGAACCAACTGGGACATTTATATATAAATGATATGTATTGTACCACAATTATATTTTTCACAGTCATGTCAGACTTATTTAATCAAAACCGATGTATTAATTACACTGCTGTGACAAACAGTGCAAAAATGCCTTAATTACCAGTATTTAGTGCCTGGCTTGCCAAAGTACCTCAGGTTACCTCAGGTGTTCCGTCAGCATCAGCAACCCGTCTATTATATTAACCGGAAGTGATGCCGCCGCCATCTTGGTACCCTCGTCCGCAGCAAGGCTACAGTTAGAAGTCGGCAAGCGGACATCTTTTTACACCCACCAAAGTCTTGTATTTTACATGTATTTTTACCAGTAAACTGAGCATATATACTATATAAAGCTTATATAGTATATAAGCTCAGTTTACTGGTAAAAATACGTGTAAACTGCAAGACTTCGGTGGGTGTAAAAAGATGTCCGCTTGCTGACTTCTAACAGTAGCCTTGCTGCGGACGAGGGTACCAAGATGGCGGCGGCGTCACTTCCGGTTAACTCCGCTTGCTGACTTCTAATTGCAGCCTTACTGCAGACGAGAGTACCATGATGGCGGCGACGGAACGTCACTTCCGTACGGTTCTCCTCTCCCGGAAGTGACGTCTTGCTGGCCGAGACGGACAGACTCAGGTGTAAACAGTAATTTCGGGTCCGTCTCGGCCAGCGTTACAGTTTGGACTAGCATTCGCGACCCCCGGCAAATTGCCAAACGACCCCCGGGTTGAGAACCGCTGTTGTAAATCAAAGCCGTATTTATTTGTAGTGGATTGTGGCTCATGACTCCTGATGGTAACACAATGATCTCCAACAAATAGCTTTGTTTTGCCACTTTCCAGAATAGAAGCAGTATATGAAACACACTGTAACATTATTTTTCCTGGGTGAGGTCATCTTGTAAATGCATCGGAAATGATTATACAGTATATGACTTTCCAGAGAGCTTCGTGAGTTTTTACCTGAAACTTGCTCAAAGATTTGTGACTCCTTTAGGGAACGTTTTTAATTTACAAATTTACACAATTGGGAAGGTTTAATAAAAACACAGGTCCATCTAGTTACCGTATTTATCGGCGTATACCGCGCACTTTTTTGCCCTGAAAAACATAATACAAATTGTATTTCAAATATATATATATATTTGTACGACAATTTAAAACAGTTTATTGATATTAATTATTTATTTTGACCAGGGGTCAAGTCCTGGGGAAAAAAGTGTGGGAACTCCCACCCAAGATCCACTCCCCCACCAAAAAAAAAATGATACGCTCATATGCATAATTACTAAACTTTTTTTCGATCCACTGTACCTTAGTAATCCTTTATGTTACTGGCCGCTTCCTGTATATGGATTCATCGGGTAGTGTGCGGGTATTCCGTCACTTCCTCGATGCCGCAATGTCTCCTGGGAGCTTTTGCCATTGTTCCCAGGAGACATTGCGGAGGTCTGCTGCGAGTTATCGCTGGATTTAGAAAGAAGCAAGGACTCGAGCTGGGCATCACCGCTTAGTGAAGGATTGGCTCGGGCGGCTCGGCTGCTCTATTCCTGCAAAGGGAACTGAGTTCCTGCTGTGAAAAAAGTGCAGGAACTCCGTTCCCACGCGTTCCCGCAGGA
Source organism: Rana temporaria (assembly GCF_905171775.1). Taxonomy (NCBI): domain Eukaryota; kingdom Metazoa; phylum Chordata; class Amphibia; order Anura; family Ranidae; genus Rana; species Rana temporaria. The sequence continues at coordinate 101,342,950 of NC_053489.1, forward strand.
CTCGAGCCCTGATTTTGACTCTGTATTGTGAAAGTGTTGTTTTTTTTGTGTGTGTTTTTTTTTAATGTGACCAGCAGCAGAGGACTAGAAGCTCCCCCTGCTTATGTTTCCCTGCAGGCAGGTTGGGAAAGATCTGGGTCATGTGACAGCTGTATATTGATTAGGAAAAAGGTACCAAGCACTTGCGTGTAAACTTTCGGCGGCGTAGCGTAAAGCCGTCTGGCGCAAGCCCGCCTAATTCAAATGGGGCCTGTACCATTTAAATTAGGCGCGTTCCCGCGCCGAACGTTCTGCGCATGCTCCGTTTGGAAATTTCCCGCCGTGCTTTGCACAAAATTACGGCGCCCCGTTGTGTTTGTGAATGGCGACGTGCGTAACGTACTTACGCCGAAAATGTTTTCTTTTAAATTCGCCGCGGGAACGACAGCCATACTTTAACATGACTGGTGTAAAGTTAAGCCATGAAAAAGCAGGCTTGCGACGACGTAACGCACGCGAGTACCTTTGTGGATTGCCGTAAAAGCTCATTTGCATACCTGACGCTGGAAAACGACGCGAACTCCACCCAGCGGCGGCCGAAGTATTGCAGCCTAAGATCTGAAGGCGTACGAAGCCGTAAGCCTGTCGGATCTTAGCCAAATGCCGTCGTATCTTGTTTGTGAATCACAAATTAAGAAACGACGCGGCAAATTTGAAAATACGCCGGAGTATCAGTAGATACTCCGGCGTATTTCTTCTGTGAATCTGGCCCCCAGTGTCCATGTTGAGTTTCTCTCTGGATTGTTGCTGCACTGGTTCACACAGAACTCTAATTCAGCCCTGGTTCACACTGGTGTGTTTTGACATGTGAGTTAACATGTTAAATTGGTGGCATTTGCCGGCAATGGCGCCGTCCTAATCGGTGCGCCGTTGCATCTGCGGCACTGCACCGATTTCAAAAAGTAGTTTCTCTACTACTTTTTGTGAATTTCAGGCTGCGATTTACATTGAGATGCACAGATGTCTCTGAAATTGCAGCCGAAATCAGGACTGACAGGCTTCATTCCCACAGCCCAGTGTAAACCTGGGCCAAGTCCTGGTTCACACCAGTGAAGCTCTGAAATTGCGCTACTTCAGCACGATTCCAAAGCCGCAGATCAGTGTGATTTGCACATTCGATTTCATTGCGGCTTACAACTTTGTTTAACAGAAGTCTATGCAAGTCGCAATGAAATTGGAAAAAAATAGTGCAGGAACGTTGCTGGCAATGGGGTGCCACTTTGTCATGTGATTTTGAACTATCATAGCGTAAAACAAATCGCACCAGTGTGAACGAGGGCTAATGTGAATTGAGTGAGTATTGTGAGTTTAACATACTTGTGTTTGCTGGATAGTATTAATCAATGTTTGGTATCATTCGTTGCCTGGTCCTTGCGTTGCTCTCCTCTTTGTACTTAAACGCAACATTGTTTTTTTTTGGCTTGTCATGTGCTTAGCAGTCAGGACCGTGAGCAGAGAGGGGCCTGTCAGAGCCCCGCTGATTCCTATGGAGAGATCGGACGAAAATGGACAGCATGTTCGTTTTTATCAGATCTCATTCGATCCGCCAAACGGATGGCTGAACATATCGCCATTTGACTGATTTTAGCAGATGGGATGGCAGACGGGTGTCAGCGGACACATCTCCGCTAACATCCGGGAGTCAATGGATGGCCCCGCTCAGATCCGCCTGTCCAGGCTTGTCGTGTGAAAGAGGCCCTAAGGAGTAACTTCACTTTTGTTCAGAAAAAACATAAATTGCAGCCACTGTGCCCATCAAACGCAGCTACTGTGCCATCAAATGAGCCACTGTGCCCATCAAACGCAGTCACTTTGCCCCTCAAACGCAGCCACTGTGCCATCAAACGCAGCCACTGTGCCCACCAAACGCAGCCACTGTGCCATCAAACGCAGCCACTGTGCCCATAAAATGCAGCCACTGTGCCCATCAATTGCCACCACTGTGCCCATTAAAGCGGGGGTTCACCCAAAAAAAAATGTTTAACATTAGATTCAGGCGAGTTGTTAGAAGCACAATCGGGTGTTTTTTTTTTTTTTAATCGTTGCCGTACATACCGTTTTATAGATATATGTTCTCCGCGGCTTCTGGGTATAATCTGCGGGACTGGGCATTCCTAATTGATTGACAGGCTTCCAACCGTCGCATACAGCGCGTCACGAGTTGCCGGACTGCGAGTCGGCTCTATAAGGCGCCTGCGCACCGACGTTCAGCTTCTTTCGGCAACCCTGTGCACCTGATTGGCTGAGAGGCGGGTTAGTGTTAGGGAAACTATTTATTTGATTCCCTAACACAACACTGTGTAAACAGCGAACGCACAGCAGTGCGGCCGCTGTTTAACAATTTGGAAGCCTATTAAAGCCTATGGCTCTAATCAGGCACTTCCAAATACACCCCTGCTGCTGTAATTCAGATGCCCGGCATTCGACAAGGGGCCAGACACCTGAATAGGGGGTGGCAGCGGCGGCAATAGATAGATTCATGCAATGCATGAATCTATCTATTATTGATTGACCGGTGCAGGAGAGAGGGGGCGGCGCTCCTGCGCCCTCTTTGGACGCACCGCCACTGATGCACACAAACCTTCAGAGGCGTTTGCAGGCATACGTTTTTAGGAACAGTAGAAAAAAAACGACAGCCTGTACGTCTAGGAGCAGAGGCTGTTAAGCTGTTGAAATGGAAAACACAAAAAAAAAAAAACGGGGCTAAACTCCGCTAAACACTAACCACCTTTGAGGCCGCGTACACACGATCAGTCCATCCGATGAGAGACCGGTGTCATCGGTTAACCGATGCAGCTGACTGATGGTCTGATGTGCCTACACACCACGGTTAATGAACCGATCGTGTCAGAACACAGTGACGTAAAACACGGCGTGCTGAAAAAAACAAAGTTCAATGCTTCCAAGCATGCGTTGACTTGATTCTGAGCATGCGCGGGTTTTTAACCGATGCTTTTGCATACTAACGATCGGTTTTGACTAGGGTTGTCCCGATACCACTTTTTTAGGACCGAGTACAAGTACCGATACTTTTTTTCAAGTAGTCGCCGATACCGAATACCGATACTTTTTTAAAATGTGTCCCCAAATGCAGCCATGTCCCCCCCATATGCAGCCATGCCCCCCACATATGCAGCCATGTCCCTCTAGCCATGTCCCTCACATATGCAGCCATGTCCCCCACATATGCAGCCATGTCCCTCTAGCCATGTCCCTCACATATGCAGCCATGTCCCTCTAGCCATGTCCCTCACATATGCAGCCATGTCCCTCTAGCCATGTCCCTCACATATGCAGCAATGTCCCTCTAGCCCTGTCCCTCACATATGCAGCAATGTCCCTCTAGCCATGTCCCTCACATATGCAGCAATGTCCCTCTAGCCATGTCCCTCACATATGCAGCCATGTCCCTCTAGCCATGTCCCTCACATATGCAGCAATGTCCCTCTAGCCATGTCCCTCACATATGCAGCAATGTCCCTCTAGCCATGTCCCTCGATGCGGCGGCGCGATGCGGCGGGGGGGGAAAGGGGGGGGAAAGTATTCTATTTAGGTATCGGGGGTATTTGCGCGAGTACGAGTACTCCGGCAAATACTCGGTATCGGTCCCGATACCGATACTGGTATCGGTATCTGGACAACCCTAGTTTTGACCTATCGGTTAGGCATCCATCAATTAAATTTTAAAGCAAGTTCTCATTTTTTTGACCGAAGGATAACTGACCGATGCGGCCCACACACGATCGTTTTGACCGATCGTGTGTACGCGGCCTAAGCCTCTTTTGGCATTTTTACATTATAGGGGAGTGTTTTTACTGTAAAAACGCCTAAAAACAATAACGCCAAAAAAGTGCATAAACGGCAATAAATACTAGTCAAAAACATGGCTAAAAGCATGTTTTTACAGATGCTTTTTCCTTGGAGCAGTGCATTTTTTCTACCTCTGAATGCCCCTTTGTCTTAGCCTATGTGCCCATGCACATATACGCGTTTACAGGTGTTTAGAGGCAGAAAAAAAAACATCACTTATGTTTACAGGAGAGAAGCGTTTGAGCAGAAAAAATGTTTGACGCACCTAAACACCTATGAATGCTCTTAAATGCTAGTGGCCAAAATAAATTAAAATTGACCAGTGGAATGGCCGAATACCCAAAGGCTTGATGTGCCTAAACGCATGTGCAAAACACTGCGTTTTTTCAGCTGCTTTTTTCTGCCGGGAGCAAAGGTGTTCAGGCATAAGGCCTACAAGTGTTTTGTTCTATATGTTCAATAAGTTAAAAAAAAATAAACAATGCCTGTTGATTTTGTCAAAGACCTAAAGCGGAGTGTGAAGCGTGCTGCTCTTTCTAATTGGCCCAGTGGCGGAGGAAGGAGGAGAGGCCGAAATTCCAATGGGCGTCGGGTTTTGGTCAAAAACAGGTACCCGTTTTTCCCCTCCCCCTGAAAGATGCCAAATGTATGGGGAGGGGGGTGAGGGTTTCCTTTTTTTTTTTTTTTTGGGTAGGGGGGATTTTAGGGGGTTAGATAATAGGTAGGAGATGTATGCTCTGAGGTAAATTAGAGTCAAGGGAACTTAGACTGCAGGGGAAGGAATGTGGGGAAGGAGTTAGGGGTAACTCCTTTATTTTCGAGTAAAATTGGAATATGAAGTATATGTTATATATATATATATATATATATATATATATATATTAAATTGTAATGTTTTTTTTTGAGAGTTGTAACATGTAACTGCCTACCTATTAGAAAATAAAAATAAAAAGAATGTTAAACTAAAGATGCCAAATGTGGCACCAGAGGGGGGGAGGAAGCAGCTCCCACTTTTGGAAAGCGACCGTATGGTGATCTGATCGTTAGTACACAGCTTTCATCTAAAATTCTCCGAAGGGACAAACATTTTCATTCTGTCGTATGAGAATTTTCGTATTTTAGTAACCTATGTGTTTTCGATACTAGCATGCAAAAAAAAACGGACGATCATCCGTCCATTAATTTCATCGTATGTACAGTGGGTTAGGGCTGTCCTGTGTCTTGTGCACACTTTCTGTGTTACCTCAAGGAGAGTAATTGGTCCTCCTAGCTCTTATCTTGGGACTACACTAGATATAATGCTGTGGGGGGAGGGTTTGGGTAGTTCAGTGTTAATTTTGATGTAAAATTTTGATTTAGTTTGACTAAAATTACATTTTAGTTTTAGTCGTACTTTAGTCATCTGAATAGTCATATCTTAGTTGACTAAAATCTCTCTGTTACATTTCAGCCGACTAATATCTAATGGGCTTAGGTAAATTGTAGTGCATTATTTAATTTTTTTTTGTAAAATTTCCAAACTCATGTTATACTCCTGGAGTAAAATTGTAATAACATGTAGTGGGGATGGGGAAGTAAATGGGAGTGAGGGAGTGCACAGGTCTGAGGTGGCTGTTATTGTACACAGTGCTCAGCACTGCTACCTTGCTGGGAGGGGAAACACTCACTATGTAGTTTGTGAGTACACAGGGCAGAGAACTGGTCTGAGGTGGCTGTTATTGTACACAATGCTCAGCACTGCTACCTTGCTGGGAGGGGAAACACTCACTATGTAGTTTGTAGGACATTGTTCCAGAACTCTCAGGCAGACAGAGGGAGCCTCCATCTCTCAGCCATCACAGCTTCTCAGGGGACAGGTGGAGCTCTGAGGAAAGCGGAAGTTCAGGTGGGTAAACATCCCTCCCTCACATTTTCATTCTGTTTTCAATGAAGAAAATTTTAATTGATTTTCGTTTCATTTTCGTCAGTGAAAGCATGCCGCTGCCGAAAACCATGACAAAAATATTTTAGTCAACAAAATTAACACTGGAGTAGTGTAGCAAAAGCGAACTGTGCAGGGCTGACACCATTCAGTCCACAAAAATGTGCCTTTTCAGCTCACAATAAGAAATTTAGGAGCATAATCTGGAAGATCAACATTTAATTTTCTGTACTTTCAGGGTCTTTATGGCTGGGTTCCCACATATGCGAATTGGATGTGGGTTTCCTCACATCCAGTTCGCATGACAGAAGAGTGTGCCCGGCTCACAAAGGAGCCTGTTCACACAGCTCCGGGACGGCCGCGGTCCGCATTTAAATAGGATCTTGTGCCTTTAATCCCGTAGTTAAGTTTCAGACTCCCCGAGGGGAATGGGCGTTCCTATGCAGAGGGGAACATGAGTGACGGCCGCCTATGGCGCGGCACGCTTCCCGGAAATAGCCGAAATAGGACTTGGCTCTTCACGGCGCCTGCGCAGTCAGTTCCTAGTCTGTGCGCAGGCGCCGTGAAGAGCCGAGTCCTACTCCGGCTAATTTCGGGAAGCGTGACGCGCCATAGCCGGCCGTCAATCATGTTCCCTCTGCATAGGAACGCCCATTCCCTGCGGGGAGTCTGAAACTTAACTACTGGATTAAACTGTGAGTACAGGCGCAAAAAAAATAAATAAAGGCATACTGTAGCTCACGCTAGTATGCTGGATTTCATGGTAAAAAATTGTTATTTAGGGTGAACCACCGCTTTAAGGTATAAATCATGCAGAAATGGGCATGTATTGCAAAGATGTACAGAATTGTTTTAAAAAATTTGCTCTGATATCCTTTAAAATGTGATGCTTGTGTGAAATGAACTCACACGATCGGATTTCCATCGGACAAACTTGTGAACTTGTTCTGCATACAGAACTTTTTCAGCCAACAAACACGAAACAACGTGTTTTTTCTGCTCTTTAGCGCCACCCTTTGGGCAACTTCTGTTAATGTTGTCTTATGGTTAGCATTGGTTCGGAGCATGCGTGTTTGTACTTTGGATTTTAGTCTGATGGATTTGTGTACACGCGATCGGATAATCCGACTGAACACATTTGTTGACGGACAATTTGAGAGCATGGCTAACCAACAGTCGGATTATCCGACAAAACACATCCATTGGACAATTGTTGTCGGAATATCCGATCATGTGTATGACCCTTTAGGCTCGGTTAACACCTAGAATGGATCTGTGTCACAGTAGGGGTCCGGTGTGTCCTCGTTCACAGTTTCATGTCCGATTTTTAGCCCAAAAAACGCACAGCGTTTTTCTGCAAAACGCACAGGACCTGCTGCGGAGATATGTGAACCGGCTCCATAGAGAGCCAGCTCCTGCTATTGCGAATTGGATGCGGGGCTCCCCACATCTAATTTCGCAATGGTGTGTACTCAGCCTTACTGAGAGTTTTCTTGACATCAAATCAACCAGTGAAAAGGGAGTTCCTGGGAGAGCCCCCCTTATGCTGCCAAAATAATTATGTAAGTTGTCTAGACTGGTAATACGGAGCCTGGTGTGTAAGGCTGCATCCACACCTGAGCGTTCTGTCGCCTGAAGCGCAACGCTCAAAAACGCTAAAGGGGAAAAAATACATTATTCCCTATGGAGATGGTTCACATCTCCACTCCAAAACGTCTGACGCCGAACGCCTGAAGCTCAAACAAGTTCTGGACCCTTTTTTGACGCGCGTATCGGGCGGTTTGGGCGTTTTTGAGCGTTTCCATTTCCCATAGAAAGTAATGGAAACGCTTGATTCAAGCAACTAGCGCGACAACAAGAGTTTCGTACGGGCGTTTTGTCGCTTTAATCAATAGAATATTTCACCCAGGCAGAAGATAAAAAAAATCTACCAACATAGCAACAAGTGATGAAAAGATGATCATTTTTCCTATTGGCTAAAATAAAAAACGTCGAAGTACAAAAACGTCGGACGACGCTGTATGCAAACGCGCAAATAAGCATGAATACGCGCAAAAAAACGCCGGAAAAAACGACAGAACGACCTATGCTCAGGTGTGAATGCAGCCTTAAGGGTTCTATTGAAAATGAATGGGATTATATGCCCAGAATCTTTGTTTGTTGTCACATATCATAGGTCACTGCAAAAGGTCGTTGGTCAAGTCAAGGCAGATATCTCATTGTCCATTGTTCTTGTTGAGAGTTCTGGCAATGTTTGGATAGACGGAGACGGTCAGTTGCATTGGAAATGTTTGGTCACCAGACTTTCCAGTCTGTTCATTATCTGAGCAGATAGCTTTATTGGTGGAGGAGACAGTCTATACACCTGAAGTTTGTAGGCATGTAGATTTTAAAAAGGACCTTACTGTCTCTGCCAACACACTGTCATGTTAGTACTGGCATATAAGTGTCTATGTTAAAAAAAGAAAACTTCTAGTTGGGTCTTGGCACAATAGTCTTTCATTGCACATTCTTGACCCTATCTTGTGGGACAAAATGCTAAAAATAAAGAAAAAGAAAAAATACATACCGTATTTATTGGGGTATAGCGCGCTCCCGCGTATAGCGCGCACCCCTAAAGTTGGGCAGAAATTCCTGTGGAAAAAAGGATTTTGTACTTACAGTTTTGGTGTCTTGCGCGGCGTCCATCGGCGGCCTCGTCGGGTCCGGCGTCCGTCTGCGGCTTCGGGTGTCCTTTTCGTCGGGTCCGGCGTCCTTCTGCGGCGTCCTCCTCGCTCGTTTCCCGCGCCGAGTTTGAATACTGCGCCGGCATATACCGAGCGCAGTACACTCGGGCAGGCTCGGCTACTGTCGCGCTCACGTCCTGTACGTCCAGGACGTGAGCGCGGGAGGAGCCGAGACTGCCCGACTATACACTAGTGTACTGCGCTCGGTATATGCCGGCGCAGTATTCAAACTCGGCGCGGGAAAGTGGGTATCGGCGTATATCGCGCACCCACGATTTTGCCCTGATTTTCAGGGCAAAAAAGTGCGCGGTATACGCCGATAAATACGGTATGTGCTAGTTATATTCTAAATGTATTTTTTGAAAGTTTGATTTCAGAATTTTGTGGATATACTGTGGTTAGAAAGGGTTAGGCTGGCCATACACGGTTCAGATCTTGGCTAGTTCAGCAGGAACCAGCCAAGATTTGGACCTTTAATGGGAAGGAATGTACCAAGTTGATTGATCGATCAACTTGGGTACAACCAGCCTACCAGATAAACTTGCGACTATCGCAAGCGGCTGCTTTAGCTGCTAGCAATAATCACTGGCTTCAGGCCCACCAGAAGGAAGAGAGTAGCCTGTGTATGGCCAGCCTTAGAACTATTCTCCTCAAACTCTCTAAACAAAGGGCCTGTTTACTGTCCTTCAGACCTAAGGGGGACCAGATTGTGGCCTTGGCCTTGGCATCAGTGGGAGTAAAATATGCCCCAGGCTTTGTAAAATTCCTAAGGATAGTGAACAGTGAGATTAAACATGGCATAGCAACCCATGATTCGTTTGGGGAGTATTAATGCCCTGTCATTGGTGTCATAGGAGGAATAGTACCCCCTTGTTGGGAGGGGAGGAACACTTCCCCATCATTGGTGTTAGTGGTTGGAAAAGTACCCCATCGTTGGAGTCAGTAGGAGGAATAGTGGCCCATCATTGGTGTCAGTGGTAGTAATAGTGGCCCATTGTTGGTGTTAGCAGAAGAACTAGTGCCCCACCAATAGGGTCAATGGGAAGAATAGTGGCCCACCTTTGGTGTCAGTGGGTGAAAAAAAACGCCCCATCATTGGTGTCAGTAGCAGTGGCCCATCACTGGCCTAGCTGGAAGGAATAGTACCTCTTTGATAGTGTCAGTGGGAGGAATAACTGTTGTTAGTGGGAGGAACAGTTCCCCCATCTTTGGTGTCAGTGGAAGGAATAGGGATCCATTGTTGGTGTCAATGAGAGAACTAGTGTTCGATTGTTAGTGTCAGTGGGAAGAATAGTGACCCACCATTGGTGTCAGTGGGTGTAAAAGTGCCCCATCGTTGGAGTCAGAGGGCGGAATAGTGCTTCACCGTTGGCATCATTGGGTACCCATTTGTTTATATCAGTGGGAGGAATAGAGACCCATGGGAGGAATAGTGGCCCATCATTGGCATCAGTGGGAGGAATAGATGCTATTTGTTGTTGATCATGGAGAGGGGAGAGAAGCCTGGCAGCCGGGCACAGTGCTGGATCGATACAGGAGTCAGGTAAGTATTATAAGGGGAAGGGAGTGCAGGGCAAGTGTAAAAATATTGTTTTACCTCAATGCAGGGAATGCATTCAAGTAAAAAAACATTTTAGCTTTAGAGCCACTTTAACCACTTCAATACCAGGCACTTACCCCCCTTCCTGCCCAAGCCAATTTTAAACTTTCTGTGCTGTCGCTGTTTAAATGACAATTGCGCGGTCATGCTACACTGTACCCAAACAGAATTTTCTTTTGGTGGTATTTGATCACCTCTGGGGTTTTTATTTGTTGCTATACAAATAAAAAAAGACCAAGAATTTTGAAAAAAATATAAGTTTTTATTTTTTTTCTGTCATAAAATTTTGTAAATAAGTAAGTTTTCTCTTTCACTGACAGGCACTGATAAGGCGGCACTGACGGGCACTGATAAGGCGGCACCGATAAGCAGGGCCAATGAGGTGGTACTTATGGACACTGACAATGGGCACTGATATGCAGCACAGATGGGCACTGATATGCGGCACTGGTAGGCGGCACTGATATGCAGCACTGATGGGGATTCATAGGCGGCACTCATGGGTGGCACTGGTGTGCACTGATTGACACTGATGGGCACTGAAAGGCTGCAATGATGGGTACTTTTGGGTGGCACTGATAGGCGGCACTGCTGGGCACTGATAGGCGGCACTAATGGGCATTGATACATGGCACTGATGGGCACTGACATGCGGCACTGATATGTGGCACTGATTCGTATCCCTGGTGGCACTGGCAGGGATTTTGGGTGGGCACTGGTTTGCAGCTGTCTGTGCATTGATTGGCAGCTGCCTTAGCACAGATTTGCATTTCCCTGGTGGTCTAGGGGCATACCTGGTGGTTCAGTGTGGATGCCCATACCTGGTGGTCCTGGGTGGCATACTGGTGTTTTTTTCCGGGGATGCAAAGGGGGGTCTGTGCTGATAAACTATCAGCACAGACCCCCCTGTCAGGAGAGCAGTCAGTCAGTACTCCTCTACTCGTGTCTGTCAGATCAGCGGCTCTTCCTGTTTACATTGTGATCAGCCATGATTGGACACGGCTGATCACGTGGTAAAGAGCCTCCGCCGGAGTCAGACTGACACACCGCACCACCGATCGCCACAATTTGCGCCCCCACAGGCGTGCGGCAGCTGTTATCCTGCTGGATGTCATATGAAGTCCAGTCAGGATAACACAACCACTTCCCGGACGTCAGTTTGCTATAGGCCGAATGGGAAGTGGTTAAAGAGTAACTCCACTCTTGTTGAAAAAAACATTCCCCTCTGGGTGATCTATGTACATTGCAAGAATTTTAACAAACTTTGTTGCAGATTCCTACCTTTTGTTATTCTGAATAGAAGTAGCTGCTTGCTAGTCTGTGTCCATGGGTTCTTTGGCCCCATTACATTCTGGCAACACTAAAGATGACACAGCAAGAAGTGGCAGTTTGAGATTTGCCCCGATTTCCTGGGGGTGCAACTATTGTTTCCCGTTAACTATTCGAAACTTTCTGATTGTGTGGTATCACCTCTATATTTTTCTGATTGTTTTTCAATGTACTGACATAGCACTAAATCAAACAACCTAGTGCAATGTGTGGAATTTTGTATTTCTTCTTGTTATTTTGCAATTCACCAATACAAAATGATTGGAAAAGAATGCAATTGCTAAAACCCATACCAATTTTCAGTGTCCCATTGAGGAGCCTTTCCATTACTCCCTCTCATGGAGACACAACGGGAAATAAAAGGAAATTCCTCAAAATAAGTGTAGGGGGTCAATTTGCTAAAGGCAAATAGACTGTTCACTTTACAAAGAAAGCTGCACTTTGCAAGGGAATTTCCGACAGAGCTTAGTGAATGAGGTGAAACTCTGCATACTTTGATTTTACGATCAAGTGCAAGCAAAACATTTTATTTTTCCGTGCATGTGATTTGGTATTCAAAGTGAAATTTCACCACATTCTTAAATCTCTGGGGAACATTCCCTTGCAAAGTTCAACTTCCCTTGCAAAGTGAAAAGCCTATTTGCCTTTAGTAAATCAACAACCAACCCTCTTAGGCTGGCCATACACGGTTCACAATTTGAACCGTTAAAGGGCAGGCTGAATGTACCATGTTAATCGATCAATCAACTTGGGTACAACCAGCCTGCCAGATTCTCTTGTGATTGTCGCCTGAAAAAAAGTCCCGGACCCTTTTTTTCAGGCGACATTGCCGTTCGGCCATACAAAGCAATGGGAAGGCTTTGTGAAAAAAAAAAAAAAAGTTACACACTCGTGGCAAAATACGCCGTGTACGCTGCGTATCTTGTCGCGGAGGTGTGAATGCAGCTTAAGTGTCACTGGTTTCCACAAAGTGTCAGTTAGTGTCCAATTGTTCGCTGCAATATCACAGTCCCACTATGAGTTGCTGATTGCCGCCCAATACTAGTATAAAAATAAATAAATAAAAGTTTCCATTGTAGATCACAACTTTTGCGCAAACCAATCAATATATATGCTTATTGTGATTTTTTAAACCAAAAATATGTAGCAGAATACATATTGACCTAAACTTGTGAAGAATTTCGATTTAAAAAAATAATTTTATTGAATATGTTTTATAGCAAAAAGTTAAAAAAAAATAATATATATATATATATATATATATATATATATATATATATATATATATATATTTTCAAAATTGTCAGTATTTTGTTTTTTAGCGCAAAAAATCTAAAATCCAGTAGAAATCTCTATTTGTGGAGTAAAAAAAAGGATGGCGTTGCATGACTGCACAATTGTTAAAATAACGCAGGGGATAACGCAGGGGATTAAAACTTCCACAGGTGACATGGTTAAAGTGGATGTAAATTTCTGAAATGAAAAATGAATAGAGAATATCCCTCTATAGTGTGTACTTGGATTTTCCTCCGTCTGCAGAAACGGAGCATAGCGGACACTGATGAGCTATCCCATAGGGATACATGTATGTCCGTTTTTCATCCGAAAACAGATGGATGGAAAACGGACATACAGTCCGCTGGTGTGAAAGGGCCCTATGAGTATTTTCTTTGTCATCAGCTGCATGTAATTATCAGGGCAGGCTTCATTATGTGACAGCTGTGAACCATTCCTGTAGATTAAGCATCAGGTGGGCTTCTAAGGCTTCATTTCCATGGACGTTTTTACAGCCACTTTTTTTAGCCTTTTTTACAGCTTAAAAACGCTTGCCCATGTTTTTTTTTTTTTTTTTGAGCTGGAGCTCAAAAACGCAGCAGTAGCGTTTTTGAGTGTTTTTTAACGTCTGGCGTTTTTACAGCTCTAACACTGGAGCTTCAGAACGCACTGGTCCTGTTTTTTTTTGCAGCTTAAAAACGGCTCAGCCATCTACAGCTCAAAAACGTCATGGTGGGCATGAGGCCATAGGCTAACATGGAGAGCCGTTTTTAAGCTGCAAAAAAAGCTCAGAAAACTGGCTGTAAAAACATCCAAAACGTCCATGGAAATAGTTGTTCCTGAACTCCCTCCCCCCACTTGTTGTCCCCTTAGCTCTCTCTCTCTCTCTCTTCGTGTATGTATATGTATATATATATATATATATATACATACACACACACTCACCAGCCACTTTATTAGATACATCTGTTCAATTGCTTGGTAACACACATTTTTAATCAGCCAATCACATGGCAGCAACTCAATGCACTTAGGCATCTAGACGTTGTGAAGACGTTTTTCTGAAGTTCAAACCGAGCATCAGAATGGGGAAAAAAGGAGATTTAGGTGACTTTGAATGTGGCATAATTGTTGGTGCCAGACGGGCTGGTCTGAGTATTTCAAAAACTACTAAACGACAGGGATTTTCAGGCAAGACTATCTCTAGTGTTTACAGAGAAAGGTCAGAAAAAGAGAAAATATCCAGTGAGCGGCAGTTGGGTGGAAGAAAATGTCTTGTTGATGTCAGAGGAGAATGGGCAGACTGGTTCAAGGTGATAGAAAGGCAACAGTAAGGCCCCCGTACACACGTCCGAGAAACTCGACGGGCAAAACACATCGTTTTGCTCGTCGAGTTCCTTGTGAAGCCGCCGAGGATCTCGGCGAGCTGAAATTTCCCATTGAACAACGAGGAAATAGAGAACATGTTCTCTATTTGGCTCGACGAGTTCCTCGTCGGCTTCCTCGGCCGAAAGTGTACACACAAACGCAGAATACGGCTCCGGTCGAGTTTCTGGCTGAATTCTGCCAAGAAACTCGGTCGTGTGTACGGGCCCTCTCTCAAATAACCACTCGTTACAACCAAGTTATGCAGAATACCATCTCTGAACGCACAACACATCAAACCTTGAAGCAGATGGGCTACAGCAGCAGAGGACCACACAGGGTGACACTCCTGTCAGCTAAGAACAGGAAACTGAGGCTACAATTCGCACAGGCTCACCAAAATGGCACAATAGAAGATTGGAAAAGTGTTGGCTGATCTGAGGAGTTGCGATTTCAGCTGTGACATTCAGATGGTAGGATCAGAATTTGGCATAAACGACATGAAAGCATGGATCCATCCTGCTTTGTATCAACAGTTCAGGCTGGTAATAATAGTGTAATGGTGTGGGGGATATTTTCTTGGCACACTTTGGACCCCTTAGTACCAATTGAGCATCGTTTAAACGCCACGGTCTACCTGAGTATTGTTGCTGACCATGTCCATCCCTTTATGACTACAGTGTACCCATCTTCTGATGGCTCCTTCCAGCAGGATAATGCACCGTGTCACAAAACTCAAATTATCTCACCGCTGGTTTAATGGACATGACAATGAGGTCACTGCACTCCAATGGCCTCCACAGCCACCAGATCTCAATCCAATAAGAGCATCTTGGGGATGTGGTGGAAAGGGGGATTCGCATCATGGATGTGCAGCCAACAAATCTGCAGCAACTGCGTGATGCCATTATGTCACTATGGACCAAAATCCCTGAAGAATGTTTCCAACACCTTGTTGAATCTATGCCAAGAAGAATTTAGGCAGTTCTGAAGGCAAAAGGGGGTCCAACCCGGTACTAGCAAGGTCTACCTAATAAATATCTGTATATAAACATCATATCTGTCCAGGGTGTCCCAAAAGTCTCCATACAGTACATGATACTTTATATACATACAATTTGTATGTGTGTAGAAAGAGGTGGCTAACACGTTGAGAATATTTTGTAAAATGTTGTAATAAATATTTTGTAAATAAAGGTATATTTAGCCACAATTTCTCATTTTCCCTATGCATAGCGACTTTTGGGTCAATATTTATATATATATATATCAGTGTATTAAAGTAAAGGTAAAGAAAAATTACTACCAGCCCCTCTGTTCTATCAATCTGTGTACATGTTTGTATAAAATGATGACTGTAAATACCTTATCGCCGATCTTTTCTGGCCAGTCACGTGACCTCCGGCCGCTCTTCCCCCACGATCTAAGGGCTACAGCGGGAGGGGCCGAGATCCCCTCTGACTTCACATGACCACTGTGCTGGCCTCTCAGCCCCTCCCGCTGTAGCCCTTAGATGGGGGAAAAATGGCAGGAGGTCACGTGACTGACCATAAAACATCTCAGATTAGAGGATTACAACCTCTTTAAAAAAACAAAATGTTTCATCCTTTTATTTCCTGCATTTCAGTGCTGCTGATCGCCCCCAATCTGTTTGCAGATGTTTAGGGCCAGATTCACAAAAGAGATACGACGGCGTATCTCCTGATACGCCGTCGTATCTCCTGATACGCCGTCGTATCTCTGTTTCTAACTATGCGACTGATTCATAGAATCAGTTACGCATAGATAGGCAGAAGATCCGACAGGTGTAATGGACTTACACTGTCGGATCTTAGGATGCAGTACCGCGGCCGCCGCTGGGGGGAGTTTGCGTCGTAAACCAGCGTCGGGTATGCAAATTAGAAGTTACGGAGATCCACAAAGATTTTTCCCGTTGTTACGTCGTTGCGAGTGTTAGATTTCTGTTGCAAAGATAGGGCACCTTTAATATGGTATAAAAGTACTCCACCATGTTAAAGTATGCCTGTCTTTCCCGCGTCGCTTTTGAATTTTTTTCAAATCTTTTATTTTTCCCGGCGTAAAAAAATTTTTGGACGCCGCGATTCACAAAACGTCGGCGCGTCGTAATTTCGCGCAAAGCACGTCAGGAAATTTGCGACGGGAGCATGCGCAGTACGTCCGGCGCGGGAGCGCGCCTAATTTAAATGGTACTCGCCCCATTCTATTTGGCCCGCCTTGCGGCGGACGCATTTACGATACACCGCCGCAAGTTTCCAGGTAAGTGCTTTGTGGATCGAGCACTAAACCTGAAAACTTACGGCGGTGTAACTTAAATGGCTTACGTGTCCCCGGCGCAATTGTACGTGAATCTGGCCCTTAGTGCCTACATCAGGCATGGCGCCATGGAATTTCCCTGGAGCAGGATTCCTATTGGTGACAACAGTGGCTTATGACAGCGTAATGTGTGTTAAAAAGGGCACTTATACTCACCTTAATAATCCCACGTGACAGGGTGACATTACAAGAGAACAGCTGGGAGACCGTGACAGAGCATGTCACACTATAGCAGGAAGTGCCGGAATAGGGACCTTCATGGCAGGATGATTATTTTTTATTTTAATAACAACTTGTGAAATGACATTAACATGGTAAACCCTACAGTATGGAAGATTTTAGTTTTAGGGTTCTTGCATGTGGTACGGATGTTGGAACTCTCAATCTACCATTATGTGCAAGATCCAGTAGACGTCATACAGTGGATGCATGGTAAAGCTCTGGGAGCACGGTAAAGCTCGGCAGAAAATTTCCAAACGTGTCCTTCGTTTTTTCAGGTCAAAAACATCCCAACCAATTGCCGATTTGTGCCCATTACCTGGATGAAAAACAAACAACTGTCTAAATGACCGAATTTCGGCGGATTTTTTCATATAGTGTATGGCCAGCATTAGGGACCTTAGATTGTAAGCTCCTTGAGAGCAGGAACTGATGTAAATGTATAGCATACAAAACAAAGCGCTGCGTAATGGACAGCACTATAAAAGTACCGTATATACTCGAGTATAAGCCGACCCGAATATAAGCCAAGGCACCTAATTTTACCACAAAAAAAAACTTATTGACTTGAGTATAAACCTAGGGTGTCCATCTGCATGTCTCACTGTGCCTCACTGTGCCCATGCCTCACTGTGTCCATGCCTCACTGTGTCCATGCCTCACTGTGCCCATGCCTCACTGTGTCCATGCCTCACTGTGTCCATGACTAGACTGACGTTTAACATGGGAGTCTATGGAAGGAGTGCCCGGCAGTGAAAAATTGGTGCTCCCCAGCCGTAGGTTCCCCAGACAGCAAACTTTGCACACTTGTAGAGGATAAATAGGGCTACATGTGTGCCAAGTTCCGGGTCCAGGGGACCTAGGACCAGCTGGTACCGGGTCCCCAAACTCACTGGAGAAATTAACGTTTAAACATGGGAGTCTATGGAAGGGGTGCCCGGATTTGAAAAATCGGTGCTCCCCGGCCGTAGGTCTCCCGGACAACAAACTTTGCACACCTGTAGAAGAAGAGAAGTGTGTGCCAAGTTTGGAGTTCAGGGGACCTACGGCTGGCCAGTACTGGGTCCCCAAATCCGGGAGGTCAGGCGCAAAAAGGTGACTCGAGTATAGGCAGAGGGGGGCATTTTCAGCACAAGAAAATGTGCTGAAAAACTCGGCTTATACTCGAGTATATATGGTATCTGTAATAATAAAAAAAAACTGTTTAGCCACAGTAGACCACATTTTGAAATAGTGATATTAAAGCAGAACTAACTCCATTGATGTAACAGTTTTAAAATACAGTTACACTCTTAGCACGTGCTGGGAATGTAACTGTAAAATTGGTTGGCTGGTGTAATAACTGATCACATGTGCAGCACCATTGCAGTTGAAGATCAGAGGCCAAGATGGCAGCTTCCATGGCTGAAAACGATAGGAGGGTTCAGTTCTCTTTTTTTTTTATTTCACCAGTTACCTTCTGGTTTTCACTAGGCAACTGATGTTATACATCCAGTGCCGAGACAAGGTCATCAAGCGCCTAGGGAACAGAGGCCAAACTGCGCCCCCCTTTCCCTTAGGGTTAGGGTCTGGGTGCCCCCCATCCCTGCAATAAACCATTGCGACAGGGGCAGCCGACCCTCCTGCTCACCCCTTGTCCCGGCCTTGTATACATCCCATTAGTCTTTGAGAAAGGAGGAGGGGCTTTCTCAGCTAAGCACACCTTCCTGCCTGCATGTCGGAGCTAAGGGAAGATAGATTCCAAGAGTAAATGCTACATCAGTTATCAGCCCTTCCTCGAGATGCCCACAGCCAGAAATGGAGGGGGGGGGGTCAAAAAGTGATTTCTCAACAAAATGCATGTCATCCAAAGCATGGAGACATGGATGGATAAGGAGGTTTGCTTTGAATATTAAAATTAATTAAACATGACATTTTTGTTGTGTGTAGTTCCACTTTAATAGCATGCAGGTACCTGCCTTTCAGCATAACAGTTTGTTCCCAGGTCAGAGCATTTCGTATAAAGTAAATCAATATTTTATCACAATGTGCCACACTTTACAACCGCAGTCCACATACAGTCACCTACAAATCTAAATCAATCAGTGCTAGTGATACATATATTTTTCATGCCTTGAGCTGCATAGAAGAACTTGGAATATGGCCCCTCTTGGTCTGAAGCCTCGTACACACGCACGCTTTTCTCGACAAGAAAACTGCTGGCAGAGCTTTCTTGCCGAGTAAACCGTGCGTGTGTACGAGGCTTTGAGGTTGCTTGTCAAGAAAACTGCCCAGAATTTCGACCAGAAAAATAGAGAACCCGCTCTCTATTTTTTCGTCATGAGATTCTCGGCAGTGTTTTCCTGCCGAGAAATCAGAGCGTGCGCATACTTACCTCTCCATGGAAACCCGCACATGCTCGAAATGACTTTGACGCATGCGCAGTAGCTTCCAAGGCATAGGTAGGGTGAAGCAAGATGGTGGCGACGGCATCTAATGTGACAAGCGCATGCTTGTTGTAGTCGATGACGTCACTGCGTTCGTGCCATTCAAAATGAATTTTTGAATGGAGTGTGTACACTCGGCCGGCAAGAGATTCTTGCCAAGAATCTTGTCAGGAAAAACAACGTTTTTTTCCTGACGAGATTCTAGGCCAGCCGTCACTAAATGGCGGTCCGAGTCTGGACCGAGTGCCGCTTCTGCCCGGACCGCCAGTATAATCATTAATGTCCGCAGCTGTTTGTTTGCTGGGACTGCGAGTTTCCCCCAGTGACGCTGCGTGTGTGCGTGCGTGCGCCGGCTCCCCGCTCCCCGCTCCTCACCTCAGGTCTGAGATGAAAAGCTTGCATAGCCGCAAGTAGGGGCGTGACATCACGTGTGCCACCCGCCCCCTGCTACTCGCGGTTCCCGGTGTTCTGACCAGACAATTGGTCCTGACTCTTCTTGCTAGTAGGGGCGTGACACCACGGGTGCGACCCGCCCCCTGCTACTCGCGGTTTCCGGGTCCTGTCTCCTTATCTTGCAGCTTCTGCCCCTTCTGTTGTGCCCTCATTCAAGGTATGTGGGCCACATGTTAGCTGGTATTTACTGCTGGGCATATTTTTTTTATGTTAAGGGGCGCTCTGATGGACAATTTTTTTTTTAAAGGGGCACTCTGATGGACAAATTGTATTTTAAGGGGCACACTGAAGGGTATATTTTTAATGTGCACACTGATAGGCATATTTTGTTAAGGGGCACACCGATGGACACATTTTGTTGTGCCCATTAGAGTGTCCCTTAACATAAAATGTGCCCACCAGTGTGCACATTAAAAATATACCCATTAGCATGCCCCTTAAAATAAAATGTGCCCATCAGAGTGCCCCTTAAAATAACAGGTGCCCATCAGCGTGACCCTCATTTTATGTTAAGGGTCACGCTGATGGGCATATTTTATGAGCAACACTGATGGGCACATTTTGAATTAAGGGGCACGTTTGGTTGTGCCCATCAGAGTGCTCCTAATATAAAATGTGTCCATCAGGGTGCCCTTTAACATAAAATGTGCCCATTAGCGTTTCCCTTAACATAAAATGTGCCCATCAGCGTGACCCTTATTTTATGTTAAGGGGGACTCTGATGGGGCATCTGATGTAAGGAGGCATTCTGACGGGAATGCCTGATGTAAATTAGCACCGTGATGGGGACCCCTGATGTAAAGGGGCACCGTGATGGGGACCCCTGATGTAAAGGGGCACCGTGATGGGGACACCTGATGTAAAGGGGCACTGTGATGGGGACACCTGATGTAAAGGGGCACTGTGATGGGGACACCTGATGTAAAGGGGCACCGTGATGGGGACGCCTGATGTAAAGGGGCACCGTGATGGGGACGCCTGATGTAAAGGGGCACCGTGATGGGGACGCCTGATGTAAAGGGGCACCGTGATGGGGACGCCTGATGTAAAGGGGCACCGTGATGGGGACGCCTGATGTAAAGGGGCACCGTGATGGGGACGCCTGATGTAAAGGGGCACCGTGATGGGGACGCCTGATGTAATGGGGCACCGTGATGGGGACGCCTGATGTAAAGGGGCACCGTGATGGGGACGCCTGATGTAAAGGGGCACCGTGATGGGGACGCCTGATGTAAAGGGGCACCGTGATGGGGACGCCTGATGTAAAGGGGCACCGTGATGGGGACAAATGGGGACTTGAGATTCGGACCTCGAGCCAAATTTTTTTTTAGTGACCGGACCTCCTTGAATTTTAATTCAAGACCCCTGTTCTAGGCCATGTGTACAGGGTTTGACACTGAAATAATGCGGAATAATAATGGACGTCTCACATTACACAACACTCACATAAATGATCATTAGTCTGCTTTTTTCATTCCAGACCTAGAAAATCGAGTTGATTTTGCCTAGGGAAAAAATTCTCTGCATTGATGTATTTGACACCTGTATGCAGCTTGTGGCAGAAAAGGAATGAAGCTTTAGTGACAGGAGCCCTGGGAAATAGACCTTTAGTTATTACCTGTTCATTTTTCACCCCTCCCATATCAAACTATTATATCACACATATATTAACCACTTCATTACTGGGCACTTAAACCCCCTTCGTGCCCAGACCAATTTTCAGCTTTCAGCGCTGACGCATTTTGAATGACAATTGCACGGTCATACAACACTTTATCCAAATTATATTTTTATTATTTTTTCCCCACAAATAGAGTTTTCTTTTGGTGGTATTTGATCATCTCTGCGATTTTTATTTTTTGCGCTATAAACAGAAACAACAGAAAATTTTGAAAAAAACACTATTTTTTACTTTTTGTTATAATAATATCCCAATTTTTTTTTTTTTTTATATTTTTTCCCTCAGTTTAGGCTAATACGTATTCTTCTACATATTTTTGTTAAAAAAATCGCAATAAGCGTTTATTGATTGGTTTGCGCAAGTTATAGCGCCTAGAAAATAGGGGATAGATTTATGATTTATTTTTTACTAGTAATGGCGGCGATCTGCGATTTTTTTTTGTCAGGCCTGCGATATTGCGGCGGACATATCGGACACTTTTGACACAATTTTGGGACCATTCACATTTATACAGCGATCAGTGCTATAAAAATGCAGTAATTACTGTATAAATGTGACTGGCAGGGAAGGGGTTAACACTAGGGGGTGAGGAAGGGGTTAAATGTATTCCCTGGGTGTGTTCTAACTGTGTGGGGGGTGACTGGGGGAGGTGACTGATGCTGTGTCCCTATGTACAAGGGGCACAGATCGGTCTCCTCTCTCCCTGACAGCACGTGGAGCTCTGTGTTTACACACAGAGCTCCACGTCCCTGCTGTCACCGCCGATGCGACTGCACAGTGTTGCAGACGTCTTTTGACGATAGTGCGGATCTGTAGTAGTTAACAAGTGATGAGTTGATTAGATGATTACTTGGCAAATTCAGAATAGGGAAAATAACGGGTAGGTAGGTTTGTTTTTGTGTTACAGTATATAGCTGAAGTCTGGGCAGATCAGAGGGTGCAAGCACACCGAGGTTTACAGGAGCTTTAGCACATAACTCCTAGTGTTTTAAACACTAGTGTGGTGTGTACAGCTGCCCATAGGTGTAGGTGTTTGGACTTGTGTAAATACTGATGCTTTCTTGCATCAGCATTTACCCTCCAATACATATATTTTGGGATTTTCCAGAACGCAAAAAAAAGATATAAAAGACACCATTTATTGCAGCTGTTCATTCAAGTGTATATCAAGCCATTTTCTTTTAGCTTTGGATAGAGTAGGAAAGTATCAGAATCCCTGTTGGGTTTTACTGCTATCCAATGCATATGTTATTTGCTAGTAGGCCCCATGTACACAGGGTGCCAGATTCACGTAGGAGAGCGTATCTTTGTGCAGGCGTAGCGTATCCTATTTACGCTACACCTCCGCAACTTAGACAGGCAAGTGCAGTATTCACAAAGCACTTGCTCCGTAAGTTGCGGCGGCGTAGCGTAAATAGGCTGGCGTAAGCCCACATAACTCAAATTTGGAAGAGGTGGGCGTGTTGCATTCAAATGAGCCGTGACCCCATGTAAATGAAGCGCCGATCGTACGGCGCATGCGCTCGCATTCTCAGTATCACATCAAATTTACTCCCTAAGATATGCCGGCTCAATGCCTGTGACGTGAACGTAACCTACGCACATCCCCATTCACGTACGACTTACGTAAACAAAATAAAAAGATACGCTTGTTCCGACGTCCATACTTTGCATTGGCTGCGGCTCATATAGCAGGGGTAACTTTACGTTGGACGTAAGCCTAACGTAAACGGCGTAGCGGGCGCAAGTACGTTCGTGAATCGGCGTATCTAGCTAATTAACATATTCGACGCGTAAATCTACGGAAGCGCCCCTTACGGCCAGCGTAAATATGCACCCAAGATACGACGGCGTAGGACACTTACGCCGCTTGTATCTTGGTCAAATTCATGCGTAACTGATTCTAAGAATCAGGCGCATAGATACGACGGCTCGCATTCGGACTTACGACGGCGTACGTGGAGATAGTCCTTTGAGAATCCGGCCCAGGGTTTTTAGCCCTGCTGTATGGGGCTTTGGCATTTAGGTGATGGCTAAGGGCATCTCGATCAACTCTGTGGGAGGCTGACAGCTGCTGTGGCTGGACTGGGTCCTTAGCGGAACAAACGTTTAGGGCAGTATGTGCCCGGGAATGAATGCCCGGAATGCAAGAAGTTCACGTTCTGGGCATGCTGCCCTAAGGCTGCATTCACACACTTCAGTGTTTTGAACCGCAGATAGATTTGCCACGATTCTGCCCGCATTTTAAAAAGCGCCAAAGTGTGAATGACAAATCGCGAGACTCGCATTTGAGATGCCATTAATTTAAATGACACCTAAAATCGCGGTGTGGGTCTGTCGCGATTGTCGCGCGATAAATCGCCCAAAAGTATCTCTTGAACTTTTTTGGGCGGCATGCTTCACGTGATTTATCGCGCGACAATCGCAGCAGACCCGCACCATAATTTTCAATGTCGTTCAAATGAATAACATCTTAAGTGTGAGTCCCGCAATTTTTCATTCACACATTAGCACTATCAAAACGCGGGCAGAATCATGGCAAATCTGCCCGTGATTCAAAATGCTGAAGTGTGAATGCCACCTAAATGTTGCTACCTCTAGGTGCCCCATCAGCCCCATCACACCACAGCTTCTGTAAGCCTCTCATAGAGCCCCATGCATGCCCAGTGTGTATGGGACCTTGTGATTTTTATTTTCAGCCTTGGGACTGTTATTTTCATCTTCCATGGCTATAAGAGACTATGGGCCAGATTCTCTTAGTTTGGCGTATTTTTGTGCGGGCGTAACGTATCCTATTTACGCTACGCCTCCGCAACTTAGACGGGCAAGTGCTGTATTCTCAAGGCACTTGCTCCGTAAGTTGCGGCGGCGTAGCGTAAATAGGCCGGCGTAAGCCCGCCTAATTCAAATTTGGAACAGGGGGGCGTGTTTTATGTAAATAACTTGTGACCCGACGTGATTGACGTTTTTTCACGAACGGCGCATGCGCCGTCCGTGGAATATCCCAGTGTGCATTGCTCCAAAGTACGCCGCAAGGACGTATTGGTTTCGCTGGGAACGTTAATCACGTCCAGCCCCATTCACGGACGACTTACGCAAACAACGTAAAATATTCAAAATTTGACGCGGGAACAACGTCCATACTTAATATTGGTATGCCGCATGTACGCCACCATATAGCAGGGGTAACTTTACGCCGGGAAAAGCCTAACGTAAACGGCGTATCTGTACTGCGTCGGCCGGGCGTACGTTCGTGAATTTGCGTATCTAGCTAATTTACATATTTCTAGGCGTAAATCAGCGTACACGCCCCTAGCGGCCAGCGTAAATATGCAGTTAAGATCCGACGGCGTAAGAAACTTACGCCGGTCGGATCTAATAGAAATCTATGCGTAACTGATTCTATGAATCAGGCGCATAGATACGACCACGCAACTCAGAGTTACGACGGCGTATCCGGAGATACGCCGTCGTAACTCCGTTGTGAATCCGGGCCTGTGCTTCTAGGATCTGGGAAAAGATTTGAGCTGTCCAATTTATTTTCCACTTCATGTCTGAAAATAAATTGCTAAAGGCAGTTAAACTCTAGAAAAATGTAATGGTTTGATTTGCTCTGTAGCATCCATCTTCTTGCTTTTGTTTTCTTACCTCATTGGAAACATGATATAACCTGATTGGCTGCTATAAGATGTAACAGGTAATTCCAGTTGCAGACGCTTTAAAGTGATACTAAAGTCTTGTTTTTTCCCGTTAAAAATAACTAACATATACTTACCTGCGCTGTGTACTGGATTTGTACAGAGCAGCCCAGATCCTCCTCTTCCTGGGTCCCTCTGAGGTGTTCCTGGCCCCTCCCTCCTGTTGAGTGCCCCCACAGCAAGCAGCTTGCTATGGGGACACCTAAGCCAAACCACGCCACAGCTCCCTGTGTCCATTCAGACACGTGGCCGCAGCCCGGTCCGTCCCCTTTCTCTCCTCATTGGCTCACTGGGGGGAGTTCCGGACAGCCAAGTCTCTTAAAGGGGAGTTCCACCCACAATTTCACTTTTTAAATATAAATACCCCTGTAATACACAAGCTTAATGTATTCTAGTAAAGTTAGTCTGTAAACTAAGGTCCGTTTTGTTAGGTTGTTACAGCATTTAGATAGTTTATAATCTAGAAATAGACCGTGGCCATCTTAAGTGTGGACATCATGAAGCCAGACTGTATGACTTCCTGGATTTCAGCTTTGCATATCTCGCACATGCTCAGTGCACAAGCAATGTAATAGGTTTCAGTCAGGTTTGCAAGGACTACTGGGAAACATGATGCCTATCCCAGAAACCCTTGCAAATAGCCTAGGCAAATAAGGAGGAGGAAGTAATGAAGGACTACAAAATAAAAGTATTTACAAGCAACAAATTAAATAAAAATTGTCCATTCTGAACACTATGAGATTAGAGCATGCAGCACAGACAAACATAAAAAAATGGGTGGAACTCCACTTTAATGCATAGAATGCATTAAGATAAAAAAATAACTTCTGCCTTTACAACCCCTTTAACCACTTCCATACTTCCATACCACTTCCACACTCTCCTGACCAGACCAATTTTCAGCTTTCAGGGCTCTCACACTTTGAATGACAATTACTCAGTCATGCAACACTGTACCCAAATGATTTTTTTGTCCTTTTTTTCCCACAAATAGAGCTTTCTTTTGGTGGTATTTGATCACCTCTGTGTTTTTTATTTTTTGCGCTATTAATGAAAAAAGACCGAAAATTTAGAAAAAAATGTTTTTTTCTTAGTTTCTGTGATAAAATTTTGCAAAATATTAATTTTTCTTCATAAATTTTGGCCACAATTTATACTGCTACATGTCTTTGATAAAAATAACCCAAATTTTTTGGAAATTATTTGGTCTGTGTGAAAGTTTTAGAGTCTACAAGCTATAGTGCAAATCATAATAAATTATCACATCTGATCACACCTGATGTTTTGAAGGCCTATCTCATTTCTTGAGAACCTAACAAGCCAGGAAAGTACAAATGCCCCCCAAATAACCCCTTTTTGGAAAGTAGACATCCCAAGGTATTTAGTAAGAGGCATGGTGAGTTATTTGAAGTTGTCATTTTTTTCCCAAAACACTTTGCAAAATTAAGATTTTTATTTTTTATTTAAAAAATGTCTCAAAAGTGTCATTGTAATAGCTTATTTCTCTCACATGGCATGTGCATACCACAAATGACACCCCAAAATACATTCTGCTACTCCTCCTGAGTAAAACGATACCCCATGTGTGAGACTTTTCCACTGCCTGGCCACATACCGATGCCCAACCTGCAGGGAGCGCCATCAGGGGTTTTAGGAGCATAAATTGCACATCTAACTAGTTGACAACCTATTACACGTTTGAAGGCCCTGGAACACCAGGACAATGGAATTACCCACAAAATGACCCCATTTTGGAAAGCTAACACCCCAACGTATAATCTATGAGGCATAATGAGTCTTTTGAACGGTTCATTTTTTTCCAGAAGTTTTTGGAATATGTGGAAAAAAAATGAAAACGCATTTTTTTTACACAAAGTTGTCCATTGATAAGATATTTCCAACACATAGCATGTACATAGCAAAAATGACACCCCAAAATACATTCTGCTATTCCTCCTGAGTAAAACGATACCCCATGTGTGAGACTTTTTCACTGCCTGGCCACATACAGATGCCCAACATGCAGGGAGCGCCATCAGGGGTTTTAGGAGCATAAATTGCACATCTAACTAGTTGACAACCTATTACACGTTTGAAGGCCCTGGAACACCAGGACAATGGAATTACCCACAAAATGACCCCATTTTGGAAAGCTAACACCCCAACGTATAATCTATGAGGCATAATGAGTCTTTTGAACGGTTCATTTTTTTCCAGAATTTTTTGGAATATGTGGAAAAAAAAATGAAATCGCATATTTTTTACACAAAGTTGTCCATTGATAAGATATTTCCAACACATAGCATGTACATAGCAAAAATGACACCCCAAAATACATTCTGCTACTCCTCCTGAGTAAAACGATACCCCATGTGTGAGACTTCTACACAGCCTGACCACATATAGAGATCCAACATGCAAGGAACACCGTCAGGTGTTCCAGAGACACATAGCATGCACATACCAAGAATTACACCCCAAAATACATTATGCTGAGCAAAGCGTAAACAAAAGATTACCTTGGTAATAGTAGCGCAGTTCTACACAGCAGGATAGCACTGGTCCAGGCAGCAGGCAGGGACTTGGTCAGCAACGTCCAGGCAGGGATACTGCAGGTGGTCAGTTCATGCAACAGGCAGAGGCATGATGGCATAGGTCCTACAGGCAGCAGGAGGGCCTCGTTCAGGACAGAATGGGGACAGGGGTAGAGGCTTCTCCCACCCAAATCTCTTTGAAGCCTCCGGGCAACCAGACCCTAATCTAGCATGAGAAAACAAAAAAGTTTTCTTCATCCAGAAAAACTTTTCTGGCGCCCCTCACATATGTGAGACCCCTGTGTTGAATCCCACTAGTCCAGTAGCAGGGTACAAGATCAGTCCAAGAGGCAGGCAAAAGGCATGGTCAAACAGTCCGAGGTCAGTTCCAGATCAGGCAGAGGCAGTACAGAATCGTTAGGCAGAAGAATGGTCGAAAAACAGTCCAGGGTCAATTCCAAATCGGGCAGAGGTATTACAAAATCGTTGGGCAGAAGAATGGTCAAAAAACAGTCCAGGGTCAATTCCAAATCAGGCAGCGGTATTACAAAATCATTAGGCAGAAGGGTGGTCCAATAACAAGCCGGGGTCAGTTACAAAGCAGGCAGTGGCATAAGGGGTGAGAAGGCAGGAACGGAGGATTACGTTTACCATACTAAACTAATACTTTAGTTTAGTATGGTAACGTTTGAAACAGTCAGTTATACAGAGGCCTGGTTGTGAAGGACACTCTGCACAATAATAAACTGTGTCCCGTCTGACTCCTACACTGGCACTCTACATTTTTTTTGAGCTCGTCGGCCTGATGCTGTGGGAGGAACCTTATCCGGGAAGTGCCGTTCGGAGAGCCGACTTAGAACATCTGATCGGATGTGTTGGGGCAGGTCGTTCGGGAATATCAGGGTAGTGGTAATTTCCTCCAGGTAGCCAAGGAAGGGTAGGGGGTTTTGGGTGGATTTGCGGTAAATAATATGGGAGTTGTAGACTGCCAAATGAAAAAAATAAATTGCTACTTTCTTGTACCAATGGTACGTGCGTCTTGTGGGTAGATATGGTTCCATCATTTGATCATTTAGGTCGACTCCCCCCATGAACAAATTGTAGTCCTGAATGCAGGTGGGTTTTTGGATGGTGGTGCCACGCCTTCTGCGGGTTTCTACAAAGGAATCGTTGTGGATGGACGACAACATGTACACGTCTCTTCTGTCCCTCCACTTCACTGCCAGAACCTCCTTGTTGCGCAGACTCGCCGATTCCCCTTTCTTCAGCTTTGTATTCACAAGGCTTTGAGGAAAGCCTTTCCGGTTCTTTCTGGCGGTGCCACATGCTGGCGTCTTCTTTCGGTGCAGGTTGTGGAACAGAGGAAGAGACGTGTAGAAGTTGTCCACGTACAGGTGGTATCCTTTATCCAGGAGGGGGGTGATAAGTTGCCAGACAACTTTTGCACTTGATCCCAAGTAGTCTGGGCAATCGGGGGGATTCAGCTGGGTGTCCTTCCCTTCGTACACCAAAAAGGAATACAAGTACCCTGTGGCTCGTTCACATAACTTGTACATCTTCACCCCATAGCGGGCTCTTTTGCTTGGAATGAACTGTTTGATCTTAAGTCGGCCACAAAATTTTACTAGGGACTCGTCGACACAAATGTGTTGTTCCGGGGTATATATTTGGGGGAATAATTCTGAAAAATAATCTAATAAGGGGCGAATTTTGAAAAGCCTATCAAAATTTGGGTCATTTCGGGGAAGGCACTGGGTGTTATCATTGAAGTGGAGGAACCTCATGATCGTGAAATATCGGTTTCGGGGCATTGATGCAGAAAAGACGGGCATATGATAAATGGGGCGTTTGGACCAAAATGAATGTTTTTCGTTTTTTGGGTTGAGTCCCATACAAAAGGTGAGGCCTAAAAAAATTCTGAACTCCTCCACTGTTAGATCTCTCCAATTGTAGGGACGGGCATAGGACGATGTGGGGTTGTTGGTGATAAACTGTTGGGCATATAGGTTGCACTGGGCCACAACGCTAGAAAGCAGTTCCTCAGTAAAAAATAAATTGAAAAAATGTATTGGTGAAAAATTGTCCGTGTCCACCTGGACTCCTGGCTGGGCAGTAAAAGGGGGAATGTTGGCTTCTCCGGAATTTGGAGGAAGCCACAAGGGGTACTGAAGGGCATAGGGAAGGCTTGCATGGGTCCTTGGCCTTTGCTGCCGAGGTACTGCAGTGCTGGTGGATGTCACTTCGGTGCTGGTGGATGGCACGACGGGGCTGGTGGATGGCATGACGGGGCTGGTGGATGGCATGACGGGGCTGGTGGATGGCATGACGGGGCTGGTGGATGGCATGACGGGGCTGGTGGATGGCACTGCCTCACCAGAGCGCCTTCTTTTGGCGGGCTGATTATCTTCCCCCTCTGAGCCTGTATCGGTTCCACTGCTGTAGACTGGCTCGTAGTCTACATCCACATCCGAATCCAGCTGTGAATCGGAAGACGAGAGCTCCCCGTTGCTCTCGTCACTTGCGGCAATAATTGCAAATGCCTGCTCGGTGGAATAGAGACGCTTAGACATTGTTGCTGGCGACTTCACACAGATGTGTGGCACAGATGTGCACTGAGGCGACACAGATGGGCAGAGATGGGTACTGAGGTGGCAGAGATGGGTACTGAGGTGGCAGAGATGGGTACTGAGGTGGCAGAGATGGGGTGGAATAGATGTGCACTGATGAGGCGGCACAGATGTGCACTGATTGATTGCACAGATGTGCACTGATGAGATGGCACAGATGTGCGATGATTGATTGCACAGATGTGCACTGATGAGGCGGCACAGATGGCACTGATGAGGCGGCTCAGATGGCACTAATGTGGCGAAACAGGTGGGCACTGAGATGGGTACTGATGTGCACCGATGAGGCTGCACAGATGTGCACTGAGGTGGCACAGGTAGGCACTGATGAGGTGGCACAGGTAGGCACTGATGAGGTGGCACAGGTAGGCACTGATGAGGTGGCACAGGTAGGCACTGATGAGGTGGCACAGGTAGGCACTGATGAGGTGGCACAGGTGGGCACTGAAAAGTACTGAGGTGGCAGGTGGGCACTTGGCAGAGGTGGGCACTTGGCACAGGTGGGCACTTGGCACAGGTGGGCACTTGGCACAGGTGGGCACAGGTGGACACTGGTGGCACAGGTGGACACTGGTGGCACAGGTATCACTGGGCACTGATTGGGAAATGAGGTGGCAGGTGGGCACTTGGCACAGGTGGGCACTTGGCAGAGGTGGGCACTGGTGGCACAGGTGGACACTGGTGGCACAGATGGACACTGGTATCACTGGGCACTGATTGGGCACGTTTTTTTTTTTTCACATTAGATACATTAGATACTTTTTTTTTACTCACAGACTCTCTCTCTCCTCACACGCGCTGTGTGTGTGAGGAGGGAGAGCCGGCAATGAGAGATGATCTCATATGTTTACATTTGAGATCATCTCTCATTGGCCACAGAATCGCGCTGTAAATAGCCGCTGTGATTGGCTATTTACCGCGATCTGTAATTGGCTGTGTCCAAGGGACACGGCCAGTACAGGAGTTCCCCGATGCGCGCTCGGGAGCGCGCGCGGGGAACGAGGAAAGGGGCGGCCGTAAAAACACGGCCTCCCAGAGATTCAGAGCCACCCGACGGCCGTACAAAGTCGTACAGCCGTCGGGAACTGGTTAATGTGAAAATGTTCCTCCTGTAGACTTTTCTAGTGGTCTGGCTGTGGTAAAATATGCTCTCAGAGAATTCTGCCAGTAATGTAGGTCAGGGGATGCCTGTTGACTTGATACGGATTAACAGGATTATGCTATTTGCCATCAGATTAAGTCCGGAAATGTTGACAGCATACAAGTTGTAGAAGTACGATACTGGCATAGTGTACATATTTTATCATATTGTTTAAGATACAGTAAAAAAGAAATCACAATTACAGTTTATCTATATTGTAACTTGCTTAGTGACTTTTATTACATTGGATAATGTGAAAGTTGCAGTGTGAAACATGTCACATTGAAACACGATTACCATGATGGTCCTAACACTACCTTAAAGTAATTTAAACCCTAATTGGATGACATTTAGTTGGCTAAGGCACTGTGAGCAATAAAGACTTGCCTTTATTTATAAAATACTGATTTCAATTTCACCCTTTTTTTGCATCTTAGCGCTGATGATCTCCTGTAGCCATTTTTGCATTTGGAATTTCCTAATTCCTGTCTGTGCTAGCCCAGCTCCTCTGCCTCTCCCCACTTCTCCATCCTTCACTTTTTATGTAGCTGTTGGGGGAGGAGCGAAGGGCAGTATTACAGTTCAGTGGTTCTTCTCAACCACTTGACCATGGCCTGCTGCTAGGCCACAGTCTTCATTCTAATGGGCCTTCAGTCAGCTACAGATCTCCTAACCACACATAAGGCTTCCCAGCTTCTATAGTCTCTCCCAACCTCCCATAGTGGCAAGCAGTACCTCTTAACCTCCCACAGTACCTCCAGACCCAGGGCTGGACTGGGACAAAAATTTGGCCCTGGACTTCATTCAGACTGGCCCACCTTGACATGTCTCTCCTATGGTGGCCGGATAACTCCCGTACCCCCCCCCCCCCCTGGCCACCCAAGCCCCCTCTCCCACTTCACTAGCCACTAGCCGTTCTACTTTATTAGAGTAGAACGGTTGGTACTTGCAGTGTCATCTTAAGAGCATTATAGGCCCCCGGGCAATACAGTGCACTGGGCCAATGTCTACACAATCACGCACAAGAATTTACTGACAAAAATCATAAAATTTACTGGCAGAACCACATTTTTTACTGCCACTGCAAAAAAAGTATCTAAAATTTCAGTTTTCAGTGCCGAACAATGCAAATGTCAGTATTTAAACTATAAACATATAGCTAGTGCTATTAGCAATGTGTTTTAAGTTAAACAAAGGTAAAAAAAAAAAATGACTTCATTGACATGAAGGTCAGGTTACTATAACCCAGCCAGCACAGAATTTCCTCTTACATCAGAGTCTGCAGGATTCCCCCTTACCATGAAAGGGAACTCTTATGTAAAAGGGAACGCTGCAGATCATGATCTAAGGGGGGAACTCTGATGTGGAGGGGGGCTCTGGTGACCAGAGACCACCTTATATCAGAGTCCACTGCTTTCTCTTTCCCACTTACATCAGGGTCCGCAGACTGAGTTCCCCCTTGCATTGTAAGGGGGAATCCTGCAGACTCTGATGTAAAAGGGAACTCTGATGTGGGGGTTACTTTGGTGACCAGAGACCACCTTCCGTAGAGTAAATACACTAAGGTAAGGGGGTCACTAATATAGGAGGGGGAACCTTTATATCAGTGCCCCCTTACATTTTTGCATTCATTCCCCCCTTACATCAGCAACCCCCCGCACTCGTGGAGGACCGGATCTTCTCTGTGATTTCCGCAAACTGGGCATGGGCAGTTCTAACCCCGACACTCTCCACAATTTTTTACTGGGGTTGCTGGGCAGCCGGTGGGGCCCCCCAGGCAAGCGGGGCCCCCGGGCAACTGCCCAGCGTGCCCAATGGAAAAGATGGCCCTGGGTACTTGTACTCTTATATGCAGTACCAGTGGGGAAGCTAGACATTATTTCACCCGGGGCAAAGAATCAGTTTGGTGCCCCCCCTTATGGGACAAGTTTAGGCAGAAGTGAGAAACTCCCAGGCCATAGCTGTTGAGTCAGCTGTCTGTCCCCTCCCCCATGCTCCTCTGTCACCCCCCCTGCTCCTCCCCCTGATTCTCTGTTCCCCCCAGGTGAGCGCTGCGGGGAGGGAGAGGAGGTGAGCGCTGCGGGGAGGGAGAGACAGAGGAGTGGAGGGGGGGCGGCGGTCCGCTGTCACTGAAGCCGGCCCACTGAGCCGGCCCAACGGGAAACTCCCTGTAGTCCCAATGGCCAGTCCATCCCTGTCCAGACCTCATGAGAGCCCTCACCCCAACAGTGCCTTCCAACATCCCAAAGTACCACCCAACCACACTCAGTGCCATCTAGTCTACTGCAAATATTTCATCCCCCATAGTGCCCCCAACCTTCAGCTGTGTCCCACAGTGCTCCCCAGCACTTGCAGTGCACCACTCTCCCATTGTGCCCCTGACAAGTTTCTAGCCTACTGGAGAGATCCCCAGCCCCCCCCTCCCCATTCCTTAGAGGGCCACCAAGTCCTCTACAGAGTCCCCTAACCCCCTGCAGAACTCCCATCACCCAATTTCAGTTTCAGTCTGAAAGACAGACACATTTCCATCCATTGTACTATATAGAAACAGAAACTAAGTGCCCACTGGGCTTTATTAAGCCCCATACACACTATCAGTTTTCCTGATGGTTTTCTCTTCAGGTTTACCAAAACCATATAATATGAGGTCAAACATTAAGCGTTTCAATCTGAATGCAATCAGGCAGGCCCTTGTACTACATGGTTTTGGTAAACCTAAAGAGAAAACCAGCAGGAAAACTGATAGTGTGTATGGGACTTCAGGTGCATCTACATGCATGTTATATAAAAAAAATCTATTTTTTATTAAATATCCACAGATAAAACATTTTTCTTGTACAAACAAAACATATAAAACTAAAACCTATACAGAAAACTGATTTACTAATGTCAGTCTATTTCACATGTGATCCATTATTTATATATTTCAAAAAGGCATTTAAAAAAATCTTTATCTCTCAAACATTAATTATACAAGTTTTGCAGAGTGAACAGATGGAGAACTTGCATCACAAGTCTCAATGGGTTTCATGAAAAATACTTCACTTCATCAGGAGTTGATGCATATAAGAAAAAAATACAGGGTGCATATAAGGTAAAAATGCCAAAGTAAAATACAAAAATAGCAACACAATAGTAAATGAATCCACAAAAAAATGAATGATATTATGCCCGTCATAGTAAACAGACATAGCACACTTACAAATCGGTTTCAAGAGGAGGGTAAAAGCCAGAAAACTTTTGTATGGTAACCAACCGCCACAGGGTGTCTGTCAGGGGAGATGTAGAGAAGGGGAATGGGTCCAATGACCCAGCAAGACAACATGGGCACAGACAAGTATGATTTGCTAAAGCCCTAACAGTGCCACTCAAACCTACAACAAATATATATAATACCCTTAAAAATAGCCAGATTGTGTACAGCTGTATTCAATGTAGACCAATTGAACCAAATAATATACACCCAATGAAAAAGGTCATAATACTAGGGAAATTTAAAAAGATGATATGCATTTTATTTGATTGAACTATATAATAGGGATTAGTGTAATCCAAATAGACCATAGTGCGATCTTGAAATACTAGCCAAATATATTAAACATAGCCATTAAAAGCACTCAGAAATGGCAAGCGCAATACTCAATGCTTACCACCTGTGGAGGCTTTTAAATGGTGCCTATGGAAAAATGCTGTGTACTGCAATTTGTTGACATTTCACGGGCATGCAAATTTAAGACTTGACATGTTGGGTATCGATTTACTTGGCATAGCTAGATTTGATATATCTACCACAAATTGGGTAATATATTGTGTTCATGTGGCCTAAAATTAGCTTATATGTGTTTTTTGTTTTGTTTGTTTTTTACAGAAAATGTGCACTTGATAAACCATTTTAATGATATCCTGTTAATATGGTGTAACATAAAAATGTGGAACTACAGTAAAACCTTGGCTTGAGAGTAACTTGGTTTGAGAGCGTTTTGCAAGACACGCAAAAAATGTTAAATACATTTTGACTTGATATACAAGCGATGTCTTGATATAAGAGTAGCGTCATGTCAAAACTGAGTATAAAAAAGAAGAGAGGATCCTCTAAGTGTAGCAATATGGTTACATTTAATGAAGGTACAACATTTAGAAACTCACATGGTTGATGATTAAAAGAGACACATATGTATGCAGGCAGCCGGATTAAAGCTGTCCACATAGACCATCCTCCACTCCGCCATTGATGTTGTCCGTTCCACGAGCGGTTCAAGCCTCGCTTTCAGATCGCTCTACTGCATTGTAGTGAGAGCCGGCGGTGTGGAGGAAGGTCTATGTCAGGGGTGTCCAAACTTTTTTCAAAGAGGGCCAGATTTGATAAAGTGAACATGCGTGAGGGCCGACCATTTTGCCTGACATTCTGTGAACCATTAAAATTCAGTCTAAGTGTGTTCGTTCGAGCACTAATACACTGCCCAACAAGAATTATCTTGCCTTAGTGGCTGTGTGTGAGTAAAGAGATGAGCTCAGGTGTGTTATTTGGATATACCATATTTATCGGTGTATAACATGCACCTTCACTTTAAAAAAAAATCTTACATTCTAAATAAAGAAGTGTGAATCAAAATAAGGGTCACTGCCCATCAATACAGCCTCACAAGTGCCATGAATGCAGCACCCCCCTTGCCATGAATGCAGCATCCCCCTTGCCATGAATACAGCACCCCCTTGCCATGAATACAGCACCCCCTTGACCTGAATGCAGAACCCCCTTGCCATGAATCCAGCACCACCCTTGCAATGAATACAGCACCCCCCTTGCCATGAATACAGCACCCCCCTTGCCATGAATACAGCACCCCCCTTGCCATGAATACAGCACCCCCCATTGACCTGAATGCAGAACCCCCTTGCCATGAATACAGCACCCCCCTTGCCATCAATACAGCACCCGCCTTGACCTGAATGCAGAACCCCCCTTGCCATGAATACAGACTCACTATTGCAGCCTGATTCATGGAGATTTACAGCCTTGGAGGAGGCGGGACGAGCGCAGACAAACATACAGGAGAATTTCCTGTTTTATCAGCTGCCTTTTTAATCGAAAGTCCTGCCTCCTGTGATGGACAGAAAAGTCATCCAATGGCAGCGCAGGAGACGGGACTTCCTGTCACCGTGTAAACAGGAAATACTCCTGTATCCAGGAAGTGTGGAGATCAGAGCAGAATTACAGCAACTTCAAAGCAAAAACGAACAATGAGGACATGAAACCAGTACTGCAGTAAGGTAAAGGAAGCTATTTAGCTAAAAAAATATTTTCCTTTAGTGATTCTTTAATACTGCCGCCCCATCAGGGTTGCCAGGCTCAGTAAAACCAGGGACAGTATGTAAAAATCGATGTTTTTTTTTACATCTGTCCCTGATATGTCTGAAATCGACATGCTTTTGATGTGAAAATCCCGAGATTTTAGCTGCCCCGCCTCTGCACTGCCTCCTGGCGTGGTGGCCATCTGTAAGCCCAGGGGCCCCATAATCTTCTATTGCCCGGGGGCCCCATGAGTTGTCAGTCCGCCCCTGGGTGGCTCCATAGATCACAGCAAGTGAAAGGAATCCCCCTGAAACAGGAAACCTGGGGCAGTGATCATGGCACCAGCTTAAACAGGAACATAGACAAGGTTTAAAGATAAAGAAGCATCATACTCAGTAAGTAATGAAATCAGCTGCTGAAAGTGCTTAAAGGGGTTGTAATTAATATGCATTAAAGCGGAGGTCCACACAAAAATGGAAACTCCGCTGTCCGGATTCCTCCCCCCTCCGGTGTTACATTTGGCACCTTTCTGGAGGGAGGAGAGAGCAGATACCTGTCTAAGACAGGTTTTTGTACCCACTTCCGGGCATAGACCCCTGCATTATCTGCGGGAATCTAAACCACGTCCGGCGCCCCCCGCTGTCTTCTGAGAGACATACGGGTCCCAGAAGACAGCAGAGACCAGTGGCATTGCGCAGTGCGATTCGCGCATGCGCAGTAGGGAACCACTTCCTGATTCCCTTACCAAAGATGGCAGCAGCAGCACCCGAGAGCCAAGGCAGAGATCGGCTTCAGGTTCCGACATCGGGCACGCTGGACAGGTAAGTGTTCTTATTTTAAAAGTCAGCAGCTGCTGTATTTGTAGGTAATTTAAGATAAAAAACCTGTATGCAGCAGCAGTGGCGTCTCCAGCTTTCATATTTAGGGGGGGCACATGGGGGGACAGGGACAAAAGTTGGGGGGCCAACTATAAATTGCAATTAAATATATATATATATATATATATATATCCTGGGGCCCTTTACTACGATCCCACTATGGGCCCTTTCATATGTTCTGCAGTGAGCTCCCTTCCTACTGTATTGGGGCCCCCCAGGGTGGCAGAAAACAAGAGATATATGTCACCAGCACACCAAGAAAATATAAGGGTCCAAAGCAGTGGGAGAACTATCAGTGTTGCAAAGGTTGTCTTTGCAACAGCTGTCTGTCCCTGCTATTTACAGCGCTGGTCTGGCATCTGTCTCCTTGGCAGCGACGGCAGTCTATTAGGACCTAGTGCTAGTGACTTTATGGGTGTATGCAGGGGAAGGCTGGCACTATTGGTTATAGAGAGCCGAGCCCCCAGCTGGTCACCTAGCAGCAGTAATGCTGTATAACCTTCTCTGTTGACATGCTGATCGGGATGTGATCCAGGTGATGCTCCCAGTCAGATCTAATAAACACAGTATTTATTAGCATCAAGAGTACAACCACATAAATATAATCAACTGTATGATCAGCAGCCATGTGGGCTCTATGCCTGTAAAGTGTGGTCTTGGATCAATACAATCACTGATATTTATGACTAGGATTTGACTAAGAGCATCACCTGGATTGCATCCCGATCAGCATGTCAGAGAAGGGTCCACTGCTGCTAAGCAACCTGCAGGGAGCTCAACTGTCTACAACCAATAGATATGGTCTCGGGTGTGTTTGAAATCCCACATGCCCCATCCCGCCAGGAAGCCGACACTCCACAGTGCTAATCAATGTATGGGCTGCCTAAGAGCTAAGACCAGCCATAGACAGTTTAAATCTCAGCTGGTTCAGCAGAAACTGGCTGAGATTTGAACCATTAATGAGCAGATTCTCTTATAATTATCACTAGTGGTTGCTGTATAGCCACTAGTGATAATCACTGTTTGTCGGGAGAATATAATTGCTGGGCAGGAGGGATATTCCCCTGTCACCACTGTCTGTTGATGGGGGAATCATGCAAGTTTCTTTCCTGCAATCTGTGGATGCAGGAAAGAAATTTGCACCGTATATTATCTGCCTAACTGAAAGTGAAAGTAAATAGTGAATGTTTTGAAAGAACAGAAGAGGGGGAGGGAGACAGATGGGGGGGAGAGAAGGGATGAAGATAATGTAGTTCAGTGATTACAGTGTACTGCAGTCTGCAGTACACACACTTAAACACGGCCCAGGCTAGAATATCTGGTTGTGTGAGCGCTCGCATTATGCAGTGTCGGTGAGCAGAGGGAGAGGAATCCCCCGCAGAGCTGACTGGGGACGCTCTCCCTCTCGGGGAGCAAAATACAAAAATTGCAAAAAAAAATAAAAATTTTTTTTTTTTGGGGGGGGCACATGGTGGGGCACAGCATGATGTTGGGGGGGTCAGGGTCTGCCCCCCCCTAGGGACGCCTCTGTGCAGCAGCCCCCCTAACACTTATCTGAGGTCCCTCTCTGTCCAGTGATGTCCACAAGTCCACAAGCCTTCTGAGATTCTCCCTCTTGATTGGCTGAGACACAGCAGTGGCGCCATTGGCTGCTGCTGTCAATCAAAATCAGTTAGCCAATCAGAGGGGGCGGGTCGGGGCTTTGTGTCTGAATGGACACAGGGAGCTGTGACTCGGCTCGGGTGCCCCCATAGCAAGCTGCTTGCTGTGGAGGCACTAAACAGACAGGAGGGACCAGGATCACAGAAGAGGGACCCGAGAAGAGGAGGATCTGGGCCGCTCTGTGCAAATCCACTGCAACAGAGCGGGTAAGTATAACATGTTGTCATTTTTATAAGAAAAAACACGAGACTTTAAAAACTGAGGGTTAACATAAATTCAAGCAACTAGGTCACCTCTCTGTGTAAAGCCTGAGACTGGACATTGAATCAGCAGCAGATTACTGATGAATCAACCCTTTGCTCTCTCCTCCTCCCAACATGCGTCATTTAAAAACAAAAAATGATGATGCAATCAATACAGAACCGTTAACTGTTGTTTTATTATCTATTTAGAGTTCAGCTGTAAGATTACCGATCATGTTTGCTTGCAGTTCTCCGTTAACATCTTTACCCTACCATTCATTTAGTGTTGAAAGTTATAGTGGAACGTATCTGCAGTTTCTGAGCCTTATGCTGGCCATACATCATACGTAAAATTGTCCGAAATTCGGTCATTTAGACAGTTTGTTAGTTTTTCATCCAGTTAACCCCCCTGGCGGTATTCCCGAGTCTGACACGGTGTTACATTTCTGTGCTGCGATCGGTAACCCCCGAGTCAGACTCGGGCTCGCCTCGCTGAATCCACAGGCATGGTTTACTTACCTTGTCCCTGGATCCAGCGATGCCACCACGCTGTGTGAGCGAGCGGGACCTCTGTGTGACCTCTGTGTGCCGCCAATCTCCGTTCCCTGCGACGTTATGACGCACAGGGGAGGAGAACGGCACCAAATTCAAAAACGTAAACAAACACATTACATACAGTATACTGTAATCTTATAGATTACAGTACTGTATGTAAAAAATACACACCCCCCTTGTCCCTAGTGGTCTGCCCAGTGTCCTACATGCACTTTTGTATAATAAAAACTGTTCTTTCTCCCTGCAAACTGTAGATTGTCCATAGCAACCAAAAAGTGTCCCTTTATGTCAAAAATGGTTTTAGAGCAGCTAGAAAACAGCGATAATAAATTCGAATCACTTGCAGAATCGTGCGATAGCGATTTGTGGGGAAATTCGTCATAAAAAAATAAAAGTAATGACAGCGACAATTCTGCAACTGAGCAAATTTCAGTGATTTTGAATTGATTACATTATTGAATATTTTTTATTATAATTATATTTTTATTTGTTATAATTATTTATTATATTATAATTAATAATTTTGTTTTTAAAAAAATGTCATACCCGGGATGCCTACTAGACTCTTGTTTGGTCAGAGTGAGTTATTACTAAAAATTGCAGGCCTACAGTATAAAACGCCAAATTTCCTTGCAAATAATGGTACCGCTTTCAGCACCTAAAATCTGAAATAATCATACCGCTAGGGAGGTTAATGGGCACAAATCGGCAATCGGTAGGGACGTTTTTGAGCCGAAAAACGAAGGGTAAGTTTGGAAATTTTCTACCAAACTAACGATAAATTTAACGGTTAATGTGTTTCCAGTTCAAACTGTTTGCACTAGGTATATGGGAAAAAACGTTTTATGTCCACTGAACGATTTATCGGTCATTACGTGATGGTACTATCGTTTGCTCTCATGGCCAAATGTTTTTTTTTTTAAATGGGTTCGAACAATTTTTCGGATAGTGTATGGCCAGCATTAGTGGCAATCACATAGAAAATTTGGATCATTCATTTATTTCATGGTGACAGGTTCTACCCCCATCTTTGTCGGATTTGTGTTCTCAGTGCTGCACTAAGTTTGGATGGAGTTTGCATTTCATATTTTCAGGCAGGAGTGCGGGGCACATTTTTGTTTTATTTGGACATTCTTTTCCACTTCAATATCCATTCTGCATGAGTGTTTTAATGAGTGCATTTGCTCAAGGCTTTATAGAGCTTGCTCACCCAGGCAGAATCACTGCTGGCGTATCAGAGCTCGTCTGGCGAGGGACACAGATGCCGTGACATACATATGAACTGACAGATCAGAGGATACGGAAAACACTATAGCACTGGGGTTGGTAGCAGCATTTTTACTTACTAGTTGGGAGAGATATACAGGGGGAATAATGCCCACCTTCTTCTAATGCCACGTACAGACGATTGGGCATTCCGACAACAAAACCGTGGCTACATTTCCGACAGATGTTGGCTCAAACATGTCTTGCATACACACAGTCACACAAATGTTGTCGGAAATTCCGAACGTCAAGAACGCGATGACGTACAACACGTACGACGGCACTATTAAAGGGAAGATCAGTAGTAGAAGTTTTGTGAGAGACGATTCGCTCTTTTCAGCCTCATGCTTTTCAGTCCGTTACAGCGTGACGAATGTGCTATCTCCATTACGAACGCTAGTTTTACCAGACCGAGTGCTTCCGTCTCGTACTTGATTCAGAGCATGCGTGGAATTTTGTGCGTGGGAATTGTCCACACACGATTGGAATTTACGAGAACGGATTTTGTTGCTGA
Organism: Rana temporaria; assembly: GCF_905171775.1. Taxonomy (NCBI): domain Eukaryota; kingdom Metazoa; phylum Chordata; class Amphibia; order Anura; family Ranidae; genus Rana; species Rana temporaria. Next base: position 101,384,538 of record NC_053489.1, read on the forward strand.
AAAATTTGAGAACCAGCTCTAAAGGCCGGGTTCACACTGTCGCCGCATGCGTCGCACAGCAGGGGTCTGGTGCGTGCTAGTTCACCGGTTCAGGTCCGATTTCAGCCCGAATTTTAGGCTGAAATCAAACCTGAAAGGCACCAAAAAAAGCCACCCGTTTTTCCGGCACACCGCACCGGACCCGCTGCGGAGATATGTGAAACGGATCCATAGAGAGCCAGTCACATTCTCCTGCTATGCTAATTGAAAGCGGGGAAACGTGCATTGAATTTGCATAGGTGTGAACCCGGCCTAAAATTTTTGTTGTCGGAAATTCCGACAACAAATGTCCGATGGGACCTACACACGGTCGGAATTTGCAACCAAGAGCTCCCATCGAACATTTGTTGTCGGAAATTACGAGCGTGTGTACATGGCATAACACTGATCGGGTTTCTAAATACATAAATAGGCGTATTACCAGAAAAAAATATGTATCTGATGTATCTATTAGGCCTCATTCATTATCTATGCATACATCTGTGTGAAAGGTCATCTTTGCCTGCACAGGATGACTAAGTGTTCCCTACATCCACATGCAGGCAGTCTTATTTACGAGGCTGCAGAGAACTCTTGCTCTCTGTGTAGAAGCACTGGTCTCTCTGCAGAGGTCAGACACACCTTCTGCTGAGTCCGAGATAGAGTTCGGCAGACAGCAGAGAGCACAAGCTTTGCTTAATGGAAAGCTAGCTCTGACTCAAAAACGTGTGCCGGACCTCTGCAGAGAGACACTTTCTTCCACAAGGAATGTAAGGGTCCTTTCCTACAGAATGCTAGCAGGGGACAGGACTCTATACAGGATGTGGCTGCTTTCCATAAGACTTTGCACACCCTTTGTTTTGATGCACTTGGAATGTATTTAGCTTATATTTGAAGCTGAAAGTTCAGTTGGACTTTAAAGTAAAACTTCATATTTTTGGTTTGTGGTGGTCAGATGCAGCATAGTTCCGCTTTAAGTACTAGTATGATTTTCAGTGTGCATAGCGATTGTAGGGTAATGGAAAGCTCCAAGAGTCTACCCTCTCTTGCTAATTGATATCGTGGAACCAAAATCAAGTTTAATTATCTGTTCTTTTTTGCTGTTTAAGGCATGGCCTTCCCTGTTGATATCTTGGATAATTACAGCCATGATGAACTGGAGAATTTGTCGGAAGATTATTTGTCATACCTAAGGTGTGCTGATCCTGATATCCCGGAGTACTTCAGCCTGCGAGATGGACGCGAGGTAAAATTTCTTTGTATAGCATTTTATTGACCTCAATGCCTTATGGCCCTTTCACACAGGGCTGTCCGTGTACAGGCTCCGCTTTGCTCAGCGGGGATTGCTCCGTCGATCCCTACTGAGCAGGCAGATAACAGGTCTATCTCTGCACACTGTGCAAGGACGGACTTGTCAGAGCGCCGCTCTCCCCTATGGGGGATCAGATGAAGATGGACCATAGAGTCCGTTGTCATCCGATCTGCCAGACGGATGGAAAAGTAGGGTTTTCCTCCATCACACTTTGGCAGGGCAGAGCGGGTCGGATGTCAGCGGGCATGTCACCGCTGACATCCGTGGCTCCATAGACATGCACGGAGCGCCCGTTCAGGTCCGCCTAAAAAACTGACAGGCTGACCGGAACAGTCCACCCGTGTGAAAGTGTCCTTATTCACATGAGCATACTTAAGCTTATCCCCATGCAGGCAATCCCATTCATGTCAATTGGGATGCAGTGTCTGCACAGACACATTTGACAATCTATGTGGGTGTACAGAAAAGGGGAAGGAGGGGAGGCGCCAGCTGAGTGTAGTATTAAAGTTTAAACATTTATTGCACAAGGTTAAAAGCACTAACAGCGTGGACCACACGGGCAGGAAGGGACGTCACCGGAAGAGATGGGGATCGGAATTGCAATGGCAGAGATACAGACTATACACTCGGAGTTCACAGCTCCTTCTACTGGCAAACTGTCATTGCGATCACGACCCCCACCTCTTCCGGTGAGGTCACTTCTGCCTGTGCGGTCCACGCTGGTTGGCATTGACTTCCTTGAAATCCTAGGCATCCTAGCCTCTTCACAGCTTCTACCCAGCCACCCAGACTGCCGGGGAAACCTGCAGGTTTGATGACATTTTGATGAGCGTGACTATCTTTTACGTGTTTTTAACCTTATGCAGTAAATGCTGAAACTTTAATGACACTGATGGGCGGCACTGATGAGAACTGGTAGGGGGCACTGATGGGCACTGGTAGGCGGCACTGATAGGTGATACAGATGAGAAGGCACTGATGGGCACTGATTGGCAGCACTGGTGGGCACAGAATGGCAGCACTGGTGGGTACAGATTGGTAGCACTGGTAGGCACTGTTTGGACTGCACTGATTATAAGTGTACATAACTGTACATGTCCCTTTTAGAGAAGCCGGTTATCGGCGCTCTTCTCCGATCCTCATACTGTCAGCATGAGGATAGGAGTGCTGATAACCGGCTTCTGTTTACATCCGTGATCAGCTGTGATTGGACACGTTTGGCTCTTTACCTCAATCTGTGATCAGCAGTGTCCATGGACATTGTGATCACAGAGTGCTCCACCCGTGCCCCGCAGTGGGCGTGATCATGGGAGGCCATCATATGACAGCCTTCCAGAACTAGCCGTCCACACTGTAGCCATCATTAGGCTATAGCACGGTCAGCAAGTGGTACAAAAGAAAAAAGGTGACTAGAATATCAGTTAAATGAAAGCTGCTTTTATAGGACACACGTGTTGTATCAAAAACAACAACAACAAATACAAAATATCTTTATGAATGTCAAATATTAAATAAAAAAAGTATCACAAATCACACACATATATTGTATCAATACAGTTCTTCTACAATGTTGTCTTTCTATTTTTTGGTGGAAGAAGGGCATTTGTATACTGTATGTGTGTGATTTTTTTCATTCTATTTTCATAACATTTTTGACATTTATAAATATATTTTGTATTTACTTAAAGTATAAGTAAAGTAAAAACTTGTTTTAGTCTTGCATAGGTTGGAGAGGTATTAGAACACCTATTAGGTTTTTATTGCTGTCTGTGTCCCCACAGGGAGATGCACCCTCTCTATTTGTCCTGTTTACCATTATCATGGAAAGTGAAAGTAAAAGAAAATCCCACATTTTGGGTTGTCCTTAGAAATGTAATAGAAGGGAAATCTTTCAATATGGACGCTAGTTCTGGTGACCTGGGGGTCCCCAAGGGATTGATTTTATTTTCAGGGATTTCCTCTCACTTCCTGGTTTGGCCATGGGAAAGGAAGTGAAGGGAAATCTCCCCAATGGGACACAGATGACAAAAAAAAACTGGCAGGGGTTCTAACTAGGGTTGTCCCATACCGAATACCAATACTTTTTTTTAAATGTGTCCCCAAATGCAGCCATGTCCCCCACGAATGCAGCGATGTCCCCCACAGATGCAGCCATGTTCCCCCATATATGCAGCCATGTCCCCCCACATATGCAGCCATGTCTCCCCATACCTAGATGCTGCCGCTGCCTAGTTAATCAGCGTGCAGGGAACATTACAGCTTTCATTTGAATAGCTGTCTGTTCCCGGCCGCGTATAGACACTCCCCCTTGCTCGGGATTGGACGGGTGATCTGTCTATCAAAGTGCAGATCACCCGTCACCCGTCCAATCCCGAGCAAGGGGGAGTGTCTATACGCGGCGCGGCGGGGAACACACAGCTATTCAAATGAAAGCTGTAATGTTCCCCGCGCGCTGATTAACTAGGCGGCGGCGGCATTGCGGTATGCGGCGGCGGCAGCGACGGCGGGGGGGGGTAGTATCGGATCTGGCATCGGGGGCATTTACAGGAGTACAAGTACTCCCGCAAATGCTCAGTATCGGTCCCGATACCGATACTGGTATCGGTATTGGGACAACCCTAGTTCTAACCCTCCATTACTATCTAAAATTAAAAATAAAGTATTGCCTTTACTTTCAAGCAGCCTTTCTCAACCTTTTCCCTTTAAATAACTGTCCAGTCTCAGGGAACCCCTGCTAATAATTACTATATCTACAACTCATGATACAGTAGTGTGAGGGTCAGTGGGAAGCATTCACCCTGCAATGCACTGCGTGCTGCACAATGCATTCTGCACCTTGATTGGGCACAGCTTTGCCCAATCAGGGTGCAGTAAATGCTGGTCGTTAAGGTGTGGGGCCAGGAAGGAGAATCATCAGCTGTCAATGTGCTTCCCTGCTGACAGCTGAATAAAAAAAGAAAATTGACGGTAAAACCCATGAAGTAACCTCACAGGAGGGTCAGGACGCTATCTACTTTGTAGATAGAGAAAGGAGCTGCGTGTTAGTGGGTGTCCTGACACTCCTGCTCGCCCCCTCAAGAGGCTTTCTCCACACCAGGGAGAAAGTGTCGCATTACGGTGTGTAAATAAGGACATTTAAAAGCAAAATGGAAGGATGAAGTAAGTGAAGGAGGACTGCACTAAGGTAAAGGAAGCTATTTAGGGATTTTTTTTTTACCTTTACAACCCCTTTAAAGTGGTCTTCCAGATTCTGATAAGCCCTCTGCCCTCAGGCCCCCTCAACCACAACCCAGGGTTGTGGGGAAGAGACCCCCCTGCCCCAAAGCACCCCCCATGTTGAGGGCAAGTGGCCCCCTCAACCACAACCCAGGGTTGTGGGGAAGAGACCCCCCCGCCCCAAAGCACCCCACCCCTTTCCATGATCTGCCAGGCTGCATGCTCGTATAAGGGTCTGATAAGGATCTTGAGGGGGACCCTATGCTGTTTTTTTTTTTGCCTTTTTTCTTAATTTTTTTTTAAATATCCGGGTGTCAGCAGTTGCGACTGCTAGTCAATTTAAATGTGATTTGACAATTATTTTTTTTTTCTTTAGAGATGTCATTTTTGCTGCAGCTTGTTCTCTGCATGCTACAGATGCGCCACTTTACAGGTAGACTAAGGGGACCCCCCACCCAGGTACTATATTTAACCGCTAGCCGACCACCCGCTGCAGTTATACACTGGCGGGTTGGCACAGCAACGCAAGACGCCGTAGCTGTACATTGCTCCTTTAAGACGCCATACCAGGCACACGCCCGTCGCGTGTCCCTGGAGCCGTTGCGTGTGCCTGGCGGGCACAATGAGCGCCGGGCACCTGTGATCGCTCGTGACAGAGCGAGAACCGGGATCTGTGTGCCTAAATACGCAAATCCCGGTCCTCTCAGGGGAGAGGAGACCGATCGTGTGTTCATACTAAGTATGAACACCGATCGGTCTCCTCCCCTAGTCAGTTCCATCCCCCCTAAAGTTAGAACACACCTAGGGAACACAGTTAACCCCTTGATCGCCCCCTAGTGTTAACCTCTTCCCTGCCAGTGATATTTATAGCTCTGATCGCTGTATAAATGTCAGTAGTCCCAAAATAGTGTCAAAAGTGTCCGATGTGTCTGCCACAATGTCACAGTCCTAAAAAAAAATCGCAGATCGCTGCCATTACTAGTAAATAAAATTGATACAAATTACATAAATCTATCCCCTATATTGCAGACGCGATAACCTTTGCACAAACCAATCAATGTACGCTTATTGTACGGCCTAAAGTGGTAAAGACATTTTTTTTTTTTTGGATATTTATTATAGCAAAAAGTACAAAATATTGTATTTGTTTTTCAAAATTGTTGGTCTTTTTTTGTTTATAGCGCAAAAAATAAAAACCGCAGAGGTGATCAAATACCACCAAAAGAAAGCTCTATTTGTGGGGAAAAAAATAACATACATTTTGTTCTGGTACAACATCGCACAATCGTGCAATTGTCAGTTAAAGCAACGCAGTGCCATATTGCAAAAAATGGCCTGGTCAGGAATGGGGCAAATCCTTCCAGGGCTGAAGTGGTTAAAGGAATTTTTATTTTTTGTTGTTGCAATTTCAGCATCATTAAAATCACTGCTCCTGAAAAAAATTATGGTTTTAAAAAAAAAATGCATTGATACATGTCTCCCAGGGCAATACCCGGACCTATTTTGGCCCTTTTATGGCCAATTACATAAATACAATCCTTCACAATAGGCACTTTTTGCTGTTCTGCTCCCATAGACTTCAACTTTCCCCCTGTTCTGGAGTTCTGCTGCGAACCAAAGACAGGGGTGTTCAGCCCATTGGGGGATAGATTTACTGAAGGCACATGCAAGTGAAGTTGCTCCAGAGCTTAGTAAATGAGGGGCAGCTCTGCTGATTTCCATCAATTAATCATGTGCAATCAAAAATGCTGTTTTTAATTGGGGAGCCATATTATCTGCTGGTGTTGGTCCATTGTGTTTTATCAAATCCAAAGTCAGTGCAACCCCAGGGCCAGATTAAGAACATCATGGGCCTGGTTCTGAGGATTTTGGTGGACCTTTTATAAATAATAATGCAAAAAAAACCTTGTTATAACAAATTTATTTAAAGAGAGAGAGTGGAAGAAAGTGGATGTGAAAGGGGTGAGGTGTAAGGGAGGGAGGATGAGAAAGAAAGGGGTGATGAGAGAGAGGGTATGCGATTGAGCGTGTGTGGGAATGACATTAATGCAGCCCGGTCAAGGCAAGGGACCGAAGGCCCAGAACCCAGAAGGAAGACCGGGTGAATATGGAAGCACCCGGCCCCCGCCTGATTGATCACAGTGCAGCACTGGAGGGCTCAGTCTGACAATTTAAGTGTACCCTAATGTGCTAATATGCTGTGCATTCTTGTACGTTGTGGTATAACCTTCCTCAGGGCCTCTAAAAAGTAGTAATGTTAGCGAAGTTTACTATCGCTTTAATATCACAGATCCCAGGAGCCTCTCAATGGGGCCCCCTACTGACCCGATGGCCCTTGGGCAGTGCCTAAGTGCATAGCTGCCAAAATGTAAAAAATATTTTCAGGGACACTTTTTTTTTTTACCAGTGGTATATTTAGAGTAGCTGAAATCCCCTATGTTCCTCTATACATCACAGTAGTAATCACAAAATGAAATGAGTACTAATAATGGGACAGAACAAATATGAGGACTGAGAAGATTTCCTTTAGTTGAACTAACAAAAGTGTGCCCATTCTAGGGCTGGTAACATTGAGGATATTCAGTATAGTTTTAAAGAACTGTTTCTGTGGGTAAGAGGCCTAGGGGAGGAGTATGGATGGTATAAAAGTGGGAATTATGTGCAGGTGAGGGAGAGGAATGTGGAGGGTCTAACAGTGGGCACTATGTACAGGAGAGGAGGGCAGAGAGTATGACAGTGGGGAGTATGCACAGCAGAGGAGTGTGGAGGGTATGCCAGTGGGCAGTATGTACAGGAGAGGAGTGTGGAGGGTATGTAAGTGGGAAGTATGTACAGGAGAGAAGTGTGGAGTGGGAAGTATGTACAGGAGAGGAGTTTGAAAGGTAAGGTTGGGTTACAGTATGTACAAGAAAGGAGTGTAGATGGTATGATAGTGGGCAGTATGCACAGGAGAGGAGTGTGGAGAGTATGATGGGGGCAGTATGTACAGGAGAGGAGCATTAAGGGTATGACAGTGGGCAATATGTACAGGAGAGGAGTGTGGACGATATGATACTTAGCAGTATGTACATGAGATGTGTGTGGAGGGTAAGACAGTGGGCAGTATGTACAGGAGAGGAGTGTGGAGGGTATGACAGCCAACACTATGTACAATAGAGGAGTTTATGAAAGTGGGCAGTATGTACAGGAGAGGAATGTGGAGGGTATGAAAGCGAGCAGTATGTACACGAGAGAAGTGTGGACAGTATGATACTGAGCAGTATGTACATGAGATGAGTGTGAAGGGTAAGGCAGTGAGCAGTATGTACAGAAGAAGAGTGGGGAGGATATGACAGTGGACAGTATGTACAGGAGAGGAGTGTATGACAGTGGGCACTATGTATAGGAAAGAAATGTGGAGGGTGTGACTGTGGGCACTATGTATATGGATTGAAATTACATCCATTTAAGCAGAGACCAGCCATAGTTGATCTATGTATGGGCTAGCTGGTTTTACACAAGTCAACCTATTAACCGACTTGAGTATAACCAGCCTGTCAGGTTTTTCCCCAAACAATCAGTGCTGCCAGCTATAGTTAGAGGGTATGATGGGGGCAGTAAGTACAGGAGAGGAGCATTGAGGGTATGACAGTGGGCAATATGTACAGGAGAGGAAAATTGAGGGTATGACACTGATCATTGTATTCACTGGCAGAACACAATAGCACTGCAGGAGTGATTCCCCATTCACAGATCAGCAGGTGAAAGGTTGTGTGGGGACAGGCTGGGGAGCGATACCAGTCAGTGGCTGGGTAGGCACTGGCTAGTATCAGAGCCAGATACACACAGGTTACATACGCCACGATTGTTAGAGCGAGAACAATAATTCTAGCACTAGACCTCCTCTGTAACTCTAAACATGTAACCTGCAAAATAATGTAAAGCTTCAAGGGGTTGTAAAGGAAAAAAAAATTCCCTAAATAGTTTCCTTTACCTTAGTGCAGTCCCCCTTCACTTACCTCATCCTTCAATTTTGCTTTTAAAGGGTTTGTAAAGTCATTTTTTTTTTATCTTAATAGATTCCTTTACCTTAATGCAGTGCTGTTTTCATGTCCTCATTGTTCGTTTTTGCTCTCAAGTTGCTGTAATTCTTCTCTGATCTCCACACTTCCTGGTTGTCTGTTTCCTGATAACCACAGTACTGGGAGCTTTCTCTCTGTGGTCACTAATCAAGGAGGTGTGATTACTGTGTGTCTAAAACCCCTCAGCACCAATCAGTTTCGTTTTCCAAACCATCACTGCCCTGTATTGGCTCTGTACATCACAGAAGCAGGAAACAACATGCAAAAACGAAACTAGAAACTCCTTTAAATGTACTTATTTCTTCTGAGAAATGCTCACTTCCTGTTCTTCTGTCTGTAACTCACCACCGTAATGTGAGGCTTTCTTCCTGGTGTGGAGAAAGCCTCTTGAGGGGGGAGGGGGCTAGCAGGAGTGTCAGAACACCCACTAACACACAGCTCCTTTCTCTATCTGCAAAGTAGAGAGTGTCCTGACTTGTCTGCTCGCCCCCTCCCCCCTCAAGAGTCTTTCTCCACAACAGGGAGAAAGCTTTGCATTACGGTGGTGAGTTACAGACAGAAGAACAGGAAGTGAGCATTTCTCAGAAGAAATAAGGACATTTAGAAGCAAAATTGAAGGAGGACTGCACTAAGGTAAAGGAAGCTATTTTGGGGGGGGGGGGGGATATTCCTTTACAACCCCTTTCACTTAGTGTACAAAAAAAATCGTGCTAACTTTAGTGTTTGTTTTAATGAATGATGATTTTTACATGTAGGAGAGAAGTGTCAGCATTGGCCTGGGTGGTAAGGGGTTAATTACCATAAGTAATATACAAATAATTATTATAAGCCCTGTGATTTCATCCTCTCAGTCTGCAGAGTGTGTCAGTTTGTATTTAAACTGGCCGCTCTGTATGTAGCTTCCGACAGGCTGTGCAAGCAGCCCCGTATCTCTGGAACCATAAATGATAGCAACCCCCACTTTATCCAGTGGTGGGGTACGTCTTCAACTACATACCCCCCAAATGTTGGGTCTCTGTGACCCCTGGTCGCCGAGCTACAACCCTCAAAGTCGATCTTTTTTTTTTCTTTTTTTTTTACAAATGGGCCTATCTTGAGAAAGGGGTCTGTAGCTGTAGCTCCAATAGCCCCTATGTTAATCCGGCCCTGTGCAGCCCTCTACCAGAAAATTCTAGAGAACTTCATGCTTCCCTCTGCTGACTAGCTTTATGGAGATGCTGATTTCATTTTCCAGTAGAACTTGGCACCTGCCCACACTGCCAAAAGTACCAATACCTGGTTTATTGATCATGGTATCACTATGCTTGATTGGCCAGAAAACTTGCCTGACCTAAACCAGACATGTGCATTAGTTTTCGTCCGAATGCATTTTCGTCCGAATTTCAAGGATTATCGCATTCCTTTTAACAAATGATAACAAACGTGCAGAAACCGAAATCCAAACGATCCAACATAAAAAATGCTTTCTTTTCGTTTCGTTGTGACAACAGTTCGCTATAGATAGAAGATTCGACATGACGGTGACAATAGCGATCTGTGTCTATCGAACCTGCGGTTGAATGTGCCTAGCCTAACTCTATTAGTCTAATGCCGCGTACAGACGGTCATTTTTTGTGATGAAATAAAATGACATTTTTAAAAATGTCAATTAAAATGATCGTGTGTGGGCAAAATGTCATTTTATGTCTTCTGAAAAATTACAAAAAAAAAATTCGAACATGCTCGAATTTTTTGTGTCGTTTTTCAAAATGTCATTTTTTGTGTCAATGAAAATGATAGTGTGTGGGCAAAACAACGTTTTTAAACCCGCACATGCCCAGAAGCAAGTTTTGAGACGGGAGGTAAAACTACCATTCATAATGGAGTAAGCACATTCATCACGCTGTAACAGACAAAAAAGCATGAATCATCTTTTACTAACAAGTAACCAGCTAAAAGCAGCCTCAAGGCGAATAGAACTTCCCCTTTAGAGTGCCGTCACTTTGTTCATCATTTTTCAAAATGATGGTGTGTATGCTACATCGTTTTTGAAAATGAAGTTTCAAAAATGTCGTTTTTTTTCATCACTTCAAACGTCATTTTTTTTTCATCACAAAAAATGACCGTCTGTATGGGGCATAAGATTATTTGAAATACAGAGAAAAGATTTGACATAGAGAGAAAAGATTCAACATTATAGAGAGAAAGGATTCGACATTATAGAGACATGAAGATTCGACGAAGCAGCTAAAAACATATGATCGCCGCAAGCGGACATTCAAATGCTCAGCCCATAGGCTATAGAAGAATTCTAATGTTGGTTGACTAGTAATAATAATTAATAAATATAATTATTACTAGTCATACAACATTAGAATTCTACTATAGCTTGTGGGCGGAGCATTCGACCGTAAATGTACGATCGCTGCGTCGTACAGTTTAGCTGCTTCATCGAATCTTCTTAGAACATTCGACAGACACTAAAAGCCTTCAATTGACAGATTCGACCTTAATTAATTCGGATTTTCGGACAAATGCATTTTTTAACGAGACAAAAGAAACAAAAACAAATTTTGGGAGTAACTAAATAAATGTATTTTTCGGACGAAAACGGAATTCCAAAACAAAATATTTCAGTGTGCACATGTCTAACCTAAACCCAATAGAGAATTTGTGGGGTATTGTCAAGAGGAAGATGAGAAACATTAGACCCAACAATGCAGACAAGATGAAGGCCTCTATCAAAGCAACATGGGCTTCCATAATACCTCAGCAGTGCCACAGGCTGATCACCTCCTGATCGCATTAATGCATTAATTCATGAAAAGGGAGCCCCGACCAAGTATTGAGTGCATACTATACTGTACATGCACATACTTTTCAGTAAGCCAACATTTCTGTATTAACAATTATTGTTGTTCTTGGTCTTATGCAATATTCTAATTACTGAGATTCAGAATTTTGGGTTTTTATCTACATAAAATATGAGTTTCACTTTTTGAATTGAATTACTGAAATAAATGAACTTTTTGATGATATTCTAATTCTATGAGATGCACCTGTATAGGCAGTATTTTATTATCTCTCTCCAAAGCCCTAAGTCCTGTGTCTTTCTGCTGCTTCTTTCCTTTGTTATCATAATGATAACTTCTGACAAGTTCTCTGACATGGGCGATAAAAGCAGCCTGAACTTTGTGTTGGGGAGGGTGCTATAGATAGATTAGCAGAGAGCTGGTCTATTTACAACACAGCTCTGCACATTTCTTCCTTCCTTTGCCTATGTGGAGGGGGTGTGTGCCTTTCCTCCAATCAGCTGTCACACAGTGCATGCCAGGACACCCCTCCCCCTGCTGGAACAGGAAGAAAAAAATCTAAAAGGATGTGCATTTTCAAAAGAATATAGAAAGCTGAAGACAGCAGATATACGTGTAAAACTTATATATGGAGATTTTTTTCATCTCTGTGTATAATCTGAGGCTGTTCACTTCACTGGGTATAGGAGAGGATTTACATCCACTTTGTAGTAGAACTATAGGCAAAACTTTTTTTTTTTTTTCATTTTTTCCCCATTGGAAGATTTTCCCTCTTTTACCTTTCTGGGGACAACCCAAAATGTGGGATTTTCTTTTACTTTCACTTTCAGTGATAATGGTAAACAAAACAGATATAGAGAGGGTGAATCCAATGGGGGCACAGACCGTAAAATCCTTACAGATGTTCTAATCCACCTCCACACTATCCAAAACTAAAAAAAAAAAAAAAAAATCTTCAGTTATACTTTAAGTAAATCAACCCCAATAAGCTCCATATTTCCATATTTCGGTTTCAATGCATTACGGTTGAGAGAACAGATCCAAAAATGCAGAGACTACTCAAAATTGGTTATTAGATTTTTACATTCCTTCAATACCACATGCCTGCGCCACTACTTTATTAATGCATGCTGTAAATACCACAAAACAGTAAAGTGAATTGACAGTTTTAGGATTTGAATGCAATATTTATATTTATTTGTGTCTGGACACCTAAATACTGCTTTGCGGAATGGAGCCCATTATATAAATACAGTGGGGTTGATTTACTAAAGGCAAATAGACTGTGTACTTTGCAAGTGTAGTCACTCCAGAGCTTAGTAAATAAGCAGACGTTCTGTTGACTTCCATCATCCAATCATGTGCAAGGAAAAAATGCTGTTTTTTTTTTATTTTGCTTGTGTGAGACTGGGTATTCTTTGTAAAGTGATACTTTACCTCATTTACTGAGCTCTGGAACAACTACATTTGCAGAGTGCCTATAGTAAATCAACCCCAATCTGTATTCTGACTTTAACCTTGGTGTGGTTTGTGTATTAACCCCCCTGGCGGTATTCCCGAGTCTGACTCGGGGTTACATTTCTGTGCTGCGATCGGTAACCCCGAGTCAGACTCGGGCTCGCCTCGCTGAATCCACAGGCATGGTTTACTTACCTTCTCCCTGGATCCAGCGATGCTACCGCGGGTGCTCGCTCGATTCACACAGTGCCTCTGTGTGCCGCCGATCTCCGTTCCCTGCGACGTTACGACGCACGGGGGCGGAGAACGGCGCCAAATTCAAAAAGGTAAACAAACACCTTACATACAGTATACTGTAATCTTATAGATTACAGTACTGTATGTAAAAAATACACACCACCCCTTGTCTCTAGTGGTCTGCCCAGTGCCCTACATGTTCTTTTATATAATAAAAAAATTTCTTTCTGCCTGCAAACTGTAGATTGTCCATAGCAACCAAAAGTGTCCCTTTATGTCAAAAATGGTTTTAGAGCAGCTAGAAAACAGCGATAATAAATTAGAATCACTTGCAGAATTGTGCGATAGCGATTTGTGGGGAAATTCGTCATAAAAAAAAATAAAAGTAATGACAGCGACAATTCTGCAACTGAGCAAATTTCAGTGATTTTGAGTTGATTACATTATTGAATAATTCTTATTATAATTATATTATTATTTGTTATAATTATTTATTATATTATAATTTATAATTTTGTTTTTAAAAAAATGTCATACCCGGGATGCCTACTAGACTCTTGTTTGGTCAGATTTAAGTAAGTTATTCCTAAAAACTTACAGGCCTACAGTATAAAACGCCAAATTTCCTTGCAAATAATGGTATCGCTTTCAGCACCTAAAATCTGAAATAATCATACCGCCAGGGAGGTTAGGGAGGTTAATATAGCATAAAACTTTGCCTATGTGCAAGAGCATCCTACAATAAAGATCAGTTACTCATTCTCTCTCTCCTTGTGTGGGGTGACTGGTCTTGTCTCCACCCTCTGCTGTTGTTTTCAGCAGGCAGCCTGTAGTGGGTGGAGCCTGCTGGGTCCCTCCCACAGCTCTGTTCTCTGCACAGGCTATATACAGCACAGTGATGATGCCATAGCTAAGTAGCTCCACCCACTACAGGCTGCCTGCTGAAAACAACAGCAGAGGGTGGAGACAAGACCAGTCACCCCACACAAGGAGATTATCCAGGTTTGCAATTGTATTTGGTGAACACCAAGTGGATTTATGCCCTTTCTGTATTTTGATAAATATATTTTAATACAATTTTATGTGCCCTAAGTTCAGCTTTAAAAACATTTTCCTACCTATAAGTCTCAAAGCCTTGTCCAATTACAGCAAAGCAACATTGTTGTGAAAACTAGACTGTACTGTTCTTTTGTTCATATTTAACCTTCAAACGTTCTGTTTCCTTTTCAGGTGCTAATCAGTCTCTCTACAGTAGGGTATGTACCGCTCTATGGAGGTGATCAGGCACAAAAAGTACTGGCTCTGTTTGCACCTGAAGATGCTCTGACAGGTATGATATACACTATACACTACGGCAAATAGTAAGGCCTCTAGTGTAGTGCTTACCCCTGGAGGGGTTGCTGAGAATATGTCCAGGTCTCCCTTACCAGTACAGAGTATCCATAAGCAAAGTTCCATGCACGCGGGTAAAGCAGGCTCAGTCTAGGGCATGGGGCATGGGTAGGCAACCTCGGCCTTCCAGCTCACATAACTCCTAGAGGCAGAGGCATGATGGGATTTGTAGTTTTACCACAGCTGGAGGGCCGAGGTTGCCTACCCCTGGTCTAGGGGATGTCTTTTTAGTATGTATTGCTAAAGAACTTGAACAGGAGAGGGATTTAGGGTCACAGGATATTCCAAAACAATAATAGCAATCAAAGGGAGGACAAACTTCTCCCGAATCTTCTCTAAGCAGCCTTTCCCGGAGACAACAGTGAACAACCAGTATCCCTAGAACTCTATAAGAACAGCCCCAGTCTATATAGCCTCATCTGCACTTGGCTCCCTTCTAGCACCTGCACACCCAAGACTCCACTGCAAGGTCTTTGCTCTCAGTGCCCCAGGAGCATTCTGCCAATCAGCATCCACAGGTAGATCCTTAGTGAGGGAGATAAAATATCCTTTAACAGACCAAGACTTCAACACAGTGCCCTCCCGCCAATAATAATCCTTTAGCAATCTTCTCCAGGCCCTCAGCTCAGCTCCTACTAAGGCCCAGTTTGTAATCTGTTGTCTCCATAGCTCTCTCCTAGGGGCAGCAGCCCCAGAAGAATTGGAATCCTCACTTAAGAGGAAATACCAGTCTCACAAGGCCTCCCAAACATTTATCACCTCCCCACCCAACCTTGTAAATGCCTCCTTCCAGAGATTGGTTGGAGCATGATAAATATTCATGAAATTAAAACCTTGCAAGATACCCTTTGTGTTCACAGAATTGCTAGAAAACACGCTGCTGAAACTATTCACAATCCCATATACATGTGTAAGTGTTCAAAACAAATCAATATAAGCGCTGTGCTTGCAAATCAAAACATAAGTGTTACTAAATATTAACTATAAACAAAATATCATGACAATATCCAACTAATAAACACAATAGCATGCACTTAGTAGTTCTTAAATAAAGTCCTCTTCCAGAAGCAGGTGGGATGAATCGAACATCCACCTCAGGAAATCCTGAACAGACAAAACCAATAGATCGCTGTTCCACTCACTACAGTCAAACTAAATTTAGTCTAGCAGCCTGACTAAAGGAGGCCACTACACTAGTATATTGTATAATCTTTTGTGTAACATATTATGTCTATTTATAGCTAAATTATTATTATTATTATTATTATTATTATTATTATTATTATTATTAAAAAATGCTTATAAACGCAGTCTTACCCATGGGCCTCAATGCGTTTGACTTCAATAAGCAGGGAGATTCTGATCTTCTTAGGCCTCGTACACACGATCGAGTTTCTCAGCAAAAACCAGCAAGAAACTTGCTGGTTTTTTTTTTTGCCGAGGAAACCGGTCGTGTGTACACTTTTCGACGAGGAAACTGTTGAGGATCCCGTCAAGCCAAAAAGAGAGCATGTCTTCTTTGTCCTCGACGGGAATGGAGAAATTTGGCTTGCCGAGATCCTCGACAGCCTAACAAGGAACTCGACGAGCAAAACGATGTGTTTCGCCCGTCGAGTTTCTCGGTCGTGTGTACGAGGCTTCAATCTTGCTCCTTTACTGGCCAGGATGCAGTGGCCTATAAGCCCCTATAACACTTCTGGAAGAGCAAGGTCTTGAAACTCTTCCTGAAGCTTAGCAAGTTGGTGGTGTTTTTTAGGACCAATGGTAAATCATACCATACCTTACCCCCCTGCAACGAGAAAGCACGTCCTCCTCGTCTCTGTTTCTCACCCTAGGGACAATGACATTCGTTTGTCCCTCTCAATGTAATGCTCTACTAGGAGCATACCGTGTGAATTTTTTCCGGAGGTACTCTGGTCCACCTCCATGTACTATCATATGCATAAAACAGCCAATCTAAAACAGAACCCGCTCATGGACGGGCACCCAATGCAAGGTATTCAAAATCGTGGTCATATGATCTCTCCTACCAGCACCCATAAGTTAACCTTGCTGCAGCGTTCTGAATTAGTTGGAGTCTATGCACGATCTTTTTAGGTAGGCCAAAAAGGTGTGTGCAGTTGTAGTATGCATGACTTTTCCAGTTTCGAATTTCTGGTTATAAGTGTTACTATTCTTCCATAGCTGTGGCTCTGTATCTTGGTCATCAGTGGTGGACAGTTGATGATACAGCGAGGACTTCCAAATCATCTCGGGATGGCCTGCAGCAGGTAAAGGCTTGAATAGTACTTGTACAGTAGTGAAAATATCCATGTAACCTATTATTTTTTTGGCATGCCCATTCAGCAGAAGTCAGCCGTACTGGTGTACACACAGGCCAAATGTTGGCGGGTTTCTATTGAACTGGACCATACCAGCTGATAATCAACCCGTGTGTACCAGGATTTATTCCAGTAAAGCAACAGGCATCACATGCTAACTATTTGGGACCTCGCAGGACCCCTTTTCCAAGGTACAGTGCTCTGTATTTAAAAAGGAATCCTGCAAGGTCCTGAAACATCAGCTTGTGATTCCTGTTTGCTTTACTTAAAAAAATAACAAGATCATCACTATACCAATGTGTGCTGGTAAAGATCCTAATTTTCCTGAGACTCATGTACCTGTCTATGGCACCCTTTATGAATTCCCCTGGCAGTGTGAAAATAAAAGAGTGGTGTATTATATTAAACTAAAATGAGTGGCATTCAAGTAGAACAAAATGATAGCGTGTCTATATGCGGGCAGAATTTTATTTGTTGTGTCTGTGTGCAAAATATCGTAATTTACCTTTTATGGCGCCAATCCCTGGCCACATACTACCATGCTTCCATGTTGGCCCCAGGAAAATAATTCTGTATATGAACCAGATTCTGCCAGTGGTGTCTCCTTTAGTAGAGTAATTTCCTGATTAATTTTGCTTGGTTGCTTTTTAACTTTTGTTAAGTAACAAGTAAACCACTGAATTATTTATTCAAAGAAAATGCAACACTAAAAAAAACAGATATAGCAGTTTTATATCGATACCATAATAAATACTAGCAGGTATAAAAGTATAATATTCGGTTGAAATTCATAGTTTTTGCTTCTTTCATTTGCAGGTCCGGACCCTTGGAGAAAGAATAGTTCTTTATGTGCTAAACCGAATTATTTATAGAAAAAAAGAGATGGAGAGAGACGAGGTCCCCTTTCTCTGTCACAGCAGCTCTGATTATGCCAAGATTCTATGGAGAGAAGGAGAAGCCATTGGATTTTATTCTGTCAAGCCTGCAGGTCATTTATTTTATGCGTTCTTCAGCAAAAGTTATTTTAAAATGACTGCGTATTAGAATTGTTCTAAAACTGTCAATTAAGGGGACTTCAGCAAAATACAGAGACAGGGTATTGTTTAAAGCTGAATGCCTGGTTCAATGAAATTCAAGAAGGTGAGCAGAGATCAACAGCACATTGGTGTAGTGAGTAGCACTTTCGCCTATCAGCAAAAGGGTCGCTCGTTCGAATCCCGACCACGACACCATCTGCCTGGAGTTTGTATGTTCTCCCTGTGCCTGCGTGGGTTTCCTCCGGGTACTACGGTTTCCTTCCACACTCCAAAGACATGCTGGTAGGTAAATTGGATCTTGTCCAAATTGGCCCAGTATATATGTGTATGACTGTGTGTCCCAAGCGTGTCGAGATCCTACAGGGTAAAATGACCTCACCAGCCAAGCAGACACTGGCTGGAAAAAGCGCCTAGAGGCGATTGAGTTTGCATGTGTAGCGCTATACAAGTCATTCATTCATTCAACACAAAATGTTATTATAAATTATGACACCAACATCCCTTAAACATAGAGAGAAGTATTGTAGGAGATATGGTACTATAGAGGTGCATTATCATATAAGAAATCACACAAAATCTATATATAAAAAATATACAAAAAATGTTTATTAAATAAGCAACATCATAAAACTGATGGATACAGTACGGTCATAGCCATAGGTGTACACAAACAACCTAATATTGACAATGAATATATGTAATCACATACATATTTACATCACGTTCATATTTTTCTACATGTTTCGCCATGGTGGCTTCTTCCGGAAAGAACGTAAAGGATTTGTTTATTAGGTATGGAAGATCTACAATTAATCAGCTTCAATTGTGTACAGAAAAAAAAGGACAAATAATTGATATACCATGAAAAGGGGATGCAAAAGCGGGGAGCAAGTCTCCCAGATACCAATATCAGCACCTGTCCATAATCAAACACATAAAGCACATAGGTTCCAATCAAAGACATGAAACTGCACCATCGGTTGTTCACATAAAAATAGACTAACTTCTATGTTGTCGCGGTTGATAGAGGCTCCCAGGAATCCCAACATGTCTCATACCATGGGGGTCCTTAAATACCTCTCCCCATTGCGCCAAACCACGGTGGATGATGTCACACCACGTTGACGCATCACGGACGCAAAAAGGGGAGGAGCCACGTGTCCTGGACTGAATCCCGGAACCGGAAGTCGCAATGACACGCCGGAACACGGCCACACAACCTAATGGGGGCGGTGAAGATGTACACGCCCATGGGGCAGGAATACATATAAAGTTCACCATACACATTACTATCTAACTGTACAGTTTTTACTTAAAGTGATTGTAAAGGGTACATTTTTTAAAATAATAAGCATGTTATATTTACCTGCTCTATGCAATGGTTTTGCAGAGAGCAGTCCCGATCCTCCTTGTCCGGGGTCCCTCACCGGTGCTCCTGTCTCCTCCTCTTCTCAGTATGCCACCATAGGAAGCTGCTTCCTATGGTGGCACACTTGCAGGCTCAATCCTGAGTTGCGCTGCCTGTGTCCATAGGCACAGACAATGTGGCTAAGCCCTGCTCCTCAGTCCCTTGTCACAGGATTTGATTGACAGCAGCGGGGACCAATAGCTCCCGCTGCAATCAATCTGCTATCAATCTGCCCTGGGAGAAGAGAACAGACAGAGACGTTGCTCTCAGGCACATCGCTGAATCAAGATCAGGCTTGGGTAAGTATAAAGGGAGAAGGTTTTTTTTCCTTAACACAATGAAAGTTTTAAGGTAAAAAACCTTCTACCTTTAGAACCACTGTTCGATCAATTTAAATATGAATCTTTTATTAATATTGTTTCACAATCTGTGCCTAAAAAGTCCCATTACCAAGGGGAAATTTGCATTTACATTGTTCGATCAATTTTTATGCAATCAAACGGATCCTATAGATATCCTATAGTAATAGCCAGTGCAGTGGCGTAGCGTGGGTTGTCAGCGCCAGGGGCAAGGCAATTAATTTGCACCCCCTAACCTGCGGACTTTTAGCACTCCCTGAGTCCTGTCCCTTCCCTTCCTACAATAGTATTGACCAGCCTGATTCCTACACTTACCACTACACTAACCTACCCGATTCCTATACTGACCACTACACTACACTGACCACTACACTACACTGACCTACCTGATTCCTATACTGACCACTACACTACACTGACCACTACACTACACTGACCTACCTGATTCCTATACTGACCACTACACTATGCTAACCACGATACTACACTGACCTACCTGATTCCCACACTGACCACTACACTAACCTACCCGATTCCTATACTGACCACTACACTTCACTGACCACTATACTACACTGACCACTACACTACACTGACCTATCTGATTCCTATACTGACCACTACACTACACTATGCTAACCACTATACTACACTGACCTACCCGATTCCCACACTGACCACTACACTAACCTACCAGATTCCTATACTGACCACTACACTACACTGACCACTATACTACACTGACCACTACACTACACTGACCTATCTGATTCCTATACTGACCACTACACTACACTAACCACTGTACTACACTAACCACTATACTACACTGACCTACCTGATTCCCACACTGACCACTACACTGACCTACCTGATTCCCACACTGACGACTACACTAACCACTATACTACACTGACCTACCCGATTCCTATACTGACCACTACACTAACCACTATACTACACTACACTGACCACTATACTACACTGACTACTGTACTGACTATTACACTACACTACACTGACCTACCTGATTCCTATACTGACCACTACACTAACCACTATACTACACTGACCACTATACTACACTGACTACTGTACTGACTATTACACTATACTACACTGACCTACCTGATTCCTATACTGACCACTACACTAACCACTATACTACACTGACCACTACACTAACCACTATACTACACTGACCACTACACTACACTGACCTACCTGATTCCCACACTGACCACTACACTAACCACTATACTACACTGACCACTACACTAACCACTATACTAAACTACACTGACCACTATACCACACTGACCACTACACTGACCTACCTGATTCCCACACTGACCACTACACTAACCACTATACTACACTGACCACTACACTAACCTACCCGATTCCTATACTAACCACTACACTAACCACTATACTACACTACACTGACTACTGTACTGACCATTACTATACACTACACTGACCTACCTGATTCCTATACTGACCACTACACTAACCACTATACTACACTGACTACTGTACTGACCACTACACTATACTAACCACTACACTACACTGACCAGGGCCGGTGCAAGGATTTTTGCCACCCTAGGCGAAACCTAAGTTTGATACCCCAATTGGCTCCGCCCCTGACTATACGGTGTAGGTGGTGGAGATTTTTGTGGCGCCTTTCAATGACCCCCCCCCCCCCCCGCCTTGTAGTGGAGGTGTTCTGTGCGGTCTAGTGAAGGTGTCCTGCGGATCCAATCTCATTGTTCATAGAACACACAGTAAGTGTCCATGCCTCCCCCCACGTTTCTCTCCTGTCCCTGTGTGTGCTGTACCCCTATTTATGGACCCCTCTCAGCTCCCATCCATGGTCCCGGCTCCGTGCTCTCCTTCCTCCCCAGTATTGGCTCAGCCTGCCTGGAAGAGTGTCAGCAGCTGCCCTCCTCCTGATCCCCGGTACCTTGCTGCAGTAATCCGGCTTAGAGCCCGCTGATCAGAAGAAAGAGGCGGAGAGTGGCTCCAGGCTGACTGGCCATGTTCGGCACCTGCTTCACTCTGCAGCCTCTGCTCTGCGATAATCCTCGGATTCCCTGCCATGTAGTGGCATGTTCAGTCACTGTCTCAGGCGCCCTGTGATTGGGCGTATGGGATCATGTGCAGCGGCGGGGCTGGCCTGTCCACCATCGCGGTAGATCCTGGAGTCCCTCCTCCACCCATGTTCAGTCTCCTGCACCCTCCGATTGGGCGAAGGCGGGACTCCAGGATCTACCGCGATCATGGACAGGCCAGCCCCGCCGCCGCACATGACCCCATACACCCAATCACAGGGCGTCTGAGACTGAACATGGTGGCGGCAGAGCATGGGACACAGTAAAGTACATTTAGGAGGAGGCAGCCACAAAATTCCTTTAAGAAATATTTATCAATTCTTTTTAGCTTGCAAAAGAAGAGAGTGAGGGAGATGGAAACTTGGTAAACCAGTCCCCAGGTCTCTAGGATCATCAAACAACTAATACATATCACGGAAAGTTTGTTTCCCTGTCTTACAGCAGATATTGGTTAAGCTGCAATGCTGATTGAGGGTCAGTACACATGCCCCAAAGGTATTCAATTGCCTCTACAAGCCCAGGGTTGTATAAACTCCCCAGGAAGCCATCAGGCGTCAGTCAGCTTCCTGTTTTCCCCATAACCCCCCCGTCCCCTCGGAAAAAAGTTGGGTGAGGTATCAGGTCTCCTCAGTGTATAGAGTCCAGCTGAGATTCCCTGGGGTTTGCCTCCTCCACAAATGGCGGACCCAAGGGTGTGGATGGCCTTCAGAGGAGTCCCATTGTACCACAAGCACACCATCTAGGCCTGGCAAAATAAAGGATTATTCCTGACAGCTGAGCGAATGGGTGAGACATTCACTTTTTTTTTTTTATTTGCCCCCTTTGTATCCTTCAGTGTATTTTTTGTGGTTCATTCCATTGAATGTATGGTGTATGTGATGTATGAGACATTTAGGAAATACAGGTCTTATTTCCATTTCTTCCTAAATCAGTTTAAATTAATTATATTTGTTGTAGACAATCATGAAGACAATCTAAAGAGTCAACTGAATGTTTGTACTGTTTGTACTGTGGAATAGGCAGTTTTAGTTATCTATATACCAGAGTTCCCAACTCCTCCCTCACCATAGGTGAATAGCTGTTTTAAGCCTACTGTTTTATTTTACAGTATATGTATTCATTTATCCTGTTTCCAGTCTGGTTCACACTGTAATGCACACGTTCGAACACACGCTTTCCCATGCGTCCCGCACGTTCTGGCTTTGGCAGCTCATTAATTTCAATAGGCTGCCAAACATACTGGAAGACGGAAAAAGTAGCGCAAGCGATACTTTTTTTGACCATGCAGCAGTATATTGTGATTTGGTGGCTGCAAGATGCGTTTGGGTTGCCATTACTAAATAACGGCACCCACACATGTCTCGTAATAGCAGCGTGTTCATGTGCTGGAAATGCACACAGAACCTTTCCTGCACCTCCTAGTGTGAATCAGCCCTTACAGGTATTGTAGTAGTAGTAGGAATACGTTTCCTCACTTGGCTTGCTGGTATAATATTGTACCAGAAGCGCTATCATGTAGTAATGTCTATGTTTTTTCTTTCAGGAAGTATATGTCCCATGTATCTAACCCAAAGTTACACACTTCCGGTACTTGACACCATGTTTGTTAGGAAGAAATTTCAATGTGAAGATTTTGCTTTGCAAATGTTGGAGGATTATGTGGACTCCTTCACAGAAGAAACGCTTGGTCTAAGGTATCCTCTGTCACCCAGGATGCATGCAGGTAACCTTCTACCAGGGTTTTCCAAGTTCCTTATATAAATTATGTATATGTGAAAACATTTGGGATTACAGTAAAACCTTGGTTTGAGAGTAACTTGGTTTAAGAGCATTTTGCAAGACATTTTAATACATTTTGACTTGATATACTAGCAATGTCTTGATATAAGAGTAGCATCATGTCACAACTGAGTATAAAAGAGAAGAGAGGAGCCTCTAAGTGTAGCAATATGGTTACATTTAATGAAGGTACAACATTTAACAAACTCATATGGTTGATAATTAAAAGAAGCACATCTAAGTATGCAGGAATCTGGGGTAAAGCTGTCCACATAGGCCATCCTCCGCACCGCCATTGACGTCTTCCCTTCCACTCTGTGCTCCACGCTTTCAGATCGCTCTACTGCAGGGTAGTCTTCCCGGTCACGATTGCAGACTGACATTGGTGAGAGCCGGTGGTGCGGAGGATGGTCTATTTTGACATCTTTACCCCAGATGCCTTCATACTTAGATGTGCTTATTTTAATCATCAACCATGTGAGTTGTTAAATGTTGTACTTACATTAAATGTAACCATATTGCTACACTTAGAGGCACCTCTCTTCTCTTTTATACTCTGTAGCTCCTGCTGGATTTTTCTATTAATCTCCTTGTGGATGGAAATGTTATGGTTACACAACCAATCACATTGCTATAATCATTTTATATGGAATATAAACTGAAGGACTTATGAATAGATGGTTGTGGAATGAATTATTTGAGTTTCCATTATTTCCTATGGGGAAATCTGCTTTGGATTACAAGCATGTTTCCAGAACGAAATATGCTATCCAAGGTTTAGTGTATTAGAAAAAGAGATAGGTACAAACTGGAGAGAAAACTCCTGTTGCCTATAAATGTTGACTATAGCGGCACAACATCAGAGACACCGAAAATTGAAATAAAACCTATTTTTTATTTATACCATGATAAACAGTATAAAAACAGTGATATTGTATATCATACATATTAAGGAAACAGACCCATCTGGATATTGTATAGTAAGATAAAAATCACATATGCAGACTAGGATGATACACAGATGCTCTCTCGGGTTGGTTGGGCCTGTTGTGCCCCTATGCCCGCCATAGACAGAGTTCGGGCGGACATTCTGTCACATACTGTAGAACTACTGGTATAAACATGCAGACCTGTCTCTTCTTACTGCTAGGACACCAGCCATTTCAGGGTTAGAAAGCCCATTTTAGAGCTCACATAAGAACACTGTTGTTTGCAAATACCTATTTGACTTTGCTGTACCTTGGAAAAAGACCACTGCCATTAAAAATTGTGTATTTCGGTACTCTGCATTTTATAATTAGAAAGATTTTTCTGTACACAAATTTTTTATTTATTTTTTGCATATGCCTTTATTTTTTCTCTAGATTTGCATTAAAACCAAACTTTCCACTAAACTTCCAGCGGTTGCAGCAACAGATTATTTTTTTAAGTGAACACACCGATGTGTAGATGGGGAAATTGAACAATCTTCTTCCTTCATCCTCTGGTTGAAGTAAAGAAAAATTGCATATTATATGGTTTGCTTAACCACTTCCATACAGGGCACGTATACACCTTCCCGTTCAAGCCAATTTTCAGCTTTCAGCACTGTCGCACTTTGAATGACAATTGCGCGGTCATGCTACACTGTACCCAAACAAAATTGGCGTCCTTTTTTTCCCACAAATAGAGCTTTCTTTTGGTGGTATTTGATCACCTCTGCGATTTTTTTTTTTGCGCAACAACTAAAAAAAGACTGAAAATTTTGAAAAAAAATACGTTATTTTTTTCTGTTCATTTTTTTGTAAATAATTAAGTTTTCTCTTTCAATTACGGGCACTGATATGGCGGCACTGATGGGCACCGATGAGATGGCACTGATGGACATCGATGAAGTAGTACTGACGGGCACAGATTTGGTGGCACTGATTGGCGGCGCTTGTATGCGGCACTGATGGGCACACATAGGCGGCACTGATGGGCACACATAGGCGGCACTGATGGGCACACATAGGCGGCACAGATGGGCACTCATGGGCGGCACTTATGGGTGGCACTGATGGCTACTTATGGGTGGCACAGATGGGCACTGATAGGTGGGTACTGGGCATGGATGGGCACTGTGGGGTGGCACTGATGGACACTGTAGGGTGGCACTGATGGACACTGGGGCGGCACTGATTAACCTATGTTGCCAGTCAGTGCCCATTTGTGGGCACTGATTGGCATCTTTTTTTTTTAAAGCTTTTTTTTTTTACAGCCTTTTTTTTTTATTTTTTTTTAGCCTTTTTTTTATTGATCTGCCCATTTTTTTTTTTTTTTTTACGGCTTTTTTTTTAAATTTTTTTAGCCTTTTTTTTGGATCTGCCCTTCCCTGGTGGTCCAGGGTGAGCTTCCCTGGTGGTCCATGTGGCGATCCGAGGGGGGGCTGCGCTGATAAACAATCAGCGCGAACCCCCCCTGTCAGGAGAGCAGCCGTTCGGCTCTCCTCTACTCGCGTCTGTCAGACGCGAGTGAGGAAGAGCCGTCAACGGCTCTTCCTGTTTACATCGTGATCAGCCGTGATTCGACACGGCTGATCACGTGGTAAAGAGTCTCCGTGAGAGACTCTTTACCGAGATCGGTGTTGCGGGGTGTCAGACCCGGGGGCGCGCAGCGGCTCAGAATCCTGAGGACGTCATATGACGTCCGGTCAGGATTCTACAACCACTTTGCCGCCGTCAATCTGTCATTGGCGGGCGGCAAGTGGTTAAGCTGCACATCACCACTTGGAGTTTACACAGGGCAGAGAGTTATCTCCCTGCTACCAAGTGGTAATGCTGGGAGCCTGAGCAGCCATTTGCCAAGGAACAGCACTGTCACATGCTCCTCTATACCCTGAAATACAGGTTATGTCACTTTGTATCTCCTAAGTTAATGGGTAAGTGGGTGAGCAAAAGGAGGGTATGCAGTACAGCTGGGGGGCCAAAACCTGTGGAAAAACTGACAGTGTTATAAACTATAACACAAACTGTACCATCCTATGTCATTTTTGCATTTGCTGGACAGCTTGCTCGGCAATAAAATGCAAAGTGAAATTTAAATAAAGGCATATAAAAAAAAAATCATACACTAAATACATTTACAGTATGACACAAAAGTAAGTACACCCCTCACATTTTTGTAAATATTTTGTTATATCTTTTCATGTGACAACACTAAAGAAATTACACTTTACTATGTAAAGTAGTAAGTGTACAGCTTGTATAACTGTGTAAATTTGCTGTCCCCTCAAAATAACTCAACACACAGCCATTAATGTGTAAACCGCTGGCAACAAAAGTGAGTACACCCCTAAGTTAAAATGTCCAAACTGAGCTCAAAGTGTCAATATTTTGTGTGGCCATCATTATTTACCAGCACTGCCTTAACCCTCTTGGGCATGGAGTTCACCAGAGCTTTGCAGGTTGCCACTGGAGTCCTCTTCCACTCTTCCATAATGATATCACAGAGCTGGTGGATATTAGAGACCTTGCGCTAATCCACCTTTCATTTGAGGATGCCCCACAGATGCGCAATAGGGTTTAGGTCTGGAGACATGCTTGGCCAGTATATCACCTTTACCCTCAGCTTCTTTAGCAAGGCAGTGGTCATCTTGGAGGTTTGTTTGGGGTCGTTATGTTGGAATACTACCCAGTGGCCCAGTCCCTGAAGGGAGGGGACCAGGCTCTGCTTCAGTATGTCACAGTACACGTTGGCATTAATGGTTCCCTCAATGAACTGTAGCTCCCCAGTGCCGGCAGCACTCATGCAGCCCCAGACCACGACACTCCCACCACCATGTTTGACTGTAGGCAAGAAACACTTGTCTTTGTACTCCTCACCTGGATGCCACCACACATGCTTGATATACCATCTGAACCAAATAAGTTTATGCTGGTTTCATCAGACCACAGGACATGGTTCCAGTAATCCATGTCCTTAGTCTGCTTGTCTTCAGCAAACTGTTTGCAGGTTTTTTGTGAATCATCTTTAGAAGAGGTTTCCTTCTGGGATGACAGCGATCAATTTGACCAATTTGATGCAGTGTGTAGAGTATGGTCTGAGCACTGACAGGCTGACCCCCCACCCCTTCAACCTCTACAGAAATGCTGGCAGCACTCACATGTCTATTTCACAAAGACAACCTCTGGATATAACGCTGAGCACATGCACTCACCTTCTTTGGTCGACCATGGCGAGGCCTGTTCTGAATGGAACCTGTCCTGTTAAACCGTTGTATGGTCTTGGCCACCATGCTACAGCTCAGCTTCAGGGCCTAGGCAATCTTCTTATAGCCTAGGCCATCTTTATGTAGAGCAACAATTTTTTTTTCAGATCCTCAGAGAGTTCTTTGCCATGAGGTGCCATGTTTAACTTCCAGTGACCAGCAAATTTACACTGTTATACAAGCTGTACACTCACTACTTTACAGTAGCAAAGTGTCATTTCTTCAGTGTTGTCACATGAAAAGATAGAATAAAATATTTACAAAAATGTGAGGGGTGTACTCAGTATGTATGTGTTTTAAAGCCCAATCTGGGCACAACCAAAAAATAACCCTTGCAGTGGGCAACTGGAAGGTTGTTACTTGAAGACAAATATAAAATATCTTAAATGTCATCATTATCATTATCATCATTCTGAACTTCGCTTTATAAAAATTATAGGGCTGTTACTGATTACAATTTTCGTGTCCAATTTTTTTTTTTTAATTGATTAATCAATTAATTTCGATTAATTATAAAGCACATACAGATCCAACTACTTTTAGCTGATCTCCTTGCAGGCTGATTGCCAGTGCAGCTACCAACCCCTGGAAAAATATAGCATAGGATAGCAGGATACAAAATAGCAAGAGGCTAATGGTGAACATAAGTTCAAATTGTATTTGTGTGTTCAGGGTGTTTAATAACATGGCATTATCTATTATTCATTGTTTTGTTTATCAGAAGGGTCTTCATGCTATTTTAAGTCACTAAAATGCCTTTTCTCATCTTTTAGTGTGTTCAGTGATTCATACAATTGTTAACTTTTTACTAGCCTGAAGCATTACCATGTACTCCGAGAGATGAGAATGACTTGTGTTTCCATGGAAACAGATTTTGTGCCCAGTGTCTTCTGAGGTCTCGCTGCTGCATATTTTTAACCTTGTCTCAGCGGAGGTTTTGTATCTTTCTGCTGCTACATTATGTAGGGACATCCCGAGCATACAGCAACAACTTTTTATCTTATGGGGAATATCACATTGGAAAATAATGGATTCAGGGACAAAGCTGACGGTACTTTAAGGAATCAATGAGCTGTCTATAGCCTGATCCTGCCTTACACACTCCATTCTTTTTTTCATTCTTTTTATTAAGCTTTATAAAAGGAAAACAGTAGAAATAAATTACATTAACACAACGCCAATTCACTCACACGGTCTAACTAACATTTAGAGTACTTTCACACGGGGGGGGGGGGGGAAGCGTCTGTGGTAAAGCACCGTTATTTTTAGCGGCGCTTTACCGTTGTTTTAGCTGTGTTTTTCGGCCGCTAGCAGGGTACTTTTAACCCCCCGCTAGTGGCTGAAAAAGGGTGCTTCGGCAGCGCTGGCCATTGATTTAAATGTCAGGGGCGTTTTAGGAGCGGTGGATTCATCGCTCCCACAACGCCCCAAAGATGCAGCTTGCAGGACTTTTTTCCCCGTCCTGCAAACGCACCGCTCCAGTGTGAAAGCACTCAGGGGTACATTGGTCACCGGACCCGCCCCCTTATGTCATCACCTCCCGGAGCATGATGGGACTGTGACGTCATAAGAGGCCTATATAAATCGGTGCGCATCGCGCACCCGGCATTACAGCGGGAAAAAACGACGTGTCAACATCGAAGAAGAGAACAGGGAAGAAGACGACAGAAGACCGGGCCCCCGCTAGTAAAAGAGCTGCAAGAAGATAGCGGAGAAGCCCGGCAGAAGGACACCGGAGAAGAGGGAAGAAGACGACAGAAGACCGGGCCCCAGCAGTAGGACACCGGAGAAGAGGGAAGAAGGAGAAGAGGGAAGAAGATGACAGAAGACCAGGCCCCCGCTAGTAAAAGAGCTGCAAAAAGAAAGCGGAGAAGCCCGGCAGAAGGAAGAAGGCACCGGAGAGCAGAAGAAGAGACCCCCAAAGTCGTAAGAAGACCCCCAGAGCTGCCTAATAAATTACTTTTAAAACATGTGTAGTGTGGGTTTTTTTTCCTCCAGGTGAATGGGTGGGGTTCGATGTACCCCATACTCATTCACCTAGGGTGGGGGGGCGGGATCTGGGGGGCCCCCTTATTAAAGGGGGCTCCCGGATTCTGATAAGCTCCCTGCCCGCAAACCCCGACAACCAACGACCAGGGTTGTCGGGAAGAGGCCCATGTCCCTATCAACATGGGGACGCGGTGCTTTGGGGTGGGGGGGGGCCGCAGGGCGCCCCCCTGCCCCAAAGCACCCACCCCCCATTTTGAGGGTATGCGGTCTGGTACGGTTAAGGGGGGGAGGGTGCTCGCTCATCCCCACCCCCTTTCCTGACCGGCCAGGCTGCGTGCTCAGGAAAAGGGTCTGGTATGGATTTTGGGGGGACCCCCCACGCCGTTTTTTTTTGCGGCATAGGGTTTTCCCTTAAAATCCATAGCAGACCCAAGGGCCTGGTATGCTCTTGGAGGGGAACCCATGCCGTTTTTTATTTAAAATTTGGCGTGGAGTTCCCCCTCAAGATTCATACCATACACAGTGCCTGGTATTGGCAGGGATCCAAGTCGGATCCCCATTCAATATGGTGCCGCGGCTAAACGCAACCGCGGCTAATCGCACTGTACAAATGCAGCTGATCGCTGTGCCTGGAGTCTTTGGGCCAGATTCACAAAGGTTAGCGGATCTTTAGATCCGTGTAACCTATGTGTTTTAAGATCCGCCCTTGCAAGTTTGTGAGGAAAGTGTCAAATTCACAACACACTTACCTCCAAACTTGCGACGGCGGATCCTAACTCCCCCGGCGGAATTCTAATTCCGCGGCTGGGGGAGTGTACTATTTAAATCAGGCGCGCTCCCGCGCCGATTTAAATACGCATGCGCCGTCCTGGGAATTTCCCGGCGTGCATTGCTCCCACTGACGTCGCTAGGACGTCAGTGGTTTCGATGCGTACGCAAACTACGTAGTTCCGTATTCGAGAACGACTTAGGGAAACTACGTAAAAAAAATACAAATCGACGCGGGAACGACGGCCATACTTAACAATACTTACCCCTGCTTTTAGCAGGGGTAAGTATACGACGGGTACCGCGCTACGGAAACGACGTAAGAACACAGCGTCGGGTCCGCGTACGTTAGTGAATTTCGCGTATCTCGCTGATTTACATATTATTCTGTGTAAATCAGCGGGAACGCCCCCGGCGCCATTTTTAAATCCAAAAAAAGATCCGACAGTGTAACACTGTCGGATCTCAGCCCTATCTATGCGTAACTGGTTCTATGAATCAGGTGCATAGATAGGACCAGTAAAAATCAGAGATACGATGGTGTATCTGTAGATACACCGTCGTATCTCTTTGTGAATCTGGCCCTTAAATTTCAGCAGAAAATAAACATGCTTTGAACTGCGGCAGAACAGCCGTCCATGTGAAAGGGGCCAAAGTATGAATGGGACACATAGAAAACCATTGTTCTGTGCATGCCCCTGCGGAAAACTGCTTTTTTGTTCGGCAGAAAAACGCTGCTCTCTGCACAAATGATTATCGGCCCTTAGTGGATTTTGTATTTCATAAGTATCTCTTCCTATAAACACTATTAAAGCGGACCTTCAGTAATTTTTTCAACTTTGCATCTATTAAGTCTTTTGCCCTTGCCCTTAGACCCGGTTCACACTGGGGCGACACGACAGGCGGCTCAGCCGCCTGACGTGTCGCGTCCCATTGAATGCAATGGAACCGTTCTAATAGGAGCGACGCAAGTCGCTCCGACTTAGAAAAAAGGTTCCTGTAGTATTTCGGGGGCGGCTCGGGGCGATCTGCATTGGCTTCTATACAGAAGTCGTTTTGCGAATCGCCTCTGAAGTCGTCCTCAGGACGACTTGCAGAGTCGCCCCCGAAGTCGTGTCGCCTTTTCGGTAAGGGTCAGCAAGTTGCATTTTCCATCTGGAGCCAGACTTCTTTTTCCTTCGTTGTTACAACAGAGTGCTACACTCAAGTTTGATACACGTTGGGACTATTAACCAATTGTTTGTCACGAATTTGTTAAACACTTTTTTTTTATATATATTGGACTTTTAAGCAGCCTTCTCTTTGATTTATTTAGTTATTTGAAGGCCCTTCAGTCTCTAGCGCTACTCCACTTTCTTGTTTATGATTTATATGTTAGTATAACATTTTTGAGTTAGCAGCTTTATATAATTTTTTGTTATTTTTGGTAAGCGCACTATTCTCCTTTTATACCTATTGACTAGGTCCGTTGGGACCTTCCTTTTCGGTAAGGGTCAGCAAGTTGCATTTTCCATCTGGAGCCAGACTTCTTTTTCCTTCGTTGTTACAACAGAGTGCTACACTCAAGTTTGATACACGTTGGGACTATTAACCAATTGTTTGTCACGAATTTGTTAAACACTTTTTTTTTATATATATTGGACTTTTATGTAGCCTTCTCTTTGATTTATTTAGTTATTTGAAGGCCCTTCAGTCTCTAGCGCTACTCCACTTTCTTGTTTATGTGTGAACCAACTCTTATTGTTTTAACTTTGGATAGTAAAACATTTTTCATCTACCAGTAAATACCTTATACAGCTCACTTCCTGTTTCTTGTCTGGTCATTAGCCTAGGCCTATGACATCATGCACAGCTCTCTCTCTCACTCTTGTGAGAGCTTGCCAAGAAGGGAGGGGGGATGAGTCATACGAGTGCCAATGAGGGCTGCAGAGCTGGAGGTGTGTCTGTGTAAATCCAGGAAGTGAACAGGCAGCAGCTTCAGCTGCCCACAGTTAAAATGGATGCAGCCAGACTTAGTGGAGGGAGATTTCTGCAGCATATTTGGCAAGTACAGAATCTCAGCAGGAAATTTGAACCATGTATGGGCAAGCTGAATGTACCATGGTGATCGATCCATCAATCAACATGGGTACAACCAGCCCTTTGGATATTACATACGATTATTGATACTGCCTGGTATAGTAATATAATCACTGCCTTCTCCCGGCAGGGAGAGCTTCCCCGCCCACCCACCTGTGGTTACAGAAAGAAATTTGCTCTGTGTTTGGCCTGCCTTAATTTCAGTCTTGCACAGTTGTACAAGCTTATTAGGATTTTTTTTTTTACCAAAAATTGTAGAAGAATACATATCTGCCTAAACTGAGGAAAACAATTATTTTTTAAAAAAAATTAGGATATTTATTATAGCAAAAAGTGAAAAATATTGTGTTTTTTTCAAAATTGGTGCTATTTTTTTGTTTATAGCTCAAAAAATAAAAACCGCAGAGGTGATCAAATACCACCAAAAGAAAGCTCTATTTGTGATGAAAAGAAGGATGTAAATTTTGTTTTGGTTCAGCGTCGCATGACTGCGCAATTGTCAGTTAAAGAGATGCAGTGCTGTATCTCAAAAAATGGCCTGGTCATTGAGCAGCCAAATCTCCCAGGCCTGAAGTGGTTAAAGTAGAGTTCCACCCAAAAGTGGAATTTCTGCTTTAAGTACTCCTCGCCCCCTTACGTGCCACATTTGGCATGTAATTTTTTTGGGGGGGAGTGGGTACCTACTTTAGAGAGACTTCCTGTCCCCTATCCTCGTTCCGTCTTCAGGCCACCTAAGCGGCCCCTCCCTCTGGGCAATCTTCTGGGACACATCACAGGTCTGACAAGACTGGCTGTTCACTCGGAGAGCGTGGCTCGCACATGAAGCCACAAGCTCTCACGGCCGGGTGCCCACAGTTCCAATAAAGGTGCCATGGAGAGGAGCGAGGCATTGGGTGTCCACATCGCTGGACCGTGGGACAGGTGAGTGCCTGTTTATTAAAAGTCAGCAGATATACATTTTGTAGCTGCTGACTTTTATTAAACTGAAAAAAGCCTGGAACTCTGCTTTTAATGTACTCTCTGCAAAAAAGCCAAACAAAATTTCTGTTGTTAATTTACCCCCCAGCCCCTCCAACTTACCTGAGCTAGATCCAGCGCTGTGCCTGAAAGCTGCTCTTTCTCTCCCTCCTCATTGGACTCAATGAGAGCAGTGGGAGCCAATTTCTCTTGCTACTGTCAATCAAATTCAGTGACGAGGAAGCCAGGGGGGTGGGCCAAGCACCACTGTGTGTATCTATAGACACACACAGCCCAGTTTATGATCAAGCCCACACGTGTCATCATAGGAAATGGCTTCCTGTAGTGGCGCACAGAGAGGAGGAAGAGCCAAGAAGAGGAGGATTGAGGCTGCTCTGTGCAAAACCACTGCACAGAGCAGGTATATATATATAACATGTTTGTTAGTTTAAAAAAATTACTTTACAGTTACTTTAAACTTCAATTTTGGAAGGAAGGACGAATTTGGTGTAACATTTAGCATGACAATGATTATATCCTATTACCAGGGCTTTTTTTCAGGGGGAACTTGGTGACCACCTCTGGTTCAGACCCTTTGGTGCTTGCTCACCACAATCACTTGTAAACACAGAAGTCCGGTTTCTGTGTTTACAAGTGACAGCTCTGCACTCTGTGTGTAACCCCCTGAACTCTGCACTCTGTATGTAATGCAATCCTGATATTTAATGCCCCTTTAAGACCCTTCTACTGTTTGTGAAATCTGACCACACCCACTATTTGATGTGATTTGGAGGGTGTGTGTGGGTGGAGGGGTTTTGGGGGTCGTAGTTGAGTTCCAGCACCTATAGTTTGAGAAAAAAAGCCCTTCCTATTACTATGGCCTCCTTTCCTGAATAGAAGTGGAATTTGTTATTTTTTGAATTGTGACCTATTTATTTTTTGTTTTATAGCCTGCAAGAAATATTTACATAAGTACCCAGGAGATCAAGAGCTGCTGTGGGAAGTGGAAGGTGTAGGTCACTGGTTCCAAAGAACCCTTATTTCTCATATACTCAACAGAGAAACCGCAAGATTGTCGGGTAAGTTATATAAGTAGCATATTACTTACGTTTATATGATTTACCGTCACTTTAGTCTTTAATCTATGCTCTTAGGATAGTTGTCCTGCTTTATCACAAAGAATGTGGAATACAGGACTGTTTTATACTGTCAACAATAACAGGTAACATTGTAGGAAAAAAAAACAAAGAAGCAAAGTTTCCTCTTAGTGACAAGGGGACTAATTAGTTCATTGTCAGCAATCAACATTGGGCTTCTGCACAATCACTTGGCCCCATGCATTATTTATTTTTTATTCCTTTATTTTCAAAAATTAGCAGTGTACAGTCAGGTAAACAAAAGAGAAAAACACATTATTTATCAAATGACAACCAAGAGGGTCACACCATTTAGACCCATAAGCCAACAGACTAGGTAAGACATAGAATATATGAGTACATATAAATCATCAATGTCCAGGGAATATAAGGCATACAAGATAGTGACAGTGGCATGGAAAACCCAGAACAAATACCCGTAGACTTAAAACTGTGCAACTATATAAAACGCAACAATATATCGGGAAGCTGGGCATCCCGATGGCCATCCAGGCCCTGACATGGAACAGTGAGATACGGAAAATGCATTCAAGGATATTCAAATGTCTAAAGAAATAATGCGCTCATGGCTAAGCCAGGTATACGGGGGGGGGGAGCGGGAAAGAGGGTGGGAGGGGACGTTCGAGAAGAGAAAGAGTAAGGGGCCAGGTGTCCCTTGGTAGAAGAAAGAGTACAGATGGAGAACAATAGATAGATAGTCAAATAGACAGATTGAGCCTCTCGCCCGGGGAATACCGACCAAGTCCAGGAGATCGGTCAGGCTGGGAGACCTCCTGAAGATAAGCATATATGTATACAAAATGCTGCCAAAGGTCTCCAGGTGTCACGAAAGATCCCCTCCCGGCTGTTCAGTGTCGTGTCACAGTAAGCCACGACCCCACACAGTTAGAATCACTCCTTAGGACACACTTAATCCCTTCCTAGCCCCCTAGTGGTTAACCCCTTCCCTGCCAGTCACATTTATACAGTAATCAGTGCATTTTTATAGCACTAATCGCTGTATAAATGTGAATGGTCCCAAAATAGCGTCAAAAGTGTCCGATGTGTCTGCCATAATGTCACAGTCACAATAAAAATTATTGATAAAATGCCATAAAACTATCCCCTATTTTGTAGACGCTATAACTTTTGCGCAAACCAATCAATGTACGCTTATTGTGATTTTTTTTTACCAAAAATATGTAGAAGAATATGTATCGGCCTAAACTGAGGATTTATTTTTTTTTATAATATTTTTTGGGGATATTTATTATAGCAAAAAGTAAAAAATATTGCTTTTGTTTCCAAATTGTCGCTCTATTTTTGTTTATAGCGCAAAAAATAAAAACCACAGAGGTGATCAAATGCCACCAAAAAAGGACGTCAATTTTGTTTGGGAGCCACGTCGCACGACTGCGCAAGTGTCAGTTAAAGTGACGCAGTGCCGAATCGCAAAAAGTGGCTCGGTCATTTGGCAGCCAAACCCTCTGGAAGTGGTTAAGCTACCTATAAAACAATAGATTCCTCCATTCACACAAAACATCAGAGATGAAGGAATCTCCCCCTGCCAGCTATAGTATTCAAGCAGCTGCAGCATCCACAGATGTCTGAAAACCCGAATGCTGAATACATCCTAATGGATGCAGTCACTGTTTAACCAAGAGCTTTTGATTTTTCCGTCGACTTTTGTCAAGCTGGGTGATGTCAACAGGGTGACCCACAGCTTGAGGTTTGGGAAGTTTGAGCCAACTTTAGTCAACATATTTTATCATATCTAGTGTATATCTGGTGGGTGTGACTAGCTTAATCAGATATAAAAAGCTGGATATGCATGGATTGAAAATTGGCCAGTTCAGCAGGGACTGGACAAATTTGGATCCATGTATGGGCACCCTGTTTGTGCTCAAGTGGATCTATTGGTCGACTTTTGTGTACAGCCAGCCAGTCGTTTTTTTTTCTCCAAACGATTAGTGCCGCTGGCAGAACACAAAAAACTGCAGGAGGATTTGGGGCGGCACAGTGGTGTATTGGATAGCACTTTAACCTAGCAGTAAAAAGAGTTGCTGGTTTGAATCCCGACCACGACACTACCTGCCTGGAGTTTGCATGTTCTCCCTGTGCCTGCATGGGTTTCCTCCCACACTCCAAAGACATGCTTGTAGGTTAAATGGATTCTGTCTAAATTGTCCCTAGTATAAATGCGAGTTAGGGACCTTAGATTGTAAGCTCCTTGAGGGTAAGGACTGATGGGAATGTATTTGTAAAGCGCTGTGTAAATTGACAGCGCTATATAAGTACCTGGAATAATAATAATAAGCACTGACTGTGTTGATGGGGAAATCAAGCAATTCCACCTGTAGTGGGAGGAAAGTAAATTGCATTACTCTTTACTCTGCTTTACTCTTACAAACATAATATATCTAATCCATGCTTGCATCTCTTAAAGTAAACATGTGCTTTGCCCATTCAGGGCTCAACAAGAGATTTTGTTTTTATCCCTTACCCCTCAGAATATACCGTATATACTCGAGTATAAATCGAGTTTTTCAGCACATGCCCCCCCTCGGCTTATACTCGAGTCACCTTTTTGCGCCTGATCTCCCAGACTTTGGGGACCCGGTACCGGCCCAGTTCCCTGGATCTCAAGCTTGGCATATAGCTCCACTCTTCCTCTACAAGTGTGCAAAGTTTGTTGTCAAGGGGACCTATGGCCGGGGAGCACCAATTTTTTAAAGTCTGGCACCCCTTCCATAGACTCTCATGTTAAATGGTCATTTCTCCGGTAACTTTGGGGACCCGGTACCGACCAGAAACTTGGCACACATGTACCCCCCCGTTCTCTTCTACAAGTGTGCAAAGTTTGCTGTCTGGAGGACCTACGGCCGGGGAGCACCGATTTTTCAAAGCCAGGCACCCCTTCTATATACTCCCATGTTAAACGTAAGTCTAGTCATGGACACAGTGAGGCATGGGCACAGTGAGGCATGGGCACAGTGAGGCATGGACACAGTGAGGCAAGGACACAGTGAGGCATGGGCACAGTGAGGCATGCACGTGGTCACAGTGAGGCATGGACACAGTGAGGCATGGACTTGAGGCAAGGACACAGTGAGGCATGGACTTGAGGCATGGACACAGTGAGGCATGCACGTGGACACAGGGAGGCATGCTGATGGACACCCTAGGTTTATACTCAAGTCAATAAGTTTTCCCATTTTTTGTGGTAAAATTAGGTGCCTCGGCTTATATTCGGGTCGGCTTATACTCGACTATATACGGTACATAGCCTTCGCTCTCTGGTTTTGCTATTATGGAACTACCTGCTACATTACGATATGGAGGAGCAATCAGCACCTGTCATATGGGAGTACATGGTTCTGTGTAAGCTTTGGTACTGGCAATCTGTAGCTTATACAAGACATTTTTTTTCTTCCAGCTGCTGATATGAGTGGAAGAGTGAAAGGAAGATAAGTATACGCTGCTGGGGAGAGCTAAATTTAAAGTGTACTTGTTTGCCCTGTGTGGGAAAAGCAATACTTTCACTTTAACCTCCCTGGCGGTATGATTCTTTCTGGTTTTAGGTGCTGAAAGCGGTACCATTATTTTGCAAGGAAATTTGGCGTTTTACATTGTAGGCCTGTAATTCTTAGGAATATCTCACTTAAAGCGGAGGTCCGGTAAAAAAAAATTAAAAGTCAGCAGCTGCTAACACTGTAGCTGCTGACTTTTAATAAGGACACTTACCTGTCCTAGTCGCCAGCGATGTCAGCCCCAGCCGAGGCCGATCCTTGATCCTGGCAGCTCCAGGCGCCGCCATCCACAGTAAGGGAAACAGGCAGTGAAGCCCGTGCGGCTTCACTGCCTGTTTCCTACTGCACATGTGAATGGGCCGGCTGCTTTCTAGGATACACACAGTTTCCAGAATGCAGCGCGCCCCATTCACAAGAAGAAACCGAGTGTAGGAGGAGGAAGAGAAGTCACCGCGGAAGATGAAGAGGCAGATTCGGGACTTTCTGCATAGCAACAGCTATTTAGGGTAAGTAAAAAAATTTTTTTTTTTTTTTAGATTTTTTTCAGGGTGGAACTCCGCTTTAAATCTGTCCAGTAGACATCTCGGGTATGATAACGTTTGAAAAACAAAATCATAAATTATAATATAATAAATAACTATAAATAATTATAACAAATAATAATATAATTATAATAAAAAGTATTCAATAATGTAATCAACTCAAAATCACTGAAATTTGCTCAGTTGCAGAATTGTCGCTGTCATTACTTTTATTGTTTAATGATGAATTTCCCCACAAATCGCTATCGCTTAATTCTGCAAGTGATTATAATTTATTATCGCTGTTTTCTAGCTGCTCTATTGACATAAAGGGACACTTTTGGTTGCTTTGGACAATCTACAGTTTGCAGGCAGAAAGAACTGTTTTTATTATATAAAAGTACATGTAGGACACTGGGCAGACCACTAGGGATAAGGGGGGTGTGTATTTTTTTACATACAGTACTGTAATCTGTAAGATTACAGTACACTGTATGTAATGTGTTTATTTACTTTTTTTAATTTGGTGCCGTTCTCCACCCCTGTGCGTCGTAACGTCGCAGGGAACGGAGATCGGCGGCACACAGGCACTGTGTGAATCGAGCGAGGACGCCGCTCGCTCACACAGCGGGGAGGCATCGCAGGATCCAGGGACAAGGTAAGTAAACCCTGCCTGTGGACAATGCAAGGCGATCCCGAGTCTGGCTCGGGGATACCGCTTTTGGTCCTGAAATCTTACCCCGAGACAGATTTAGGAATACTGCCAGGGGGGTTAATAAGGCCACAGTGTACTATTCCAGCCTATATTCTGGCTTTCCTAATGTCTCACATTTTTAGTATGAATACTATAGAACATTTATCATGAAGAGAAAAACATGTTAGCAATGTGCTTTAAACTGGTACATGAGAAAAATGTGTCTTTAGCACAACTTCTTTTTATTTAGGCTCCATGCACACTGGGCTTAAAAAAATGCCAGTACCCTTGGGAGTAAACGCTCTTATAGTTTTTTTTTACAAAGTTTAGATGAGTTTAGGAGAGTTTTGCAGGTTTTTTTCTGCCAGAAAGCTCCAATCAGGCGCAGACCAGAAGGTTTTTTTCCTGCCTCTAAACGTTGAGCTTATAATATGCCTGTAATCATCCTAATGACACTTTGCAGTTGATTTGCTCTGCTGACTTCCATCATCCAATCACATGCAAGCAAAAATGCTGTTTTTTTTTTTCCTTGCACGTGATTGGGTGTTCTTTGCACAGTGAAGTTTTACCTCATTTACTAAGCTCTGGAGCAACTGCACTTTGCAAAGTGCACAGTCTATTTGCCTTTAGTAAATCAACCCCATGGGATAACATTGAGCTGCTTCTACAGGCAGAAACTCCTCTAGAAGCAACGATTTTTAAGCCAGTGTGCATGGAGCCTTAAGTGCTCCCTACAGTTGCTTAAAGTCCCTGGAAGCGACATGGAGGTCTACAGCCAATACTGTGTGTGTGTCTGTCTTTAAAAGACTGATGTCATTAGGCATGGTACCAGGACTCAAGTCCTGCGGAAACAGAGTTCCTGCACTTTTTTCACAGCAGGAACTCAGTTCCCTTTGCAGGACTAAAGCAGCCGAGAGCAGCCGAGCCGCCCGAGCCAATCCTTCATTAAGCGGCGATGCCCAGCTCGAGTCACTGTCAGGGGCAGGCGAACCTTAGTAATCCTTTATGTTACTGGCCGCTTCTTGTATATGGATTCATCGGGTAGTGTGCGGGTATTCCGTCACTTGCTTGATGCCGCAATGTCTCCTGGGAGCTTTTGTCATTGTTCCCAGGAGACATTGTGGAGGTCTGCCGCGAGATATCGCGGGATTTAAAAAGAACTTGCTGTTTAGTAATTATGCATATGAGTGTATCATTTTTTTTTTGGTGGGGGAGTGGATCTTGGGTGGGAGTTCCCACACTTTTTTCCCTAGGACTTGACCCCTGCATGGTACCGTTCATCTTTGTAACCTAAACCAGGTGTACATACCTATTCTATTAACATTGCAATATCCTGTAGTTGTGGAGTGAAATTTAGAGGCGCTAGCTAATAGTGTATGAACACTAAATGAATATATTATGCATAAATACCTATATATAAATGAGTGAGTGTGAAATAAAAATTAAACGTTTAAATAAATAGTGACCATATGTATCAAAATTGACCACAATATTTGTTGAGAAGATCAATTAATAATAGTGCACAATAAAAGGTGAAAAATGTGCCAAAAATTTAAAATAAAGTCCATATATGTATAAATGATGAATCCTCAATAACATAGACAGAAGATCTTCCACCTTCACCAAGATATAGAAAGACCACCAAAGTGCTCATGGATGGCACCTTACTGCAAATAATGGACCACTTTAATTAAAAAGAGGTCAATTAGGCAGATTAGAGATAATTTTCCAGGCTTAGATCTCTCAGTCTCACAGTCTTGATAGAGCAACACTCCACGCCACATGAGGTATTAAAACAAGAGAAAGAAAATCGCCATAGAATAATATTGTTTTTTATTTTATAAAACAGAAGAACAAACGCCAAATGGCCTCTTACTTGATGGGGTGCCTAGCCCCGGCACTGAGGTTGAAAGCGTGGATATTATGGGGAGAAGAGATGGAGTCCCGTTACCGGCATTGGAACATGCAGAGCCGCAATAGCGTTGTTGGCGTGCGTTCCACCCTCCAGAGTGAGAGAGCCAGCAGGACCCACTTCCTGGTCCTGCTGGCTCTCTCACTCTGGAGGGTGGAACGCACGCCAACAACGCTATTGCGGCTCTGCATGTTCCAATGCCGGTAACGGGACTCCATCTCTTCTCCCCATAATATCCACGCTTTCAACCTCAGTGCCGGGGCTAGGCACTCCATCAAGTAAGAGGCCATTTGGCGTTTGTTCTTCTGTTTTATAAAATAAAAAACAATATTATTCTATGGCGATTTTCTTTCTCTTGTTTTAATACCTCATGTGGCGTGGAGTGTTGCTCTATCAAGACTGTGAGACTGAGAGATCTAAGCCTGGAAAATTATCTCTAATCTGCCTAATTGACCTCTTTTTAATTAAAGTGGTCCATTATTTGCGGTAAGGTGCCATCCATGAGCACTTTGGTGGTCTTTCTATATCTTGGTGAAGGTGGAAGATCTTCTGTCTATGTTATTGAGGATTCATCATTTATACATATATGGACTTTATTTTCAATTTTTGGCACATTTTTCACCTTTTATTGTGCACTATTATTAATTGATCTTATCAACAAATATTGTGGTCAATTTTGATACATATGGTCACTATTTATTTAAACGTTTAATTTTTATTTCACACTCACTCATTTATATTTAGGTATTTATGCATAATATATTCATTTAGTGTTCATACACTATTAGCTAGCGCCTCTAAATTTTACTCCACTGTTTAAAATTGCATTCATGTAATTTCACAGAGAGCAGCTTGGCTATATATTTTATATTTTTATTTTATTTCACTTATTCATTCATATATTGGCGAGAGATTTCATTTCAATATCCTGTAGTTTCCATAGAGTTTAGATTGTACTGCCCTAAGCTTCTGAATTATATTCCTGAATACTTTCAGCTAACCAGGTTAGTAAAATGTTCACAGTTCAAGGTCAAATACAAGGTGGAAAAGTTTTCAGTTTATAGCATATTGTCTAAATTACTTAGCTGAAAGGATGTTTTTTTCCCTGAACAGATGGTACTGTACATTGTGGACAACATCTTTGCACAGACCACACAAGCAGTTGAACACTTTCTAGGACACCAGCACCCAATTACCAACCCATCACCATCACCATGCCTATCACAGTGGGCAGGGCAACCATTTGCCACCAAAATTTAGGCCAATTATTGCCAAATTTGCCAACCTGCTTGATAATCATGCAATGTATTGGCCCAATTTGAAAAAGCTGGTTAGCTGCCTGTCATATTAACCCTATAGCTTCACTGCATTCTGAAAAATCATATAGACAACGTATTCCAACTTCCCTTGCTGCCAGTTTATTTTCTGGGCTACCAATATAAAAGCAGTGAGACCCGGGAGGTTACTAGCATTAGGAAACGTAGCCAGCAATGGAAGTTTTCTTATTGCTTTCTTGACAGTGAAGATCAGTACTACACTGCTATGATTGCTGTGGTTATGCGCAGTAAACAAATCTCTGTTGTATGTATGTAACAGTCCCAGATCCAGAACCTGACAAACAAGAGCGGATCTCTCAGTGCACAGAAAAGCGTTCATCGGAGCCTCCTGCAGAATCCCAGCCTCATAATTCCGAACAAACAAATCCTGAACAGGCAGAAACTGAACAAACGGAAGATAGTAAGGAAACACAGGTAGGACTTTGGATTGCAATACTTTGATGCTTTGGTTTATCTTCTACATCTAATAATTCTGACACTTATAGCTGTGTCATTGATAACAACTGTAAATGTATTTAGTAGCCTAATTTCTTGGACAGCACCCTACCTGACTCCATCCTCACCACTTCCAGACCAGTGGCGGCTGGTGCTCAACATTTTTGGGGGGGTGCAAACGAAAAAAAAAATTGCAGCCTCACTGTGCCCATCAAATGCAGCCACTGTGCCATCAATTGTCACCACTGTGCCATGCCATCAAACGCAGCCACTGTGCCATTAATTGTCACCACTGTGCCATGCCATCAAACGCAGCCACTGTGCCATCAATTCGCACCACTGTGCCATGCCATTAAACGCAGCCACTGTGCCATGCCATCAAACGCAGCCACTGTGCCATCAATTGTCACCACTGTGCCATGCCATCAAACGCAG
The DNA here is from genome assembly GCF_905171775.1 of Rana temporaria. Classification (NCBI taxonomy): domain Eukaryota; kingdom Metazoa; phylum Chordata; class Amphibia; order Anura; family Ranidae; genus Rana; species Rana temporaria. Next base: position 101,428,066 of record NC_053489.1, read on the forward strand.
CCACTGTGCCATGCCATCAAACACAGCCACTGTGCCATCAATTGTCACCACTGTGCCCGTTAATTGTCACCGCTGTGCCCTTTAATTGTCACTGCTGTGCCCTTTAATTGTCCCCACTGTGCCCATTGTCGCCACTGTGCCCATTGATGTCGCCGCTGTGCCCTGCAAAGTGCCCCGTCCCCCGCCCGGCACTTTCCTTTACTGGAGTCAGCCATCCACGTCCCTCGATGTCTTCTAGCGCCCTTCTAGAGCCGATGGCTCTGATAGGCACTTCCGTACAGCCAACCAGCTGCCGTTATTCAGATGGCCGGACATTAACGCCGACCATTTGAATAGAACAGCGGCAGCGGCGATAATAACATAGATTTGTGCAATGCATGAATCTATGTTATTAGACTCAGTGGCGGTGAGAGCCAGAGGGGGCGGCGCTCCAGTGCCCTCTATGGACGAACCGCCACTGTTCCAGACATCAATCAGTGCTGTGATCAAAGTACATAAAACCTATGTCTTATTCCTTCACCTCCTCCAGCTGACCTGAGAACGCTTTCCATACCTTGGCTTATGTGGCTGACTTAAAGGGTCACTAAAGGAAACATTTTTTTTCACTAAATAGCTTCCTTTACCTTACTGCAGTCCTGGTTTCATGTCCTCATTGTTCATTTTTGCTCTGATGTTGCTGTAATTCTTCTCTGTTCTGGACACTTCCTGGTTGTCTGTTTCCTGATGAAAAAAATCATGGGAGCTTTCTCTCTGTGGTCACTAATCAAGGAGGTGTGATTAATGTGTGTCTAAAACCCCTCAACACCAATCAGTTCCGTTTTACAAACCATCACTGCCCTGTATTCTATACTCTGAGTCTCTGTACATCACAGAAGCAGGAAACAGCATGCAAAAACTAAACTGAAACTGTAGGTACATTATATGATTGATTTTTATCTATTTTTAATCATTTTTAAAATTAATTAGTTAACTATTATGTCTCTATACCCTGTAAACAGTCATTTCAGCAAAAAAAATATTTTCCTTTGCAATGCCTTTAAGCCTAGTACACACGGGCCTAATAATGTTGGGCGGTTTTTCTTGAAGTGTCATGACCGGAAAAAGGTCTGCCAACTGGCTCCTGATCACTGCTCTCAGCAAATGGCCAGAGTGTTCCAGTGGTGGGGGGCTATCCCACTTTCAGAACACAATATAACAGCAGGGGAGATCGCTGTAATAACATTGTATTGTTAGTACAGTAGCTCCGACCTGAGCTAGTGGCTATAGCCGCTGGCATTAATCGCATGTAAAAATCCGGCATGCTGGATCCTCCTCCTTGGATTGACTTGGGTACAATCAGCCTACCCATAGATGGTTTGAATCTCGGCCGTTTCTACAGGGACTTGCTGAGATTTGAACCATCTATGGCTGGCTTAAAGTGGATGTAAACCCAAATTTTTTTTTTCTTTTTTCTGTCACAATGTAGAGTATAAGATTTCCTATCATCTGTGCCCAGTCTTGCCACAAAGAGTTAATCCAGCTCTGAGCAATCCTCTTCTTTTTTCAGTGAGATAAAAGGACAAACAGGAGAAAACTTTTGTTGGTTCCTTCCCCCTTGCTGTGAATGACAGGTTATTTACATACCTCATGCACTAGCCTGAGACAGGCATTATTTTTTTAATTTGCACCCCACTCATTTTCTGAAGTCATGTGGTTACTTTTCTGTATTTTGACTGGATGTTAGTGATCATAGCAGAATTTAGTGTAAGGAATACACAGGAAAAAAATGCATGTTGACAAGGGGAGTGTAGAGGAGGGCGGGGAGTGTACTGACATCACAACTCCACCCACTGAGCTCCAGACAACAGACCCACTTACAGAATCTGCAGTTTTTCGGGTCTCAAAACAGACAGAGGGGAGACATTTGACAGGTGAGGATACATGCAGGAGGCATCTATATCTTTATAGATCAGCACTATGGCAGTAGTTTAGAAAGGATGACAGTGGGTTTACATCCACTTTAAGTTCTGCTGGGATGGCTATGTCTTATCTGACCTGGAGCAGTATTTATATTTTATACATGTCCTCCCATTCCGGTCAGTTTGGCCGTTTGTCTCCTCATGTCTGTGGGCTGCCTAACATGTGGGTCTTTGTGGAATCAATTTTTAATGAAAGTACATTCAAACCCAAGAGTACAAGTGTAATGCATTGAAGCTAACCAGTCCTTAGATCTGGTGGCTGCATTAGTGTCTTGTTACAGGCTCATTTCTTTATTTTCACCTGGTGATTCTGCCAGAAACTCACTTGCTTTCCAAGGGTGATGATGCTCACTTACTGTACAGTTTCTATCGATGGTCAGCTTTGTTTTTCTAGGCTGCGCTCCTGATTTGAACTACAAACCCCTTCCCATATACACAACATATGGGCAGGTGTTCTTTAGTTCACAGAAAAAAACTGGGGAGAGCTGACAACATTGTTTCAAATGTTGTTTAATTGCACTGAAAGTGGAGAAAATGCACAGAATTAATAAAACTAATGCAACTATCACATACAAGGACTGGTGAGCTGGATCATATTCATTTTTTGTTCTTGGGTTAAGATATGCTTTAATTAAACCAATTTTTTTTTTTTTTTTTTAAACATTTCATATTTTTTTATTCAAATTCCACAAAGTACAGTCTATAAACATTGCTGCCGAATGCTTATTTAAAGGCAGGGCCGGTAGTAAATTCTACAGGCTGTTCATTCCAGACTTTAAAAGTTTGTTCGCTTTCCTTCTATGTGCCCGTGTTGACCTTCGGCGTGGAAGGAAAGTTGAGGGGCGTTCCAGCAAACTCCTCCCCCTCTTTCTGGAGCAATAAATGGACGTTTTTGGTTTCTCCAAGCTCCTCCTGGTTCTCTTCCGGTAGAGATGGCGGGTAGAGATGGTGGGCTGTTTCGGTTTCTTAAGTCAGTTTTAAATATGATTTGGTATTCCCAAGTCCTTTAAACTGTTGTTATAAATGTATTTAACAAGAGGAAGTACCCCCTGGGTTACACGTACCACTGATTGCAGAGTTGGGTGTTACAGCATTCCGCTTTGCACTGTGCTAATAAATAAATCCTATTGTACTTTTGTTTCTCATAGCGGGTGGTTTCTCTGCATAGGCAAAAAAAAGTAAAAACTTCACACACTACTGCTTTTTTCAGTTTGTGATAATATTCTGCTCCTGCTTTATGCACACACTTTGAAAATATAGTAGATTTAGTGTGCTAAAGCCAAATATCCTTCAATATTTATTTTTCAGCCAGAAACAGAGGAAGAGGAAAATATTCAAAATGATGATGCCATTTCCTCTAAGGGTAAGCAGTATCGCTATTTACATTGTTGCCAGGGACTCTGAATGTCATATGTAGCCACTATGCCCATTGTGGTTTCATACACTGGAATCATTACATACATTTTTACTGCCGTTTTGGGCACAACTTTTCTAGAGAGTGTAACAGACTGATAAATAAAAACACTCCAGACACCAACATGTGAGGAAAAGAGTAATGCCGCGTACACACGGTCGTTTTATGTGATGAAAAAAAATGACGTTTTTAAAAACGTCACTTTAATTGACCGTGTGTGGGGGAAAACGTCGTTTTATGTCTTCTAAAAAACGACCAAAAAAAATTGAAGCATGCTTCAATTTTATGTGTCGTTTTTCAAAACGTCAACTTTTACTTCACAGAAATTGACCGTGTGTAGCAAAAACTTTGTTAAAAAAAAAGGCGTTTTTTCATCCACGCATGCCCAGAAGCTACTTATGAAGCGAGCTTCAATGGAAAAACGTGGTGGAACGTAACCTTGCTTTGCTAGAACATTGTGAGAAAAACGATGGTGTGTAGGCAACTTCGTCTTTGAAAATTTAAGTTTCAAAAACGTCGTTTTTTATTTCACAGAAAATGTCGTTTTTTTTCATCACATAAAGTGATGGTGTGTATGCGGCAAAAGAGTCACCAACATTTAAATAAATATCAAGAATTGGCATCACATCGGTCATATACAGACAATGTTTTGGGGCCTTGTAGGGTCCCTGCTTCAAGGCCACACAGTAATAGCCACCTTGACAAAGGCATCCTGTGAAGCCATGAAACATTGGCTAGGTTACTGATTGGTTATGTAAAACAAAAAAACAATAGACCAATAAAAATACGTGCTAATTTATGATCTTTATTTGAGTGCCAGTGACTCTTTCTCTTCTTCTGCGGTATTGCACGGTGCCAGCACTTTCTAGGTCACATCACTGGTCACAACACTGTATGGCATACAGTGGGGTTCAGCAACCTGTAGATATTGACGTGGCTCCCAAACAAAATTAACGTCCTTTTTTTCCCACAAATAGAGCTTTCTTTTGGTGGTATTTGATCACCTGTGCGGTTTTTATTTTTTGTGCTATAAACAAAAATAGAGCGATAATTTTGTAAAAAACACAATATTTTTTAGTTTTTGCTATAATAAATATCCCATTTAAAAAAAAAATACTATTTTTTTTTTCAGTTTAGTCCGATACGTATTCTTCTACATATTTTTGGTAAAAAAAAAAATCGCAATAAGCGTATAGAGATTGGTTTGCGCAAACGTTATAACGCCTACAAAATAGGGGATAGAATTATTACTTTTTTTTTATTATTATTATTTTTTTTTTTTACTAGTAATGGCAGCGATCTGTGATTTTTCTCACGACTGCGATATTACGGCGGACACATCGGGCACTTTTGACACATTTTTGGGACCATTCACATTTATACAGCGAACAATGCTATAAAAATGCACTGGTTACTGTATAAATGTGACTGGCAGGGAAGGGGTTAACACTAAGGGGCATCGAGGGGTTAAATATGTACCCTGGGGGTGATTCTAACTGTGGGGGAGGGGGACTGACTGGGGGAGGTGACCGTTGGTTGACCCTATGTACAAGGGACACACCAATGGTCTCCTCTCTCTGACGTTTACACACAGAGCTCCACCTCCCTGGCTCTGTGACTGCCCATAGCGGGTGCCTGGTGGACATCGCCGCAGCCAGGCATGCGCATCGGCACTTGTGTGACGCGGCGGGAGCCGCCAGCGGCACGCGCGCCCCCCAGGGGCATATATAGACGGCCTCCCGGCAGATCAGAGCCACCTTGCGGCCGTAAAAAGTCGGCCGCAGGGTGGGAAGTGGTTAATAAAGATAATACCTATTGTTGTGAAATATTAAAGTTTTCTAGTATGAACATTAAGGGTCCATTCACATGGGGACCAGACATGCGTCTCCCATACAGGGACATCTGTTACTGGCACTCGGATGCACAGCTGTTGCATGCATCCTGTGCCGTCACCTCATTCATTTCTATTGGGACATGCAGCTGCACGGGCTCAGTTTATGTGTCCCAATAGAACATGCGGTTGGATGTGGGTACAGGTCCCCGAACACACCTTGTATGCATTCGGGGACCCGCACATTCCCACATGTTAAATTAAGACACAGCGGCTGTGCCCGTGCAACCGCATGTCACAATAGAATGGAAATGGGATGCCGGTATGGGGATGCAAGTAACAGCTGTGCTTCCCCATGCCAGTTAAAGATGGCCCTGCACAGGCATGTCTGCACCCTCTGTGAATGGGCCCTTAGATTTGATACCCTAGAGCAGAATTCTTGCACAAACCTGGTGTAACAGTTCTTTGAGGAAATGTATGCCAATAAACAGAATGATTCAACTTTGCAGAATCTGAAGAGACTCCCGTCTCTACTCGCACTAGAAGCAGCCATCTGAAACGGCCAAAGATTGGAAAGAAAGTAGAAGATGCTGAACCAGAACGAGTGACTGAAGATACCAGGATTGATAGCTCACCTTACAAGTAATGGTGGTTTCACATTTATTAACTGTATTCTGGTAACTGAGTTTAGGTTTTAAAATCGGAAGAATAACCGATTTATTTGTATGGGTTGTAAAGGTTCGTTTTTTATTTTCTAAATGTGTTCCTAAGCTAGTGCATGTTCACTTACCTTTTCCTTCGATTTCCCTTCTAAATGTTTTTTTCCTGTTTCTCCTCAGTAAGCTTGCCCCCTTCATCCAAGCAGGGGTTAGTCAGCCAGAACAGCTTACTAAACAGCTTACTGAGGAGGAACAGGAAGTGAGAAATTCAGACAAAGAAAAAAAACATTTAGAAGGGAAATCGAATGAAAAGGTAAGTGAACCAACAATGCACTAGCTTAAAGGAACCTATTTAGAAAATAAAAAACAAAACTTTACAACCCCTTTAAGTTCAAAACGTACTTTTTTTTAGTTTTTAATATATTTAGAAATGTTTAAACTTTTGTTACAATTTTATTGCTGTGATTGTCCCCTCTGGAAAGATTCACCCTATATGTTCTGGCAGCCAATGTTTTACCAGGATGGAATGGGAAATGCTAAATTTTACAGTTGTCACTGAAACAGGAGGTAATGTTAAAACTTCCAATAGGGACATTTGCTCACTGACAACTAAGAGGGAAATTCCCTTCATCTTGTAGAGATGTATTCTCACTTTATGTTGCATCTCCAGGTCTACCGCAGCCATCTGGGCTGCACAGGTGGGGGATACCTACTTAGGAGTTTTTTAGGCAATCTTGGGAGAGGCCAAGCACAACCTACAGCTTTGCTATGGACAACAAGCTTCTTTTGCACAATTTTCATTGTGTTTTTTTTTTTTTTTTTGGTTGGGGACACTTACATTACTGCAATTTTAGTGGAGGGGTAAACTATCCCTTTAACTAAATACTTTCAAAATAACCAAAGATGTGCTTAATGAAATTACACAATATTTTTCCAGCCCTTTCTGTCTTAAAGTTAGCCACAATGTATTTATTTCATTTACAGAATGGAGTCTAAAGAGCAGATAGTGGAGAATTTTAAGGAGCTGATCCAGCAGCTCGCAGAAGACAAGGACGAGACTGACATGACCAAACTTCAGGAAGAGATCTCAGCTAAACCTGTGCAACAAGTGTTACATGACAGTCAAGATGTACTGAGAGGACCGGAGGAGAATGCTGAAAATAAAGAGGTGCAGTAGTATATACATTGATAAAACGTTATCATACAAATAAGCCTTAATGTGACCATGTCAGTTGTTGAATAACATTGAAATGCCATAGAAGAGCTGATATACTTATCTCTCCGGAACCCCATGTCTCTTACTATCATAGTTGAAAGCCCTGCAGCTTCCTTTAGAGACTTCAGCTGCATGCTGTGGTTCCTTTCTCTGAATCCTATGTCAGTACTTTGTGCTGTAGAGACATGACTAAACCTCAAATCCTATGTACAGTAAGCTCCCAGTATGGTGTTGAAGCTTACACAACTTTTTTTCTTTTTTAATCCAACAAACTTTATTGAGAAAAATGATGTATACAAATTTAGGATCATTGCATAAGCTTCATAGTGAACAATAAATATCGTTACATAGGTCATTCGCAATAGACATGTTTTAGCAAACAGTGAGGATTAATAACTGGTTGCACATAACACCCATTATTATACCTGAGGCAACGTGATTAGAGTATAAACTAAAGTACTAGTGAAATGTCATTTAGGTTGAAGGCACGTAAAACACACATGAGAACCTAGCATATATTGGGGATGTTAAATCAGCCCCTGGGTCCAGCTCTGAAGATGTAGATGTCAGTTCTACCAAGTGATCCCAAATTTTATAGTATTGAAGGGCAGTTTCTGTGTGTGTATATCATCTTTTTATACGGTAGGGACTGGCTGATGGTCACCATCCATTCTTGAAGTGTTGTTACAGCAGCCCAAAGCCATTTTCTAGTTATCAACAGCCTAGCCATGTATAGTGTTTCCTGCATGAAAATGTGTAGGGGTCTATTTTGTTCTTGTTCGGGGAGTACCCCTAACAGACATTGTTTGTGGCAGAGGGTTAATGGGGGAGCCCATTTCATCATGTAGGAATTTAGTTACTTGTTCCCAGTAGCCCTGAATGGCTGGACAAGACCAGATCAGGTGGTGGAAGAAACTGTTATGTTCGCCACACTTAGGGCAGGAAGGATCCCATAGAGCAGGGGTGTCCACACTTTTTTCAAAGAGGGACAGATTTGATGAAGTGAACAAGCGTGAGGGCTGACCAATGCCTGACATTCTTTGAACCATTGAAATTCGATCTAAGTGTGTACGTCAGAGCACTTATACACTGCCCAACAAGACTTATCTTGCCTTTGTGGCTGTGTGTGGTGAAGAGATGATGAGCTTGGGCTTGTTACTTGGATGGATATATATATATATATATATATATATATATATATATATATATATATATATATATATATCTTTTGTGGCCCCCAATGAATCCCAGAGAGCCGCTCGGGACTAAGGATGAGCTTGGGCATGTTATTTGGATATACCGTATTTATCAGCGTGTAACACGCACAGGCGTATAAGAGGGAAGTTTCAGAAAAAACACCTTTTTTTAAATTTTAAATAAAGAACTTTGACGCAAAATAGGGGTCACAGTCCATCAATGCAGCCTGATCAGTGCCCATTACCAGTCTCTCCATTGCCCATCTGCAGCCTCACCATTGGCAATTAATGCAGCCTGCACAGTGCCCATCAGCAGCATCCCCATTGCAAATTATTGCAGCCTGCACAGTGCCCATCAGCAGCCTCTCCATTGCCCATTAATGCAGCGTCACCATTGTAAATTAATGCCGCCTGCACATCCTTGCTCATTTGCAGCCTCATCAGTGCCAGATTACACACAATCTCCTGTGTACCCGACGATTTGTCACACACAGTCCCGCCTGTGATAGACAGAACAGTGGTCCAATCCTGGGGCAGGAGGCAGGAATGTGTATGACTGATCGCCGGGTACACAGGAGATCGCCGCTCTGTATAATCTGGTATATATACAGTATATAGCCAAACTACCAGTGGGGCCGTTTGAAACCCATAACGAGGGCTGCAATTAGCCCGCTAGCCAGACTTTGGACATGCCTGCCATAGAGGTTTGTATCTGGCTAAGCGAGTTGGTGTCAGGTAAGATTTGTGTAATATATATAACTGTGTGAGTCTGTCGGATAATTTAGGGGAAACCAGTTTGCAGGATGTTAATACATATGACCATTCATCATCCTTGAATAAAAGACAGCTTTTTTGGTATGATTAGTCATATTTTCAATATAAATGCCAAAATTTCACAATTTCTGCCAGGGTATGCAAACGTTTGAGCACAACTATATATATATATATATATATATCATTTAGCAAAATGGAAAAAATCCACCTATGCAGTGGTTCACGCACAGCAAGGGTTAAATGATTGTTATATCTAGGGGGTTAAAGCACAGACAGTTTTACTAACCTTACGCAGCCACCTTGGCCGCCTCCAGCATTCTCCTCCTTCGCCTGAAGCTCCGGTCTGTGGGTGGAGTTTTGGCATCATCACATAAAATTCAGTGATGTTCACCCTTTATTGTATGCTGAGGAGGCTGGAGTGCAACTGGAACAAGGAGTAACATAAGTATTTACTCCGGAGTCCTTTACTCTTAGACTATAACCTTTGCATTGTGGGGGCGTGCCCACCGCAAGAGTGGATTTTTGATTTTTGACAGAGTTGGGCTTTAGGAATGTATTAGAAAGACTGGAGAAACCAGACGTTTTAGAGAAGGAAAGGGGGAGGAGATGACTTGAAGGCGAGAATAAAAGAAGTCACCAGAAAAGAAGAGAGACGGTTGTGTGCAGGATAAAGAGGGTTTTAACCTGTTTTGTACTATTTTTCTTGTATGTGCTATTGAAATATCTGCTGTATCCAGAAGGTTTTTTTTTTTAAATCTAGATGTACTTTGATTGTAGGAGGTTGATCTGGAACCTGTGAATGGCGATATCACAAAGGACGTTTATGAGCCTCAGCTTGTAAATGCACATGAAATAGCAACAGAAGCTTTGGATACGGAGTCCAATTTAGAACCTGGTGATAGCGATGGAAAATCTCTCACTACTCTGGTTTCGGTCAACATGGACTTGGAAAAATCATTTGAAGACTCCTTTCCAGACCAGGTAGCTAGAATCAATGTGCTATTTACAATCCAATTTAGGAAAGATATTTTTACTGTGTATGACAATGTGTAAAGATACTAAGACTTCAAAAACATAAAAGCAAGGACACTTGTCAGGTTTTAAACATAAAGGGGCAGATCCACATACATCCGCGCCGGGCGCAGCGTATGTAAGATACGCTACGCCGCTGTAACTTACTTTGAGTTGGTTTGAATCCTCAACGAATTTGCGCCGTAAGTTACGGCGGCGTAGTGTATCTCTTGCGGCGTAAGGGCACGGAATTCAAATGCGGCGGGTAGGGGGCGTGTTTCATTTAAATGAAGCACGTCCCCGCGCCGAGCGAACTGCGCATGCGCCGTCCCTAAAATTTCCCGCCGTGCATTGCGCTAAATGACGTCACAAGGACGTCATTGGTTTTGACGTGAACGTAAATGGCGTCCAGCCCCATTCACGGACGACTTACGCAAACGACGTAAAAAAAATTCAAAATTAGACGCGGGAACGACGGCCATACTTAACATTGAGTACGCCACCATATAGCAGCTTTAACTATACGCCGGAAAAAGCCGAACGGAAACAACGTAAAAGAATGCGACGGCCGCTTGTATGTTCGTGGATCGTCAGAAATAGCTAATTTGCATACTTGACGCGGAATACCACGGAAACGCCACCTAGTGGCCGCTGGAAAATTGCATCTTAGATCCGACGGTGTACTAAGGCATACGCCTGTCGGATCTAACACAGATGCCGTCGTATCTTGTTTTGTGGATACCAACACAAAGATACGACGCGCAAAATTTGAAATTACGCGGCGTATCAAGAGATACGCCAGCGTAATTTCTTTGTGGATCTACCCCGTGGTTTATTCACTAGCTTACCTATCTCAAATGTAAATTATTTATGTTGTAAGAAAGCAGGTGCTGTAATACGAGGGTTCTTCAAAAAGTTTCCGCACTTTTTTTTAACTCTTTTTATTAAAGCGGTGGTTCCCCTAAAAATAAAATTTTAACATTGCTTTTCCCAAATAAATTACGATTAGAATCGGCCGGTTTTATTAAAAAAAAAAGGTCCGTACATACCGTTTGTTATATTCGTTCCCACCGCCACTTCCGGGTACGATGCTGGCGGTGGGCGTTCCTAATTGATGGACAGGCATCCGACCGACGCATACATCGCGTCACGAGATGCCGAAAGAAGCCGAACGTCGGTGCGCATGCGCCGTATAGAGCCGCACCGACGTTCGGCTTCTTTCGGCATCTCGTGACGCGATGTATGCGTCGGTCGGATGCCTGTCCATCAATTAGGAACGCCCACCACCAGCATCGTACCCGGAAGTGGCGGTGGGAACGAAAATAACAAACGGTATGTACGGACCGGCCGATTCTAATCGTAATTTCTTTGGGAAAAGCAATGTTAAAATTTAATTTTTAGGGGAACCACCGCTTTAAGAATTTCAAAAACAAATGACCTCACTTCTCTAAATAGTCACGTTCCTTTGCCATGCATTTTTCCCAGTTTGATACTACTCTTCCCGTCCTCGCAGTTTCCAATAAATTGAACTGCTGAACATCATGCGTATTTACCGTAGTTGCACCTTTTCCACTGACCTCGTTTCTTGTAGTCTCTATTTAGGGGTGATCACAGATCACTGGCTCTAGTAACCAGGACTGTGCAGTCTTGCCAAAAGATAGTATGTGGTGCAACACTACTGTATCTTACCCATTAAAGCAGAACAGCATAGTCAGAGGCACATATACATTATAAAAAATGTTGCATGGGTTGTAAGTCCCACCTAATCTCATTGGGTTGGCCTAGGTCACCATGTTGGTAATCCATCTTTGTAAATTATAGACCAACAGATTGAGTACAGTGAAGTAGAGGGAGATTATGACATCTTTGGCAGAGATCTTTAAAACAAGACAAATCACTTGTGACTTCTACAATTTTGATTTATTTCATTGTCCACAGGTCCTAAATCCAGAAGATCTGGAGACTACAACACAGGAAAATGTAATAACTGTGGTAGAACAGACAGAAATACAAGAAGAGGAATTCAAAGAGCGAATGGTAGAGAAACCAAGTGAATCATGTGTAGCAGGAACAAATGAGGACTTGGCAGGCAATGGTTTACCTGGATACACAGAAAGTAATTCTGCAGAAGAGTGTGCTACATCAGATGATGCTGTGACCCTAGAGACTGCCTCTATAGAAGAAACAACAATCAATGTCACAGCAGATACTCTTCTCCGACAAGGCCCTCTGCTTGTGGTGGAACTACAGGATGTGGCTTTCCAGCAGCAGTCTGATGGACAGAGAAGTCTTTCTGGAGACCAGTCTGAAGGGTCTGTGGAGACAGATCAGTCTGTGCGGAAATCTGCGGAGAGAGGTGGGGATAGCAGCTCAGAGGAAATGGAAACAGAGATTCCTGTTATAGACAGAAGAGGAGGAGTACGCAGGAAGGGCAGGGCATACAAAGGACCTGCTAAAAGAAGAGCCAAGCTGTCAGCTTAAGTGACGGCAGCCTATAACCTTCATGTTAACCACACAGTATTTGTAAATCAGGATAAATTAGCATTTTTTTAAAGTTCTATAAGGTTGTGCAACATAGATTTCAGACATTTGTAACTGTTCAATTTTAAAGTTTTCTGGTTGGTGTTACTTTTTTCTATTTGTGTTTTTTGTGTGTTTTACTGAGTTTAACAACTTTTCTTACTTCCTACACATACATACTGTAGAGTCTGTTAACATAGAAAAAAACACAAATGTTATTTCACGCAGGTCTGGAAGAAATATTCATGGAAAAGTTTTGAAGTTTTAAGAACAAGTAAAGCCGCTTTTGGTTATATTTCATAGCTTGTGTATTATTCAGGCAACATTATATTCTATAAGGAACTGTCTCTTCAAGAGTATGCCCTTCTGATGAGGAGGTTCAACATGGAGTGCTGCATGGTCTACATATTATTGAATTTGATATACAGTAGTATGTGCACAAGTGCCTCCTGCACTGGATCCTGTAAGTTTAGGAACTGCACAGTACGATAAGACCAAGTTTAGACATGGGCAGCCCTTACATGGGATCACTTTTAAGAGGTATGTGACAGGCAGTGAGGAGGTCGTATGTTTCCTCTTCGCTGCCTGTTTTAACACTGTAAATGCCACACCATTGTGCCACAACTTTGTGTATTGCATGCGATTGCAGGGTGGCTGTAGTGCCTTATACACTTGAATAGGTCGTATTCAGTGGCAGTACTGCTCTCTGAGTGTGACAGGGGGTATAATTATTTCCGTGGCTGCAAAGTGAGGCATTGCATGCACTGCATGTGTACAACACTGTATGGCTTTGCAAGGGTGCAATCGGAGGAAAAGGGGGGGATTGGATTGGTAAAAAGGCAGTTCAACTTGCTGCCCCCAACTGCAAACAAGTCCTTAATGTCTGAATAGAGAGAGCAGACTGCGCAAAGGACAAAACAATAACAAAGCTGCTGAACACTGAGGGTCAATAAGTCCTTGGTCAGAGTATGTAAAAAAAGCAGTGCAGCGCTACTAACAAAATGATGAAAGTCCAAAAAAAAAAAAAAAAAAAAAAAAAAAAAAAAAAAATAAATTAATCAAAATGAAGAGAGGATAAGGGTGACTTCTGGAACCTCAATAGGTGATCGGATGAAGACTCCTTATAAAACAGTCAAGTATCCTTAGATAAAAGTACAAGCCGCTCACCTTAGCAGATGGACCTGTGGGTGAGCAGCAGGTCGAATGCGCTGTCCCTCTTAATAAGGGGGTATTATAAGATGATAACGGTGCCTCCTCGGTCGATCCTTTTCTCCAAACCGACTTTCAGTGGCGGATGGTCATCTGGTATACTCTCATGTAGTTGAATGGCATGAAAAAGTATAAAGTAGACACATAGTGCTCTCCGTATAGTAACCAAAATACAATAAGTTTATTTAAAATAAAAGTACTCACAAAAGAGGCACTATATCCTAGTGCGTAGAATATGAGCATATATCGATAAAATACCAAGTAGGTGGCTGTCCTGACATCAAAATTGGAAGCCCCCCGCACGCGTATCGTCCCAAGGTACAGGACTTCTTCAGCGGATAAGGGGCTATGGTGTCAGGATTCAATATATACCACCAGGACCTAATTTGGCCAATTGGACAAAACCCCGCCCCTCAAGGTAAGGAAACACCCATGGACATGCATTTAAAAGACAACAACAGACAAAATAAAGAACAACAGATAAGCAGAAAAACTTATGCTACCGGGATGTGCAGGCAAACAAATTAGCCACCATAACCCATCATATGGCTGTAAACAGACAACACGGATCTAATGTACATAAGCAATACTTAAATGAAATAAAATAAATAACCAGTACCTACTAGAATCACAAGATCACGCTGTGCAGCTAAGATAGGCATACATACACAGATGACCAGTACCTACTTGCATAGCGATGACATATTGTGTGGCTCAGATAACACGGATCTAATATACATAAGCAGTACTTAAATGAAATAAAATAAAATAGATAACCAGTACCTACTTGCATCACAAGATCACGCCGTGCAGCTAAGATAGGCATACATACACAGATGACCAGTACCTACTTGCATAGCGATGACATATTGTGTGGCTCAGGTAGACAGACAAACCAAAGGATGTGTCCATAAACAAACAGTGTCCACCATAGGTCACATGACCGCAACCAGTCACATGACACACCAAAGGCAGGAAGTGCCTATTGGCTGAGAACAGGGCTAGACCAGCCACCCAACATGGGCGGTACCCAAGCGTCATGACAGGACAACGTGGGCGGTGACGAGCAGACACAAGGCTCATAGGGGCTGGCTAGATAACTAAAAGGACGCCCATATAAGCAGCAGTCTAGTGCTAATTAGAACGGGCTAGCAAAGCCAAGCATATGCAGCAATGATAAAAAACCATGCCATAAAATATCCTTAACCAACCTAATGGTACAGAAAAAAGGCTCACAAAACCTAAACAAGGCAAATGTCTATAATGCAGAATATCAAAAATGAGGGGGAGGGCAAAAGACAAAATTACAATTGTCCCCGAACTGACCACTTGTCATAGACAAGAACAGAGATACAAAAAATTCATAACTAAATAACCGTGGTCAGCGTGAATACAAGGACACATCACATAAAAACCAAGGATAAAAAGTACAATGAGTGTTTTATACCGTATAGAATTAATCTCCAAACATAGGGAGCCAAAAAGGCACGGGCTTCACTCTATGATAGGTGGAGATAATGCGAGATGAAAAAACAAATTTAAAATGAAATAAAATAAAAAAGAGACATCAGCACAGCCACCTACCAGGCACATAACATAATAAAATGCAATATACAAATACAAAAATATTAGCTCACAATCAACACAAGCAAGCACAGAATAAAAAACTGAATAAAAAGACTAACGATCTGAAATAAAACAATTCAGGTCAAATTCTACATTTAACCCCAACGGTACACCTACTTTCAATTCATAAACCCAAAACGACTCTCGCTGGCTGAGATGCCTGATGAAGTTACCACCTCGCCAGTGATTTGCCACCTTTTCTATAGCCCAGAACTGCAATCCAGCCGGATTGCGGTTATGGTGCAGTCTAAAATGTTTGGACACACTGTGGTTGACAAATCCCTTTTTAATATTAGTTACATGTTCACCAATCCTCACATGTAGAGGTCTGGAAGTTCTTCCCACATACTGGAGGCCACAATCACATTGTAGTGCATAGACTACCCCTATAGTGTCACAAGTGATGAGGTCCTTAATTTTGTAATTTTTTTTTTTCAGTAACTGAGGATGTAAACTCTTTACGCTTCTTGATATTCTTCTTGGCCTTCCTGCAGGGTCGGCACCTGCCACATGCATGGAAGCCAGTAAGAAAATTGAAGATCCTATTTTCAGTATACACAGGTGGATCTATTACTCCTGGGGCCAGTTTGTCCCTGAGTGAAGGCGCTCTCTTGTAAACAAATTGTGGGCGGTCAGGCAATAACGGGCCCAGTAACCTATCATGTTTAAGAATTGGCCAGTGTTTTTTGACAATATTTTCAAATTTACGGTATTGGATATTAAAGTCTAAGACCATACGGATGCCTGAAGAATCCTTTAGGTCCTTTTTTGGTCTATCTGCAACCAGGGTTTTTCTGTCAAGGTTACGGACTGCTTCCATTTCTCTATCCAACAAATCCCTATCATAACCTTTCTCAAGGAACCGTTTAGACAGAGCCTGTGATTGTGAGACAAAGTCACTTTCTTGGGTGCAATTGCGTCTGAGGCGCACAAATTGCCCCTTGGGTATATTCAATAACCATTTATTATGGTGACAGCTCTCTGTAGAGATATAGGAATTACGGTCCGTCGCCTTAAAATATGTCTTCAGAATCACCTGGTTGCCATCCTTACTAAGGTCTAGATCCAAAAAGACCAAATGATCCTGGCTGATGTTCCACGTAAGTATAATATTTTTGTCATTAGCATTCAATGAAGATGCAAATTCATCAAAACTAGTTCTATCTCCATCCCAGATCATGATCAAATCATCTATATATCGCTGGTAACAGATAAGTTGCGGGGGTTTATGTTTGTAAATCGCCTGTTCCTCCCAGTGTGCCATGAATAGATTGGCTACGCTGGGCGCGAAACGTGCCCCCATTGCAACTCCTCTGGTTTGGAGATAGAACTGTTTATCATACCAAAAATAATTTTTCGATAAACAAAAAATCAAACAATCAATCAAAAAGTTCTGGTGTCTCTTTGATAGTTCAGAGGACTCAAATGCCCATTTTACAGATGTCAGAGCATCCTCATGACTGATGATTGTATATAATGAACTGACATCTGCAGTAATCAATAGGCAAGTAGAGGAAATCGTCAGAGTCTCTAATATTTGAATTATATGTTTGGTATCCTTAAGGAACGCTTTAGTATTAACGACCAGCGGCTGTAAAAAAGAGTCAATATATTGACCTAAACGTGAAGAGACCGAATCGATCCCGTTTACTATTGGTCTGCCGGGTGGGTTGGTGCTATCCTTATGAATTTTAGGGAGAAAATAAATAATCGGAGTACAGCAAAACAGGGGGTCTAGATATAATGCCTCCTTGGGGCCAAGAACCCCTATATGTTTACCTCTCGCTACCAAATAATGTAATTCACTCTTAAATTCAAGCATAGGATCCCTGGACAGAGTACTATAAGTACAGGTGTCACAAAGCAAATTGACCATTTCGCTCTTATAGTAAGTTTTGCTAAGTACCACCAATCCTCCCCCCTTATCCGCCGGTCGTATCACCAGGTCTTTCCTTTCGGAAAGTGATTGAATGCCATTTTTAATATAAATCGGATCATTAACCTTACGAACCTTCAGTAACTCAAGATCCCTTGCAACCATATTGCTAAAGACCTCGAGATGCTTGGTATCAGTATTCTGGGGGTTAAAGACCGATTTATTCCGTAAATTTGAATATTGACGTACGGATGGAGCCGGAGCACTTGCTGAATGAGTATTCAAAAAATACTTTTTAATATTCAAAGTCCGGACAAATTTTTTGAGATTAACGTAGGTTTGGAATTTATTTAAGTTACGAGTGGGGGCGAATTTTAAACCCTTATCAAGTACTTTAATTTCCTCATCATTAAGGGGTGTCCCACTTAAATTATATATTCCTGCACCTACTGGGGTTTCGCTCTTTTTTGCTCTCCCACCTCCTCTCCTTCCTCTCTTGCTTTTCTTTTGCGTGGTGTCATTCGATCCTGGGTATATTGTTGGGGATGTTGTTGGGGGTGAGGGGTCCACCACCCTCCTGGGTTGGGAGGGATAAAGGGTGCATTTTAGACTGCACCATAACCGCAATCCGGCTGGATTGCAGTTCTGGGCTATAGAAAAGGTGGCAAATCACTGGCGAGGTGGTAACTTCATCAGGCATCTCAGCCAGCGAGAGTCGTTTTGGGTTTATGAATTGAAAGTAGGTGTACCGTTGGGGTTAAATGTAGAATTTGACCTGAATTGTTTTATTTCAGATCGTTAGTCTTTTTATTCAGTTTTTTATTCTGTGCTTGCTTGTGTTGATTGTGAGCTAATATTTTTGTATTTGTATATTGCATTTTATTATGTTATGTGCCTGGTAGGTGGCTGTGCTGATGTCTCTTTTTTATTTTATTTCATTTTAAATTTGTTTTTTCATCTCGCATTATCTCCACCTATCATAGAGTGAAGCCCGTGCCTTTTTGGCTCCCTATGTTTGGAGATTAATTCTATACGGTATAAAACACTCATTGTACTTTTTATCCTTGGTTTTTATGTGATGTGTCCTTGTATTCACGCTGACCACGGTTATTTAGTTATGAATTTTTTGTATCTCTGTTCTTGTCTATGACAAGTGGTCAGTTCGGGGACAATTGTAATTTTGTCTTTTGCCCTCCCCCTCATTTTTGATATTCTGCATTATAGACATTTGCCTTGTTTAGGTTTTGTGAGCCTTTTTTCTGTACCATTAGGTTGGTTAAGGATATTTTATGGCATGGTTTTTTATCATTGCTGCATATGCTTGGCTTTGCTAGCCCGTTCTAATTAGCACTAGACTGCTGCTTATATGGGCGTCCTTTTAGTTATCTAGCCAGCCCCTATGAGCCTTGTGTCTGCTCGTCACCGCCCACGTTGTCCTGTCATGACGCTTGGGTACCGCCCATGTTGGGTGGCTGGTCTAGCCCTGTTCTCAGCCAATAGGCACTTCCTGCCTTTGGTGTGTCATGTGACTGGTTGCGGTCATGTGACCTATGGTGGACACTGTTTGTTTATGGACACATCCTTTGGTTTGTCTGTCTACCTGAGCCACACAATATGTCATCGCTATGCAAGTAGGTACTGGTCATCTGTGTATGTATGCCTATCTTAGCTGCACGGCGTGATCTTGTGATGCAAGTAGGTACTGGTTATCTATTTTATTTTATTTCATTTAAGTACTGCTTATGTATATTAGATCCGTGTTATCTGAGCCACACAATATGTCATCGCTATGCAAGTAGGTACTGGTCATCTGTGTATGTATGCCTATCTTAGCTGCACAGCGTGATCTTGTGATTCTAGTAGGTACTGGTTATTTATTTTATTTCATTTAAGTATTGCTTATGTACATTAGATCCGTGTTGTCTGTTTACAGCCATATGATGGGTTATGGTGGCTAATTTGTTTGCCTGCACATCCCGGTAGCATAAGTTTTTCTGCTTATCTGTTGTTCTTTATTTTGTCTGTTGTTGTCTTTTAAATGCATGTCCATGGGTGTTTCCTTACCTTGAGGGGCGGGGTTTTGTCCAATTGGCCAAATTAGGTCCTGGTGGTATATATTGAATCCTGACACCATAGCCCCTTATCCGCTGAAGAAGTCCTGTACCTTGGGACGATACGCGTGCGGGGGGCTTCCAATTTTGATGTCAGGACAGCCACCTACTTGGTATTTTATCGATATATGCTCATATTCTACGCACTAGGATATAGTGCCTCTTTTGTGAGTACTTTTATTTTAAATAAACTTATTGTATTTTGGTTACTATACGGAGAGCACTATGTGTCTACTTTATACTTTTTCATGCCATTCAACTACATGAGAGTATACCAGATGACCATCCGCCACTGAAAGTCGGTTTGGAGAAAAGGATCAACCGAGGAGGCACCGTTATCATCTTATAATACCCCCTTATTAAGAGGGACAGCGCATTCGACCTGCTGCTCACCCACAGGTCCATCTGCTAAGGTGAGCGGCTTGTACTTTTATCTAAGGATACTTGACTGTTTTATAAGGAGTCTTCATCCGATCACCTATTGAGGTTCCAGAAGTCACCCTTATCCTCTCTTCATTTTGATTAATTTTTTTTTTTTTTTTTTTTTTTTTTTTTTTTTGGACTTTCATCATTTTGTTAGTAGCGCTGCACTGCTTTTTTTTTTACAAGTCCTTAATGTCACAAGTGGCTGATATACTGCACTATTTTGTACAAGTTTTTCCTGTATTTTGTGTAAACGTGTGGTTTCCCACCATTCAGCCTAGAGGAAGCATTATCCCACTGCTGCTCCTAAAGCACTGGTTTCCAATCCACTTCCACTGCTCATCTAAAGTGGCTTGGTCACCTCTGACCATCTAAATATCCTCATCAGCACCAGGTTTGTGAGTATTTGGGCCTTGTCTAACATTGGGCCTGGTTGCTTACTGCTACACTGCACAACATGTCTATCCAAAGACACACAGTTCGGGGGGGGCATGGCCGGATGTGATCGAGGCTAGACGTGTCTTTTCAGAGCTCCGGCTGCCATCCGATACATACATCCTGTTTATTGCGGCCAGATCGAGCGTTCAGCACCGTGGCGAGGTAGCCTGGCTGGGGGAAGCACAGGGGATTACGGGGATGTCCTCCTCGGCTGCAAAGAAGAAGGAGAAGCAGAGATCTCAGCCTCCAAAGGAGCAGCGGCAGCTCCGCTCTCAAGGCAGCATGGCGACTGGCCCCGCCCATGCCATCTTGATCACCAGCTCCTATGCTCAGCGCGCCTCTTCTCTCCCGGGCAAGATGGCGCTGCAACAGGACGCTTCGATGCCAGCACCTGAGGGGTCATCCCCTGTCTCCCAGGAGGTTGAGGTGGACGCAGCTGCGATCACGGGTCCCATCCTGGAAGCCATAGCGGCCTCAAAGACTGAACTGGTGAGTCGCATAGATTGTCTGGCGACCGAATGTAACCTCATCCGCCATGATCTGGACAAGATCAGGGGTAGGCTGACCACTGCTGAGGACCGTATCTCGGGGGTAGAGGATATCTCCCACACACATGTCTCTCAACTAGCGGAGCTGCATGACATGGTCTGGTCCCTACAACACCGTGCGGACGACGCTGAAGACAGGCAAAGACGCAATAACATCCGCGTGGTAGGCCTGCCTGAGGGAGCAGAGGGAATGTCAACGGCCACCTTTGCTGAGGGCTTCTTCAAGACCCTGCTCGGACTGGGGGATCTCCCTCCCACTTATGTGGTTGAACGGGCCCATAGAGTACCCACTGCGGCTCGGCCATCGGGTGCCCCTCCCAGACCGTTCCTGGTCCGGTTTCTCAACTATAGAGACCGTGACATGCTGCTTGCTGAGGCAAGAAAACATAAGGAGCTGAGGTATGACAACGCTAGGATCATGCTTTTCCCAGACTTCTCGGCGGAGACGCAGAAACGCAGACGCTCCTTCACGGATGTGAAGAGACGACTTAGAGAAAGGGAGCTCAAATACAGCATGCTGTATCCCAGCCGTCTCCGTGTGCAGTTCAAGGGGTCGGTGAAATTCTTTGACAACCCGCAAGATGCCTGTGAATGGTTGGATCGGTCGCGGTGAGGTTTGCAGTGCGTCCATGATCGTTATCTCGGATAGTTTCATCGGAACCCCGATGGGGTCTGTGTTCCTGTTTTTGCAGTTCTGCTCTACCTACGATGATGCCTCCTCATGCTGGTTTGTTGGTTCCCCCCTCTTCGTTTTTCATTTTTGATTATTAATTTTTATTTTCATTTTTCTCTAAGGGGGAGGGGAGGAGGGGGAAGATTTATTGGGAATCCTTGATACCAGACTTCGCTGACTTAGACCTTGGTGAGCCATGTTCTGCTGTCACGGCCTGCTGGATCTCCTGTGGGACTTGGCCACCAGGCCCTTGCTCTATTTACTTTTCCACACGGCCACAATCTAACTTAATTTGATCAGCCAATGGGGCTCTGGCGATGGGCACGAGTTTTCTTTTCCTTTTTTTATGTGCACGTCTATGCCGAACTATCGTCACATATGGTGGAACTCTGACAGGTTTGTTTGTTACAGGGATGAAGCTGCATACCGGACAGTTTTTGTTTTAGTTTCTGGTATAATGGCAGGGGGAGGGGGGGAGGGTTTTTGACCAACACCATGGGACCTTTTTTGTATTTTGCACCTTTGAACTCCACGGACTATTTGGCCTGTTGCAGGTTTCTCTGGCTCATTTTTCCTTATTCAATGGTCATGTCTTTGAGAATGTATTATTTTGAAATGTGTAATGGATAGTCGAATTAAGGTACTGTCATGGAATGTCAGAGGTTTGAATAATAAGTTCAAGAGGGCGGCGGTATTTCAATACCTCAAACAAGTCAAGCCACATATTGTTCTCCTTCAGGAGACCCATCTAGAGGGTAGTAAGATCCTAGCACTGCGTAAGACCTGGATACAGAGGGCGGTTCATTCCACCTATTCCACCTATTCTAGGGGGGTTTCAATTCTGATTAGCAAGGCCGTGCAGTGTGTAGTTCACCAGGTATTTACTGACCCTGGGGGGCGATACGTGGCTCTCCTCTTGAACTTATCGGTTCATAAGCTTTTATTGGTAAATGTATATGTGCCTCCTCCCTTTCAAGCTAAATTGTTATATGACCTGTTGGTGACACTAGGCCCGTATCTGCATGTTCCAACATTGTTCATGGGAGATTTTAATGCCATCCTCGATCCGGTGCTGTACTCCTCCAATGCTGCTAGGACGGCCTCGGGGGATCTCAGTTCTTGGGTCTCGGTGGCGGGAATGACGGAACTGTGGAGGTGGAAACATCCGGGTGTCGTCTCTTACTCTCACTTATCCTCTACACATAGGTCGTCGGCTAGGATAGACTTGGCGTTTGGCAATGCCCCTAATTTACAAAATGTATGCATGATGGAGTATTTGGCCGGGGGCCCCTCGGATCACAACCCACTTATGGCCACCCTGGCCTTCCCGGACCGGGGGACGAGGGGGGGGGTGGAGACTGTCACCAGGCTGGTTGGTAGAGGATCAGGTACTAGAACACCTTAAAACTTCCATGGCTACTTATTGGGAGACCAACGATGGTTCGGCTGAACCTCCGGTGGTTTGGGATGCTTTCAAGGCAGCGACCAGGGGGGAGTGTATCTCGGCCATTAAAGCAGCCAGGGGGGACCATAATCGGGAATGTGAACTCCTGACGGCCAAAGAGCGGGAGAGTGCTAAAGCACATGCAGACTCTCCCTCGGAGGCCAACTATGTGTCCCTACTGGAGGCTAGGCGTGCAGTTGCCCTACATTTCTCGGACTTAGCCCATACTGAGGTGAAAAGGAAGGCGGAGACTATCTTTGCAGAAGGGGACAAAAACGGTAAGCTTCTGGCTAATCTTGCTGCGGACCCAAAAACGACGGTCAGTGTACCTGTAGTGAGGGGGAGGGGAGGGGCCTTGGTTACTGATCCCGCGGAAGTTCTAGACGAATTTGTGAGGTACTACTCAGCTCTTTACTCGCATATCTCGGCATATGACTCTGCTGGGTTGGACGAGTTATTGAGGGGCGTAGCTTTGCCCCGTCTGTCGGACGAGGATGCTGAGTCTTTGGATAAGCCCATCTCGGTTCTAGAGATAGAGGCAGCAATGCAGGCGTTTCCTCCGCAGAAGGCGCCGGGGCCTGATGGTTTCCCGGCGGATTTCTACAGGACTTATAAGTCTCAATTGGCTCCTAGACTGAACCGGCTCTTTAGACACTGCTGGGAGTCGGGGGCCTTACCTGAGTCCATGATGGAGGCGTACATGGTGCTCCTATTAAAACCAGGCAAAGACCCGATGGAGTGCTCATCCTATAGGCCGATTGCTTTGCTCAACATGGACCTCAAGATCCTTACTAAGGTCTTGGCGTCGAGATTGGCTGGAGTCATTTCGACCCTAGTGGAGGTTGACCAAACAGGGTTCATGCCTGGTATGTCAACGGACACAAACTTGAGGAGGCTATTCACGCATCTCCAATTGGATAATGCTGAATGCCCGGGTAAAGTGATTGTGTCCATTGACATCGAAAAAGCTTTTGATTCTGTAGATTGGCAGTACATGCACAAAGTATTGGAGGAAATGGGGTTCGGTCCCGGTTATCGTAAGTGGATTAAGTTGCTATATGCTAACCCTCGAACGGCTGTTCGGCTGGGTTTTAAGATATCCCCATTCTTCCAAATTGGTCGGGGTACAAGACAGGGATGCCCGCTCTCTCCATTCCTTTTTGCGTTAATGATGGAGCCTATAGCCAGGGCACTTAGGAAATCGGGGGAGGGGGGGGTCCGAATTGGAACAATTGTAGAAAGTGTGGCGCTCTATGCAGACGACCTGCTGCTATTCCTTAGGGATCCGGGGGTGTCGCTTAAGGCAGCCTTACAGATTCTGGACACGTTTGCCTCTTTTTCGGGCCTGCGTGTGAACTGGAGCAAGTCCTCTATATTACCTCTAGGTCCCGAGGCCCCGATGCAGCGGGACGATGCGCTACCGCTGCTGTGGGTATCCTCTATTACGTATTTGGGGGTTAAAATTACTGCTAATATTACTGATTATATGACTTTAAATCTTCTCCCGCTAGTGGTTATTCTGAAACAACGGGTCCAGGCCTGGAAGAAATTGCCCCTTTCGCTACTTGGAAGAGTTAACCTGCTTAAAATGAAATTTTTACCTGTTCTCCTGTACTATCTGCGTCACTCCCCTGTGTGGATTCCCAAATCGTTCTTTACATCATTGAATGGTATAATAGGGGCTTTTATTTGGTCGCCTCAGTCTCCCCGAATAGGTGTTAAGGTCCTCCAAGAACCTTGGGGTCAGGGGGGGCTGGCACTCCCGGATTGGCAGAAGTATTATCTGGCTGGCCAGATGGTTTTTGCCAGACGCTGGTTGCTAGCAGACGAGGGGGACACGGCCACTATTCTGGAGGCGGCACTGTTGGGGTCATATGAAAGTCTGAGGTTGGCTCTATACAGAGGCCCAAAATCTACCTTACCTTTGACTACCACTATGAGGGCTACCATTAGGGCATGGGAGGTTGCTACCACCATGGTCTCGCCTTCGTATTTGGGAGTCTCGCCCTCGGCTCCTCTGTGGTTAAACCCAAATTTACCGGACTTTTGCTCTCTCCCAGACCCAATGATCTGGGCCTGTGGGGGGGTCAAACTGCTGGAACATGTTACTAGAGAGGGAGACCTAATCTCATTTGACCAGCTAAAGACCAGGCACAACCTGCCTAACTCCTTTTTCTTTAGATATCTGCAGCTGCGCCATGCTTTTCAGGCTCAGTTCGGGAGCCGTAGGGTGGAGTCTCTTCCCTCGGCGCTGGAGAATTTATTAACTACCGAGGATTTGTCTAAAACCCTGTCCACAGTGTATAAGGCCATGTTTACCAAAACCCCTATTGGGGTGTCCAGGTGTAGAGAAAGATGGGAGAGTGAGATTCCTGACATTCAAGGGGAGGACTGGGATGACATGTGGGACCATCCCTTCAAACATCTGGTCTCTGCTAGGGATCGTCTAATCCAATTAAAATTTTTACATCGCATTTATTATACCCCAGCCAGGTTATCACATATTTACCCCGCTAGTACCGGTCAGTGTTGGCGGTGTAATTTTACCCCAGAGGGCTCGGAGCACATATTTTGGACATGTCCTCAAGTTCAGAACTTTTGGGCAGGGGTGGTTGAGTGTCTGTCGGGAGTACTGAGTGTTCCAGTTCCTCTGACTGCTAGGGTCTGCCTCATCGGGTTGGTTGAGGAGGTAGTTCCCTCCTTGGCACATCGTACCCTTTTGAATATTGGGTTGTTTTATGGCAGGAAGGCTATTCTACTGAAATGGAAAAACTCCAATGCCCCTACTTTATCATTTTGGAAAGGACTGGTTAACTCTGTAATACACATGTACAAGGCCACCTATAGGTCGAGGGGTTGTGATAAGAAATTCAGGAGGGTTTGGCAGGCATGGTTAGACTCATCGGATACTGTGGGTTAGAGCTGCAGTTTGACTCTCTGAGGGCTCTGCCACTTCCTGGAGTCTACGCTAAATAATGATGTTCTACAACGATTTATACACCTCTGGCACTTATAGAAGGCTTCTGTTTTATTTTATTGTATCTCCCCTTTTTTTTTTTTTTTTACTTTTCTGATCTGAGTATCTGGATATGACCTGTTTCTGAATTTATTGAGCTAGGGATGCCTGCGGGCACTATACTTTATGGATCTCACATGGTGTTTCTCTGTTGGACTGCTATGGGAGGGTGGTTGGTCAAGGTTGGGGTTGGAGTCAGGGGTGGGAGGGTATACGTCAGTCAATTGTAAATGCTGTTAGTGGGTGTGCCGGCCCTGCGTGGCCTGTGTCTAGGTGGGCATGTTGCCTACCTGGTGTGTGTGGCTGTTTTTTTGTGTTTAAAAAATCAATAAAAAGAATTAAAAAAAAAAAAAAAAGACACACAGTTCAGCTGCCACTGGTGACCACAGCTTATAATTCCCTAGCGGTATCCGGTATCTTCAGATGGAATTGATGATGGAATTGATTGCCATACCTGGAACCTAAGACCCCCATCATCATAGTCTCCTCCACTCTCATGTTCACTGTAGACTTTCTGTCTCTGCCCAGTTACTGGAGCACTCTACCCGCAGAAGCTCTAAGCATGGTCAAGTACCAGCTCTGACAGAGTCTGTCACTGGCCCCCTTCAGTCCACAAATCAATACAGAATACAGGCCTGCAACTCCTGTTGCCATTACTTTTTTTAGAAACAGAGTCCCAGCAGTCTATATTGGGAGAGGCTGGTTTTGGGTCACAGCAGTCTCCTGCAGTTGATCAGGATTTGAAGGGAGTTGTTTCTAAACTTACTGATCCATTGTGTGTTACTCTGCATATGGAAAGCCTGCCATTCCAAGCCTTGGGTTTTAGAGCTCCTGCACATTTCCCTTTTGACAAAAGCTTTGTAAACTGATGGTCCACAGTAACAGAAACTCTACTATTGGGACGTCACTGAAAGACAATTGAATTTGCTCCCAAAATCCTAGTTTGAATGAACTGGTTTGCAACTCTGCCCTGTTTTGACAGTAGCCCTGATCTATTGCAGAATGCTTAGAAACCCTTAAAGTGAATCACTCCACTGTGGGGAGAGGCCATAGTTCTTTAGTTGTGGTGACCTACTGCAAGCCTCAAAACTTGTGTTTTGTATAGGACTGATGTCTGTGCAAATGCATTAAACACTCTGGGATGCTGCTGAGACATCTAAGCAACATTTGACTTATCCTTTGAGTGATGTTGTCTCTTCAGACCAGGTTGTGACACCATCATGAAAAATGCCAGTTGTGGCTGGAGTGTGCTCCTGCCTCAATGCAGCAGATCGGTACAAGAGCAGAAATATCCCAATCTCATGACTCCCATTCAGTTCATTGGGCCCAGGACCAGAGGTCTGCTAAACCTACTTGTGGCGAGTTGTGAGTACATCTAGACAGCTTCTCAGGTAGTTTGTTTCCCTGGAATTTGAGTGCTCAGGGCACCCCTTTTAACTTGTTGGTTAACTCCTTGTATGTGGCATTTAGCTCTCCCTCATCCTTGTTCTTGCACTACTGCATTCACCAATGTGTTTTTACGGGCATTTCTTGGTTTGCTTTATCTTGAGACCCCCTATTGCTTTGTGGAAAGTTGGTATTGGAAGTTGTTTCCTATTTGGAATTACTCTCCATTGTTCAGGAGTATGTTACATACTCGGATATTTATGTTCTTTAGAGGAAGCTCCGGTCTACAGTGTAG
The DNA here is from genome assembly GCF_905171775.1 of Rana temporaria. Classification (NCBI taxonomy): domain Eukaryota; kingdom Metazoa; phylum Chordata; class Amphibia; order Anura; family Ranidae; genus Rana; species Rana temporaria. The sequence goes on from NC_053489.1 coordinate 101,455,690, forward strand.
ATTGGAACCAGTTCCTATTCCTTTTCTTAACAATGACTTGATCCCAAAGTTTCCTTTGGAAGCATCTGCTACCTCTGATATTTCTAGACCTTTTTTCCATCCTAGTTACTTCTAGCATTCCCATAGCTTACATGAGCTTCTTTAAAGAGGATTACCTTTATGGATACTTTTAGGCAGAACACTTGTGAGGGGTCTAAAGCATGCAAACTTTGTCCTAGGGGTTGTCCAGTGTTGAAAGTTATCGGTCACTGATGAGCAAAACTGTCCAACTCAAATCTTTGCTAAAGTAATCTACACCATGTGGGTCAGTGGATCCCTTCTTAGCTGTAAGGATATTCCCCCTTCTTCAGAGCTTTTGGGATATTGAGGAAATATCCTTATCGTCTCACCTACTCTCGGTAATGCTCAGTCTTCTCCAGTCTCACCCTTCGCATCTGGGAGCCTGGTTTTCATGTGCAACATCCACACAATCTTTTTGCAGACCAGTCTTTCAGGGCGAATGGGGTAGTCTTGTCTCCCCATTATGAGGGGGTTCTCCTGCAATGATGTCCACAAACTTGGGGTTTCGGTCTGGTCCCCTAAAACCATTTATTACTGTCTCTTCAAGGAACCCCACTACAAGTCATTCTCTTGACCTGGGCTCCATTAGACATGGCTTAGGTGTCGGAAGACTGGCACCTTTGGGAAGGTTTGGGAGTTCATGAGGACAAGTGACATGGTCCCCATGTTTTTTGACACTGCAGGTGTTCTGACACGTGGCATTACCATCTAACTCTCCTAAACTGGTATCCTGTTCTCTCTTATGTAAACCTGTCAGCCACCTGGTATGTTAGTGAATGAGTTTTTTTTTACTTCTGTTTGCTGGTGTTCTTCAGTCTGGGACTATACCTTTGTACTGCTCTAACATTTTAGGGGTACTTTTCATGTACCCCTTATTTGACTTCTAGATTTGTACTCCTGGGCTTTGCCAGTTTCTGGTAAGGTCCTTGCCTTTATTAGATCCTCCGTGGATTGCCTGGCCATTGAGAATGTGTGTGGCTTCTAGACCAGTTGGTCTCCTACTGTGGACTTTATTTGTGTTTTTTTTGTCCATGGATCCCTCCAGGGAACTGTTTTCGTGGATTAGCCTCAGTTTTCCTTTTGTTGACCATTGCACATTGTTGGTCTGTTTGTTCCTTCTCGAGTTGTTGTTTTTATCACCTCTTTTGGTGATGTTTTAGGTGACAAAACACTATTGGGTGCAATCTTTCCTCTTGGCATTGATTTTTTCTGCCCTGTTCTGAGAAGAAAATACCTCCTATAGTCATTGGCAGATTACCCTGTCTTGCAGGGGACTTCCCTCATCTGGTCCCTTTGGTAGTCTTGGGTTACAGGTGATCCTAATGCCTTTTTTGGTTCTGTAAATGGCTTTTGCCCTTCATCCCACTGAACTACTTATGGATATCCTGACTGTTTCTGAATTCCTGTACCCCTCAATGGACAATGGGAAAAATCTTATTTTGTGTCCATTGAGAGGCACATGTTGACCCTCTTTTGTGGTTTTGTACTGGCTTGTGTATTGCTTTCCCAAAAAAGTAAAGCATATTGTGTAGAGGATGAGCAGCAACTGGCTTACGACTTTTCTGTTTGCAAGCATCCTAACCTCCTGAAGCTGTATAATCTGCTTGTTTCTACATTCCTGTATCTCTCAATGGACTTGAAGAAAAAACTTTTTACGGTAAGTTACGGTTTTACGGTAAGTTCAAATATTACAAATATGGCAAAATGATATAGGCACACATTTGATGCTAGGTATTTCAGCTTTCTTTTTTGTTTTTCCATTAACTTTTATTTATTTTTCTATTATTATTATGTTTTTCGTTAGAGTAAAGGGTTAGAGCCGGTTCACACTTAGGCGGCACGACTTCGGGGGCGACTCCGCAAGGCGTCCTGAAGACGACTTTAGAGGCGATCTGCAAAATGACCTCTGTATAGAAGTCAATGCAGGTCGCCCCGAGCCGCCCCCGAAGTCGTGCAAGAACCTTTTTCTAAGTCGGAGCGACTTGCGTCGCTCCTTTTAGAACGGTTCTATTGCATAGAATGGGACGCGACTTGTCAGGCGGCTCAGCCGCCTGACGAGTCCCCCCAGTGTGAACCGTCTCTTAGAGTTAAGGATAGGTTAGGGGTCAGGGTGTGACGTACTTTGGTTGGAGACTAAGTTGATGAGAAGGCTTCCCTTGCTGCAGAATTATTTGCATTAGCTGTATCTGAATTAGTATTAGCTGAACTACCGTGTTTCCCCGAAAATAAGCCCGGGTCTTATAATAATTATGCCAACAAAAGACACAGTAGGGCTTATTTTCGGGGTAGGTCTTACCATGTAATGTGCTGTCTTCTCTCCCTTGTACAATCCTATAATCCTCTCTTACAGTAGTATATAATGTACAATGTGTGCGTTTCTGTAATATAATTGTGCCAAATACATTTGTTATAGCGCCGCTCTGCACTTCTGTGACCCGCCGGAGCTCTCTTCCCCGCAATTATATTACAGAAACACACACATTGTACATTATAAACTACTGTAATAGAGTGGATTATAGGATTTTACAAGAATTTTTAACTAGGGCTTATTTTCGGGGTAGGGCTTATATTGCAGCCCTTCTGGAAAATAACGCTAGGTCTTATTTTCAGGGTAGGTCTTATTTTTGGGGAAACACGGTAGCTTCCTGACATAGGGTTATTTATTTATTTAAAAAAAATGTGTTAGGGTTAGGGCGTTAATACTACTACTACTACTAATAAATGAATAAATAGATGTAAAATAAATACACAAATAAAAATAATCTTAAATAAATAATAAATACATTTAATAAATGAATAATAAATAATAGTAAACACATAATTTACCCCCAACCTTTAATAAAATTAAATAATAATAAATAACTAAACACCCTAACACAAAATAAATAATACATTATTATTATTATTATTATTAATATGTAAAGTAATTAGATACCTAGAATTGGCACCCTATGGGTGAGGGATATGCAAATGAAGCTCCCCATAAAAGGTGAAAAAAATGTTTTTAAATATAAAAAAGGTGGCGCTAAGCACATACAAGTGAATATACAGTATAAAACATGAACCAAAATCATGAACATATATCACTGCAAGAAACACATATATTGTTGAACATATAGCAAGCTAAAAAGTCCCAACACCAAAAAATGCTTTTAAATTAAGCTTTTAGGGCCAGATTCACAAAAGAGATACGACGGCGTATCTCTGTTTTAGGGTCTTCCTAAATATGCGACTGATTCATACAATCAGTTACGCATAGTTAGCCCTAAGATCCGACAGGTGTAATTGAATTAAACTGTCGGATCTTAAGATGCAATACCTCGGCCGCCGCTGGGGGGAGTTTGCGTCGTAAACCAGCGTCGGGTATGCAAATTAGTAGTTACGGCGATCCACGACGGTTTTTCGCTTTCGTTACGTCGCTGCTAGTCTAGTTTCCCGTCGCAAAGTTAGTCGTCGTTTTAGCTGCCCTAACTTTACACAGCCCATGTTAAAGTATGGCCGTTGTTCCCGTGTCGAATTTCAAAAAAAAAATTTCTTGTGTAAGACGTCCGGGAATACGAAAGTACGCTACGCACGTCGCCGTTCGAAAAAATTACGTCACTTCGCGCAAAGCACGGCGGGAATTTCAAAACGGAGCATGCGCAGTCGGTCCGGCGCGGCAGCGTGCCTAATTTAAATGGCACATGCCCCTTTGAATTATGCGGGCTTACGCTGGAGGCCGCCGGCGTAAGTTTTCACGCAAGTGCTTTGTGAATCAGGCACTTGCGATGAAAACTTGTGGCGGTGTAACGTATCTACGATACGTTACGCCGCCGCGATTCTACGTGACCCATAGTTCTTCCACCACAGGTACTCAATGGAAAGGTGGTAACTCACCACAGGGGTTTGACCACTTTTTAGGGTAGGTCAAAATGCGCATTTAGAATACCAAATTGATTCCTACTGCCAACACCACTCTGCTCCAATTGACCCTCCGGATGAAGCTATGGCATAAAAACTGACTCCACGGGAGACGAGAAAGAAAGTCTCATAGTTTAGTATATTTAATTAAATTTAAAAGCAATGACAGGGTAGCGCCACCTTTTATATATTTTTTTCTATTATTATTAATAATTTGTTTGTTTTGTTGAGTGTTTATTTATTAATAATAATAATAATAAAGAATTTATGAATTTATGATTTTTTTAAGGTTAGGGCTTAATTATTATTTATGTATTATTACTTATTATCAATTTATTTAGGATGCATTTTAGCTATTTTTGTATTTAGCTTACATTTAGTTATTCATATATTATTTCCATTTTTTTTTTCATTTGAGCAGAAAAGCGCGCGACAAAACACAAAAAACATTCAAATGCCACGTTTCTATTAATTTCTATGGGAATAAAAACAAGCCAATAGCACTCAAATCCGCCCGATTCAAGCTACACAAAAAAAGCTAAAGAACTTTTTTGAGCTTCAGGCGACTTGGAGTGGAGATGTGAACTCTCTCCATAGAGCAGGTGTGCCCAACTAGTGGCCCGGGGGCCACATGTAGCCCGCGGAGCCCTCTGATGTGGCCCACTAATTCCTGCTCTGGGATGGAATAAAAAAAAAAATAGAATACTGTTATTACGTTAGGTACGTTTTTATTACTAAAATAATTGTGTGTATATATGGGCATATCTGTTCTGCAGGTGTTATGGGCTGCTTTCAAACTGATCCACAGGTCCAGAGAAGTACACCTGTGGGTTACCTGCACTGAGCCATAGACTTCTATTACCTGCATGTTTGGTGTGCTGAGAGTAGATTGGGCTCTATAGAGCCGAGTAGCCTGCCATACACCCACTCCACTCATTGTGACCCGCGACCGGTTACCAAGTCACATAAGTGGCCCTTACTCTTGAAAAGATTAGGCACCCCTGCCATAGAGCATAATCGTTTTTTTCTTCTCCAGCATTTTGGAGTTTGGAGCTTCAAGCTACAAAAGTCTGAGGTGTGAATGGGACTTTAAAAATATGCAAAGTCACCAATGGTCTGAAGTGTATAAACCATAAATGTGAGTGCCCCCTTCATGTCAGAGTCACCTATTCAGGTCAGAGTCACCTCTTCATGTCAGAGGCACCTTCACATCAGAGCCACCTTTATACATTAGTCCCCTCACCACATCAGAGTCTCTCCATCACCGAGCCCCTAATCACACTCTTCAAAACAAAGCCATATTTTTTGGCTCAAGCAGAATGTCTGGAGAAAGCAGACGTCAGTCCTCTCCTAAAATGCTCAGAACAGTCCTGCATGCCACCTGTCCTGGATAAGAGTTATGCATTGCAATGGTATGGGCAACTTGGCCGCCATCATCATAGTAATGATGCCATGCATCTTGGTCCTAGAGCATTATTGGTGGTTTTGGCAGGGTGGCCTGCCCGTCTGCACCATGACAACCCATGATGCAAAACATCCAGGGTAAACTGGGTACTATGCTCACAGCACCCTGAGGAATCAAGATGGCACTATGGTTGAGAAACCCCGCGCTAAAGATTAGACAAGTGCATGAATAGATTTATAAACATTATTTTTGTTCAAGACAATCAATGTAGTAAATCTCTGAAACTAAAAACAAAGAGCATATCCCTCTATAGCCCTGGTTTCCAACCTGTACCCGAAGGGCTGCATGCAGCCATTTGGTATATGATGTGCTGCCCTCTGCAGTCTGTAGTGGAAACGTTGATTAAGGCAATAGCAGTGATCTTTACCAGCCTCATGTAACATGTATCTGCAGCATACCAGTAAAAAATGTAGCATGTTTCTGTTATCATTTCCTCTATGAGGTTTGCAGTCTCTGACAGTTCTCTCTAGCATAATTTGAACATTATGTGTGGCCCTTTGATGATAGCAGGGGCTACAGCTGAGGCCCCTATAGCTCATAAGTTGACAAACACTGCTCTGTTGCATGTACTAACTGCAATCCAAAGCAAAGTGTGATTCCTGTTTGCTCTCTCTTTCCTCTACCACCTGTATGAGACACTTCTGACAATCTATGCAAACACCAAGCCCTCCCACACTTGCACATAAAAGGTGATTGACAGCCTCAGCTGTGCATGTTTCCCTATAAGATTGTGTAGGGGAGAGGGGTGTCCATTCCCTCCACAGTCTTAGATTACACTTGGTTCCATGCTCTGTGCAGTGTGTGTGACAGTCCCCTGCCTTTGAAGCTCAGCAATGTTTTGTAAACTATGGGGTTGATTTACTAAAGGGAAATAGACTTGCAGTTGCTCCAGATCATAGTAAGTGAGCAGAAGCTCTGCTGACTTCCATCATCCAATTATGTGAAAGCAAAAATGCAGTTTTGAATTTTATTTTCCATGCATGTGATTGGGTAGTCTTTGCAAAGTGAAACTTTACCTATTTTTCTAAGCTTTGGAGCAACTGCACTTTGCAAAGTGCCAGTCTATTTGACTTTAGTAAATAAACCCCTATGTGTTTAAGGCCCTTTTCACACGAGATGGACTCTGTTCTCATCAGCAGGAGATCCACTCACAGATCACAGATTTCGTTTTACAGTCTTTTGACTAAAATGCCATTTTAGTTATCTGCAATAATTTTAGTCGTATTTTAGTCAACTAAAATCTCCAGTACATTTTAGTAAAAAAAAATTTTTTTTTGTCAACTAAAATCGAATGTGTTTCGTTAAATTGCCAGAGAAGGACAACAAAACAAATAAAGGGATAGGAGGACCTTAGTTATGAGGAAAGGTTACGAGCACTGAACTTATTCTCTCTGGAGAAGAGACGCTTGAGAGGGCATATGATGTCAATGTACAAATATCGTACTGATGACCCCCACAATAGGGATAAAGCTTTTTCCGTGAAAGGGAATTTAATAAGACATGTGGCCATTTGCTAAAATTAGAAGAAAAGCGATTAAACCTTAAACTGTGTAGAGCGAAAAAAGATGTGGAATTCTCTTCCACAGCCAGTGGTTTCTGCAGGGAGCATCGATATTTTCAAAAAACTATTACCGGTAGGCACCTGAACGACCACAACATACAGGGATATACAATGTAATACTGACATAAAATCACACACATAGGTTGGATTTGTGTCTTTTCTTTCTTTTTCAACCTCACCTACTATGCAACGCATTATTTAAGTATTTCTATAGAATTTTCAAACTCATTATATACTAGCTAGGCTTATTATGCCATTTATGTGTGTATATATCCATTTTTTAGAAGAGGAACCTTGATTGAATATCATCACAATATATATCCATGTTCAGAGTGGTAAGAAAAATCCCTTTCTCAATGGCACCACTGTGATTCACATAAAAAAAAAAAAGTGCACCGTTCCCTTAAGAAAGACTTACTTACCAGATAGCAAGCAAATTAGGCATATGGCTATAGCCCAGCCAAGGCCTTTACTTGCACAGATGATCTAAGGAACATGTATCATAGGATAGATGACTGTATCAGCTTTCACACTGGCACCGCTGTGTAGTCCGTATGCATCTCTTTCAGCAAAAGACCCGGAAAGAAAGACTGGCCATAGTGTAATATTGTCTAGCTTTTTTAATAATATGAAAAGTAATGCACTTACATTTACTTAGTTTAAAATTGCATATAAAACAGAGCTGGCCAGCTTACAACAAATGCCCGTCCTCCTAGTACGACAGCGTAGTGACGTCAACATGTACCCTCCCCAGACGCGTTTCCTCATACGTGACGTTGTGCCTAGCTGGTTTTTTTTTCTAAATTTATCAAACCATTCCAACCTCATTTATGAATGGTGTGGGCCAGATGACATCATTATGCTAATAGGAATTGGAAGTTGGCGATCTTGGAAAGGTATCTAAAGTCAAAGTCTAACCTTAAGGGGGAAATACTTGTTTAAAGATGCAATGGTTCCTTTGTGCACTGGATGAAGTGCACTCAGTTTGTGAGTATGATTTTAACCTTTAAATTGATCTGGTAAGCTGACATATTGCAATGAGGTTCTTTTTGTTCCTTTGAACTACTTTTTGGAGGAAAGGTGTTCATATGTGTAGAGAGACACAGATGAAAGTTTGCATGGAGACAAAGCCCTTTTAAAGGGCAAGGCGCATATTGAACTAATTTTTAATAGATACAAATCTGAGGTAAGCAGCCTGTTTGGAAGGTGGAAGAAGCACTAACTATATATATAAATATATATATATATATATATATATATATATATATATATATATATATATATATATATATACACGCACAGTTGTGCTCATAAGTTTACATACCCTGGCAGAATTTATGATTTCTTCACTCATGTTTAATGTTAGTGTTAAAGCCATTTATTATCAATTAACTGTGTTTACTCTTTACATCATAATCAAAAACACTCAAATGACCCTGTTTAAAAGTTTACATACCCCAGTTCTTAATACCGTGTATTGCCCCCTTTAACATCAATGACAGCTTGAAGTCTTTTGTGGTATTTGTGGATGAGGCTCTTAATCTTCTCAGATGGTAAAGCTGCCCATTCCTCTTGGCAAAAAGCCTCCAGTTCCTGTAAATTAATTATTATTTGTTTTCCTTTCTTCCCTTTTTCTCCCTTTTTTTACATTAGCCAAACTATCATGTTCTAAATATTTATTTTATTATAGCCGGAGTGTGTACAGAAAAGACACTGTAAATTTTCGTACTGAATTCCACTATATCTAAAAGCCTATCATCCCTCCAGCGTCTAGCAGCATAGCCTTTATTTAATTTTAAAACAAACAAATGACAGCAGAGGAAACAAACATTTCATTACAGGTATCTACCAGTATTCATTCTATACAATTCCTATATCATATAACCTCCTCTGTCTTTATATGTAATATACCTTTTCCTGACAACAAAATCTGCCTATTAATAATCATCATTAGCCCCCTCCTTCTCGTACTATTATACTTCATAGTCCTTCACCTACCCCATTATACCCGTTGGGGCTTCTAGTCCCCCCGCGATGGCATCCCCTTGTCCGCTCCACGGCAGGGAGGATTTCTCTCCGACCCTTCTTATAGCTTGTTTACCTCTGCTTGTCCTATCCCACCCACACCGAATTAAACAAAAAAAAAACCTCACCACCCCCCTCCCTCCCTCCTAGACAATCGCTCTCACCCCGTTCCCACCATCTCCAGGTCTCGTTAATTTACAAATTTACGTCTATTAAGGATTTCCCCTCCTCTGAGTATTTAAATTGGTTCCATTCTGCCCACGTCTCCAGGTAGATCCCCCGTTTCTGCCGAGATGTCCAGACCAAATCCTCCATCTTATTCAAATATTCTACTCTTTTAAGCCACATCCCTACTGATGGAGGCTGAGTCTGCTTCCACATTACTGGAATACAGGCTCTTGCTGCGTTTAAAAGGTGACAGATTACCAGCTTCTTATACCGTCTAACCGTAATATCTGATTCCTGTAACAGGTAGAACGTCCACTCCCCCGATAACTCCCCCGGTAACTGAACCTTTGCGTTATTTCCCTCACCTCCTTCCAGAAATTCTGTATATTGGGACACTTCCAGAAGATGTGTATTAACATCCCTCCTTTTCTCCCACACTGCCAACATTTATCTGGCACCTCTGGATAACATCTACTTAAAACCGCAGGGGTGCGATACCAATGTGATAAGATCTTAAAGTTCATCTCCTGCACCCTTACACTGACTGAGGATTCAAATATATTACGTAATATTTTATTCTTTTGCTCGTCTGTGAAAGATCTACCCAGCTCCACCTCCCATCTGCTAAAAAAAAGTAGTCTAAAGTCCTCTGCAGGTGCGTTGAGTAATTCTATAATTCTAGAAAGAGTATGTTGGAGTGTTCCACTCCCATTACAATATCCCTCACATTTTGTTAACTTCCGCTCATATCTACTTGGTAAATCCAGAGTATCCATAAAATGTTGCACTTGCATTGCCCTCCAAAAATCCAATTGATGGGTCCCTGTCATCATCCCCTGGATCGTAGGCCATACTCCCTCCTTCACAAAATGAGAGGCTTGAAACAGTCCCTGCTCTATCATTTTACCAAAAGGCCCCTTCGTCAAACCAGGTCCGAACTGTGGGTTCCCCAGAATGGGGAAGAGAGGTGAATCTAATGTTGACATTTTCCCCTTCTCAAATAGCCCATATCCTATCCGAAGTGTGGGGCCTATCAAAGGATGTTTCTTCACCTCTTTCAGGAAGCTCCCTGTAGCACCATGCCGCTCTTTGAAGTAAGCCACTATACTGAGCTTGCTCTAGCCCCGGCCATATTTTCTGTTCACCATGTCTACTCCAGTCTATCAGACGACTCAATAGTGCCACCTGGTAGTATCTGTATATATCTGGGGCCGCCAACCCTCCCCCCTCTGTTTTAGGTAGTGACAGTATAGATCCCTTAATTCTTGGGCGTTTATTTGCCCATATAAATCTACTGAACGTGGCTTGTATCTGTTTGAAATACTGCTTGGGTATATCAATAGGGAGTGTCTGAAAAAGGTACAAGAATTTCGGTAAGATGTTCATTTTAATAATATTACACCTCCCAAACCACGAATGGAGTCCATTCTGCCATCCATCCAGGAGGATCCGAACTCTAGCTAACAGTGGTACAAAATTGAGCTTGAATACTTGTTTAAGATCCGCCGGAATGAGTGTTCCCAAATACGTCAGGGCTGAACTTGTCCATTTAAATTTATAGTTAGATTTCAAAGTCTTCAATTCTTCCTCAGCAATCGATACCCCCATAGCCTCAGATTTGGCATAATTGATCTTAAAATTTGCTAATTTCCCATATAGCTCCAGTTCTTGGAGTAAGATAGGGAGCGATACCATCGGATTAGTCAGACTATACATCATATCGTCCGCGTATCCTGAAATCTTATGTTCAACTGCGCCTACACTCACCCCCTTAATATCTGGATTCAATCGGATCCTGTTCAGAAAGTTTTAATCATATTGTCCCAGGCTTCACGCATCTGCACAAATCCCACCTGGTCTTTATGGACCAGGTCGGGTATGTGTTGTTGTATACGCATTGCCAAGATCTTAGAAAAAAGCTTCAGATCCGTATTCAATAAGGATATCGGTCTGTAACTCCCACATTGGGAGGGGTCTTTCCCTTCCTTGGGTATGACCGCAATCACAGCCTTCAAAGATTCAGTATGGAAGGAGCTTGTGTCTCATACGCTGTTGAACAATTTCACCATGAATGGTCCCAGAATTGGGTGAAGATGTCTATAATACTGCATAGTAAACCCGTCTGGGCCTGGTTATTTACCTCCCTTCCCTCTTTTCACTGCCTCTTGGATTTCTTCCATGGTAATTGATTTTTCCATTTCCTGCCTTACTTCTGGGGTCACACTCCTAACACCTGATGTTGCTATGTATCCTTCCATTGCACCTTGATATTGGGAACTTGTTTGCAACTTATACAAAGTACTATAATAGTTACAAAACCTCTGTGCCATTTATCTCGGTAAACTAATTTTTCCCCCCTCCTTCCCCTGAGATCATTGGTATAGAGCAGCTGGGTTCACCAAAGGTGTTTACATATAACTTTGGTGTTGGCTCAACTATCCTATTCTCACCTATATTACGGATCTAAGGGTCTCATATATATATTTCCTTCAGGACTGTTTTCCGTGTATTTTTCGTATCTTTATTTACTTTTTGATTGCATTTTTATTTTTACACTGGAGATTAGGATTTATCTCCGTTTGGAGCACATTACTGCACGGCAGAACTGCACTGGATCCAGACCTTCCTGGAGTGTAGACTTGCTCATCAAGGACTGTCCTTGTATTGGTCTCACTGTTATATGTTTTATAATATTGTTTTCACTAATAATATTTTCACCAGTCACTCATAAATTATTACTGTCCATTACATACTCCCTGTCCCACACCTTACAGCGCAAGTATTGCAATTCAATCTTTCTGTTTCACTTCAGTCTATCGAGGTAGACTTTTATATTTGCAGCAGTATTTTTAGTTTGTCCTTTCCCTTCACTTTTCAGACAGCGCAGGAGTTTACCCTATTTATATTGGTATAGAGGTCTTTAATTGTTACTCCCTCAACGACTTAGCCAGTTGCTTCCCACATTTATTGCCAAATTCATAATTCTGTCTCCTGCCTGTCTGTATTGCCCTTTTCGCTTTATACATGAGTAATTCAGTTACTTGTCTACGTGTCGCCAGCAATTCCCTTTCTATCACCGAACCCGGGTTCTGTTTGTGTAAAAGTTCTAGACGTGAGATATCTATCAGGAGAGCTGTTAATTTTTCCTCTCTTTCCCTCTTTATCCTTGCCCCATGTTTCCCTTGTCAAAATATCTTTATTGTAAGACTTGTTAGACAATTATACAATCATTTAACAATATGAGAATTATCTCTAACAGAGAGAAATTCCTGTTCTCACAAATGGACTAACAAAGTAAAATAAAAGGTGGCACTGTAGCTATGCCCAGTACAACACTCTTGATTACAGAGTTTAACTGCATACAGTGTAAAGTTATGAAGATTTAACAATACAATACTCTATCCATTAAGGTTCCTGGTATAATGGCCAAGTGCCATAGTCCTTGTACTTCCGTATTGTTGCTTCAACAGGAATTCCTGGGTTGTTCAGAGTTTTGAATCAACTGAAATGATATGTGGCTATCGTTATAATGCTAGTAGCTAGGAAAAAACTGAACATTAAGGAGTAATACATTCGGAGGGTGCAAAAGAAAACAAAAATAAAAAATAAATAAAGGATACAAAAGAAAGGGGGGAAGATGGGAAGGGGGTGGGGTCAGGGGGTCTGCAGGACTAGATCGAGGATCTTCCGACTGTGGATAAGTCCTTGACAGGACACCTATGTGATGGCTGGGCTACCATGGCATCAGGACTTCACGATTAAGTGTGTTATGTGTAACGTATTCCATCCAGGGCTCCCAAACGCCCTCAAACCTGGTGATCATGTCCAGTTCTATTGCCGACATCTTGGCGTGCATCATAGCAGTGTTCATTCTGCTTATAGTTTCATTTAAATTCAAATTTGGAGATTTCCAGGCTTTCGCTATAGTTTGCTTTGCAGCTGTCAGAAGCTGTTTTGTTAAGGTGAAGCGAGCGTATGGAATACTGTCTGGTTTTAAATTGAGTAGAGCTGTTTTGGGGTCCACGGGGACTGTTTTATTTGTGAGGATTTCAATGATTTTGAAAATTTCCAGCCAAAACTTTTGCACTTTTGGGCACGACCACCAGGTATGAATGTAGGTTCCCCTACCTGAGCAATCTCTAAAGCATAAGTCAGAGTAATTTCGTGAAAATTTGGCCACCCTAGTTGGGACTAAGTACCATCTGGAAAGTACTTTGAAGTTTGTCTCTGCGCTAGTATATTAGTGGACACCGTCTTGGTGTTGCTCCATATTTGACCCCATTCCGCCGAACTCAATTCTATACCTAAATCTTCTTCCCATTTGCGTACATAAGGTAACTTCCTGGTGCTTGAATGCGAAAGCAGTTGGGTGTATAAGGTGGATATTAATTTTCTAGCATGAGGGTTGCTATTGCATATATTTTCGAAGGCAGATAATTGGATCGGTTCAACTGTCGAGCCAGCTGAGGGTTGAAAGAAATTTTTAATCTGTAGATATCGAAAGATTTCCTTAGAGGGTATGCCGTGAGCTTTGCTCAAAGATGGGAAAGGGGTCATTGTCGTTGAGTCAAAGAATTTATATTTTTGAGTGCAGTCTCGATCTACCCATTCCTTAAAGGATTTAGGAGAGACCCAGGCTGGGTAAAATGCCGGATTTTTAGTGAAAGACAGCAGGGGGTTCAGAGGTGACATCAAAAGATGCTTATTTTTAACTTTGTCCCATAAGGATAGCGAATGCTTCATGATGGGGTTAGTTATGTGTTTTCGCTGTTTTGGAGAGACCCATAATAGATATGAGATTGAAATAGGGTCACTTTCCATCGCTTCGATAGACACCCATATCGGTGCTTCTTGCCGTGCATGATATTTAGTTAGTACAGCCAGTTGTGCTGCTTGGTAATATCTTACGAAATTAGGGTAACCGAGCCCCCCTGACGTCTTTGGGAGATATAAGATTTGTGGTTTAATCCTTGGCCTGGAAGATCCCCAGACGAAGGAGACCCGTTTTTGGATTATCCTAAGGTAGTGGGCAGGTACTGTAATAGGGAGCACTCTAAAGAGGTATAGGAGCTTGGGAAGTAAGGTCATTTTTACAGCAGAGATTCTTCCAAACCAAGAAAGAGGGAGTTGGGCCCAGGATTTTAATAAATTCTTCAATTGTTTTAGGAGGACTGGGTAATTGCACGCATAAAGATCCATGGCATCTGCGGTCAAATGTATTCCCATATGGGATGCTTTTGGTCGGCCACTCGAAAGGGAGGCCCACTTTTGCTGCCATCAGCTCCGTGTAGGAGAGAGAAATATTCAGTGCTAAACATTTCCTAGGGTTAATGGCCAAGCCGGAAATTGACGCAAATTGATGTAGGATTGGGAGTAAATTGGGGCCCGATACTTGGGGAGATGAAAGAAACAACAAAATATCATCGGCATAGAGGCATAATTTGTGATTAATACCTCCCAGCTCAATACCAAGTACTCTGGGATCCAATCTAATCTTCTGGGCTAAAGGTTCGATAAGGAGGGCAAACAGTAAAGGAGAAAGTGGGCAGCCTTGTCTTGTTCCCCTTTGTATATTGAACGCATCTGATTTGTAACCTGCATATTTCACATATGCTTTTGGGTTTTGATATAGTTGCAGGATCCATCTTATAAAGTTAGGGCCGAAACCCCATTTCAGTAACATGAATTCCATGTACGACCATGAGACTGAGTCAAAGGCCCGTCTGATATCCAGGGATAAAAAGCAGGCTGGGATTTTCCTCTTTTTGGCTATGCATGCCAGTAAGCTTGCCCTCCTTATGTTGTCTCCTGCCTGTCTATTGGGCATAAAGCCCACTTGGTCCCGGTGCACCAGAGATCCTATTATTTTGTTCAATCTATTGGCCAAAATTTTACCAAGCAATTCTTGCCCCATGTTTCATCATGACACCCCTTATCAACGTTGGTCTCATCATTCCAAATAACTTTGTGCCAAAAGGTTTGAGGCTTGTCTCTGTGCTGTTTGGCGTATTGTAAGCGGGATACATTGTGGCATTTGCATAGTAATGGCTTTCTTCTGACGACTCGACCATGCAGCCCATCTTTCTTTACGTGCCTCCTGAAACAGCCACACCATGTTTAGAGTCCTGTGTTTCACCTGAAGTTATGTGTGAGTTTTTCTTTGCATCCTGAACAATTTTCCTGGCAGTTGTAGCTGAACCAGTAGTTGGTCTACCTAACCGTGGTTTGGTTTCAACAGAACCCCCTAATTTTCCACTTCTTGATTAGAGTTTGAACACTGATGATTAGCATTCTCAATTGTTTTGATATCTTTTTAAAATAGCTTTCCTGTTTTATACAGTTCAACTACATTTTCCCACAGATCATTTGACAATTATTTTGCTTTCCACATGACTCACAATCCAGAAACATCAGTGGAGCACTGGATTAAAGATGCAAGGGTATGATGTCAGGAGTCCAGAAACCCAGACCTTTTCTACACATGAATTACAAGCAAACAGGTCAGGATGGTTACCTTTAATAGCCATTCAAACCATGTCAACTTGTGTGCATGGTATCAGGCAAAAAATAACCAGGATATGTCAACTTTTGATCAGGGTCATTTGGGCTTTCTGCTGTGAATATATATATATATATATATATATATATATATATATATATATATATATATATATATATATATATATATATATATATATATATATATATATATATATATATATATATATATATATATATATATATATATATATATATATATATATATATATATATATATATATATATATATATATATATATATATATATATAAAAAAAACACAAACACTTCCCATCACCCTGAAGACATAATCCCCACAGTAAAAACACAGTGGTAGCATATTGTGGGGATGCTTTTCTTCAGCAGGTACAGGGAAGCTGGTCAGAGTTGATGGATGGAACCAAATACAGGGCAACCTCGGGAAGAAAAAACGTTAAGAGTCTGCAAGACTAAATACTGGGGCAGAGGTTTACGTTCCAGCAGGACAACAACCCCAAAAACATACAGCCAGAGCTACAATGGAATTGGTTTAGATCAAAGCCTATTCATGTGGCCCAGTCAAAGTTCAGACCTAAATCCAATTGAGAATCTGTGGCAAGATTTGAAAATTGCTGTTCACAGACACTCTCCAATCAATCTGACAGAGCTGGAGCTATTTTGCAAAGAATGGGCAATGGTAGAGACCAAAAAAGACTTACAGCTGTAATTACAGCGAAAAGGTGGTTCTACAAAGTATTGGCTGAATACATATGCATGCCATACTTTTCACATATTGATTTGTAAACAAAGAATTTGGAAAACCATTTTCCTTCCACTTCACAATTACCATATTTATCGGCATATACCATGCACTCTAATTTTAAAGCGGATCTCCACTCTAAAGTGGAGTCCCGCTGATCGGCACCCTCCCCCCCTCCGGTGTCACATTTGACACCTTTCAGGGGGGAGGGGGGTGCAGATACCTGTCTACAGACAGGTATCTGCACCCACTTCCGGCCCTACGATACGGGCAAAGGACGGGTTTTTTCCTTACCTTCCGTCCGTCCCCCGTTGTATGCTGGGAACACTCGGCTCCCAGCACACAGCGGGAGCCAATCGGCGGGCGCAGCGCGACTCGCGCATGCGCCGTAGGGAACCGGGCAGTGAAGCCGGAGCGCTTCACTTCCTGGTTCCCTCACCATGGATGGAGGGGGGAGCAGCAGGGTGACGAGCGATCGGCTCGTCATCTGCTGCGATCACCGCTGGACTCCAGGACAGGTAAGTGTCCTTATATTAAAAGTCAGCAGCTGCAGTATTTGTAGCTGCTGGCTTTTAATATATTTTTTTAGTGGCACATCCGCTTTAAAAAAAAAAAAATCCTGAAACTTTTCTCTTAAACAAACAACTTTGAAGCAAATTAAGGGTCAGTGCCCATGAATGTCCATCTGCAGCCTGATCAATGCCATTTTTTAGCCTCATCAAAGCAGCCTGAACATCAGGAAATCACAGGGCCATCATCTCCTGTTTAATCAGCTCACTCACACACAGTCCCGCCTCCGCCATTGGACCATCTCCTGTGATAGACAGAACACTGGTCGAATGTCAGTGGCGGGACTGTGTGCGTGTGTGTGGTGAGAGCCTAATAAACAGGAGATGGCAGCTTGTGAATTCCATCAGCGCTCTTCCCCCTCAGAGGTACGCTGTCTGCGTATAACACGCACCTGTGATTTGCCCCCTATTTTCAGGGGAAAAAAAGTGTGCGTTATACGCTGATAAATACGGTACGTGCCACTTTGTGTTGGTCTACCACAAAAAAAATCCAATTAAGTATATTTGGTTGTAACATGACAAAATTTCAAGGAGTATGAATACTTTTTCAAGGCACTATATATTTTTTTCACTAATCTTTATCATATAAGTGGATGTTACACTGCATTTTGGACTTGGCACTTTATATTTTGGGATTAAATATATATTCAGATAATTTTTTTTTGTCAGACCAATCTTTTATTTAGGCATTTAAAGGAGATTTATATGCCATGTATATATTTTTATTTTGTTTGTGCAGTTTTTATTACAAGATGAGAACTAGGAGGGACTAATTGGGCTTATTGAGAGAACAAGTGTTCTGAATTTGAGATGATCAATAGGTATTTGTTGTGCTCAAAACAGATATAACTAAATACATCCAATTGTATTTAACAGACCAAAAGGGGGGGGGGGGGTTAAATAACAGTTCATAGCTTGGGTTTACCTACACTTTAATGCAAACTTGGTGCATTTATTTTCAAGTAGCTTATGCATATAAAAAGTACTATGAAATTACTTGTAAGTGGTCCCCATGCCAACGAATTTGTACATACAGGTATTATACCATTTAGGGTCCTCTCTGAAAGCTTTTCAGAGTGACAGATTTATTTTTCTCTATCAGTTGCTTATATGTTCTCTAGGGCACTATAATTATTATAATACACCATTACCAGTATTGTAAAACAGAGCTCCAGTCAGTACTGCTACACTGAAACTTTGATCCCAAGCATAATGGTGTCCATTATAAGTTAAATATGCAGTACAACGCAAGTATTGTACTGGTCGCGGTTGAACCTAGTTTTAAACCCATGTGCAGTATAGTGTGTCATACAAATGGGATTACACTAATCGCCTTGAGTCTGAGCAGGGAGCAAAATGTAAGGCTACAACTGTATAAAATGGCTCTGGCACACGCCCGATTACTCTTTCACAATGATCCAACTATGAATTTTGTAAAGTTTTGTTGAACAACTTAAAGCGGGGGTTCACCCTTAGAGGGCACTTTTTCCCCTTAGATTCCTGCTCGTTTTTACTAGGGGAATCGGCTATTTGTTTTAAAATATGAGCATTACTTACCTGTTTACGAGATGCATCCTCTCCGTCGCTTCCGGGTATGGGCTGCGGGAATGGGCGTTCCTTCTTGATTGACAGTCTTCCGAGAGGCTTCCGACGGTAGCATCCATCGCGTCACGATTTTCCGAAAGAAGCCGAACATCGGTGCGCAGGCGCAGTATAGAGCCGCACCGACGTTCGGCTTCTTTCGGCTACTAGTGACGCGATGGATGCGACCGTCGGAAGCCTCTCGGAAGACTGTCAATCAAGAAGGAACGCCCGCTCCCGAAGACCCATACCCGGAAGAAGATGCAGCTCGAAAACGGGTAAGTACGGATCATATTTTAATACAAATAGCCGATTCCCCTAGACCGAACGAGCAGGAAGCTAAGGAAAAAAAGAAAAAAAAAAAAAAAAGAAAATGGTTGAACTCCCGCTTTAAATCATTTTCAGCTATGATTGAACAATTATCAGGAATATTACAAAATTCAGACTAATCATAACATATGTGGTACACCTTTTACCTGGGTTTGCATAATAAAGTCCTAGAAAACAAAGTCAAACAGAAGTTACATTTTATTGTTCATGTCAGATGTCTCTTTAGTCAACATAAAAATATAACACAAGCCATTCTCCCAATATGGGTAAATTTCTATTTGTTGCAAATCCAGGTCTCTTATACAAGCAAAACAGCATTGATACATCCATCGTTTTCTGGATTGTTTGTGACCTGCGCATATTTTCCTGTGAGAAGAAAAGAGTGGAAGAAATTAGTATACAGGGTGTCTTATTGGAGGTGCGCTATAAAATTTCACGGTATATAAGAAAAAAATAAAAATAAAAAAAAAGAGAGAAGAGCTTACCCCAGATAACTTTTCCGCCTTGCGTGACGAGACCCAGTTCACTGACATTCACCTCAATCACTGTGCCTTTTGTGATGACACCTAAGCTTGTATAAAGTGGAGAGGAAGGATTCTTCTTTACTCCAAGGATAGGAAGACAAAACGTGGCTTTTAATTCTGGATGGGTCACGTGTGCCTTTTTAAAACGCAAGCCCTGTAAAAACAAACACAAACTTGAAAAATGAGGATTAGCCCAACTGGAAAATCAGCAAATGGTTGGATAGAATTCAGACTACCCAACCACCTTTGATCCCCCTATATGGTACAGTTGAAATGTGAAAATGTAAGTCACCGATTTCATGTCCAATTATTAAATACTTGCAGGTTGGATCCGCACCTATGCATTTTATCCCACATGCACTTCCCCTAAAATAAATAATGTAATGCAAACTGCATTACAGCACTCATCTTCATCCATTTATTTTATATTAATGGAAATTGTATATACCTTAAAAAAAGAGAAGTGCAGCCAAAGCTTGTTTAGCCTTACTTCTCCTGTGGATCACAGAAGTGCAGTTCGTTTTGCACTGACGTCACAAAGCCGATTTAGAGATTACGACCATATGGTCGGGATCCAGCCACATACCTGAACCATTACCCAGCTCAGCCTCCAAGCGAGCCGCTAAAAGCCTGAGCAAGCCACTCCTGCCCCCTTCACAGCAGTGTTGATTCGCTTGGTTCTCAGTCTTGGAGCCGGCGGGGACCGATAATGCATCCACTTAGGCAAGTACAATTATTTAATATTCACAAACTTTTTAAAATGGCAAGGTGTGAACCCAGACTTATCGCCACCCTATCACTAGGGTAAATAAATAAAGTTAAAAGGCACCCTGTAAAAGAACATGTTCCATACTAATCTAAGTGCAACACATCTTTGCGCTCTTGAAAAGATATGGGTGCTGCTGGTAGACACTTCTCTAGGTGTACTTAATAACCTGTCCTCCATGGTGCTCTGTGAATTCCCCCCACCAGCTGCTATGTCACTAGAAGACATAGTAGGGAAGTTGCAGCCAGAAGGAGGAACCAGAGAGCACAGCAGGACAAAGGGTATCCAACATAATTGGAAATGTCCAAATACCAGTGGCATCTGTAACTTGTCAAGATAGCAAACATTTATTAAAAATGTGTTCTTTACCAGTGTGCCTGCAAGTTAAATTCTTTACTCTATTGATAAAGTTACCCCAAATAAATAAAAAAGCAGAGGCAAGCCTTTTCATTTTGGATAGAATAAGGAAGTGTCAAACTGCTGCAATCCACAGACATCTCATTGGGAAGATTTTACTTCCTGCCAAAACAAGAAGCGAGAGGAAATCCAGAAATTCCCTCAATTTGGCAGGTTGTCAGCAGAACTAGTGTTCCCATTGCAAGGTTTCCCATTGTATACCGTTCTGGGAACAAACCAACAATTTGGGATTTTTTTTTTTACCTGAGCCCTCATTTGATCCAGCACAGTGCACATCTGCAACTGGCTTTACTGGGGCAGTAGGAGCCATTGGCCCCCGCTGCAGTCAATCAAAGCTAGTAATCAGGGAGCAGGAAGTGGAACCTGAGTCCCACAGTCTGTGCCAATAGAGTCAGACAGAGAGACTTGGGAGTGAGCCTGCATGAGCGTCCCCATAGGAATCGGACTCCTATGGGAGATATGGGGGCACTCGCCAAGCAGGAGGCGGTGTGGGACTGCAAGTATAAACCAGTTATTAAAAAGGTTTGTGTTTACATTCTCAATAATTCATGAATGAGAAAATATGCCTTGATTGATTTCTTAAAAATCATACAGCTCACAGCTATATTTGAGAAAACATGGAAATATGTTCCTTCAATGAGCTTCTCTGAACACGTTTTTGGGATGGACTCTAGGTCAATTTGAGGTAACCAGCAGTCATCCAGACCTAGAATAGTTATAATTAGAGATGGCTTACATAGCCTGTGACCTTTTTGAAATAAAAAGAGAAAATCCAGGAGTTCAGCTTTAACACGACCATTAGAAAGAAAGGACACCCATACATTTCAACCTAGTAAGTACTTTCTGCACTAGAACTTAACACTCACCATTGGTCTAATAAATCTTTCATACTTGGGTGGTTTTCGGGTGAACCCATCTCCAACAAAGCAGACTTTGGTGACCAGTCTCTTCCAGGCCTTCTTCTTCCTCTTTCCTGTGCGGATAACTTTAAGCACTTCAGTTTCTCCCTGAGCACGCACTTTGGGCAAAGGAACTTCCCACTTTCCCTAAAAAAGGAAAGCACACATTTTGAAAACACTGGACTGTTTGCATAAAATGTATACAGCTTTCAAGATGCTAAAATTCCAGGAATTCAGACAACTTTGCAAAAAGTAAAGGCAGACCATGAGTTAAGTGCATGCTACTTATCTCTATTATTCATATCTGACAGGTTTATAGCCCTGCCAGAGGAGAGAGAGAGAGAGAGAGAGAGAGAGAGAGAGAGAGAGAGAGAGAGAGAGAGAGAGAGAGAGAGAGAGAGAGAGAGAGAGAGAGAGAGAGAGAGAGAGAGAGAGAGAGAGAGAGAGAGAGAGAGAGAGAGAGAGAGAGAGAGAGAGAGAGAGAGAGAGAGAGAGAGAGAGAGAGAGAGAGAGAGAGAGAGAGAGAGACACAGAGCAGCAATGTCCACCCCTGCCCTCGGCTGCCCATTCACAGAAGCCTTTGCATTTTGTGAATGAGTTCACACAATACAAAGGCTTCTGTAATTGTGCAGGAGGAGAGGAGGGGTGGGCATAGCAGCTGCTCCATTGTTTAAGATGTCAGAGTCCAGAAAGTCCAGCGTCAGTCAGGCTCCAACAACTACAGCGATAGCCGTTTTCTGGAAGTACAATAAAAGAAATATGTAAACATAGATAAGTCCAGGAGATATCATTGAACTTAACTCATGGTGTGTCTTAATTTTTTTTTTTTTTTTTTTTACAGAGGAGCTGAATTCCTTGAGTTGAGCTTTAACAGCAAACGTTTACTTACTGCTTTTTCTTTTCGCTTTTGCTTGATCATATTGGAGAGAACTTTGGCTCTGCTTTGCCCCTCTCTGTCCAGTAGGTAAGCTGGAACAGCTCCTTCTGGTGTCTTCTCATCATTCTTCTGTTTGCTGTTCCTCTTTTCATGCATCCGAATACTGAACACAAATAAGAGGAAGTAAAGACACAAATGAATCTCTTTATTCAATAATATATTCCTAACTGTATATTTTTAAATGAAAGCAGTGCAACTACTAAATTTGATTTGGTATCAACATTTTTCCATCTGTACCCAGACTGGATGAGGAAGAAGCAACGCAAGGAGCCAATCAGTTGTGCTGCAGTGTTCATGTGTTAACATAACAAGCGGATAAGAGAAAGACAAAAAGGATAAACCTTTCCATCTTCTGCTTTTCCATTCACAGCCTGGGAACAGACCAGACCTGGAAGTGTACTGAATCGCAGTATGGAAAAATATGATCTTCTGCCCTTGCTGTGTAAATTTCAGGCCTGAATTGACAGAAGTTAGAATCCTTTGGCATGTAAAACAGCTCCTATATACACAGTATCTTACAAAACTGAGTACATTCCTCAAAATTTTTGTAAATATTTTATTATATCTTCATGTGACAACACTGAAGAAATGACACTTTGCTACAATGTAAATTAGTGAGAGTACAGCTTGTATAACAGTGTAAAATTTGCTGTTCCACCCCCAAAGTAACTCACACAGCCATAAACCACTGGCAACAAAAATTAGTACACCCCTAATGCCCTGTGCACACGATCGGTTCATCCGATGAACACGGACCGATGGATTTTTTTCATCAGATATCCGATGAAGCTGACTTTCATCAGTCTTGCCTACACACCATCAGTTAAAAATCCAACCGTGTCCAACGCAGTGACGTAAAACACGACGTGCTGAGAAAAATCAAGTTCAATGCTTCTGCGAATGCGTCGACTTGATTCTGAGCATGCGTGGATTTTTGGCCGATGGATTTCCCCACAGACGATAGTTTTTGTTCCTATCGGTTTCTTAACCAACAGATAATTTTAAAACAGGTTCTACGTTTTTTCACCAATGGGAAAAAAACTATGGGGCCACACACGATCGGTTCGTCCGATGAAAACGGTCCATCGGACCGTTTTCATCAGACGAACCGATCGTGTGTACAGGGCATAAGTGAAAATGTCCAAATTGGGCCCAAAGTGTCAATATTTTGTGTGGCCACCATTATTTTCCAGCACTGCCTTAAAAGGTGTTATAAAGGCTCTTTTATTTTCTAAATTGGTTCCTTTAAGCTAGTGCATTGTTGGTTCACTTACCTTTTCCTTCGATTTCCCTTCTAAATGTTTTTTTTCTGTCTGAATTTCTCACTTCCTGTTTCTCCTCAGTAAGCTTTCCACCATCATCTGAGCGGTGGAAAGTCATTTAGAACAGCTTACTGAGGAGGAGCAGGAAGTGAGAAATTTAGACAAAGAAAGAAAACATTTAGAAGGGAAATTGAAGGAAAAGGTAAGTGAACCAACAATGTACTAGTTTAAAGTAACCTATTTAGAAAAAAAAAAAAAACCTTTACAACCCCTTTAACCCTCTTGGGCATGGAGTTCACCAGAGCTTCACAGCTTGTAGGGAAGTGGTTAAAACAAACAAGTTATACGTACCTACTCTGTGCATTGGTATTGTATAGAGCGGCCACAAACCTCTTCAGGGGTCCCCCGCTGGTGCTGTCCACTTTTCTTCTGAGTTTGCCCTCTTAAACCATTTGCTAAGGGGGGGGGGGGGGGGGGGGGGAGATGGGCTGTGTCTGCATCCTCAGACTCATACATCGCAGCATGGCTCTGCCCCCCCATCACAGGATTTGATTGAGAAGCAGCAGGAGTCATTGACTCCTGCCTCTGACCTGTGATGAGAGGAACAGAGACCAGCGCCACTGCAGATGGGCACAGAGTTGGATTGAGATAAGATTCATGCAAGTCTATAGGTGGGCAAGGAGGCAATACAAATGCTGGGACATTTTATACCTTAATGCAGGGAATGCATTAAAGGGGTTGTAAAGGTTTGCCTTTTATTTTCTAAATTGGTTCCTTTAACCACTTGGTTTCCAGCCCATAGTCAAAAGACGTCCTGTTTTTAAAGATGGATATCTCAGTAACGGCAGCAGCTGCTGTCACAACTGAGGTATCCATCTTTAGTGCCGACGGTCCTGTACACGATAACAGCGGTCTCCGCGGCGGATTCGCCGCGAGATCGCCGTTATCGGTGGCGGGAGAGGGGCCCCCCCTCCCACCGCTGTCCCGCGCCCTCCGCCGCTTACCGGAGCCGTCGGTAGCGGCGGAGGGGATCGCTACCATCCGGCAGCTGAGCGGGGACGAGACTGAAGGAAAAATCTCCTTCGCCCGTCCCCCATAGCTCTGCTGGGCGGAAGTGACGTCAAAACGTCAGTCCCGCCCAGCCTCTTAAAGAGACATTTTTTTTTTTGTCATTTGAAAAAATGACATTTCCAAATTTTTTTTTTTTTTTTGCATTTAAGCCCAAATATGAGATCTGAGGTCTTTTTGACCCCAGATCTCATATTTAAGAGGACCGGTCATGCTTTTTTCTATTACAAGGGATGTTTACATTCCTTGTAATAGGAATAAAAGTGATATTTTTTTTATTTCAGTGTTAAAAATTGTAAAATAACAAAAAATAAATGCGAAAAGCAACAAAAAAAATGTTTTAAAGCGTCCCGACGAGCTCGCGCGTAGAAGCGAACGTATACGCGAGTAGCGCCAACATATGAAAACGGTATTCAAACCACACAAGTGAGGTATCGCCGCGATCGTTAGAGCGAGAGCAATAATTTTAGCCTCAGGCCTACTCTAACTCAAAAAATGCAACCTGTAGAATTTTTTAAACGTCGCCTATCAAGATTTTTAAGGGTAAAAGTTTGACGCCATGCCACGAGCGGGCGCAATTTTTAAGCGTGACATGTTGGGTATCATTTTACTCGGCGTAACATTATCTTTCACAATATATAAAAAAATTGGGCCAAATTTATTGTTGTGTTATTTTTTTATTTAAAAAAGTGAATTTTTTCCAAAAAAAGTGCGCTTGTAAGACCGCTGCGCAAATACGGTGTGACAAAAAGTATTGCAATGACTGCCATTTTATTCTCTAGGGTGTTAGAAAAAAATATATATATAATGTTTGGGGGTTTTAAGTAATATTCTAGCAAAAAAAACTGTTTTAGTCTCGTAAACACTGAATCTGAAAAACAGGCTCAGTAACGAAGTGGTTAAGTTAGTGCATTGTTGGTTCACTTACCTTTTCCTTTGATTCCCTTCTAAATATTTTTTTTCTTTGTTTGAATTACTCACTTCCTGTTTCTCCTCAGTAAGCTTTCCACCATCATCCGAGCGGTGGAAAGTCATTTAGAACAGCTTACTGAGGAGGAACAGGAAGAGAGAAATTCAGACAAAGAAAAAAAAAAACATTTAGAAGGGAAATGGAAGGAAAAGGTAAGTGAACCAACAATGCACTCGCTTAAAGTGACCTATTTAGAATATAAAAAACGAACCTTTACAACCCCTTTAAGTTAAAAATTGTTCTGCCTTTAGAACCACCTTCAGCTGTTAGACACTTACGTTTTCTTCATCTGTATTTTCTCGGAATGGCGCTGCTTGTGGTACAATTTGGCCTTCAGTCCGATGAGTTTCTTTGCTTTCTGTGACCTCTCATGAGCCTCACGGCTCTCCTTCTTCCTCTTCTTTTCATGGTAGTCCAGGCGATAACCATACCGCTTCCGGTGCAATTCAATGTATTCGTTCTGAGGCTATATTTAAAAAAAAAAAAAAAAAAAAAAAAAAAATTGTCACATAAGCAACTCTAGTCCAGAGCAGTGGTTCTTAAACCGAGTCACAGACCCATTTAAGAATCTGATGAAAGCATGTATAAACCTATTGCGGGTGTTTCACATGGGGAACACACCTCAATTACTCATATTTTTATGGCAGTGAGGCAAATATTAGCGCGGTCATGGGAAAGGCCACTTCTAAGTAGAGTACCAAGTCGTTTATAAATGAATGGATTAGGGTTGTCCAGATACCGATACCAGTATCGGTATTGGGACCGATACCGAGTATTTGCGGGAGTACTCGTACTCGCGCAAATACCCCCGATAAATAAATAGAATACTTCCCCCCCCTGCCGCTGCATCGAGGGACATGGCTAGAGGGACATTGCTGCATATGCGAGGGACATGGCTAGAGGGACATGGCTGCATATGCGAGGGACATGGCTAGAGGGACATGGCTGCATATGCGAGGGACATGGCTGCATATGTGAGGGACATGGCTGCATATGGGGGGGACA
Source organism: Rana temporaria (assembly GCF_905171775.1). NCBI lineage: Eukaryota > Metazoa > Chordata > Amphibia > Anura > Ranidae > Rana > Rana temporaria. The sequence continues at coordinate 101,482,475 of NC_053489.1, forward strand.
TGGCTAGAGGGACATGGCTGCATATGGGGGGGACATGGCTAGAGGGACATGGCTGCATATGTGAGTGACATGGCTGCATATGTGAGTGACATGGCTAGAGGGACATGGCTGCATATGTGAGTGACATGGCTAGAGGGACATGGCTGCATATGTGAGTGACATGGCTAGAGGGACATGGCTGCATATGTGAGTGACATGGCTAGAGGGACATGGCTGCATATGTGAGGGACATGGCTAGAGGGACATGGCTGCATATGTGAGGGACATGGCTACATATGTGAGGGACATGGCTAGAGGGACATGGCTGCATATGTGAGGGACATGGCTAGAGGGACATGGCTGCATATGTGAGGGACATGGCTAGAGGGACATGGCTGCATATGTGAGGGACATGGCTAGAGGGACATGGCTGCATATGTGGGGGACATGGCTGCATTTGGGGACACATTTAAAAAAAGTATCGGTATTCGGTATCGGCGACTACTTGAAAAAAAGTATCGGTACTTGTACTCGGTCCTAAAAAAGTGGTATCGGGACAACCCTAGAATGGATTGATAGCGATCCTGGAGATACGTATAACAAATTTCAGCAGATCTGGCAACCCTGGTTAGACCACTTCCCTCCTTTTCAAATGTCCTCCCGCTTCCTTGAACCATGATGGCCTATGCGACACAGCCTAGAACCCCTGGGGTACCTGTCCCCCTCCGGTTTCCTTTCTTAAATTTTTTTTTTTTAATTGCAAACCACCACTCCCCTTTTATAGGGCATCTATAGGTTCTAGATGAGCAATAGAGGCCTTTAATTGTCCCCAACCTTCCCTAAAAAAGGGGGGGGGGTATTTTTTTTCATTCCTTCCCTCGGCCCCTTGCTCAAATATTTTATTTGGGTTACAGAATCACTAGAATGCTAGCAAATTAGTATGACACTGACCCGATTGCCCTGAAGTACTCTTCGAATGTTCACCTTTAACATTTCAAATGGTCGCTTACCTCTCATTAATGGACTCCTCATAAGCTTTGCCCTAATCCACTCTTACATGTTTGTTTCTGTCATAGCCCTACATTTAGGGAACATTATCTGTTCAATGGGCCAGATTCACAAAAGAGATACGACGGTGTATCTCCTGACACGCCGTCGTATCTCTGTTTCTATCTATGCGACTGATTCATAGAACCAGTTACGCATAGATATCCATAAGATCCGACAGGTGTAATTGTTTTACACTGTCGGATCTTCGGATGCAGTACCGCGGCTGGGGAGAGTTTGCGTCGTAAACCAGCGTCGGGTATGCAAATTAGGAGTTATGGCGATCTACGACGGATTTTCACGTTCGCTACGTCGCCGCTAGTCTAGTTTCCCGTCGCAAAGTCAGTCGTCGTTTTTGGTGCCTTAACTTTACACAGAAATTGTATTGCTGTATACAGTATGGCCGTCGTTCCCGCATCGAAATCTAAAAATTAACATCGTTTGCGTAACACGTCCGGGAATACGGAATTACGATTGCGAAACGGAGCATGCGCAGTAGGTCCGGCGTGGGAGCGCGCCTAATTTAAATGGCACACGCCCATTTGAATTGGCCCGCCTTGCGCCGGACGTATTTACGATACACCACCGCAAGTTTCCAGGTAAGTGCTTTGTGGATCGGGCACTAAAACTGGAAACTTGCGCGGTGTAACGTAAAAGTATGTGAATCTGGCCCAATGTGTATCGATACCTCTTATCACCATTTTGACAATGTAATGTTTCTACCTTTTCTACTATTGAAAAATTCAATAAATGAAGAATCTGATGAAAGCCATGGACCCCCTCCCCAAAAATATTCACAACTTTAAAACAAAGTACATGTATGTATTGCACGCAATGACATGTGGACCAGCATAGTGGGTGGCGCAGGGTAGAGGAGAGTGGGTGCACACACACACGTCCGCTCTCCTCGCCATCTTATTCCTGACCCAGAAGCGACATGTATGATGGCACTTTCGGGTCCCCGGCGATCTGCACGGCATTACATCACATTCAGTGCAACACATGTGGGGGGGGGGGGGGGGGGTTGGCATGTCTTTTTTTTCTTAAATTGTAAAAAATTTAACACCCAAGCACATAAAATTTCATTATATATATATATATATATATATATATATATATATATATATATATATATATATATATATATATATATATATACACACACACACACACACGTAAAACATAAACACATGTGTTGGGGAGCCTACGCACAAAAACATTGATTACCATACACTTTATAGATCGCCGTGTAAGCTCACAAAATGGCTTTTACATTTTCTTTTTTATGTGTCTCGTAGATTTAAAGCAAATTTGTCTGTCTTGGTGTATGGAGCATGCTCACTTGGTGGCCCACACAGCCCAGTGACCGCACTGTCCCAACCCCTCATTACATTCCAGAGTGGCACCCGGTCACCATGATCCCATGGCTGGGAAGCCCAATCAATGCCTCCAGTGTTATGGAATGGGGGTAGTATAGATCAGCACTGTCTCTTGTAGTATCCACTTGAAGTATATGTGATAGGGTGACTACACCAAATAATTTAGGAGTGTTGTCACCCTATAACAGGAACGTCCCTGGATGTGAAATGACTTTTAGAACTAAAGGCCTTCCTTCCCCAGCACACATCATAAGATGAAGCGTGTCCTCACTCCTCCCTTACACACACACAGGGCTCTATGGAGGAGCTGCCATGTGTCCAGGCCCGGCACTCACCATGGTGTCTGTGTCCTGGGCTCTTCGCTCTCACTTCTTGCCTGTAGCGTCTGACCCGGCCGCCTCTCTCCGCAGATGGTAAATAAAAGCCCAGAGACCCACCAGGCCGCCGCCACCGACCGACGATGGTATCAGAAAAAGGAAAGCCCCGCCTACCTAGCAGCCATGACATCACTTCCCGTTCGCCTCCAGGCCCCTCATTCCTTCTTAATACACCAAAGCCTCCCTCTTTTCGTATGGAAGGAAGAAATACCCCCTCCCTTCGTTCCTCAAACCATCCCGGTGAAATTATAGAATAGATCCTGATGAAATCATTGGCCTTCTCCGCGACAACACGGACGACTTAGGAACATTTCTTTTTGGTACATGTTTCCGGTAGGAGTGTTTTTCCATCTGCACCCCGGGCGATCTGCATTCTGGGAAGAAGGGCGGAAGTGTGTTGAGGGGAATTGTCACGTGTGGTAAGGGGTGGAGCCTGCTGTCATGTTGGAGGATGGTGCTGGAGGTCACATGTGGATCCTGAAATCTAGAGAAATGGAGAGCCCAGCTATGGCAGAGCATTCTCCTATGTTATCATAGTTTGCACTTCTCTGCTGATCTGTGAATGGTGTCAGCTGTGTGAGGAGGAGGATGGATACATGAGGAGTTGTGAATACAATGTAAGTGTGTGAATGGAAGTTGTGCTCATTGATTGTAAGCTTGCAGGAGCAGGGCTCCTCTAACCCTCTTGTATTGAATTGTACTGTTGGTGTATTGTCTCCCTTTACAATTTAAAGCGCTGCGCAAACTGTTGGCGTTTTATAAATCCTGTATTATAATATAATAACAATAATAATTAGACTTGTGTTTTGGTTGGATGCATGCCTTGGTATCACAAACTAAAGTATACATCGACCCTGAAACTGGGAACTTGACTGAGCCTCTTTCTGAGACTTGTTGTTTACAAGTTAAAAACATTTTTCTTTGCTAGAAAACTACTTAGAACCCCCAAATATTATATATATATATATATATATATATATGTATATATATATATATATATATATATATATATATATATATATATATATATATATATATATATATATATAAAAATTCTAACACCCTAGAAAATAAAATGGGGGTCGGTGCCATACTTTCTGTCACACTGAATTTGCACAGTGGTCATACAAGCGCACTTTTTTGGGGAAAAAATACACTTGTTGGATTTAAAAAAAAAAAAAAAGACACCAATACGTTAGCCCAATTTTTTTTTTTTTATATTGTGAAAGATGATGTTACACCGAGTAAATTGATACCCAACATGTCACGCTTCAAAGTTGCGCCCGCTCCAAGAATGGCGACCCTTTTACCCTTAACAATCTCCATAGGCGACGTTTAAAATATTCTACAGGTTTTCAGATACAGAGGAGGTCTAGGTCTAGAATTATTGCTCTCGCTCTACTGGTCGCAGCGATACCTCACGTGTGGTTTAACCACTTAAGTACCGCTGCACGACGATATACGTCGGCCGTGGGGTCGCGGGCACCCGCGGCGCGCTCCCGTGACCCTGTCCGAAGCTCAGTGACCGCGGGACCCGATCGCCGCTGGAGTCCCGCGATCGGTCCCCGGAGCTGAGGAACAGGGAGAGCTATATGTAAACACGGCTTCCCCGTTCTTCACTGTGGCGGCGTCATCGATCGTGTGATCCCTTTTATAGGGGGACACAATCGATGACATCACACCCCCCTACAGTTGTAAACACACTTCAGGTCACACATAACCCCATCAGCGCCCCCTGTGGTTAACTCCCAAACTGCAACTGTCATTTTCACAGTAAAATTTTCCACTGTGAAAATGACAATGGTCCCAAAAATGTGTCAAAATTGTCCGAAGTGTCCGCCATAATGTCGCAGTCACGAAAAAAAATCGCTGATCACCGCCATTAGTAATAAAAAAAAAATAACAACTGATAAAAATGCAATAAAACTATCCCCTATTTTGTAAACGCTATAAATTTTGCGCAAACCAACCGATAAACGCTTATTGCGATTTTTTTTTTTTTTTTTTACCAAAAATAGGTATAGAGGAATACGTATCGGCCTAAACTGAGGAAAACATTTTTTTTATATATATATTTTTGGGGGATATTTATTATAGCAAAAAGTAAAAAATATTGAATTTTTTTCAAAATTGTCGCTCTATTTTTGTTTATAGCGCAAAAAATAAAAAGCGCAGAGGTGATCAAATACCACCAAAAGAAAGCTCTATTTGTGGGAAAAAAAGGACGCCAATTTTGTTTGGGAGCTAAAGTCAGTTAAAGCGACGCAGTCCCGATTTACAAAAAGGGGCCTGGTCCTTTAGCTGCATTTTGGTCCGGGTCTTAAGTGGTTAAAATATTCTACAGGTTTTCAGATACAGAGAGGAGGTCTAGGGCTAGAATTATTGCTCTCGCTCTACCGGTCTCAGCGATACCTCACATGTGTGGTTTAAACACCGTTTTCATATGCAAGCGCTGCTCACGTATGCGTTCTCTTCTGCGTGCAAGTTCAGAGGGACGAGGTGCGTTAAAATTTTTTTATTTATTTTTTATTTTTACACTGTTTTAAAAAAAAAAAAAATTGTGTCACTTTTATTCCTATTACAATGAATGTAAACATCCCTTGTAATAGAGAAGGGCATGACAGGACTTCTTAAATATGAGATCTGGGGTCAAAAACACCTCAGATCTCGTATTTACACTAAAATGCAATAAAAAAAAACAAATGGCCCTTTTAAGAGCTATGGCGGAAGACGGAAGTGATGTTTTGACGTCGCTTCCGCCCTGCATTGGTATGGATATGGGTGGGGTCCATCTTCCCCTCACTCGTCTCCATACCTAACGACAGAGAGGACCCAATCGCCTCCGCCGCTGCCAACAGCTACGGTAAGCAGAGGGCACAGGGGAGTGGGGGCCCCTCTCCTGCCGCCGATAAAAGTGATCTCATGGCGAATCCGCCGCATAGACCTGGTGAAGAAGAGGATACCGGGGTTATGGCAGCTAGCTGCTGCCATAACAAAGATATCCCTCTTCAAACAGCCAACGTATATTGGCGTGAGCTGGTACAGAAGTGGTTAAAGAGGAGCTAAAGTCTCAAAATGACAGATTGTGAGCAGGCAGGCTTTTTATTGTTGAAAACAAACATGAAATATCTGTTCTGCAATAAAATACACCTGCCTGTCTGCTCACAGTGTTTTCTGGCATGTCAATAGAGCTGGACATGCGCTGGCACATTTCCTGTGTGCTGGGATGGCACAGGAGTTACATCATCTCGTGCCAACCAATGAAAAGGCCCGAAGACTGGCACTCAGAAGATGCTGGCAAGGGATCTGTGACAGGGAGATCATTTTAGTTCTGCTTTAAAGTGGTATTTAACACATATTTGCAAACAATAATGGGCTCAGGCATGTTCGCAGCTCCATGTGCCCAAGCCTGCGGGGAAGCTTACTCTGCGCAGCACTAATCACAGGGAGTGAGCCATTTCCTGATCTTTGCAGCCACAGATCAAGAAATGTCTCCCTGCCTGTGATTAGCGCTGCGCAGAGTAAGCTTCCTGGTGGGCTCGGGCATGTAGAGCTGTGAACATGCCTGAGCCCATCCTTCTTAAACAACACTGAGAGGCAGGGTTATTATAAGAGATTAGACTCTAGTGGTCTCTTCTGTCATAAATGCCTCCCCTGCCTGACAGCGGTAATGTGGCCTGAGCTGCACCAGCACAGCTCAGACCATATTTACAGCACCTGCTCTGTGCCATAGTGATGTAATTCATGCATGGGAGTGATGTCATCGTGGCCTGGCTGAAGAGATACAACTTGGAAGGAAGACTGGGCAAACATGTAAGTGCCCGGCATCAGTGCCAGCACAGCGCTGGAGGACTCTGTTTGACAGGTAAGTCTGCCATAATGTGATAGTGCTAGTTTGCAGTGCATAGTAGTACAGGATGTCATAGAAATGGGGGGGGGGGGGTAATCATTTTTTTTTTATGGAGTTTACTACAGCTTTAACAGACTTTTTTCCTAATTTTGTAAACTTTTTAATAAGTGCAAAAAATACCTGTTGATCCTGTGAGTTTGTAACTTCCTGTGCTCTCTATCACCTGTACAAGGAAATGTTATGCCGCGTACAGACGATCGGGCATTCCGACAACAAAAATGTGGATTTTTTTTCTGATGAATGTTGGCTCAAACCTGTCTTGCATACACACAGTAACACAAATGTTGCCGGAAATTTTGAACGTCGAGAAAGTGGTGTTGTACAAGAAATGCGACGAGCCGAGAAAAATGAAGTTCAATAGGCAGTGCGGCTCTTCTGCTCGATTCTGAGCATGTGTGGAATTTTGTGCGTCGGAATTGTGTACACACGATTCAAATTTCCGACAACAAAAACGCCTCTCAAATTTTTTTTGTCGGGAATTCCGACAGCAAATGTCCGATGGAGCCTACACACGGTCGGAATTACCAACAACATGCTTACATCGAACATTTGTTGTTGGAAATTCCAATTGTAAGAGTCCTAGTTCACCTTTGGGAAAAATGTTTTCCTCCCACATCACTTGAGCACACTGATTACAGTGGGTCACTGGCTTTGCAGACCCCTCCATTCAGTAAACATCTTGTATCATATATGTGTGTATGTATATGTATATGTATATGTGTGTGTATATATATATATATTATTTCTCATTTATTTATTTTTTTATATATCAAAGAATGTTCTATTGTATAGAATAAAACAATGCAGTGTACATACAGTGGAACATTTTAACTTTCAGACATACCTCAAAAAGTAGTTATACTATAACATAATGCCCTAGTGGGCTAGTCATAAAATGAACCGTAAACAAATTTTACCCATTAAAAATTTGACATATGCATATAATGGTCAAGCAAGAAAAATGAGAGAAAAAAATGCAAAATTAAGAAAAAAAAAAAATGTAATCTTAATACAATTGGACGTATTTATACACCGGACATTTGTAATAGTCTCATCTGGATAAGACTTATGTGTTTGTGTATGTATAAAAACTCTGGGGAAGATGTCGGCTGCTGAAACGGCTTTGTTCTAAGGTAAGTATTTCATAATGAGTTAGTATGCAATGCTCCATTATGTGTAAGGGGGGGGGGGGGGTGGAACTAATGCGCAAAACCACTCTAACCAAGGGCACTAAAAACTAATAAAAAAAATAAACTGTGACAAAGCTCTTGTAAGGGCGAAACGCGTCGTCTAGGACCCCTCTTAATATCCCCCTTTTATGATGGAAGATCCTATTCATGCATAAGAACTTTTATATCCGATTATTTTAATCGCCATGCAACGCTGTTGATTTTTCAACAAGCGCATACTGCAATTTGCCCACTGGAGGGCGCCTAAACTTCTCCCTGCAGTACAGCTGGTTTACTCAAACAGTGTCTCAGACGTGGGACGCTTGCATGTTCACCCAGGGAGAGCGTCCTTTCTGATAGGCTGATCCACCCTGTGTCTCCAGCAGTCACATTTATCGGGTCTGTGAAGCTTCCAGACCCGCATAGGAGAGAGCTTAGGATCCCGGACATTGTTACATCAGCCAGGAGAAGGACATTCGATCGATGTTTACATCTGGCTGGGTAATGTACTGTGCTCACCATTTGCACTAATGATGTCTTGCTAGACAGCCCACAAACTAAAACCGCAAGCTTTAACCATTTGAAGTCTGAAGAGGGTGCTGGTCTGATGCAGACATTTGGAAAGTTTTTTTTATACTTTTTTTATCATATTGTGCACATTGTGGAAACTTTCCCTTTTTTAACCATATAAAGGACTGGATCTTCCGAAAATTAAAGTGTTAATGTATGTTTTTTTCTTCACAAACATTAAGTGGATTTATAATTGGTGAACTTTCAGGAGCGCAGAGTTTTCCTTTTTGGTGTATCAATGATGAGAAGGATGAAATAACATGAGAATAATGAAAATCCAAAATATATGATTGACTAAAAGGGTTTCGGTCATCAGATATTTTTCAAAATTAATTACCAAAAAACATATAAGTGAGAAAAAATAAGAATCCCTCAGTGGATAAAATATCAAACATCCAGTGCAAAAAATATCAATAATAAATAAATATGAAAAATTGCAATATGGATATATAAATAAATAATATATCAATAAAACTGTAAACAAAAGTTTATGTGCACAATCCCGTGCTAAAAAATATGTAAATAGTGTTCAATCAAAATATCCGTGCTTCAATAATAGTTCAACAGTGTGTAGTACTTCAAAACCAATAATCCAAATAATATAGTGTTTCCAAAGTGCAAATGTGCTTCCAAAGTAGCTGTGCAGAACAAACACCAGTGTACCAGATCCTATGATTAAGTGGCGTCGGGCTGCCACGCAACGCGTCAAGATTCAGGAGAGCCGTCGGTGACGTCATCTCCGTTCGTGGCTGAGAACGGAGACACCTCAGACACACGCCTGCTAGCTACATGCTGCTTTATGCTAAATGTTAGCCGTTTTAAATGTGAGTGCATTACCTTTATTAAAAACCCTTATGATTGCATACTACACTATGGGGATTCCTTATGTGTTTTATTGAGTGCCATCCATGCTGGGAGCGTTCTGGCTAGAACCTGGGAGACCTGCAGCTGGGAGTTTGGAGAAAAGGCTGTCCTGGAAACCCTGATCTGCAGGGATATCTGCTGGGCTTTGCCATTTTTCAGCAATCATTATAGGTTCATTATAGCCTTTCCCAAGGTGAGAGGCTTGTACTACCATACACTGGTGTTTGTTCTGCACAGCTACTTTGGAAGCACATTTGCACTTTGGAAACACTATATTATTTGGATTATTGGTTTTGAAGTACTACACACTGTTGAACTATTATTGAAGCACGGATATTTTGATTGAACACTATTTACATATTTTTTAGCACGGGATTGTGCACATAAACTTTTGTTTACAGTTTTATAGATATATTATTTATTTATATATCCATATTGCAATTTTTTCATATTTATTTATTATTGATATTTTTTGCACTGGATGTTTGATATTTTATCCACTGAGGGATTCTTATTTTTTCTCACTTATTTTTCAAAATGAATTACCAAAAAACAATATCTGATGACCGAAACCCTTTTAGTCAATCATATATTTTGGATTTTCATTATTCTCACGTTATTTCATCCTTCTCATCATTGATGTTGATGCTTGGAGGGTTTCAAGGAATAAGGAGTGAAACACATTTTAACTGGTCATTAATGTTATTGTGCAATGCTCCATTACGCCTTTGTCTTGCAGGTTATTTTTATTTTTTTTTGTCAGAGTTTACAACCACTGTAATTGTTTTTACTTTAAAGAAACTTTTTTTCAAAATTTTATATAATTTTTATTTATTTTTTCCGATGTAGGATATTTTGAACCATTTATAGAATCCGGAGAACATAGCAGAATAAAGATGTGGGCAGTGCTGAAGCTTTTGCATGGGAAGTTGTCTGGTTCCCATTCTGTGTACACAGAGGTGAGTATTGATCCGCACAGTCTGCATGGCATAACGGCCTACTGTTCAGTATGTGAAAATATGTCCTACTCATTTGGTACATTCAGTGGCGTCACTAGGGTTGGTGTCACCTGGTGCGGTAAAATATGGTGTCCCCCCCCCCCCCCCCCAATAAAAAATTTCAAATATTTTTTACCCTACTGTTTGCTCTCTGTTCTCCTTTCTTCCTCTTTTCTCTCTCTCCCTATCCATCTTTCTTGTTCGTTCTATCCCTTCTTCTTTCTCTCCATTTTTCTTTGTTCCCTCCTCCCACCTCTTTCTCCAGAACCGGAATTCACATCTCAGGAGCCATTAGGCCAGGGGCGTACCTAGAGCATTTGCCACCCGTGGCGGATCCAATATCTGGCACCCCCCCACGTTAAAATGTAAAAACACCCCACTGTGCCCCCTGCATACCTCTGCATCCTTCAATATCTTTTTGTTACTACTGTGTACCCCTCTCCACAACTGCACCTCTGGACCCCTTTACATTACACAGCACCCTGCATCACTGGACCCCTTTACATTACACAGCCCCCTGCATCACTGGACCCCTTTACATTACACAGCCCCCTGCATCACTGGACCCCTTTACATTACACAGCCCCCTGCATCACTGGACCCCTTTAAAATTACACAGTATCCTGCATCACTGGACCCCTTTAAAATTACACAGCACCCTGTATCACTGGACCCCTTTACATCTCACAGCCCCCTTCACCTCTGGACCCTTTTACATTACACAGCACCCTGCACCTCTGGGCCCCTTTACATTACACAGCACCCTGCACCTCTAAACCTCTTTACATTACACAGCCCCCTGCACCACTGGACCCCTTTACATCACATAGCCCCCTGCACCTCTGGACCCCTTTACATTACACAGCACCCTGCACCTCTGGACCTCTTTATATTACACAGCCCCCTGCATCACTGGACCCCTTTACATCTCATAGCCCCCTGCACCTCTGGACCCTTTTACATTACACAGCCACCTGCACCACTGGACCCCTTTACATCACATAGCCCCTTGCACCTCTGGACCCCTTTACATTACACAGCACCCTGCATCACTGGACCCCTTTACATTACACAGCACTCTGCACCTCTGGACCTCTTTACATTACACAGTACCCTGCATCACTGGACCCCTTTAAAATTACACAGCACCCTGCATCACTGGACCCCTTTACATCTCAAAGCCCCCTTCACCTCTGGACCCTTTTACATTACACAGCACCCTGCACCTCTGGGCCCCTTTACATTACACAGCACCCTGCACCTCTTTACATTACACAGCCCCTGCACCACTGGACTCCTTTACATCACATAGCCCCCTGCACCTCTGGACCCCTTTACATTACACAGCACCCTGCACCTCTGGACCCCTTTACATTACACAGCACCCTGCATCACTGGACCCCTTTACATTACACAGCACCCTGCATCACTGGACCCCTTTACATTACACAGCACCCTGCATCACTGGACCCCTTTACATCTCATAGCACCCTGCATCTCTGGACCATTTTACATTACACAGCACCCTGCATCACTGCACCCCTTTTACATTACACAGCCCCCTGCACCTCTGGACCCTTTTACACTTCACAGTCCTCTGCACCCCTTTACATTACACAGCACCCTGCACCTCTGGACCCCTTTACATTACACAGCACCCTGCATCACTGCACCCCTTTTACATTACACAGCCACCTGCACCTCTGGACCCCTGCATGTTACACAGACCCCCTTCAGTGCAGACACCCCCTTAGTACTATCCCCCTCCTCAGTGCAAACACCCCCCTTCAGTGAAATCCCCCCAGGTGCAAACACCCCCCCTTCCCATTCAGTACCTCAGATCATTGCTGGCAGCGCCACGGCACATGGACAGAAGGTCCCCTCGGCCCCTCTGTACACACAAACAGAGAGGAGGGGGCTGTGCCTGTGTGCCGACTGCCGAGCACCGCTAACAGCCCGTGGCTGTGAGAGGAGGGGATGGATGGTGCTGCGGTGTCACCCCGCAACCTCCTCTCCTCTTGTACCGCGGCGCTCCGATTACGCAGCGCTCATCGCTGCAGTCGCGCGCGGGGGGGGGGGCGTCCCCCCACATGTTTTTTTTTAAATCGGGATGGTGTCACCCCTCTAGTGGGTGTCACCCGGTGCGGACCGCACCCCCCTAGCAACGCCTCTGGGTACATTTAACAAATTAAACAAATTTTAAGCCGGCCATACACAGTATCAATTTGTTTGTAATTTATTGTTTTAAGAATGTTCGTTTTTGACGGCACCAACAATATTTTTTGAAGGAGCAGGATGGAATGAATTCCTAACCGTGTATGTGGGTTTGTTATTTATATTAAAATGTTAAAGGCAAATTACATTTTTAAGCACTTTCAAACCGTGGCCTCAGCCCTGGGGTCGGCTGTTTGAACTCCAACCATGAGACTGTCTGCACTGTGTTTGCATGTTCTCCTTGTGCTTTTGTTGGTTTTCCTCTGGATACTCCGGTTTCCTCCCACTCTGCAAAGACATGCTGGTAGGTTAATTGGCTTATTTTTATTATTTGTATGAATGTGAGTAATCACCTTGGATTGTAAGCTCTTTGAATGCCGGGCCTGATGTGAACATGCAGTAGGTATGAAAGCATTGCGAAAATTGATGGTACTATATAAATGCCTGTAGTAATATTTATTATTTATCATTCCAAGTTATTGAATTTAGTCAGAATTTCCATATGAAAATCTACTAGTGTGTGTGTGTGTGATAGAACCCAACTCCATCTTTCTCCGTCTCCCGATTTTTCTTCTTTAATCAATACACTTCTCTAGATTTCTGCTAAAGGCTTGTCTCTTAGATTTCAGCCATCCACCAGCATGGCTGTGATCAGTCTGGCTTTTGAAGTGCTGCGTCTGGACCCTGCTGGATTGGATGTTGCAAGGGTAGCCTAGAAGAGACTTTTGGGTATTGGATTCCATACTGGTAATTAGGGTTGTCCCGATACCACTTTTTTGAGATCGAGTACAAGTACCGATACTTTTTTCAAGTACTCGTCGATACCGATTTTTTAATGTCATGTGACAGTATTTTTTTTTTAATTTTTTTTTTTTTGACTATTTTATTTTTACAGTGATTTTTTTTTTTAGAGGGGGGGGGTAGTGGATTTTCATTTTTTTTTTTTTTTTTTTTTTTTTTTTTTATTATTATTTACATTTTATTTTTTAAATTGTTTATTGCAAATTTTTTTTAATTTTTTTTTTTTTAATTAGCCCTGTTGGGGGGGTTTGGTGAGATATCAGGAGTCTTAACAGACCTCTGACATCTCTCCTTTAAGACAGAGAAAGGGACTAGGGACACAGATTCCCCAGTCCTTTTTCTCTGCAGCCTCAGCTGAAATGAATGGAGAGAAGCTCCTCTCCATTCATAAACTGAAGCATCGTAAACGCAGGTTACGATGTTTCAGTTATATGAATGGACAGAGTCAGTATTCACTGACTCTGTCCATTCGGAAAAGTTAGGAGCCGGGTTTAGCGGCAGAAGACGGCACGGACGGGGAGAAGACATCACGGGGGGAGAGTGGCACGGACGGGGAGAAGACATATGTATGTATGTATGTATGTGTGTGTGCTTAACGAGTTATTATGAATAACTAATACAGATACACTGTAACATATTTGAAAGAAAAACATTATTATTTAAAATATATAATACAACAGCTTGTTTGTGGATGAGCCCTATGGCTTGGTGGTTTATTCTGAAAATACCATTTAAGACTGTAGAAATCCCCCCCCCCCCCCTTATCTATAAGTGTCAAAGACAAAAGATCTATAACCTGGGATACTGGTATATTTTATGAAGTGTTCAAACCTTTTGAATTTATGGTCTGGGATAAAGATACAGAAAAGACATTCACAGTCTCTTAGTAAGACAGAAAAACAATGTCTTTAGAGACACTGAACTTGATTTCAACTTTAGAGAAAAAAAAATGGACGTGGTATTGTTCATGGCATATCATGAAAAATCTACATAATAAAAAAGGCTTATATATTTTAACCTCAAAATCTCCATTCAAGCCTAGACATTTTGCATAGAATCCACAAGGTCTGTCATTGCCTTTTTTTTTTACCAGGGAGACTTTCTTGCTTCTGTCTTCCCATCTTTGCATTTCCTATGTTTTGCTGTGGAGCCTCTCTACTACCAGTTCATGGCCATTACCCTTTTGGTAATCTTGTAAGGTTGCACCACTTCGAAACAAACCACCATCCAGGCTCATCGTCTCAAGGATTACGTTTCACCCTTTCTTTTCTTTCTTTTCACCTTTTTTTTTTTTCTTTTTTTGCATCAGGCAACTTTGTTCAAGATTTGCTCATCTGCTTCCGGCCTTGGAAAAAATATAATTTTAGGTAGTTTTTTTTGAGCTGCAGGCATTCCTAGTTATCTTTTGATTTTATGATCATGTTGCCCACCCCTCAGTTGGGTGGCCCAAATGTTAAAGTGTTCCTAAATGGATGATAAAGGGGAAAAAAAATAGGATTTCTGTACTCGCCAAAAGGTCCTTTCCTTGGAGTATATTGAGGACTGCTGCCCACAGAAGCATTGACAAAAAATAAAATAAAACTGTAGACCAGCTCAGGATAACCCTTTGCAATATCAGCATACCTAAGTTTTGTAGCAAAGCGCTACTGATAACATGATCAAAAACAAAGAGGGATGGTGCCTGTGTCCCTTAATGGTAAAAATGTTTATAGTAAATGCAAAACTCTTGATTTTTCTGATATATTCACCTTCAATCCATAGATTTCCTTTGCACACATCATTCACACTCATTTCCTCGGAGTCCAGGTTGTCGTGTATGCACACGCACCCACCCAGCCTGTGACTGGATAGTGAAAGGAGAAGTAGTACAATACTGATCTCATCGCTCTTTCTTTCCTGCTTTCTCCTCCTGTCAGCAGACAGTTTTGTCAGAACATGTACCTGGCTTCTTATCCTCTCTAGCCCTGCTGTACAGGGACTGTATGAGGCTGGTGCCAGGTCAAATTCAGATATTTACACTGCATGAATTGAAAAATCTCTATATAATGATGCATTATGTGTGTCTGTTATATCTGCCTAGAGTTCAGCTGTAAAATATCTAGTCCCTTGAATTGAAAATTGGCCCTCAGTGGCTTAATAATCTAAGGTGCTTGTGTGCAATATGTATGAAATTATATAGAATGGTTTGTGACTCCTCTTGTCTCCTGCACAGTGTATATGGTGCTGCAAAAGACAACTCATCCTTCATGGACGAGGAAGAACTCTCGGTGTCAGAAACTACAGCATGCCAACAGGTATCATTTTACTATTTTGACTTGTGCTTATATTTACCCGATTTGATTACACTGGCCGCAATTTATTCATATGACACTTGCTACTTTATTTTTTTATCATATGATCCATTTGAACTGCTCGGGTTCTAAAAGGCTCACTGGCTGACTTTAAAATAAAAGTTGTCTGACCATTATGCTGACCCCCTTATTTCAATACTTGGAGTCGCTCATCTAGTACAAGTATACAGATCTGGAATGTTGGTGAAAAGGCAGAAGTCCTGATGTGAATATTTGTTCTCGGTCAGTGACTGTTAAAGCAGTCGGCTTGGCAGTTGCTACAGGTTTCCTTTTAATAAAAAAGTCCTATAAATAATTATTAAAGGTGATTTTCCTTGTTTATCCTTATTGGGAATGTAATAAATTTGAATATTTGTTATAAGATAATATCTTTTTCAGGTGACATCAAGTCTTTACGGAGCATCATCAGTCCTCCAACATCCAAGTGAGTCTTATTTGGGTATTATATGAGAATAGTATGTATTATTTTGTTTACAAAACTATCCTAAAATGTTTATTTATTACCAGTTAGAAATGTGCATACAGGTATAAAATACAGATATTATAAAATATGTAGTTGTGTTGCCATGGCTGTAAAAGAATATTAGTATTAAAGTGTGTCTAAACTGAAAAACAGTGATATACAGTCATGGCCTAAAATGTCACCCCTGCATTTCTGTGATAATGCACCTGGTTGCCCAGAAAATTGATGCAATTACAAATGTTTAGGCCTTCTCATATTTATCTCTTTTTTGTTTTGTATTGTTATTGTAACGGCTACCCAAGTAGTGCGAGGGTCTCAGCCGTTGGAGACGTCCTTTTGCCTGGCAAGCTGCGATATGCAGGTACCGCCGGTATATCCCATCGAACGCCCTTCCAAGAAACGAGACGGGCTACGTTTGCAGAGTCAAGCAGGACTGACTTTTAATGCCACATTTTTCTTCCTTATATCTGGTTACAAACTGTACAGAAACAAATGACACCCCCCCCCCCCCCCCCCACCCAGGGGGGACTTCAATACACATACTTTGAAATAATGACACTCCCTTGAGCCAATCAGCTGCTAGACGTTTTGGCTCCTAAACTTAGCTCGATCAGACAATAGAATTCAATTAACCTTTAAAACAATTATCACTCACACATAATCCACCATCGGCATACACCTCACAGGGGGGCTGTTACCTACACAAAGAGAGTTCTCATTAGCTATGCAAGGGGACATTAGCATTCAGCAGTGAAAGAGACTTGTCCAATTAACCCTTTGAGCTCAGAATAAAATGTGGTACATCCAATTGTGACAAGCCACGCAGTTCCTTGTAGTCCTCCCTGCATGAAGATTATCGATGTCTCGGCAGCATGCATAGGTCCGTTACACCACTCCCCTTTTGTAGAACACTCCGGCAGACCCGGATTGATCCTTTTCGGATCAACTTGGGGATGTCCGGTCTGCTGTTAGGGTAAAAGTTCAGTTTGCCTGGACAGTCCGTCGGCCTTCCCATTGACTTACCAGGTCGGTAGCTGATGGTGACGGTGAATAATAGAATTCAATTCTGGAACAGTCACTTGCTTTGCTCTCTCAATGGCTCCCAAAACCTGTTGCTGATGCTCTTGGGACAGATACGGCACCACCTGGATGCAAATCCCATTTAATCTTATGACAATTTCCGCCTGTTTGTGCATTTCAATGTTCAAGCCACAGGACATCTTATAATACATGACGTAGTGTCGTTGCATCTCTGATTTCTCACTGGCCAACTTGTCACATTCCCATTTTAGACTGTGATATTGTGCCGGATCTACAGTACATGTCGGGGAAGGTAGTCTTACCCGGTTCTCAGCAGCAAGCGGGTTGATTCCAGCAACGTGGGTGGTCACGGCACAAGCAGCAGCAGGTGTAGGTAAATAAGCAGAAGTCAGAGGGCCAATGTCGTTGCCCAGCACCACCTCGGCAGGTAGGTTGTCCATGATACCAACTGTGGTCTTTCCTGACCCGGGTCCCCAGTCTAAGTGCACCCGTGCGGTGGGTACGCGAAATACCGCACCCCCTGCGACCCGGACAGCAACTGTGCGAGTGGACACGTTCTCTGGCTTTACCAGATGTTTTTGAATCAGAGTGATAGTAGTCCCGGAATCTCTTAGGCCTTGTGCTACTTGTCCATTCACTCGTACCTCCTGACGGTGATGCTGACGGTTATCCGGAGAGGCCGCTTGTATTGGGTCTGCCTCATACCAAATTCCCAGACATTCCTCAGGGCCCACCTCGGTCTCCAGGCAGTGGGCCGCAGAGGGACGTGATGGAGTGACCTCTGTGTTGGGTGTTGTGCGTCTCCAATTGTTATTTGTAGCTCTCAAAGGGCAATAACGAGCAATATGTCCCGTGTCGCTGCAGTGATGGCACGTCACCCTAGGCGAATCCCGGGGGTAGTTGCTAGGCCCCTGAGGACGTGGTGGGACTGGAGCCCGAAACTCTGGGCGTGGGGTGACGGTTGGAGTACACGGTTCTACCTTCTGAGCCAGCCGCATAGTACCCTGGCTTACTTTCCTTGTCTCCGCGTACTCATCTGCTAGCCGAGCCGCCTCGTTTAAGTTAGCGGGACGGCGATCTCGTACCCAGTCTTGTATGTCTGCGGCCAGGTCTTGGAAGAAATGTTCCATTAGGAACAGCTGCAATACTTCCTCCCCGGTGTTGGCCTTGCACCCTTGGACCCAAAGGGATGCCACCCTTTGTAACTGGTTGGCCCATTCCATGTGGGAGTCCACAGCCATCTTCTTGGACTCCCGGAAGCGCCGGCGGTAGGCTTCTGGAGTTACGGCGTATCGGGTTAGCAGCGCCTTTTTAACTTGCTGGTATTGTAAAATATCCTCTGGAGCAAGAGCCCGAAAGGCTTCATTGGCTTTGCCCGACAATTTCCCCGACAAAATAGTGACCCATTGGTCTGGTGGTACCTGGTGTAGTGAGCACTGCCTCTCAAAATCCGCCAAATATCCATCGATTTCCTCCTCACTTTCTACAAAAGCTTTAAATGCAGTGAACGGTATTTTCTTTCCTGTAGCAGCAGGTGGGGGGGTAGGAACTGCAGGTGTAATGGGCTGTCTCGCTCTTACCAGTTCCAGTTCTTGTCCCCTCTTCGTTTGTATCTCCTCCCTTGCTTCCCGGAACAGCTGGTTTATTAGTTCCACGGACGTTTCTGGATACAAGGATAATCTCCGCTGTACAATCCCAGTAATTACATCTTCTTTGCTGACAGGTGCAAGGGGCTCAGTTCCTTCCATGGATCCATCCATTTCGTCCAGCCCCAGCAGTTCAGCTATCAGCTCCCTCCGTGGTCTGTTGCTGGCGCTCCTACCACGACTCTCCAATAGATCTTTTAGTGTGGATCTTTTCAGCCTGGCGTACTGCGACTCCATTCAGCACTTGCTCTTTGGATTAAAGGACCATCCCACCGCTGCCAACCAATGTAACGGCTACCCAAGTAGTGCGAGGGTCTCAGCCGTTGGAGACGTCCTTTTGCCTGGCAAGCTGCGATATGCAGGTACCGCCGGTGTATCCCATCGAACGCCCTTCCAAGAAACGAGACGGGCTACGTTTGCAGAGTCAAGCAGGACTGACTTTTTTAATGCCACATTTTTCTTCCTTATATCTGGTTACAAACTGTACAGAAACAAATGACACTCCCCCCCCCCCCCCACCCAGGGGGGACTTCAATACACATACTTTGAAATAATGACACTCCCTTGAGCCAATCAGCTGCTAGACGTTTTGGCTCCTAAACTTAGCTCGATCAGACAATAGAATTCAATTAACCTTTAAAACAATTATCACTCACACATAATCCCCATCAGCATACACCTCACAGGGGGGCTGTTACCTACACAAAGAGTTCTCATTAGCTATGCAAGGGGACATTAGCATTCAGCAGTGAAAGAGACTTGTCCAATTAACCCTTTGAGCTCAGAATACAATGTGGTACATCCAATTGTGACAAGCCACGCAGTTCCTTGTAGTCCTCCCTGCAGGAAGACTATAACTGTCCCGGCAGCATGCATAGGTCCGTTACAGTTATGATCCAAAAAAAAGTGGAGAAACAAAAAGTAAAATCTATGACACAATCAATGCAAAACTCAAAAATGCTTCTCAAAATTGTAAGAAATAATAGCATGGAGAAGAGAGAGCAGGCTTTGAGTACAAACATTGTGGAAAACCATAGACCAGTGATGGGGAACCTTGGCACCCCAGATGTTTTGGAACTACATTTATCATGATGCGCAGGCACTCTGCAGTGTACTTGAACATCATGGGAAATGTAGTTCTAAAACATGTGGGTTGCCAGGGTTCGCCATCGCTGCCATAGACAATCTCAAGGTTTCAAGTACATCTCCAGAGATCTTATGTTCCTGTGTCTACTGTGCGCAACGTTGTCAAGAGGTTTATAACCCATAGCACTGTAGCTAATCTCCCTGGTTGTGGACAAAAGAGAAACATTTATCAAATATTGCAACAAAGGATTGTTGGAATGGTGGATAAAGAACCTCAATCAACTTCCAGACAAATTCAATCTGACCTCCAGGCACAGGGTACAACTGTGTCAGCTCGCACTATAGGTCACCATCTGAATGAAAAGGAATGCTATGGTAGGAGACCCAGGTTGATCGCTTTTTGGTAAATCAAATCATTCTACTGTTTTCAGAAAAAGAAATGAGGCCTTTAAAGAAAAGAATACAGTCAAACTTGGTGGAGGTTCACTGATGTATCGGGGTTGCTTTGCTGCTGCAGGCACTGGATGGCTTGACTGTGTGCATGGCATTATGAAATCTGAAGACTACCAAAGCATTCTGGAGTGCAATGTAGGGCCCAGTGTCGGAAAGTTTGATCTCCGTCAAAGGTCATGGGTCTTGCATCAGGACAATGACCCAAAGCACACATCAAAAAAGCACCCAGAAATGGTTTAAGAACAAAGTGCTGGAGAGTACTGAACTGGCCAGCAAATGAGACAAGATCTAAATCCCCTAGAGTACATTTGGAGAGATCTCAAAACGGCATTTGGGAAAAGGAATCCTTCCAATCTTTGAGACCTGCAGCAGTTGGCTAAGAGTGATCCAAAATTCCAGTAGAGAGGTGTAAGAAACACATTGAGGGTTACAGGAAGCCATTGATTTCAGTTTATTTTTTTTCCAAAGGGGTGTGCGACCAAATATTAAATTGAGGGTGTCAACAATTTTGTCCAGTCCATTTTTGGAGTGTTGCGTAGAATATGTCAGATTTGGTTTTTTGTTTCTCCACTTTTTTGTGCCATACCAATACAAACGAAATAAATAACCATGAGAATGCCTAAACATTTGTAATTGCAACAATTTTCAAAGTGGTGCATTATATGACAGAAATGCATGGGTGCCAATATTTTTGGCCATGACTATATTGCAGCTCTCCAGTCTTTAGGTGTGGTGGCTACAATTATCTGATTTTGTCCTATTGTGGAGATTTCCCTTCACTTCCTATCCCATAGCCTAACAGGAAGTAAAAGGAAATCCCTGCAAATTGTGGTTGTAAACCTCAGACATAAAATATGAACAAAGCATATCCCTTTTATAGTGTGTACTTGTGCACTTGTTGGTTTCCGCAATTTTCAGCCTATTTACTCTAAACGAGCCATGTGCCTCATTACCATCAATCTGGTCACCAATGCTGAAATCTGCTCACAAGTGCCTGAGCCAGTGCAAGGTAAATTCTGGTGCATTTTCCTCACCCATAAAGCCCAGGTGTTGCGCACATCCATAATGGCTTTCTGTGGCTGTACTATTGAATTCTTCGGTGATTGCATTTTGCTATACAAATGTTTACATGAGCACCCATTGATGTCTATGGGCAGCTGTACGCAGCACCTGGGCTTTCTGGGCAGGCGGGAAATACCCAATATTTACTTTTCACAGGCTTTGGCACCGATGTGCAAGAAACCATGGATATCTGTTACACTTGTCTGATACTGGAACAAACTCTTGATAGAATATTCCTAAGATCAAATGTGTTAGAATATCTTGAAAACCTATTACTAGATAAATGGAGCACTATTTGATGAAAGCCAACACACGTGTAGGAAGTCCAGAGCGACACTTTATCTGATAATGTAATGCATCAGGTTCTTCTAGATTTGGATTTTCAGTGTATGGAAAAATTGTTTGCTCTATTGTATCCATATGGTCATCGTTCTTCAAAACTGTCCCAGATTAGCTTAATACAATTTAAATGTATGTATAATAAAAATCTCATCAAAGGTTGATTTTAAATATATTTTAACTTTAAAAAAAAAAAAGGTTTTGTTTCATAAAACGTTTTTATTGTTCAGGGATGACAGGTGCACTTTATATTTTTAATCCTTCCATTTATAGAATCCGAAACATTGGAATTATGGCTCATATTGATGCCGGAAAAACCACAACCACTGAGAGAATGTTGTATTATTCCGGATACATCCGGGCACTGGGAGGTGAGAGAAATTTATTGTCAGATGCTATAAATTGTTGATACTTCAAATATATAAGTCAAATTTTGCATAAATATTCATCAATATTCATTTTTTACAATTGCTTATTTAGTAGTTTTGTTAAACATTGGAAGATAGTCAGTAGGTTTATTCATTGGGCTGTGTTGTTGTAGATGTTGATGATGGCGATACGGTGACAGACTATATGGCACAGGAGAGAGAGCGTGGGATCACAATTCAATCGGCGGCTGTCACATTTGAGTGGAATGAACACAGGATCAATTTAATTGACACTCCAGGTAATCTCCAAGGAGTCTTAAGGCTGGGTTCATGCCATGTGCATTGTGTTTAGCATGTTGATGCTTGAGTTGGTCGAGTGCTGACATGATTTTTTTTTTTTTTTTGTTCACTGCGTTGTTTTGCTTTGTATGGTGTGTGTGTGTGTGTGTTTGTTTGTGTTTTTTTTTTTTAACACAACCAGAGCCAAAATACTCTGGACAAATTATCATACTAGTCCTCACAACCATGTATTCAACATGTTTCACTGCTTCATCAGGAGAATAATATCTGGAAGGGATTAATAGAATATACATAGTAATCAAGAAAAGCAAATGTTGCAATCTTTAAATAGGGGATTGAAGCACCGCCAGTGTTTCCCTAAGCTGGATGTGAGAGAAATTATATATACGGTGTGTGTGTGTGTGTGTGTGTGTGTGTGTGTGTGTGTGTGTGTGTGTGTGTGTGTGTATATACATATGTATATAGATATGTCACTGATGTAAGGGGACATCGCGGTGCCCATCAGTACCTGGTTCACGATCTCCTCATGAAACTTGGATTTCAATTGCCTGCCCGGGCGGCCGCTGTAAGACATTCCTGCCTCCTGTGACACACGTCACACTGATTCAATGCCCAATTGGATAATTTTTCTGTCAATCACAGATGCCGGTCTAGGAGGTGGGACTTTCTTACAGCGCCGCCAAACAGTTCAGACACAGAGCAGGAGCTGAGAGAACGCTGCTGTGTGTGTGTGTGTGTCTGTCGCACACACAAGGAATATGGAGGACAGGAGAACAGCACGAATGCTTCGGTGACCAGCCACAGTGCAGCCGCGCAGGATCGGCCCTGCTTGAGCCACAGCTCAAAGCGGCCCCAGGACAGGCTGCCTGCCAGGATATTTCCCGGTATGCCGGTAGGCCAGTCCGGCCCTGTGCATGGGCTGAAAGCTGCAGGGCTTGTCTGCAAGTGTCTGGCACTGCACCCCTGATCCACTAATCACAGGTGCAATGTTCTGCAGGGCAAACAAATTAATAAATGCACAATTTCTTTTTTTTCCCTGCAAAATATGTGCGTTTTATTATTTTTACCAAAAGGTGAACTTTTCTTTTAAGCACTTTCTATCTCCCTTGTCTAAGTATTTGCTTTGACTTCTTGCAGGCCATGTGGATTTCACTGTAGAGGTGGAACGTTCACTGAGGGTGCTGGACGGAGCTGTTGCTGTGTTTGATGCTTCAGCAGGTGTAGAGGTAACAGAAGTGATGGCATTTACTTTACATTATAGAGAAAAGTCTAGACTTTTTTTGTTTCTTGTTCACTTAGGCCTGGTTTCCTATGCATTTTTAGTGCATTTTCAGTTTTGCAGAAACGCACCACAGTCCATTTAACATGGTTTCCTATGGGTCAGGTTCAGATCTGTGCATTTTATGGAAGGGGCCAGGGACTTCAATGGATCAAAAAGATGTATTGAAAATAAAATGCAAAATGCACCTGGAAATGCAAACTGAGACCTGCATAGATATGAACCAGGCCTTGGGTTTGATTCCTTGAAAATAGTAAGCCTTATGCTGCGTACACACGATCGTTTAAAACGATGAAAACAGTCTGATGGACCGTTTTTATCGGACCAAACCAATCGTGTGTGGGCCCCATCGGTTATTTATCCATAGGTTAAAAAAAAAGCAATCTTGTTTTAAATTTAACCGATGGATACCTAACCAATAGAAAAAACGATCGCTTGTAGGCACGTCCATCGGTTAAAAATCCATGCATGCTCAGGATCAAGTCGATGCATGCTTGGAAGCATTGAACTTTTTTTTCAGCACGTCATTGTGTTTTACGTCACCGCGTTCTGACACGATCGTTTTTTTTAATGAAAACGGTCCATCAGACCATTTTCATTGGATGGGCCGATCGTATGTACAGGGCTTTATTGTTTGGATTACGAATTCACATTTTTAAGGTCTCCAATTTGAAGATAGATGGTGTCTAAGATCAGGTCGTGGAATGCTGGAGATGAAAGTTGAAGCTGGAGTTGAGTTTTAGGCCCCTTTCAGACAAGGGGGTTCCGTCCAAGCGGATCCACCTGGTCAGCGGGGATCTCTCCGCTGATTACAGGTTAGCAGGCGAATGACAGGTCCGTGTCTGCTATGCAGAGGGGGCACAGACGCAGCCCACTTTTCTCTGAGGTGTTTGGATGGTAACGGACTGCCTGCCAGCTAAATTTGTCATCGGTTCCTCTGGGCGGAGGGCGAAAAAAAAAAAAAAAACCCTGCACAAATAGACCAGAATACCCTTCGGTCACAAAAGGCTTGTAGTACAAAGAGACCTCTTCAAGAAAACAATAATAAAGTGGTTGATTCAGCCAAGGGAGGGAAAGTTGTAGAATATAACCAGGTTTCATGTACCCTAAATTTGAATAAAAGGTGTAAATGGCCTATAAAACACTATAGCAACGTATGCATTTAAAACATACAGATTTGCTAGGATACCCTTTGTCCTTTTTAGTCCACTGTCCTTTGGGGCTCAAGAATAGCTATGCCTGTTTTCCTGATAAAACATGTCTGCTGTGTATATGAAGGAAGGCACCTTTAGCTGGTTCATGACTGCATAGTAGGAATTGGCATCAAAGCTGCATAAAGTGCAGTTTCTTTAGACAATTTGGGGTTGATTTACTAAAACCAGAGTGTGCGAAATCTGGTGCAGCTCTGCATAGAAACGGCTTCACGTTTTTTTTTTTTTTTTTGTCAAACCTTCATTGAACAAGCTGAAGTTAGAAGCTGGCTACCATACACAGCTACACCAGATTTTGCACTCTGCAGTTTTAGTAAATCGACCACTTTTATATCAATTTTTTTTTTTACTTGCAGGCTCAAACCCTGACCGTGTGGCGACAAGCAGACAAACATTCTGTACCAAGAATATGTTTTTTGAACAAGATGGACAAATCTGATGCCAGGTATTGTGTAGATCTTTAGGAGTGTGTGCATGCTGGCAACTGGATTGTATTTGTATATTTTAGGTGTTCGTTGCATAGGACATGTAAGACACCATCTTCACCTTGAAAGCAGGTCAAAACTGTATTTAACTCAAAACCAAAAGTATGGATTTCCTGTCCACTTCCATCCGATAAGTCAGACTGATACCAAAGGTATCCCCATCTGTCTGTTTTAGTGGACTGGATCTGAATGGATGCCTGCAGGTGACATCCACTGCCCCATAGAGAAAAATGGGTGGTTTTGCTGACGTCACAGAAATTGGTCCTGGCACCACGTCATCACAACAATAAAGTCTGGATCCGCCAGGTGCCTGGACTGATGCCCATCTGAGCCTCTCAGTGAGCCCTTGAGGCTGCTCCCTGCCCCTCCACAGCTCAATGCTCCAGTTAGCGAGGAGGAGCAGAGCGGAGAGCTGTTCACTGGTAGTCAGCAGCTCTCTGCTCAGGGAACTGAGAACCGAGCCATCGGTGGTGTTTAATCGTTTGGTTCTCAGTGCAGAGGCATCGGGGGACGGATGCAGCATCGGAACAATGCTGCATCCACCTAGGTAAGTATTCTGTTAAAAAAAACACATTACTCATCTAGAAATGCCTGTTGCTATGCGGTCCCACGAAATCTGCCTTTGAAACCACCTAGGATTTTGACATCTCCCTCTAATGCTCCTGGGAAATGTGTGTCATCATTTCCCAGGATGCAGTGCGCTGTCCAATTATCACTCCCCATCCAAGACTTCAAGGAAGTAAGTGCTTGTAGGCTTCACAATGCCCACAAGCAAAATGACAACGGTGTAGACATAGTTTATAAAACTATCTTTTTTGAATATCTATGCGGATCAGCGGCGGATTGTAAAATAGTAAGTGACCAAATTTATATTATAAAAACGCAGGATGAAAGGACATACATTTTAAAAAATACTAATTGTGGTTGGAACTCCGCTTTAACTTCCTGTCCCCTAGGCAGTCAGGAAATGAGAGGAAATCTCTGCAAATTAAGCAAATTCTTTGGGGACCCCTAGGTCACTAGAACTAGTGTCACCATTGGAAGCTTTCCCCTCTATTACTTCCTTGAGGACAACCCCAAAAAAAAACATGTATGCATTTTTTTGGGTGCCTGACTCCCAGCATATTTTTATATGCATTTATCTTTGATTTTTTTAAGGTAAAAGCACATTAGTGTGACAGCAGCCTAAATATAACACATTACAATGTTTCCTTACAGTTTAAATTTCTTATTAAAATACCACCAAAGTGTTGGCATGGGCTTATTTGAAAAAAGCTTAGTATAAGCTGGCATGACTCTATTAGCTTATATGAGAGGACTTTTGTTTTTAATTAGAAGTGTATGGATTTCTCCTTTGTTCTTTCTCATGGCCACAATAACATTTTTACTGTATAAAATATATATTTATTTTCTAGTTTTTCATATTCTGTTGAAAGCATCAAAGAAAAGTTGAAAGCCAACCCTTTACTCTTACAGGTAAGTTGGTGACATTTCTCCTATATACAGTACAGACCAAACGTTTGGACACACCTTCTCATTCAAAGAGTTTTCTTTATTTTCATGACTATGAAAATTGTAGATTCACACTGAAGGCATCAAAACTATGAATTAACACATGTGGAATTATACATAACAAAAAAGTGTGAAACAACTGAAAATATATTTCATATTCTAGGTTCTTCAAAGTAGCCACCTTTTGCTTTGATTACTGCTTGGCACACTCTTGGCATTCTCTTGATGAGCTTCAAGAGGTAGTCACCTGGCGCAGCACCCCATCACTCTCCTTCTTGGTCAAATAGCCCTTACACAGCCTGGAGGTGTGTTTGGGGTCATTGTCCTGTTGAAAAATAAATGATGGTCCAACTAAACGCAAACCGGATGGAATAGCATGCCGCTGCAAGATGCTGTGGTAGCCATGCTGGTTCAGTATGCCTTCACTTTTGAATAAATCCCCAACAGTGGGCCAGATCCTTAAAAGGGATACGCCGGCGTAACTGCTGTTACGCCGTCGTATCCCTGTTCCTAACTATGGAACTGATCCACAGAATCAGTTTTCCATAGTTAGGCAGAAGATCCGGCATGTGTAAGGGACTTACACTGCCGGATCTTAGGATGCATTACCGCATCCGCCGCTGGGGGCATTTCGTGTCGAAATGCCGCCTCGGGTATGCAAATTAGCACTTACGGAGAACCACGAAGCTTTTCAGCTCCGTTTTTTCTCCGTAAGTTTTAGTTTGCAAACGCAAAATTAGGGCTGCTTTTACAAAGTGTAAACTGTTTACACCTTGTAAAAACAGACCTTTCTGTCCAGCGACGCGATTTTTTTTTTTATTTAGAATTTTTTTTTTCCCCGACGCAACTTTATTGACCCGTCGCAATCCACAAAGCTCGGCGTAACGTAATTTCGCGCTATGCACGTCGGGAAAATGACGTCGCGAGCATGCGCAGTATGGCCGGCGCGGGAGCGCGCCTAATTTAAATGGGAATCGCCCCCATGAAAATAGGAACGCCTTGCGCCGGCGGGATTTAAGTTACACAGCCCAAAATTTCTAGGTAAGTGCTTTGTGGATCGGGCACTTAGGTAGAAATTTTAAGGCAGTGTAACTTAAATGGAAAAAATTAAGTTACGCCGGATCTTTGTGGATTACCCCCAGTGTCACCAGCAAAGCACCCCCACACCATCACACCTCCTCCTCCATGCTTCACGGTGGGAACCAGGCATGTAGAGTCCATCCGTTCACCTTTTCTGCGTTGCAAAAAGACACAGGGGTTGGAATCAAAGATCTCAAGTTTGGACTCATCAGACCAAAGCACAGATTTCCACTGGTCTAATGTCCATTCCTTGTGTTCTTTAGCCCAAACAAGTCTCTTCTGCTTGTTGTCTTTCTTTAGCAGTGGTTTCCTAGCAGATATTCTACCATGAAGGCCGGATTCACACAGTCTCCTCCTAACAGTTCTAGAGATGTGTCTGCTGTAAAAGGTGGCTATCTTGAAGAACCTAGAATATGAAATATATTTTCAGTTGTTTCACACTTGTTTTTGTTATGTATAATTCCACATGTGTTAATTCATAGTTTTGATGCCTTCAGTGTGAATCTACAATTTTCATAGTCATGAAAATAAACACAACTCTTTGAATGAGTTGCACACAGACGATAGGAATTTCCTATCGTTTTTTTCCATCGGAAAAAATAAAACATGTTCTATTTCTAAACACTGACAGAAAAAGTCCGATGGGGCCCACACACGATCGGAATTTCCAATGAAAAAAGTCCATCAGACTTTTTTCATCGAAAATTCCGATCATGTGTACGCAGCATAAGATACACATCACACATCCCAGGAGGGTTTGGGACAGTTTCCTCTAATCGGTCCTACTTGCTCATGCACGGTAGGGGGCAGGCTGTAGCTGATCAAAATTCCAGATGGCAACATGAGACCGAGGACCTTTATTTTTAGGAAAAAATACACTAAAAGTAATTGTAGTGTACATACAGACACTAAGATACCCAATTGTTATTAAAGTATAAAAGAAGGGGTTGCGTCAAGTAAATAAATACTACCAAACATGTCAACTCTTAAATTTTTTCTAACTTTACTGTGAAAGTGAGGCTTCCTGTTAGTTTATTTTGATGCCTGTTTAACCATTCTTCAGATCGTATATTTTCTCACAGTACTGTGCCCAAATTTGATATTCCATATTTGTGGAACCTGTGCCCAGGACTTTGACACTAAAGTTAAAGTACTTAAACAAAAAACAAAAACCCTTTTCATCTCTCTAGCTATAGGAATTGCAACTTCACAACATGGACATTAAAATCACAGCTATTTTTCTATTACTATCTATTGCACCAGAATCTTGCCACAGCGTTGCCAGCGTTTTAATGTAGACACGTCAATCAACTGAAACCCAACTTTACAGTCTTTGTTGTGATTTTTGAGAATGAACAACTTCACAGTACAATCAAATGTCAGGAATGGATTGTTTTCAAAGCTCTTTTATCATATACAGTAAAAAATCTAAATGCCCAAATACCCTTAATGTCAATAATCTGGGCACAAGTATACTTGACGATCTTTTTGTCTTTAGTTTGCAGTGTTTTAACACTTCTGCACATTTTTTGTTCTCAAAAAAAAGAAAAAAAAAGAACTATAAACATTACTTTCTATCCTTCATTAACCGGTTAAGCCTTTAGGCAGCTAAATGCCCAAGCCAGGTTTTGCGATTCGGCACTGCGTCGCTTTAACAGACAATTGCGCGGTCGTGCGACGTGGCTCCCAAACAAAATTGGCGTCCTTTTTTCCCACAAATAGAGCTTTCTTTTGGTGGTATTTGATCACCTCTGCGGTTTTTATTTTTTGCGCTATAAACAAAAATAGAGCGTCAATTTTGAAAAAAATGCAATATTTTTTTACTTTTTGCTATAATAAATATCCCCCAAAAACATATATTAAAAAATTTTTTTCCTCAGTTTAGGCCGATACGGATTCTTCTACCTATTTTTGGTAAAAAAAAAATCGCAATAAGTGTTTATCGATTTGGTTTGCAAATTTTTTTTAGCGTTTACAAAATAGGGGATAGTTTTATTGCATTTTTATAAAAAAAATTTTTTTTACTACTATTGGCGGCGATCGGCGATTTTTTTCGTGACTGCGACATTATGGCGGACACTTCGGACAATTTTGACACATTTTTGGGACCATTGTCATTTTCACAGCAAAAAATGCATTTAAAATGCATTCTTTATTGTTAAAATGACAGTTTCAGTTTGGGAGTTAACCACAGGGGGCGCTGTAGGAGTTAGGGTTCACCTACTGTGTGTTTACAACTGTAGGGGGGTGTGGCTGTAGGACTGACGTCATCGATCGAGTCTCCCTATAAAAGGGATCACTCGATCGATGCAGCCGCCACAGTGAAGCACGGGGACCCCCCCGATCGGAACCCCGACCCGCTAGAAGGCAGGGACGTATATATACGCCCATCTGCCTGTACGTGCCATTCTGTGGACGTAAATAGGCGTGCGGCGGGCGTAAAGTGGTTAATAAAAATATAAAAAAAATAGGATACATGCCAATTACACCTATTACACTGACAAACACTATATATATATATATATATATATATATATATATATAATATACATACACACCCACACACACACCCCTGCAAGCAGAGGATTTGTAGAGACAAACTACATTTGGATTTAAATTAATCAAGTGGGATATATATATATATATATATATATATATATATATTACTGTTGAAAGAATTTTCTGTCAGTGTCAGCTGTGATTTGAATGTTATTTACCATCTAAAGCCACTTATGGGTATGTCTGGGCTCCGTTTCCCTTTGTCTCACATTTAGTCTGTGTGACTTTCCATGGGATAGTGTGGGCCTATTCCATACTCTTTGGACAGATTACCACCTGGAAACTACCCTGCCTATATGTTTCGATCGATATACGATGGAAATGCTTTGGGACTCTTCTCTGAGCAATAGCATTTAGTGTTAAACTCTCTTTTTGCTATTTGAATTTGTAGCATTGACATCTCATGTTTGGATACCGTGCATACCAGAGCTCATGTCGTTTTTAATTTGTGTTTTTTTTTTTTTTTTTATATATTCTATTCAGTCCATTTTTTTTCTAGCTGCCTATAGGCCCTTGGGAGCATATTGTCAAATTTAAACATACCAATTTTTTTAGGTTTGCCACTATTTATTTAGTCCAGTGTCCAGCTTATCTTTCCAGTATGTAACGCTCCTCTTTTTCTTGTGCTAAGCTTCCTATAGGGGAGGGCAAATCATTTCAAGGTCTGGTGGATTTATTGAGTATGCAGTCAATGTCCTGGAGCACGCGATCCAGTGAGGATGGTGGAAGAATATTTGAGCGGAAACCTCTGAAAGACATAAAGGACCAGGATCTGAAAAACTCTGCCATCGAAGCAAGAAATGCCTTACTAGAACAAGTAAAGTTTTAAAGTAAATATTCGACTGGAGATAGCAATTCTAGGTGTGAGCCTTTAGTACTCCTTAGAATGTTTGATATACAAGATATTAACACAAGAGCCTGTGTGAAATTTGATATGGAAAAAACCACGAATTTTAATTCGGTATAGTCACTGAAAAATATTTTTCCTTAGCTTCTTATCTTTATTTATAGTTTATATCTATCTTATGCTAAAGAGACACTAATGATCGCTTTAGCATTAGCAGTGCTATACACACTGTGTGCTTAATGTTCAATGTGTGTCTCTCCTTATAAAAGTTTGTGTCCCAGAGATGGATCATACAACATGCATCCACTATAAAGTGTTTTAGGAAAGATGGGTTCTTTAAATTCCGTAATGAACTTGCCACAACTGCTAATGAAATACACCTTGCAGCTCCAAAGTTTTTGGGTTGCATGTAGTCACCCCTTGTGCAGGATCCTCCTCCAATCGCAATTATCCATAAACCATGAAAAGATTGGAGACAAAATAATAAAAAAAGATTCTTTGCACCCTTTCAAAGTGAGATTTCGAAAGTGTGCAAAGAATCCATTTTCATTTTTTGGTCTCCACTCATTTCATGGTTTATGGATAATTGCGATTGGAGGAGGATCCTGCACAAGGGGTGACTACATGCAACCCAAAGAGATTGGAGATGAAAGGTGTATTGCATTTGCAGTTGTGGCAAGTTCATTACCTTAGGGGAGTGAAGCTCACGATGTGTGGTGGTGATGGAATTTTAAAGATCCCATCTTTCCTAAAAACACTCTATATTGGATGCATGTTGTATGATCCATCTCTGGGACATGAACTTTTACAAGGAGCACAACACACATTGAACTGTTTTAAGCACACAGTGGGGGTTCTTTACAAAGGGCAAATCCACTTTGCACTACAAGTGCAAAGTACACTTGAAATTGCGCTGTATATCTGAGGGTGACATGCAAGGAAAATAAGCAGCATTTTAGCCTGCACATGATTGGATGATAAAATCAGCAGAGCTTCAACTCATTTCAGATCTTCCCCTCAGATTTACAGCGACTGCACTTCCAAGTGCACTTTGCACTTGTAGTGCAAAGTGAATTTGCCTTTCGTAAATGACCCCCATTGTGTTATAGCACTGGGAGAGCACTGCTAATGCTGAAACGATCATTAATGTCTTTTTAGCATAAGATGAATATGGAATTATTTGATTTATAGCAGCAGCTCATGGTGCAGAGTGATTTTATATTTGTTTATTCTATCTACATGAGTGCTGGAATCAGTCATATCCTCTTACTGGTATTTTTGTTTTATATTATTTGTAGTTTGAAAATGTATTTGCTGTCTTTGGATCTTATAAACTTTACCCCATTGGAACATTTTTGTTTTCAAAGTATGATCCAATGAACAAACAGGGCAAAGGGGTTACCAATAGTACAAAAGCTTTACATTACATTAAGTAGTTGGTAACGCATAGTCTAAAAAGGTCCACAAACTTTTATGAATTTCAAAGTGTCTTTAAAATGTATCTAAACCAAAAAACAACAATGTAATATATTGCAACTTACCAGTCCTTTTTTTACTTTTTTGCCTCCCACGTAAAGCATATGTTCATCAGCAAAGAGTGGGGCTTCAACCCTCACCAAACACAACTTTAGCATAAGGTGTCCAAAGGGTGGCGCTCGAGCTGAAATTTCACAATTGTGTGCCGCTTTTATGCAAGACAAGTTCATGGTCAACGCCCTTCGGACAAAAGTCTGATGTTTTGTCTGCGGAAAATCGGATTGTGTGTACGAGGCTTTAGAGTCGGTACTTCTGATCATGTGACCATTGTTAGTCAATTGCAGCAGTCACGTGATCAGACAGATCTTCCTGCGCACCGAGCACTATAACCCAGTTAAAGGGACGCCTGGCAGGAAGGAGTTAAATACAGTGGGTTTATTTTTTCCACCAAGTTTTCCTGCAAATGCCACACTAATTTCTTCACTGCATACAGGCTGGACTTCAAACATATCTGCCTATGTTTATTTCAGTTGCAAGGTGGATTGATGGGATTAGAAGCCTACACAAGAAAGAGAAGGTTGTTTTTACTTTCCTTTCAGCTGACAGGAAGTCACAAGGACACCACACTTCTAGCAAGATCAATGGGCATTTTATTTACTTGCTGAAAAAAATCTTAGCATGAGGGGGGGGGGGGGGGGCAACATATTACATGCTTATTTTGGGGTTTACATGTTTAGTGTGTCACTTGTTACATTTTTTTTTTCTATTTGTTGACAGCTCACTGGCTGGATGAACAGAATTTCTTTACACTGAATGCCGCTAGCGTTGATTGAGCAGGATACTCTGACAGTGTGATTTTATAAAGAAGTTGATCTACCGATTGACTTTTGTACAGAATCCCTGCCCATACATGGATCAAAATTTGTCTGGCCCCTGCTGAACCGGCTGAATGTTGATCCATGTATGGCTGCCTTGAGATGGGTGGCAATGGTCAGAAGAGAATATTTGTGTGTTTTCTGTATAGATGCTATTTATTGAGTTTTCTAGTTGTACAATAAACAAGAACCATAAAGTTCATATAACCCTTCAGCATTCATGTAGCTCAAAGTGCACATCCATAACATAATGAAGCCAGAATATTTGTATTGTACGTTGTTCTGGTCATTTACAATCCATTACTCAAATTGGACATTTTTTTTTAATATGCAGATTGCTGATCTGGACGATGAGTTTGCTTCACTAATGCTGGAAGAGTACAGTGGGGATTTTAATCTTATTCCTCTGGAAAAGGTACTTTTGTATTGATTTTTATTATGCTGCCACCTATGGGCATCTATGCTTCACTAGCTATTGATAGGAATCCCTTCAAAGACTGGCCAGATCCTTTAACCACTTCCATACAGGGCTTTTATACACACCTCCATACCAGGCCTATTCTGGCACTTCTCTCCTACATGTACAAATCATAATTGTTTTGCTAGAAAATTACGTAGAACCCCCAAACATTATATATGTTTTTTTTTAGCAGACACCCTAGGGAATAAAACGACGGTCATCGAAACGTTTTATCTTGCACGGTATTTGCGCAATAATTTTTCAAACGCCTTTTTTTTGGAAAAAAATTGTTTCATGAATTAAAAAAATAACAAAACCGTAAAGTTAGCCCAATTTTTTTGTAAAATATGAACGATGATGTTACACTGAGTAAATAGATACCTAACATCTCGCGATTTAAAATTGCGCACACTCATGGAATGGCGCCAAACTTCGGTACTTAAAAATCTCCATCTCCAAAATTTCAAAGCGTTGCCTCCAAGACTGATGCCGCGTACACACGATCATTTTTCGGCATGTAAAAAACAAAGTTTTTCAGCATCTAGAAAAAAACAACGTTTTTTCCAACTTCATCAATAAAACGACGTTGCCCACACACCATCGTTTTAAAAAAATGCTCTAGCAAAGCGCGGTGACGTACAACACATACGACGGCACTATAAAGGGGAAGTTCCATGCGGATGACGCCACCCTTGGGGCTGCTTTAGCTGATTTTGTGTTATTAAAAGACGATTTGCGCTTTTCTGTCTGTTACAGCGTGATGAATGTGCTTACTCCATTACAAACGGTAGTTTTACCAGAACAAGCGCTCCCGTCTCATAACTTGCTTCTGAGCATGCGCGGGTTTTTAACGTCCTTTTAGCCCACACACGATAATTTTTTAAAACCCGAAAAACGACATTAAAAAATGCAGCATGTTCGGGAAAAAAAATTGTCGTTTTTCAGAACCCGAAAAATCATTTTAAATGACATTTTTTAAAAACGTAGTTTTTTACATGCCGAAAAATGATCGTGTGTGCGCGGCATGAGAACTGAACCGCCGCTCTTGTCATTGGCTGAGGGCATTGATCGGGAGGCAGTCAGCCGCTGGTTTTCTAACATACTTGTCTGACAGAAGCCGGCTTCTGTCTAACCAGCTGCCATACACTTGGGTCGAATGTCGGCCAGTTTGTATTAAACCGGGCTATGACGCCCATCATTCGGCCTTAGACTCTCAGCGGCTCACTGAGAGGCAGAGCCAGCTGCCAGTCCAGGCAACCGGGTGTCTCCTAACTGTAAAGTCAGGATCTTTCCTGAGCCTGGACTGGCTGAGTGACATCAGCCGACAGTGGGCTTTAACCCGCTGTCGGCTGCAAATGGGTCACAGAAGTGCAGAACAAACTGCACTCCTATGATCCATAGAATTATAGCCAGAAGAGCTTTTGCCATACTTCTCTTTTAAGACAGTTCACAGTAGATGGGAAATGATTTTCAAATGTGTACACAGACACTCTTTTTAAATATAATATACCCTACCTACCCAAAGAGGACTATGGTATAAGCTGGCTTAACTGGAACCTACAAGCTATGGGGCGCTGGAAGTAATCTGTTGATTAACTGATATATTTATGGTTCACTTGCTGAAGGATGGACGTCCTGGGCATTGTGGTGGTATATCTGAATGATGCCTGCAGCTACATAACCGCCGGCCCCGGATGTCCACCATAGAGATTTCTGGTGGACCAGATGGGAGTGATGTTATGACGTCATGCTCGGCCTCTGCATTCAAAAAAACTGCGCCGCTGGGAAGCTGAGATCGTTGCTTTTTTTTATTTATTTCAGGCTTCCTAGCCTAGAGGTGAGATGTGGGGTCTTATTGTACCCATATCTCACTGTAAAGAGGACCTGTCATGCCATATTCCTATTACAAGGGATGTTTACATTCCTTGTAATAGAAATAAAAGTGATCAAAAATGATTTTATTATTTTTTCTTTTTAAAGTGTTAAACTAAATTTTTTTATTA
The DNA here is from genome assembly GCF_905171775.1 of Rana temporaria. NCBI lineage: Eukaryota > Metazoa > Chordata > Amphibia > Anura > Ranidae > Rana > Rana temporaria. Next base: position 101,518,679 of record NC_053489.1, read on the forward strand.
ACAATTTTTATTTTTTAAGTGCCCCACAGCGAACACATCTGTAAGTCTCGCCCACATATTAAAACCGTGTTCAAACCACAAATGTGAGGTGAACGTTGGAGCAAGAGCAACATTTCTAGGCGTCGCCTATGGGAATTTTAAGTACCGAAATTTGGTGCCATTCCACGAGCGTGTGCAATTTTTAAGTGTGACATGTTGGGTTTCTGTTTACTCGGCGTAACTTCACCTTTTACAATATGCAAAAAAATTAGGCTAACTTTGCTTTTTTTTTTTTAAACGTGTTTGAAAAATTGCTGCACAAATACCGCACAACATAAAAAGTTGCAATGATGGCCATTGTATTCTCTAGGGTCTCTGCTAAAAAAAAACATATATAATGTTTGGGGGTTATCTAATTTTCTAGAAAAAAAATTACGATTTTTACATGTAGGAGAGAAATGTCAGAATTGGCCTGGTTGGCAAGTGGTTAAAGTAGAATTCCTTGTTTACTTTACTTTTATCTTTTAAATAATTTGTTTGCGCTAAGATTGATAAATCAATAGACGATGTGGCCATCGTGACATCATCCAACCCCCTCTCCACCTCAACCAATCAGAGGAAGCCTTGTATTCATTCATAAAAATACAAGGCTTCTCCTAAATGGCAAAGAAGCATTCAGGCTTCCGACAGCAGATGGGAAGTCTATCCGTACTGCTGGGTAACACGGCACTGCCAACTGTATGTAGCTGATGCAACTTCAGTATAGTACAGTCCACACAGAGGCCACACCACATCAGTTGGTAATGGAAATGGATTGTTTGGGTCGGCTTTATGTTAAACATGAAATTCTGCTTATCCTTTCTCTGGCAAACTGCGTAAACCTCTTATGAAAACAAATGGCAATACAAAGTGAAGTCACTTCTAGCAGCCAATTAATATTTTTTTCCTAATTTTAATTCCTGTAGAATTATATGAATACCATTGCTTGTGATATCAAGTTAGGATTAGTCTATAATTACGTTCTTTTAATATATAATATACATTTTTTTTTTTTTAGAAAGATTGCCCAACCAATTGATTAAATGTTTGTGGGTCTTTTTGTGTTTTTAACCAGTCTTCACGTGATATTTAAAAGTGGTATGACTTGTAGAGAAGTACCTTGGCTAACCCCCAGTGTATTGTACAGTTACAGTCTGCAGTACGGAGGATCACTCTCGCTCGCTCTGCGGTTCCTGTGCTTTGTGCTTTGTGGAAGCTCCTTAAAAAATAAAGGAGTTCAACCTCTTCTGGATGCAATCACTTTATATTTACCATCTCCAGATGACTGCTCTCATGACTTCATGTATGTATGAATTAAGTTAGATTCTTGTTTCACTATAAATTGCATGTACAACAGCAGACTTGGCAGCCTGAAATGGCCTTGTGATGGTTTCAACGTTAACAGACTGGCCACATCTTAAAAAGAATACTTACCTGGCAGGGGAGACACCATGATCATGAAGGTGGTTCTCCCAGGGCGAGGCACGGCTATTGCACACTCTAGGCCGTGCTGATCGTGGTTGTCTTCCCTGCCGCTTCTCGGCCTTTTGGCTGGGACTGTGTGTGGTATCTGTCCTTATCAGTTGTCAGCGGAGTGCTGAAGCACCTCCTACATGGGGAGGGTGGATGCAATCCAATGACGTCATTGCACCTGGAAGGATGGTTTCAGCAGGGACTACGCTGTGCTGCCCGACAGAATACTGGGGGCCGGCCCATGGTTGAGTCTGAGCCATCTGGAAGGGTGCTCCTGGTGAGGATGGGTGCTGTGCTTGGTCTTGGTCTTTTTGCCGAGTTCTAGTCTGGCCTTCTGGCTGGCTGGTGTAAGTGCTATCTCTGTCAGCGATCCGGTAGGAGGAGCTGGTAATGCCCTGGGATATGACGGGGTAGGACCATGCAAATCCGCCGGGTTGGCTGGCAGGGGTGGAGGGCTGCACTGGCCGGTCGGGGGGTCGGATATGGAACGAAAAGCCTATGGTGCATGTGCCCCTGGAGTGGCAGTCCAGGGGTATCTGAAGATCACTGTGTGTGAGGGACACATTGATTTAAGATACCACGGTCACTGCACCAGATACACGCTTTTTTTAGCACCTGCCTCCTGGGCCGGGCCTTTTGGCTAGGACCAGAGGAATTTTTTTATTCCTGGCCGGAGGGCCTGGTCATTGTTTCACCACAATGGCCACTTCTTTCACTCTCCTCTCCACTATCCCTTCCCCCACTTTATTTTATTTAAGCCTGTGTTTGTCACTTTTTTGTCTTTTTTTGTTGTGCACGTTTTGTCACTGTGTGATTAGTAGGGTGCGGGTCCTCGGGCCAGCCCTGAACGTCTTGGGAGTGGGTGGACATGGCCTTCTGGCTTAGTTCGCCTGCTCTCATGGGGTCTCCCTTCGGGGGAGCCCCACCTAGTACTGGGAGGGTTCTGTTTCGGCAGTCCCTCCGAGGAAGTTGGGTCCGTGTCGGCTTCGGTTGCTCGGACCACAGTACCTCAGTCCCCGTCTGGAGCTTAACGCGGGGATCAGGGTTTGGGTCCCTCTTCACAAGAGGACCACTTGACGTTGCACCCGTCTGCACGTTTTTGTGAACACTCTTTATGTGTGTGCACATTTTTTCTGCACCGGGTGGAGTTTTTTTTGGGTGTGTTCACACGCCATAGGCTTTTCAAAAAAAAAAAAAAAAAAATTGGTTAGAATTGCAATAGTTGCAGAATCGAGTGAAAATTAAGACATGTCTTTTAGGTTTTGCCTGAATATGGTTGAGTGTGAAGTCAACAGATGCAGTGGTAGTTATTCATATTCATCTACCAAGAGATGGGTCATTGAAAAAAATTGATTTGTATGCCCTGGGGATGTATGTGCTCAGGCCCAGAGTGCAGTCCACCCAAGTAACACCGCGATTTCAAGATAATGGTGACCTACTTCTTCATAATGTTGAATAAACACAAATTTGGGCTCCATGACTGTGAGGGGTTACCATCTTTGTTACAATGTTAAAGGAGAGCATGAAAACACGAGCTACCACAATTAAATCTTGAAACTTGGATCTCTGAGAGGCAGGGAAAGCCAGCAAATGATGAAACTCGTCGGTACAGAGGGCTGTCTTCAAAAGTTCACACAATAAAAGCCTTTCTCAACTGTTTTCACACAGTGGAACTATTGAAATCATTTATAGGCCTTGGGGACTCCTTGCCAATAATTATTAGATCTACAACTTGTGGTATATTAACCCCTTCACATCTAAGGGTAAAACAAATCTAAATACCAAGGCACAATTTTGCAAATTTGATATGTGATAGTAAAACTGTACATATTATCACAACTATTTAGTGTATTCAGGTGAATTATACCTCATTTTTCTCCGGACAAATTTTTGTTAAATTTACCTGTATATTTCTTGTTCTCATTTGCCACCAAGGAACAACCCAAAATAAAATTTCCTGCTCCTGACAACTGCAGTGATAGCACATATGTGTATGTTAGTTGGTGTTTGTACTCCTAGTACAGCCAAGAAAGAATTGTGTGCCTTTTTTTTTTCTTATCCTGCCTAAAACACACAAACGCTGACACTGATACCAATTGAAAACAACATTTTTTTTATTATTTATTATTTAATTTATTTTTTTATTCTACCCAAAGTCTGCTGACCTTCTTTTTACCTTGACCCTAAGGGCTCTTAGGGTCAAGGTAAAAGTACGGACACACACGGGGCGGATCAATACGGATCCGCTCCGTGTGAAAGAGCCCTTAGGGTCAAGGTAAAAAGAAGGTCAGCAGACTTTGGGTAGAATAAAAAAATAAATAATAAAAAAAATGTTTATTGTACTCAATACAGCTAGAATAATATTGCTCACATGTGCACCCTCTCTCTAGGTCTCAAAGACCCTAGTTCCCTAAAAAAAAAATAGGGTTTTCTTCCGTCTGAATAAGCAAATCTTAGCGGAGGCGGATCTTTACGGACGTTAGCGGATGCTTATCCGCTAACGTCCACAATCCCATAGGGATGCATTGTGAGTCCGTAAACGGACTTGTAAAAAACAGACCGTTCTTCCGCCCGTGTGAAAGGGCCCTTACACTAACCCTGGCAATCTTGATCTTGTTGTTTTTTTTTTTTGTTTTAAATATATATATTTATTTTTTTACACACTTTGTTTACAATTCCTTTCTTGCAAGAAGAGGAAGATACAATATATCTTTCTCTTCATTCAGAAGAGGAAGGAACCACAGGGGCGGGCTCACAGTAATTGATCATTGTGCTAGCCATTCGGAGGCTATCACAGTGATAATGTGACCTGGAACCGACAGTCCCAGGTCCTGATCGTTCGTATGAGACCTGGGGCTCTTGGTGAGAGCCCGGTCTCTGTGCAGCGCACTCTCAGCGCAAAGGGAGGTACGCATATATACAGCCCCATGGAAAAAAGCCCACTTCTATGAGGCTGCATATGTGTCAGTGGGAAGAATGTTTCTCACACTGATGGTCATTGGGAGGAACGCCCCCCCTTACAAATGGCCAAAAATATCATTGGTGTAGCATGGGTGGCGCTTCAAGTGACACTGCATTCAGGTGTGAACAAGCACAATTAAAAACCATGAGGATTTGGATGTTGAGCAGTTTGGAGCTTCGAGCTGCAAAATGCTCAGGTGTGGATGGGGCCCTAGTGCTGTAGTTTTAGTGGACAAGAACTTCTAGCTTCTTCCGGCTTCTGGCTATATAACCTATAATAGAAGCATAGGGAACTGGGGTCTTTGAGACCTGGGGAGAGGGTGCAAATGTGAGCAATATTATTTAAGCTGTATTGAGTACAATAAAGATTTAGGAAGTTGGGGGATGGCGGTACTCCAGTATAGCAGGACTGGGGGGAGGGGATGAGGAGGGGGTCCAGTGTAAGTTCACCTTACAGATTTTCTGTAAAGATGAACTTACACTTGAACCGTCATACTTCTAGTATGTCTTGGTACATTTATTTTTTAGGTTATAAAAAGATGAGTAGTATAGTGGCTTACTTTGAGATCTATGATTATAAATAATGTGTGCAATTTCTTTAAGGTCGTGGTACAAGGATGACCTGTGTGCTCTGGCATTCAAGGTTGTACATGACAAGCAGCGTGGACCCTTGGTCTTTGTCCGGATATACTCGGGAACGATGAAGTCTCAATCTGCAATATACAATGTCAACAAAAACTGCATGTATGTTTTAGGTACTATAAGTCCGTTTTGAATGGCCAAAGTGTATTAGCTGCAACATTGGGTAGAAAAAGTGCTGAGTAGCACTGATTGTAGTTGTGAATGGCTGTGTATCCAATTTACAAATAATCCTCAACTTAAAGCTGTTCTTAAGTCTATTGAAAAATTAAAAGTCAGCAGCTACAAAAACTGTAGCCGTGGCAATCCAGCCAGACGTGAGGGGGCGGGTACCTGTCAAAGCCAGGTACCCACTACCCCCCCCAAAAAAATGATGTGCCAAATGTGAAGAAGGGGGGGGGAAGCAGGAAGAGCAGAACTTCCCCTTGTGGGTGACTTTCACTTTAAATATAAGTTAATCCTTTCATAATGTGAACATGGTTAACTTGACATTTTGGCCATCATATTTCAGTGACAGCTGGCATATGAACAAGCTGCCAATATATATTTTAAAAAAATGTAATTGTCAAATTTTTAATGCTATCCAAACTGCAAATTTTTAAAGATACCTTCATCTGCATTGGGATCTATTTGCTAACAAAACTCCCAGCAGTCAGAGTAGAGATGTCTTTCTTGTCAAACAGTTGTAGATTTTATTTTATTTTTTTTGCAGACAGAATGAAAAAAATATCTAACCAGTTCCTCCATCCCTAACATACAGCGTGGATGGGACAAATCCTCCACTGATGCTATTGCATTATGACACCCAACACCGCAACCTATCAAAATACCCAAACAGTAGTTGCATCTGATTTGACGCAGCAGCTGTTTGGCTGATTTTCTGCCATGCTACTTTGATGGAGGGATAACGAAAGCTTTCTTATTAAAGTAACCAATGGTCTGACTTTAAAGGCATGGAAACAATGGAGAAATGATAAATATTGTTTATTGAAAAAAAAGTACATAGTATAATAACAGTGTTCAAGAGTTAGAAATCATATAAAATGATAGTTTGTACAGTAAGCCCTTGTGCGTTTATGCGTTTCGCCGTTGGGCTTCTTCAGGACACGATCAAGGTTCAGAAAAACAAGAAAAGAGCCTCATGTACAAATACCCCAAAAATCTGAAAGGTTTCAAAATGTGGAAGACCTTCAAAGAATCGTGGATCAGATAGGTTAGTGAGCAGCTATTCAGTAGTAAAGGTTTCCAAAGTATGGAAGCTTTGCAACAAAATGACAGAAGGACAACGCACTAATAGTTTGGCAAATAGGGAACAATTTTGCTTAACAGGGGCAATCGTGTACGGGCGCTGTCTCCTGGGGGCGGCTTTTGTTTACCTTATGACATTTATTATTTGTCTTCTGGCACTATACGCTGGTTGGGCCTTATATTACCCCACCAATGTTCATTGAAGCTTCATGTGCTTTGTCCATATTGGATTTTGTATTGCCTTGTGTTCTTTCTATGCATGAGATGCACGACTGCCCCCGTTAAGCAACATTTTTCCCTATTTGCCAAACTATTAGTGTGTTGTCCTTCTGTAATTTTGTTGCAAAGCTTCCATACTTTGGAAACCTTTACTACTGAATAGCTGCCCACTAACCTTCTATCTGATCCACGATTCCTTGGAGGTCTTCCACGTTTTAAAACCTTTCAGATTTTTCGGGTATTTGTACCTGCGGCTCAGTCCACTTCAGCCCCAGGCCATTTTGCTGGTCAATGACCGGGCCACTTTTTGCGATTCGGCACTGCGCCGCTTTAACTGAAATTTTCGCGGTCGTGCGACGTGGCTCCCAAACAAAATTGGCGTCCTTTTTTTCCCACAAATAGAGATTTATTTTGGTGGTATTTGATCACCTCTGCGGTTTTTATTTTTTGAGCTATAAACAAAAATAGAGCAACAATTTTGAAAAAAAATTGTATTTTTTTTACTTTTTGCTGTAATAAATATCCCGCAAAAATATATAAAAAAACGATTTTTTTTCCTCAGTTTAGGCCGATATGTATACTTCTACATATTTTTCGTAAAACAAATCGCAATAAGCGTTTATTGATTGGTTTGCGCAAAAGTTATAGCGATAGTTTTATGGCATTTTTTATATATATATATATATATATATATATATATATATATATATATATATATTTTTTTTACTAGTAATGGCGGCGATCAGCGATTTTTATCGATACTGTCACCTTATGATGGACACTTTTGACACCTTTTTGGGACCATTGGTATTTTTATAGCGATCAGTGCTATAAAAATGCATTGATTACTGTAAAAATGTCACTGGCAGGGAAGGGGTTGACACTAGGGGGCGAGGAAGGGGTTAATTATGTTACCTAGGTGTGTGGTAACTGAAGGGGGGGGTGGGACTGACTAGGGGAAATGACAGATTGCTGTTCATACATTGTATGAACAGACGAACAGTCATTTCTCCCCCTGACAGGACCACACACAGCTCCCGGTTCTCCCTCTGTAACGAGTGATCGCGGGTGCCGGCAGTGATCGCGCCCGCCGGGCACGCGTGTCTGCACCAGGGGCGAGCAGGGGGTGCGCAAGCGCCCCTAATGGCTGAAATGCGAAATTATGTATAATTACGTGATTTTGCGCAGCCGAGCCAACCTGCCGCCGTATAACTGCGGCAGCGGGTCGGCTAGTGGTTAAGATGGTAAGACTCGTTCTCTTTTCTTGTTTTCTGAACCTTGATCGTGTCCTGAAGAAGCCCAACGGTGAAACGCGTAGACGCACAAGGGCTTACTGTACAAACGTTATCATTTTATATGATTTTTAACTCTTGAACACTGTTATACTATGTACTTTTTTCAATAAACAATATTTTTTTATAATTTCTCCATTGTTTTTGCCTTTAAAGTCCGACCATTGGTTACTTTAATAAATAACCTTCTATATTTTCCCTCTAATTTACAGATGTGGCATAGTGAGTGCTTCCCTTTTCCCTCATTTTCTTCGATGGAGGGATAATTGGGCAGGAGATGGGTAGACAGGGCCACCCACTGAGTGAATTTGAGCTGAAAATGTTTGCTACTTTGATTGACAAACTTTGCATCAAACACACCCCCTGAACTTATCCAAAATCTAATTCTGACGTAACAATTTATAATATTGTTAATGCTGAAAAGTGTCTCTAGTCTTAAGCTAGGCGTTTGCCTTATATACAGATGACAGTTTCTTCATACATTTTGATTTACATATTGTATGTATTATTTAGGGAAAGGATGAGCCGTTTGCTGCTGCCATTTGCTGATCAGCAAGTTGAAATCTCTTCCTTGTCTGCTGGCAATATTGCTTTAACTGTTGGACTAAAACAGGTATGCAAGAATACAAATGTACTTTCACAGCACTGTCCTACAAAAAGCCACAATCTTTCTGGCAAGAGACGAATAGTACAGTCACCACTAATACAATGCTTTAAATAACATGTACAAAGGCATAACAAAGCAATATAAAAAGTACCTTTCTCTACAAGATGGAATTACATTATGCATTCCTCCACCCTGTTGGTGTAGCCATTCCGAACCTAAGAATTGCACATTGGCAGTTGGCAGGCTGAAGGTGTGCATTTGTTCATATCAGGCAGTTAGCTGAACCTTTTGCTTTAACGTGCACTTTAACCACTTGAGATCCGCGCTATGGTCGAAAGACGTCCACAGCGCGGCTCTCAAGTGCCGGGTGGACGTCCTGCTGTTGTTGTTCCCGTGCGCACTGCTGGGGGCGCGCAGCGGGAAACAACGTGCCCGGTGCATCGCTCAGGAGCCGATGCGAGTGCCTGGCGGCCGCGATGTCTGCCAGACACTCGCGATCGTCGGTAACACAGCAGGGACGTGGAGCTCTGTGTGTAAACACAGAGCTCCACATGCTGTGAGGGAGAGAGGAGACCGATCTGTGTCCCTTTACATAGGGACACAGCATCAGTCACCTCCCCCAGTCAGTCCCCTCCCCCCACACAGTAAGAACACAACGAGGGAATACATTTAACCCCTTCCTCACCCCCTAGTGTTAACCCCTTCACTGCCAGTCACATTTATACAGTAATTAGTGCATTTTTATAGCACTGATCGCTGTATAAATGTGAATGGTCCCAAAATTGTGTCAAAAGTGTCCGATACGTCCGCCGCAATATCGCAGGCCTGACAAAAAAAAACGCAAATCGCCGCCATTACAAGTAAAAAAAAAAAAAAAATCATAAATCTATCCCCCATTTTGTAGGCGCTATAACTTTTGCGCAAACCAGTCGCTTATTGCGATTTTTTTTTTTTTTTTACAAAAATACGTCGAAAAATACGTATCGGCCTTAACTGAGAAAAACAATAGTTTAAAAAAAAAATGGGATATTTATTATAGCAACAAGTAAATATATATATATTTTTTTAAATTGTCGCTCTTTTTTTGTTTATAGCGCAAAAAATAAAAACCGCAGAGGTGATCAAATACCACCAAAAGAACAAAAGAAAGCTCTATTTGTGGGGAAAAAAGGACGTAAATTTTGTTTGGGAGCCATGTCGCATGACCGCGCAATTGTCAGTTAAAGCGACGCAGTGCCGGAAGCTGAAATTTCGCCTGGGCACGAAGGGGGTTTATGTGCCCAGTAAGCAAGTGGTTAAGCTGCCAATTTCCCCCTCCCCAAGAGCATATGCTTATCTTCCCATCACACCCCAGGCACTCCGTTCAGCTGCGGGGAGTGTAAGCGCCCATGTTTTTCCCCATTGCCACATGACTACCATACCAATTGGCAAGCACTGCTATCACATAGGATGAAGCAAAATAACATGCTTTGCATACACAGAAGTACTGGGTATTTTTCCATGCTTTTAAGCCAGGGGCGTTTAACTCAATCTCATCACAGGCCACATCAATAGTATTGTTGCCCTCAGAGGGCTGGTTGTATCTGGGGTGCAGGGTTCAGAAGCGTGCACAGTACAGTTCCAGGGGTGCACTACAGAGTGCAGGGTTTTGGAGTGTGCTACATACAGAGTGCAAGATTCATAGTTGCATAGTTAGTCAGGTTGAAAAAGACTCAAGTCCATCCAGTTCAACCATAATGAATGCATTCATGAGAGCATTGCGTACATTGCAGGGTTCAAGGGTGTACTGTGTATAGAGTAAAGGGTTTAGGGGAGCACATTGTGCAACCCCAGCTCCAATCCCCCAAAGGTTCCTTGCATCTCTACTCTCTCCTACCTGGCCTGGCTCCAACCCTCCCTTTGTAGGTGGCTCTGCCTCAGCTTGCAGGGAGATTTTTCACTCTCTGGAGATCTGTCCCCGCAATGCTCCTCTGTGAGTGCGCGTGGGGATATGCGACAGTGGGAAGCTGAGGGTGAGAGCTGGAGGAGGCAGAATAGAGTTCTGTCATCTCCCAGCTGTAAAACTGGTTGCAAGGGCTACATGACAAGGTCTAACAGACCGGATTTGGCCTGTGGGCCTTGTGTTTGTTATACTGTATGTGCGCTAAGCAGACTAACATATGGGCAGATGTACACAGGATGCACATGTATGCACTTTAGGCTTCTTACAATGGGTAGTGTAAAGCTGACCATAGATGAATTGAAATTCCGCCAGTTCAGCAGGAACCAGTCAAATTGTGATCCATGTGTAACCATCCCTGTTTTGCCAGAAGTCGATCATTAGATTAATTTCTGTGGAATGGGAATGCAGAAAATTTATGTTGATTGGCGGCTTCAGCCAGATAGCAATGCACTGTACCTGATGAAGAGCTGTGAGGCTTGAAATTGTCTGTTTTATGAAGTTGCTTGTAATGGCAATAAATAAGTTTGTGATATAAGCATATATATGTGTGTGGATAGAGAGAGAGAGATATATATTATAAATACATTGGATATATTTTAAGAAATACTAGACTGACTTGTTTCTGTACTGTTACATATTTGATGCTGTATTAGACTGCAACTGGAGACACCATTGTGTCATCTAAATCAGCAGCAGCCGCAGCCTCCCGCAGGGCCCGTGGAGCAGAAGAGAAGAAGGAAAAGTCGGAGGAGGACCTGGTTTTGGCTGGGGTGGAGATTCCTGAACCAGTCTTCTTTTGTACTATTGAACCCTCATCTGTGGCTAAACAGACAGGTACTTCTAAACTGTCTCCACAATGTATCTGATTTAAAAATTCTGCTAATGAACAGGACGAAATGTACTGTCTTGGGTTTGTGCATTTCATTATCCTTTTGTTTGCATCCAGATTTGGAAAATGCTCTGAAGTGTCTCCAGCTGGAGGATCCAAGCTTGAAGGTCAAGATCGATCCTGACTCTGGACAAGTACGAATGTGTTTAGGTTCAAGCTTTTTTTTCCCAAAGTGAAAACTCTTTCAAAATGTTGTTAAAAAAATTAAGTCGAGAAATAAGCATGTGTTATGTCTGTATTTGCTTTTATATATATTTTTTTCCAAGGAGGTCTGTCTGCAAAAGCCAGGTTATTAATCAAATACAACATTTTCATGTCTTCTATACAGTACTTGCATAATACAGTGCCTGACCTTTTTCTTACACTGTTTTCAGATGATTCTCTGTGGGATGGGAGAACTGCACATTGAGATCATTCATGATCGTATCCGGAGGGAGTATGGCCTGGAGACCTATTTAGGACCTCTTCAGATTGCATACAGAGAAACTATATTGAGTGCTTCCCAAGCATCAGGTACTGTTCCGTAGGCTCAGATATTCTCTCATGATGGCTTTACAACCATATTTCACTTTCATTATTGAGCATCAAATCTAACCCTTCGCACCACACTGGGGGTTAAAAGTGGTGGCAGAATAAAGACCTCATTTACCACTCTGGTCATTTTGTGTAGTAGTATCTATTTGCTATTAAAGAACGTTTTCAGCATATCTGCAAGATGATTATTAGCAGAATAGGCCAAATGATCCGCTGATGTGCATTGATTTTTTTAGATGAAGCTAAAGATTAGACATAATTTTTTTTTTTTTTAATAAATAAGGACATGCAAAGACCTGAAATGTACAGGCTTATTTATCTTGCTGTGTACTGTAGTGGTAACTCTGTTTGTAATGGACACTTTTGTCATTTTTAGAAACCCTGGATAGAACCATAAATGATAATCGGCACCAGGTGACAGCTGAGGTTGAAGTTGCCCCCTTGACCGATGGTGGCCCAGTTATTAAATACTCTGATGGCATTCGTCAGAGTTTATTAAACGACCATAAGGAGGCAATAGCAAACGGTATTCATAGTGCTTATTTAACAGGTGAGAGCAGGTGTTGTTATGTATAATTATTAATTTTATTTTAGAATAAGAGCCTTCCTGCCTCCTGATGTCACACCGCTAGCTGGGATATGCTGATGGAATGTATGCATGTGATACTGTCCTCTGGTTTTCTGGAAACTTGCTTTGAGTGAGTAATGCTGGTCCCTACAGCTGCTTTTACTCTCCTTCCCTTTGCTCTCTCCTGTTTGCTGGGTCAAAGAGAAGTAGTACTGTTGCAACTTGGAGCTTACAAGGGAGTTTTTTTTTCTCCTTGTCCCTGTGTTGGAATGATTGGTGGACAGGGGCAGACTGATCACTCGGGCACTGCCCGAGGGACCCATGCCACTAGGGGGCCCGATCAGGGTTGCCAGCCTCAGTAAAACCAGGGACAGTATGTAAAAGTTTAGTTTTTCATTTATTTATTTTTTTTTTATCCCAAGATTATAGCTGCCCCACCTCTCCAGTACCTTTTCAGTGTATGTTTATTCTGTGTGTATGTATACAGTGTGTGTGTGTGTGTGTGTGTGTGTGTGTATATATTACTGTGTGGCCCCATAATCTTCTATTGCCCGGGGGCCCCATGGGTTGTCAGTCCACCCCTGTTGCTGGAATTCGTGTCACGTGCTACCCCACACCCACCAGTACGTCACTTTGTTCCACAAAGGGGAGGTAATAATACGCAGCTGTGGTGATTTTCCCATTTCCATGGAAAAGATACTTTCCCTCTAGTAGTTGTAGAGATGAACTGGCATTCCAGCAGGTTCCAAGGAGGAGTACATTGATTGCTAGTGGCAGTTTCCATTTTTTTCACAGAATTTGGAAAATGCCTGTAACTTTGCTGTGTAAAGGGTAAAATGATTAACATTTTGAGAAGTTTAAAGTAAAAGTGGTTCTGTAGGCTAAAGTTTTTTTTATTTAATGCAGTCTCTGTATTAAGGTAAAAAAAAATACTTCTGTTTGCAGCTTCTCCCCCAGCCCTCCCTTCTACTTACCTGAGCCTGATCGTGATCCAGCGACGTGCACAAGAGCAGAGGCTCTCTCCCTCCTCATTGGCTCAGACACTACAGCAGGAGCTATTGGTTCACAGCCAATGAGGAGGGAGTGGTGGGCTGTGCAAAGCCATGCTCTCTGTGCTTTATGGATACACACAGCCGTCTTGGAGAGCATGAAAGCACAAGTGCCCTCAGAGCAAGAGGCTTGCTATAGGAGAAGGAGGCAGGAGCGCCAGTGGGGACCCGTGGAGAGGAGGATAAGGGCTGCTCTGTGCAAAACCATTGCATAGATCAGGTAAGTATGACATGTTTGTAAGCGTTCAGATTTAAAATAAATAACAATCACTTGAAGTGTTAAAATGGCCCTAACATATTATTCTTATCAATAAAGACTGAGGCTTAGGTGTCTGCAAAGCAGATCAATATATTAGTGTTTATATTAATAGAAATAAGGTATACTTTTTATATGAGAGAAGATGGCTGACACCATGCACTACATCCCAGAAATTCAAATAACATATGTTTTTATTTTTGTCTAGGTCCTCTACTTGGTTCACCCTTGCTGGATGTTGGGGTCACAGTGCACTCAATAAATATATTAGCTGGCACCTCTGCGACAATGGTGTCTGCCTGCGTTTCACGCTGCATACAGAAGGTAGATGTCTTCAAATAAATGAGAATTTTTGTTGAAAAATTATTTTTACTAGACCGAAGCTTAGAGACTGTCATCCAAGTTACTATGATTTCAAGTGTTTGTGTATATTCAAACTTTTTTTTAGGATATAAAAGGTAGAAAAAGGAACCTCTGACAATCTTACTTTTATGTTTTTGCCATCTGTGTCCCTGTTAAGCAGATTTACTCTCCACTTCTATTATTCTCACCTAAAATAATGTGAAATCCAAAATGTTAGAGTTGTCTTTAGAACAAAAGATATCTGTTTCGGAAAGTCTCGATACTTTGTAGAGACTTCCTGTTGCATCTCCAAGAAGTGGAATCTCCTCAACCGGGACACAGGCGGGGGGAGTAGACAGCAGAGCTTCCCCTTTTTTGGGTGGAGCTCTGCTTTAAAGTGGAAGGGTATTGTTTGTAAACCAAGTAAATGCTCTAACTATTTTAATAGCATCCTAACTTGCATCCAGTTGTAGTCTTTTCTTTGTAAACAAACAAAAAACACTTGGTCAAGGAAGATACTACTCTTGCTTATCAATGCTAGGTCTAGGTCAGGGGTGTCTAACCTGTGGGCCAACACAAATTTGTAAACTTTAAAATGTTTTTTCTTTTTTTTATACATCATGGGACACAGAGTTATGCCAATATTCATTACCTGCTGGGTTAATCTTCATCATCATGTGAGGCGATTCAGTTTGCAGGTGTTGCGCTATATAAGTTTCTCACTCACTCACTCACTCAATGGACACTGGTGGACTAAAGGTCTTTAGACAGGAAGTGATCCCCTATACAATGGAACCCTCGGCTTGCGAGTAACGCGGTTAACGTGTGTTTCGCAATACGAGCACTGGATTTGAAAAAAATCCTGACACTGTTTGCATGTGTTGTCTCGCAAAACGAGCAGGATTCAAGCCAAAGAGGTGTGCAATACCACGTTTTGCCTGAGGTGGGGGGGGGAGCCGAGCGGAAAATCTCGGAAATACTGAGTTTCTGAGGTTTTCCGAGTTCATTCGAGCTGTCCTCAGCCCTTTCCGAGTGTTTACAAGGCTCTCCGGTGCCACCCCCCCACCTCTGGCCGCATGCGGTATTGCATGCCATTGAAGTCAATGCAGAACAAATTATTTTCATTTCCATTGACTTCAATGGGGAAACACGCTTTGATATGCAAATACTTTTGGATTACAAGCATTCTCCTGTATATGCTCGTAATCCAAGGTGTTCCACTGTATAACTCCTCCCATACAGGAAGTCACTTCAGTTTTGTTTTGTTTTTTTACCAGTGTCTGCAAGGTGGATGGCACAGTTGGTTGAGCTTTCTGAGCTCCAGGTCTCTATTCCCACAAACGGTTCCAAAAATAAATCAAGGGATTGACCAATCAGATCCATTTGACACAGGCTTTTATTCTTAGATAAATGGTACCTGAGCCTCGCAAAGACTCTTGATCCTGCAAGGTTTTGACTGTTGCACATGGGTACATTCACTCTCTTGTGAAGTTGCATCATAATTCAATCATTGATTAATTATATGACAAGCACTGGTGCATTTATTCTCCCCATCCCCATGATTAAGCTCTGGGGGTGGAGTGAAAAGCTTTGGGGCGTGGCCTGGTGGGAGCCCAGGCTGAGGCTGTTGCACACCTCTGCAAACCCCAGGTAAGAAAGTGTAGCTCATATGGACATTTTCTTCCCTGTGTATTGCTGTCTGGAGCCGGGGACCCACCGTGGTCAGCTTTATTGATTTGGATTCCTACAGCCTGAGTGGCATCCACAATTTTGTTTGTGGTCACAGTGTTGGATTGGCATATTTAGGCACTTTTATTTGGGGTTACGTTATTAAGCCCTCATTCACACTGAGGGCGGGTTTGAAATCGTGCAAGTTCAGCTGAACGCGCATGATTTTAAACCTGCATTTTAGTGCAAGTGCAATTTGAAAGACATCTGTGCAGGTTCATGCTTCTGATTTGACATGTCAAATTGGCCTGATGTGAACGGGGGACTAAATTTTGTTTCTCAAATACATAAAAAATTTACATATGCTGTATTTTTCTTATTTCTATATTTACAATTTGTGTAGGCCTTGAAGAAAGCAGATAAACAGATTCTGGAACCACTGATGAGAGTGGAGATCATCATGGGTGAGGAGTACCTGGGCAGTGTACTGGGGGATCTGGCAAAGAGGAGAGGCAATGTTCAGGAGATCCAGAGCCGCTTCGATAATAAAGTCATACTAGCGTTTGTTCCACTTGCAGAACTCATGGTAAGGGCTTCATTATAGGGTTGGATTATGTGTTTAACCTTCTTATGCCCCCAAATACTATGATGAGAGTGTGTGTTTACGGAGTCCACTGAAGTCTTGGATTGTTGGACACTGTTTTCTCACAAACATTCAACATTTGTCTAGAAATATGAAGCAGATAAAGCAGTTGCTGGTATCAGTTGAAAGCAGGGTTTAAGAGAAAACTTCTATTTAAGTATGTATTCTTAGTTCAGAAACGCACACTATATTGCTCTAAACCTCCCCCAAATCTCCAAAGTCCTTTTTATTTAAATTTTTTTGCTGCTGTGATCTGACTACCTGTTAGAGCAGGGGTGTCAAACTCCATTTCATTGTAGGCCACATCAGTATTATGATTGCCATTAAACGGGCTGGTTGTATGTGTAAGATTAGATGTCCAGCTCGTCCCCTCCCCCTTACATTTAGATGTCAAGAGCCACCCCACCATCAGAAGTTGAGTCTCCCTTTCCTTATGCTGCTGCTGGGAACAAGCTGGATGCATTGCTTGAAAACAGAAGGTAAGGGTCTGAAAAGGACCAGAGGAGGGCTGCAGGAGAGGTGCAAGGGCCACATGAAATGGCCTGGAGGGCCGGATTCGGCCCACGGGCCTTGTGTTTGACACCTGTGTGTTAGAGGGTGGCTATGTTAGTTCTCCACAATCTCACTGGGGTTGATTTACTAAAACTGGAGAGTGCAAAATCCAGTGCAGCTGTGCCTGGTAGCCAATCGGCTTTTAATTTCAGCAAAATACCTGGAAGCTGATTGGTTTCTATGCAGGTTTTGTCCCCTCCAGTTTTAGTAAATCAACCCCACTGTGTGTAGTAATGTAGCTACCCCACCTTGCTCACTCCTGAGATGAACTCCCTAGTGTGCATAGAGCAATTCAAACAAACTGAATTGAGGGTAAAAAAGAGGTTTTGGAACTCAATAGAGGATGTTACAGGGAGTATACAAGTAAAGGGGCAGGGAACTAGAGCAAGAAGTAGCCCACAGTGTTATTAAATAAATATATTAATTTAAAAGCATAGTGATCGATGCAAACATAAGATAAAATAACAAAAGTCCATGATCTTTTGGTATATTAAAAAGTCCAAGGACCTTATCAGGTGGTAATAGGGGGTCCCAGACTCAGGGCTGCCATCAAGGGGGAACAGAAACCATGTTCCAGTACACTGAAAAGACACAAGGAGAGAGGCGCCTCTGGTTGCAGATAGAGGACAAGTTTAATAGCACTTGGTACAGGCAACTCGCATTTGAGAAGTCATAGGTAGGCATGGATAAGTCCCAGCATGGGGGTGATCTGGTCATCAGTTTGTCAATCAGTTACTGCAAGGCGCTTTGCTCGGTACACCACTGGTGGTGGGGAGCCAGCTGCAGTGGAGACCACTCAGAACGAGGCTTGAGGTGCAGAAAATTGTGTTTTGGGGTGTGGTTTGAAGTATGCATATATAGAATAGATAGTTAGAAATAACCGCCCCATAAGTCCCCTGATTGGGTCTAGTCGCACCTTCCCCTCAGGGGTACAATCCATTAGGCTGGCAGATCCGTTTTGTCCTTTATGCTATAATGGTGTACGGAATGTTTTTTCATTACACACATATTAGCTTGCTTCATACTATTTCAGCATTATTTAAATGCCACAGTGTACGTAATGTTTCTTCTTTTAGACCTCTTGCACACGCGATGCCTAAGAACCCAACATTTCAGGCATTTTCTTTACTGGTCTTAATGCAGCCAATTGTTTTTAATAGGCCTGTACACACAGGTGCATAAACCTTGCTCTGCGTATTGATTAGTAAAAATAAAAAAAAAATAAAAAAAAATCTGCATTGACATTCAGTATTTACATGCACCCTACCTTAAAGCGGGGGTTCACCCCCAATTTTTTTTTTAACATTGTCATTCTGACAACTCGGCTGAATGTAATCTGCTGTTTTTTTTTTTTAATTTTATCCCCGTACATACCGTATTTTCACCGCCGCTTCCGGGTATGTCTTCTGCGGGACTGGGCGTTCCTAACTGATTGACAGGCTTCCGACCGGCGCATACAGCGCGTCACGAGTTGCCGAAAGAAGCCGGACTGCGAGTCGGCTCTATACGGCGCCTGCGCACCGACTTTCGGCAACTCGTGACGCGCAGTATGCGACTGTCGGAAGCCTGTCAACCAATTAGGAACGTAAATATATAATAATGTAGCGCCAACCGGGAACCCTGTGTGGGTACTCCCCAAAAACCAAATAATAGGTATTCCACCCTACCATATGGTTTTATAAGTGATCAGAATCAGGTGTGAATCAACCATGCAAGGTTTGGTAGACAAAAAAATTCCAAGGTATTATTACTGTGATAATTGCATACCTTGACATCAAGTAGATATGCAACCTAAAACAGTGAATACTGTGAATAATATCAGACTTGTATAGAAATTCAACCATGTGTTAAACCACCTGTATGAGGGTGTGGTGTGTGAGGGTGTGGACCATCTGTCCTGCCCCACAAAGGGTCAAAAACAGGTAGCTGGATATCAATAAAAAAGTGAGTATAAAAAAACTCTAAAATATAGTGCTAATATACCAATGATGGTGAGAAATTAGTGCCAATACACCAGTGATAGTGAACCAACCATATGTTAGGCGTATACTCTAGAGGTGCATTGGTGATACAATGCACGGTATCAAATAGTGTAATATCACCAATAATCAACATGTATATTGAAAATACTATAATGACACAGTCCACCTTGGTAGGTAGTACAATGTCAACAATAGTTCATATGAAGGTTGGTCTGTGCTTAATAGGACTGTGATAAACACTCAATCATGTGAAAATTAGTCCATATAACATAGAGATGTGATAAACATATTTTCTCCACAGCTGGTTTGTGCAAGGTATATATTCCTCAGAGGTAATCCTCAATACTGGACATAAGAAAATAGGTGGGTACTCTTACCGGAACAGGTGGACCCTCTAACTCACCATACGGTGGGAGGGTCTTCAGGGCTTAGGTAGACCGACTGTCTGATCCGGATATCCGCAGAGTGGTAATCCTGGGCAGAGATGGTCCTGAGATTATCTTAACGTCCAGAGGGTAGGTGGATGTGGAACCAACCTGGTAGTAATTGCTCAAACACTCCCAGCCGTAGGAGAAGAGAAAAGAAAAAAGGGAGGGCTCCTCATAGTGTAAAACTGGTTTTAATAAAAAAAAATCCAAATATCCACACAAGTGACAGGAACTCGATAAAAGAAAATAAAAATTACAAAGCCACACGTGACATGAAAAAAGCAAACTGTAAAGTAAAAAACAGCAGCAACTCCCACCCTTGATGGGTGATAAGGAGTATTCCAGAGAGAAAAAATGCAGTGGAGATGCGATAGATCAATCACCCGACCGGTTTCGTCTCACATAGACTTCAATTAGGAACGCCCAGTCCCGCAGAAGACATACCCGGAAGCGGCGGTAAAAATACGGTATGTACGAGGAGTAAAAAAAAAAAAAGCCGATTGTCATTCTGACAACTCGACTGAATGTAATGTTAAAAAATTTTTTTTTGGGTGAACCCCCGCTTTAATAAAAAAAAAAAAAGCTATAAGAATTTTAACGTGCAAATGCTATACAGCCCATTGGCCCAGATTCAGGTACGACTTGCGCGGGAGCAAGTGTGATTTGCTCCGCGCAAGTACGGATTTGCTCCCAGGCAAATTTGCGGGTGACCCAGAAAGCAAGCTAAGCCTGAAATGTGCCATTTTTGCACGGAGGCAGTTTCTCTGCCCCGGCGCAATTAAGGGGCAATTTTGCTCAGGGAGCAACTTGAGCTCTCATGGTTTTCCCTCAGCAAATATGCAAATGAGGAACTGCCACTGATTCATAAACTTGCGCGTGTGAGGCGCATTTTGCTCCCAAAGCGCGCAAGCTGTTTGGCCCGGGCAAATTTGCACTTTCTAAAAGCAGGGGCAAGTTAGCAACAGATGGCCACAGGTCAGCTGGAGAGCAACTACAGCAGCACCAAGACGGACGAGCTGAACAAGCAGAGCACCCACACTTTCTGGATCTCACATCTGTGTGCCAACATGCCAGGGGCAGCTACAAAATAAAAACAAGCTCATAATCTGAGCCACCAAAAAAAAAAAAAATGGTCATAAATTATTTTTTTCTTTTGGACATCCTTGGCCCAAGGGTGCCCCGGCTCTGGCTCCTCAGACGCCGTGGTGGAGCATGGGTTGGGGATCCTCAACTGCCGTTGGGTAAGTCTCCCCTCCTCCCGCACAGCAGCAGTGTTGGCCTCCACCGCAGCTGCCAACCTGCTCACCTCCGAAGTTAATAATGCAGTGGCATCCTGCTGTTCAACCAGACAGGTCACAATGGCTGCGCAGTTGCCACTAACATCCTCCAGGGTCTCATTCTGTCGGTCCCCCCGGTCAGCATGCAGGGTGAGGGCCTGCTCAACAGAGGAGGATGCCAGGCTGTCCGCCACCCGCCTTAGATCTACCACAATGGCCCCTAGATGGCGGGTCTGCCGGGCCTGCTCCTCCTGCAGACCTTGACGGAGGCTGGAGGGTACACCCCTCATTTTTGAAAGAGCCTTCCTGGGAGGAGGAGAGGCTGGGGCATGAACAGAGGGAGAAGAAGGGGAGGGGGCCACACTGGAGGGGGGGACACTGGAGGGGGTTGCCCTGGAGGGGGATGACGTGATGGTCGGGGGGGTGGTGGGTTGGTCAGGGATGGTGGGATCCTCCTGGAGGTAGCCAGAGTCCTCCAGGTTGAGGATAAATGACTCCTCCACCACTTCCTCCTCCATACTTGGCCTTGGTAAAATCTCCTCCTCAACAAACATGGCCAGTATGTCCATGGGGCCTGACTGGACCCCATGCTCATGTGGGGATGGCGTGGGTCGCCCCGCAGCCGACGACGGCTCAGCTTCATCATCACCACCTGTGGATGACACAAAAAAAAACATGTTGCTGGAGCAACACACTTCTCATATGTTCACTTCTACCCCCTCCCATGATACACAGCAGATATGAAAACAAAAAAATTACCAGTCCCCAAGTCCCCAACAGTGGAGTCGTAGCCTGGGACTCCCTCCACCTGCTCCAGCGCTAGACTTTGCGCGATCACCCCCTCATCAGGATTTAGACGGATCTTGCAGGGTGGTCCTCCTCCCGTGCCACTCGTATGCTTACGGATAAGCACAAGCTTATCCCGGACCCTACGCCGCATGTCATTCAACTTCTTTTGAATGTCCTCCCACGTCCTTTCTTCATTACCCAGGGCATTTATGTCCAGGGTAATGCCATCATAGATAGCCCTCCTTTGGGCTACAGTGGAGTGCTGCTGCTGGGCACCATACAGCACATCACTATGGCGCGTGAGTGCCGCAAGAAGTATCTCCATCTCTGAAGCTATAAAATTAGCTTTTCTTTTTTTTTTTTCATGAGGAGGTGCCATATCAGCAAAAAGGGCAAAATTACCTTGCTCGGGGGGGGGAAAAGCAGGATGTAATTTTGCACAGGACCTGCGCAGGTCTGCCCCTATTTATTTGCTCAGTGCAAGCAGGTGGGCAAAATTTGCCCTGAAAATAGGAGCAAACCACTGCTGAGTGGAAAAAAGATCATTTGCATAGGGCACACCCACTTTCACTTGCGCTGCCTTATGCCCTGATTTTTGCCTTACAAAGAAGCAAATTAGCAGACAAAAGGAATCCTGAATCAGGTGGCAATCTTTCCAATTTGCCCCAGCGCAGAGCAAATCAGCTGCTCTTCACATGTGTAACTAAAGGGCAAATCTACCTGAATCTGGGCCATTGTGTTTATTTTTTTTCCGGCCAGGAATATCTAATGTTCATATATCATTACTGTGTGCAGTTACCCATAAGTGGCCACTGAGTGTAAATAGAAAGGCGTGTACAGTATTTGATGCTGAAATTTCGCTATGCATACATTTATAGATTTTATTTGTATCTTTTAAGGGTTATTCTACTGACCTGCGCACATTAACATCAGGGAGTGCCACATTTACTCTTGAGCTGGCGAACTATGAAGGAATGGATCCTCATGACCAGAATACCTTGCTAAAGAAGAAAGAAATTCTGTAAGCTTTGCTGGGAACCAAGAAAACCAACTTTCTTGTTCATGTCTGCAAAATGAATTCTCAATTAATGCTGTAAGAAAAAAAAAAAAAAAATCAAGCCCAACTTAAAATAAAATATTTTTTTTACCATGCATTTTTTCTTTTTATAAAAATCAAAAAGGGATTTTTTTTGACTATTTTTTTTTATTTTGTGGTGTATTTTATTTGAATGAGAGTATAGATATTTGTTTTGTTAAGGAGGGTGAATCTCCTTAATGGGGGCACAGACAGTGTCTAGCAAAAAATATGTTTTGCCTTTAGTTCTATTTTAATACAATGCACATCAACCTGTCCAAAATAGTTAATACACTGCTCCAGGTCTGTCTGCTCTAAACACGCCCCCAATGGAAGGTGCTGGTCCTGTTTGCAGCCGAGACAAGTAGAATGAAGAAGTGGATGGCCGCACACTGGCAAACCGAAGATCCCAGAACTTTATTGTAACAATCCATAGATAAAATCATCACAGCTCTGCAAACATTGATGCGTTTCACGCTACAGAGTGCTTAATAGTAAAAGAGCACACCTAATGGTTCCACTCTAGATGTAGTCCACTCACACCATTATGTGCAGTTGATCCCATTTATCAGCAAATGCTCACATACCTTAAACTGCACACAAATAGTGTAACTCTTAATATCCATACAAGACAAAAAAAAAACATACAAAAATAGAATAATCAATTAAAGAATAACTTAATGTCCTCAATCCCAACTTCAAAATCAATTATAATAATCTGAGCTGTTACCAATCCATGTTCCTTCTTCCATGGCTACCTAGTTACAACATTCCTTTCAATTTGCATGGCAATCAATTCCATATTTAGGAACACATATATACAGGGCCGATCTGCCCTATAGGCTCACTATGCTCACCGCCCCGCAAAGCTGCGAAGGGCCCCCCAAATTACTAGAGGCCCCGCCTGGTGAGAAGTCATTTTCGGCCCCTCGCCCTGCTTTTCAACTCACTGGCTGCATGGGAGAAGAGGTAAGAAGTCAGCACCCCCCGCTTCTCACTTTAATGTAAGATGCCATTTCCTTTTTTTTTATTTCAATAAGTTTTTATTAGATTATTCAAAGTTTTACAATAGTAGATATAAGAAAACAGCGTAGTACAGTATACAAGACGTGAACCAGTATACATCTTCAAGTGCATAGATAAAATGTTAGTCAGGAAGATTGAGTACATACAATTCCGTAGAAGTATGGAAAAATAATTCCCATAAATAATTAGTATTGAAACAAATCTTAATATTAATCATAAGAGGGGAAAAAAAAAGGAGGACTGAACCATCCTGAACACCCCCGAGGGGACTCGTAGTGTTCGGGAGGCGATCCCCCCCCCTCTGATGAAATGTCAACTAAACAAAAATAATTACTGGAAGTAATTTAAGTGAAATAAATCGGGTTATCATACCAGAGATTCCAAGAGGCCCAATGGATTGCATATTTATGAAGCAAGCCTAAGGATGATACTAAAATTTTCTCATAAGAATTATGAAGGTTGATCAGGTCAATAGCATCATCGGGAGATGGTGGAGTAGAATCTTTCCATTTTGTAGTGATTGATGGTCTAGCCGCTAAGAGCAAGTGAGTTATTGTTCTTTGTAGATTGGCTGGGAATTTTTCTATTCCCAAGGATAACAGAGCCAATGCTGGGTCGGGTGTTACTTGTGTTTGTGTCAAATCAGAAATGATATTGAAATTTTTTGTCCAGTAGATATTGAGCTTAGGGCAACTCCACAATATAAGTCTCCTTTAGTGGGACAAAGTCTCCAACACGTGTTAGGGGATTGGGAATAACATTTTGACATTATTGTAGGAGTAAAGTACCAATTTAGGTAGATAATTCCCAAAGGGAGGTGCATTTAGAAGCAGATTGATTAGCTTTGCAAGCCTTATGCCATTGGCTATCCGTAAAAGAACACTCTAGGTCTTTTTCCCATAGTAGATGAGAAGATTTAGTAAAATTAAGTTTTTGTTGCATCAAATTATAAAATAAGGAAATGCCCTTTTTTTGTTGTATTTTCAGATGTCAAATAGGTCCAAGCCGAAGTGTGAATAAACTTAGAGAAATGGCCCAATTTATATAAACAATGTACCACTTGCATATATTGGGAGTAGTTGTGAGGTAGGTCATATTCGGATTGTATAGATTGGAAGGATTTAATGTACCCGTTCGAGTAAAAGTCGTGTAGATAGTTGATGCCTTTTTTGTGCCAGGAAATTATCGGAATATGATTAATAAGAAAGTACAATGTTTGGATAGGGATCTTAATATCAACGCAAGGATCAGTCAGTTCAGTAGAAGTAAAAAATGTAAGCCATGTTTTAATGGAAACAGCCATTGTAGGAGATAAATGCGTCAGGATTTTAATATCCAAAATGGCCCCAAACAGCCATAGATTGGTCGGACCATATGTACAGTAACTGGATTCAATATTTCCCCATTGAGTGGTAGGAGTAGTGTAAAACCATTCCCTCATTTGTGTCAAAATGGAGGAATGACAATAATCTTGAAAATCTATATATCCCACTCCCCCATACATGCTTAATTAGTTTGTTATGAGCACACCTGGATTTCTTCCATTCCAAACAAATTTAGATAAAAGCAATTGCAAGGATTTAAAAAAAATATTGTGAATAGGAATTGGTAAAGTCTGGAAAAAGTATAAAACCTGTGGAAGATGGATCATTTTAAAGGCAGGTAATCTGCCCCACCAAGAAAATTTGTGTTTGTTCAATTTTTGTAGGTCCACCGGTAATTTACTTCTAAGGGTAAGGTAATTATATTCGTATAGTGATTTAGTAGTTCTGGTGAGGTGGATGCCCAAATATGGAATATTGGTGTTCTCCCAAATGTAAGGGAATTGGTGCTGTAATACATTTTTAGATACAGCATCAATTCCAATGTCCAAAATGGATGATTTTAAAGCATTCACTTTGTAAAATTAGACTTTACCAAACCAGGATAAAACGTTTTGGACTTCCATTAAAGAGGAAAAGGGACTGGTTAACATTAAGATTATATCGTCTGCAAATAAGCTAATTTTATGGACCTGGTTACCTATATGAATTCCTGATATTTTGGTATTAGTTCTAATATGCTCAGCTATGGGTTCAATCATCATATTAAAAATCAGGGGGGGGGACAATGGGCAGCCCTGTCGGGTACCATTAGAGATGTGGAAAGGCTTAGAGAGAAGGCTGGAAGTAAAGACTCGGGCCGTGGGAGTGGTATAAAGGGCCATAATCGCATAGAGAAGAGGTCCCATAAAGCCACATTTATGAAGCGTCAGATCCAGGTAATCCCAATTAACCCTGTCAAACGACTTTTCTGCATCGAATGAAATAAGCAGAGAAGGCGTTTCGGTCAATTCCACATTATGTATTATATTTATTAGTCTTCTAGTAGCGTCTGAAGTTTGACGTCCTTTGGTTCACATTCTCCCAGGACTGATTCACACGGACCAAACTGGTTTTACCAATCTATTCGCAATTAGTTTGGCGTATATCTTCAAGTCAACATTGAGTAAGGATATTGGCCTAAAGTTGGAAGGAGAGGTGGGTTCTTTACCAGGTTTGGGCAGAGTAACTATAATGGCCGATGGCATTTTGTTTGGAAAGGAAGAGGAGACTGAGTAGTTGTATAATGTAGTCAGGTGTGGGGTTAGAAAGCTCTTAAATAGTTTAAAATATTCTCCAGTGTATCCGTCTGGGCCAGGAGATTTGGATGGGGGTAGATTGTATATGGTTTTAAGAATCTCAGCTTCTGTAAAGGGGGCATTTAACAGTTCAAGATGGTCCTTCGGTAGTTTAATATGATTGAGGAAAGAATTGATTTCCTCGCGTGTTGGTTGGTGAGTGTCGGTATCCAGTTTGAGATTGTATAAATCATTATAATATGTACTAAATGCGTCAGCAATGGATTGGGGATTAAGAAGTTTATCTCCTAAAATTGGGTGATAGAGATAGGCTATTCTTGTTTTAAATCTAAGACCTCTGATGCGGTTGGCCATAATCTTACCCGCTTTATTATTGGCAGTGTATGAGGTGGCTTTTAGTTTCCTTAGATTAAACTCATAAGATTCAAGGAGTAGGGACCGTAAGTCATGTCTAAGTTTGAATAGTTGGGTTGGAGTAGTTTATTCCTTAAATCCACGTCAGCTATTTTGGTAGTCAGTTCTTCCAGTTTCTGAGTCCTTAATTTTTTAGCACGTGATCCAAGTTGGATAAAAAGGCCTCGCATAAAAGATTTGTGAGCGTTCCACACTACCGCCGGGTCGGATACTGATCCAATATTGTCCGAGAAAAAATCAGCCAATTTTTGGTTAAGAAATGTAGCATTAATTGGATTTTGCATCAAAAAATTATTGATACGCCATAAATATGAATTTTGTCTAGAAGTGTTATTAGCCAATTTAATACTAACGGGTGCATGGTCCGACCAGGTGATAGTGTGGATGCGAGATTCTAATATGTTTTGCAATAACCATTTATCAGATATAAATAGGTCAATTCTGGAATAAGTATTGTCACGTGAAGAAAGGAATGTATAATCCCTCTCTGTCGCGTGACAACACCGCCATATATCAAACAAATCATTTTCTTTAAAAAAGGAGTTTAGTGGAGACGATGGCCTTTTAGGACTGGAAGATGAATCAATGGTTATATCTGGAACCAAATTAAAATCCCCACATATTAGTAAATGACCTTTCTGTACCCCATGAATTTTTTTGAGTACAGAAATTTCTTTTGTCCGTGGTTAGGTGCATAAATGTTAGCAATAGTATATAGGACATTGTCCAACATACAAACCAGAATAATAAATCTCATACCAGGGTCAGTAGTGCAGGACAATAACTGAAAAGATAAAGTGTCTCGGATAGCAATTAAGACTCCCCTTTGTTTCTTAGACTCAGACTTGAAGGTGTGTGGAAAATATTTATGACGACATTGAGGAGTTGCCCCTTGAACAAAGTTGTGTCTCTTGTACGCAGAGTAGTACATCACAGCTATGGGAGATAGCAGTTTTCCACAGCGAAGTCCTTTTGGCCGGGTGGTTCAACCCTTTCACATTTAATGTAAGAAAGTTAATGGACATTCCAAGGACTTGTAGGGTTACGTGTAGAATAAAATGAAAAAAAAAAATACTCACTTTCTAGAAAAGAATTTGTTTTGAAAACAAATAAGTATATGTTGGTAATCTCTGGAGCCTGGAAGTTTTGTGAAGAAAATATTTACCTATAGCACTTCACCTATGTATAAACAAAATGAACAAGAAAAGAACAAAACAAAAATAAAAAGGAAAAACGGAAACAAAGACAAAATATGTAGCAATAAGATGATAAAGTAAAAGAAAACTAAAAACGCTGTTCTTCAAAGCAAGTTATGCTTTCCAGGAAAAACATTTCCCACAGCCGTGGGATAATGAGTAAAGCAATAACATATGTAGCAAAAATAACAAGTGTCGGGTATGATAATCAGACCGACAATAATGGTGGGTAGTGTTCAAACAGTAAAAGGATACAAGACAAGTATCCAGGGGAAATTGTTGCAATGGAAAATAATAGAAACAAAAAATAGTTTTCCATTGCGTCACTTTGCAGAAGGGGTACGATATTCTGTGCGTTTTCCTTTTCCTAGATGAGTTCCTTCAATGGCCTTCCTTCCTTCATTAGATACTTCAGGGATTATGCCCCCATGAGTGAAGCAGTCCATCAAGAGGTTTGGAGATGGCAGTAGTCGCTCAATTATAGGTTATCAGCAGTGTGGCAGGGTGTCTCCATTTATATGGATTTTTATGGTTGTACAAGGCTTTTGTGGTAGATTTTAGTTGTCTCCTCATATTTAAAGTGTATTGTGATAAATCTGCATATATATGGATCTCTTTGCAAGGTGCAGGAAGCTCCGGTTGTGATCTAGCTTTAGCCAATAACTTCTCTTTAGTGGGAAAAAAATGGATTTTCATAAGAACGTCACACGGGATAGATGCTTCTAGGTGTTTAGGCTTAGGGATGCGGTGAATGCGATCTATCATTCTCTCAATAGGGGATATGTCTGGTAGTAAGGTTGCTATCATATGACCTGCAAATTTTTGTAGTTCCACCTGAGTGATAGATTCGGGTACCCCCCTTAGTTTAAGATTCTCTCTCCTTGAGTGATCTTCCAAATCTGCAATTTTTAGCGTGCATCCAATCTGCATCTTCCATTTGATCTTTGTATGCATCTACCAAGTCATTCACAGTATTAGATTGTTCTTCCATTTTATTTTCTATATGATGAACTCTCTCTCCTAAGCCTTTCATTTCAACAGTAAAGTTATTAAACATAGTTAAAATATTCACCATGATTGGAGAGATAGGAGCATGTCCTTCATGGTTGTATCAAGGACCGGTTGGCCTGAAGTGGTACAGTTGGCTATAGGTGAGGCCTACTTGATCCTGGCATAGCGACGCCATGTTACTGACTGAGGTTTGGTCAGTATAGTCATACCTCATCCGAGCTTTAGCCAGGCTTTGGGAGGAAGGACTGTGTGAGGGAGAGATCTCCACATTAATTAAATGAGTTTAAGAGTCCCAGGGATCCAGAGTCTCATCTGGGAGATCAGTATATGAGGAGGTTGGTTTTACCTCAGATCTGCGGGCGCCATTTTGTGACTGATCCTCCGCTGTAGCTGACAAATCAGATGTCAGTAAGCTTTTTAGGGCGATTTTTTTTGTTCCGCTTGCGGGACTGCATCGGTTGTGGACCCCCCGTTCAGGGTATATAATTTTGGCATCTGGATGATCGATATATTGATCGTTTTGCCGATGATTCCCCGGATTCAAGTCAGACCTGTTAGCTCAGGCGTTGATCGCGCGCAAGCCACGCCCCCGTAAGATGTAATTTCCGGCAGCAGAAAGAACACCCCCTCCCCCCACTTCTCACCTTTAATCTTCAATGTGATATGTCAGCATCCCCCCCCCTCCCCTCCGCTTCTCAACTTTGTGACATGCCATTTTCGGCAGCAAACCCCCCCCCCCCTCTCGCTTCTCAACTTTAATGTGACATGTCATTTTGCTTAGGGCGCCAGGGAGGTCAGGATTCCGACTGCATATATACTACCCGATCCAAACTTTCTATATGACCAACTTTGGTAAGCTATTGGACACAGTCACAGAGGACTTGAAAGTCCTACCCTCTGAAGGGTAGATGTACTTAAAAATACAATCCTACCGAGAATAGTGTACCTACTACATACAGTGCCCAATGCTCTACCACATCTGTGATACACTTTTCTGACTTTCTGCAGACCTGGATGAATGGTGTACATTGAGGAACTGATCCAAGCATAGGCACAGAAGGTGTTTTTTTTTTTCCTTTTCCCCCAGGCATACCCCACTTTTAAGTACACAATGGAGTTTATTTACTATCGCTGGAGAGTGCAAAATCATGCTCACTTCTGCATAGAAACCAATGAGCTTCCAGGTTTTATTACCAGGCGTAATTGAACAGGCTGGGGTTAGAAGCTCATGGGTTTCTATGCAGAAGTGAGCCCGATTTTTCACTCTCCAGCGATAGTAAATTAACCCCATTGTGTACTTAAAAGTGGGGTATAACTGTAAATATATTTTCTACTCTACTTTTGTGTGGTTGTTGCCTATAAAGTCCAAAACAAGGGGGTTCCTTTTTTTTCCCCCTTCTGACTTTCGTTTGGCATGGGAAATGGCCAAGATTGGCATACGATATCTGGTACACATACTAAATTGGTGTCACAGCGCTCTGAATAAAATCTGGGTACCACTGGAAAAATCAAGGCAGGTAGAAACTTAGCAGGGGGCTCCCTGGGTTCTGTCTGGCTCTAGAGGACTTCCAGACTGGATGTTGTATCTGACTCGGAACACCTTGACAGTCTAGGACAGATTAAATGTATCGGGCCAGTACCAAGACTTCCATTAACGCCACTAGGAGGGGGGGGGTTCCCACTGGGTAAGGTTATTGGGTTTTTCCACTTGGGGGCCATATTTCAGAGAATGGGAGAGGCAACTTTGATTGGATTACCCACGCTTCCTCCTTTTGTACCCGTCTTGAACACCTTACAAGGTGGTAGAGAATTAAAAAAAAAAAAAACACACCTCTTCCCACTTGCCCCGGATGTTTTCAACTGCTGATTCTCAATGTTGGAGGGGATTTATTCTCGGTAGGATTGTCATTTCTTCAGTGTTATCACATGAAAAATATAGGGCTGTTACTGATCAAAATTTTTCTGTTCGATTAATCGTTTTGTTTTTTTATCGATTAATCGACTAATTTCGATTAATTATAACGCACATACAGATCCAACTACTTTTAGCTGATCTCCTTGCAGGCTGATTCCCAGTGCAGTTCCCAACAACTGGAAAAATGGATAGCAGGATACAAAAAACACACAAAGGCAGCGCTCAATGGGAATAGCATTAAAACTTTTATAGTCTTCAAGTACGTAACCAAATAAATATTGCACTAGAGATAAAATCGATGTAGCTACATAAACTGTAAAAATGGTGCGAGTAATACCAAACGGTACCAAAAGCAGTCATAAAAACATGTAGCCAAGTATGATACTGGTATAAAAATGTGTGCAATGATACCACTGCCGAATCCAGATGAGGAGAGGTTAACATCAGTCTGTTGGCATGTAGATGTCCCATGAAGGGAACTATCACAACTCCCAGGGTGATAGAGGGAAGTGTAACAGCCCTTGCGTGTGGCAGATAGAAAGGTCCCGCCGGCATGCAGATATGAAGGCACAGCAAAGGAGCCCTTCAGATGGACACGGCAAGCCCCGCCGGTGTCCGTGACGTTACTGGATCTCAGATGGAACTCCCTGAAGGCCCGGAAGCCGGCGGAGAGGCGAGTACCAATCAAAAGAATTGTAATCGATCAAAAAGATTTTGATCGATCAAAAGAATTAAAGATTAATCGATTAAATTAAAAGTTAATTTGCACAGCCCTAGAAAAATATAATAAAATATTTACAAAAATGCAAGGGGTGTACTTACTTTTGGGAAATACAGTAGCATTAAAAACACCCAACTATGGAAGACAGTCCTGCCAGCAAAAAATAGGCATAAAAAGCAGAGAAAATTATATACCCCAGCCCAAAAACATACCCTTTTGGTGGTCCAATCTTTCTGGGTCATGTAAGTGTAAAAAGTGATGGAAAGATCTTTTTCGATGTTCTAAAGATGATCATGTAAATGATACCTTAGCCTCCTCGTTGTCCTCTCCATGTGCTGGATGGAGTAACTTCTACAAGTAATTACATACAGTATATAACATATACAGCATTACAGTTTACAAATTTTGAATGTTCTATTGGTGCTAGATCGCACCCAGCATGTGGGGAGAACACCACATTGGACCAATGCTGCATTCACCTAGCCAAGTACGATTGGGGGGGGAAAAAAAAAAAATCTCCATATATTTTTTTAAATGCATAGAATGCATTAAGATGAAAAACCGGGGGCATACACATGGGCTGAATATTGGGTGGCATCGGCAGGTTCAATAGAAAACAGGCTGACATTCAGCATGTGTGTATAGCAGCCGGTCCGACAGAAGTGGCCAGCTTCCGTCGAAGGGGCATGACCGGAAAAGGTCTGCCGATCGGCACCCTAAAAGCGCTCTCAGCCAATGGGGCTCAATTATCTAAGCAATATCTACCACTTTAAAAAAAAAAAAAAAAAAAAAAGTAAAAAATAGCACATAGCATTTTTTTGCTATTCACTAAAAAACGCTTCCAAAATACTGCATGCGGTATTTTCCCAAAATATGCCATATTTATTGCCCAATAAAGAGGTCCATGCAGCATATGTATTAATACAAAAGAAAAACGATCAGTCAAATACTGTATGCAAACTGCTTTAGATAATGGAGCCCAATGTCACAGCAAATAACAGTCCGCCACCTTTTTTTTTTTTTTTTTTTAAGCTAAAAAAACAAAAAAAAAAAAAAAAAAAAACACAGGCTATTGTAAAGATTTTATTATTTCAATAAAATGTAAATCAAACAATCGACTTAATATTAAAAAAAAAAAAGTAGTCCTAAATCAGTTTTCAATCTTTCCAGGATAAAAAAAAAAAAATCACTTTGACCCGTATAGTGCATTGTGGCCCAGCTGTCCTGATTCTTCAGCCATGATCACGCTGGTAAAAATGTTCTAGTAGTCCATTTCATTTTCACAGAACCCAACATAGAGCGGCTCTGCTGATATTCCACGCCTGGAAAATGAAGAAAAATCTGATAATGTTCATATTTTTTATATCTATAAATGAACAGTCTGTGCTAATGCAGTATTTCAGATGCCAGAAAATCTATTTCTGCTTGGTTGCCATGTACAGGACAATATTGCCATTGTTTTCTTTATTGAATATGCCCAAGAGCTTACAAGAGAGACATGCATGCCCCATGACCTGAGCACAAAATGTGCCAAGTATTCACATCCGCAACCCAAATCTTAAAAAGGAAACCAACAGGATTATGTAAGATTCTGAATCTGCACTCCTGGACTGTTAGAGCACCTCAGACAGGCTGAAAGAATGTTCAGCCTGTGCATGTTGAGTCAATAGCAAGTCATAATACCTTTCATATGCATCCCTGCCAGTCTGAATGCCATCTATCTTGTTCATGTGTAAGGCACGTTTACATTTTTCTGTATGGGGAGACTATCAGATAAGGAAGCATGTGATACAGCCCCCATGTTACAACAGAATATGTATAATAGAAGTCTACAATTCCAGCTTCTCAGCAATTATATTCCAATGACCCTTTTCTGGGCAAGGGAGGCAAGACTAATAATGCATGCAAACAACTAAAAAACACCTGCAATTACAAAGTCAGAGGGATTTTCCCCAAGTTAGACATGACTTCTAGTGTCATACATGCTTTAAGAGTGCTTCATTACAGATCAAAAGATTTCTAGGCAGCTGTATCTTCAAAATGTGTGTTCTCCAAGGGCTCATTCACACTTGTGTGTTGTGCCAATGTGTGCTAAAATACAAAATATGTTAAAGTATGTGGAGAGCCGAGTTTTGAAAAATTCGTATTTTTTTTTTTTTATCTGCTCTGGTGTAGCGTTGTCAGCCCATTCATAATACATGGATAGCCTTAACATGTGTATGCATTAATGCACTGAAACCAGGGCTTTTTTTCAGGGGGGAACTCAGTTCCACCACCTCTGGCTCAGACCCTTGGGGAGGGGGACCTGCTCACCACAATCACTTGTAAACACAGAAGTCCGGTTTATGTGTTTACAAGTGGCAGCTCTGCACTCTC
The DNA here is from genome assembly GCF_905171775.1 of Rana temporaria. Classification (NCBI taxonomy): domain Eukaryota; kingdom Metazoa; phylum Chordata; class Amphibia; order Anura; family Ranidae; genus Rana; species Rana temporaria. Next base: position 101,552,409 of record NC_053489.1, read on the forward strand.
TGTGTAACCCTCCTGAACTCTGTATGTAATGTAATCCTGGTATTTAATGCCCCTTTAAGAGCCTCCTACTGTTCGTGAAATTTGACTGACCACACCCACTATTTGATGTGATTTAGAGGGTGTATGTGGGTGGAGGGGTTTTGGGGGGTCGTGGTTGAGTTCCAGCACCTATTGTTTGAGAAAAAAAGCTCTGACTGCAACAGATCACTTTAGTGTGAATGGGCCTTACAAATGTACATTCCTGCAAAGTACATGTAGCAGCAGCTCTGAGATGCAAGAAACACAGAGCTTCCCAGTCAGCCCCATTTATTATGGTACCATCGTTCAAGCACATAAACCAGGGGTCTCAAACCATGAATGTGTGGAGTCACAAACATAGAACGATTGTTTAACAAATTATTTAGAGCATTAAAATCAGGAAAGCACAATTTCCCTCGATGCATTGTCTTGGAGGACTTACCCGACCATACGACATCTGTGTACAACCAGCCTGTTATAAGCATCCTGCACGGAGGTCACTTTTACACTGCTCCAAAGTCTTTCTGCAACCGCACTTGCTCTAGGCCTGTGTGAGAAGAGAGGCAATTTCATTCTGTTTCTATAGTATGACAAACAGGTCAACATAGCAGAATGAAACATTCCCAACTACACGATTTAAACGTCCAAGAAGAAAAAAAAAAAAAAAATCCAGCACCACGACATCTCAATTCATATATTTGCCACCCAAATGCATTATATAAAAATTTTCCCACATTATACCTCATTTGCCATGTAGTTTGACACTCCATTAATTTGTTCAGATCGTCTTGCAAGGTTTCCACATTCTGCAGAGAAATTCTTGCCCTGCTTAGCTTGGAATTGTCCGCAAATACAGAGTTTGCACTGTGCATCCTCCAGGTCCTTTATGAATAGATTAAATAGGACTGGTCCCAGCACAGAGCCATGGGGGACCCCACTATCCAACCCTGACCATTCTGAGTACTCTCCATTTATCACCACCCTCTGAACTCGCCCTTGTAGCCAGGTTTCAATCACAGTACTCACCCTATGGTCCATGCCAACGGACCTTACTTTTGCAAAATCCAGATACATGTCTATAGGCCTTCCTCTATCTAGATGGCAGCTCACCTCCTCATAGAAGGCTAATAGATTGGTTTGGCACAAAAAATTCTTCATGAATCCATGCCAATTACTGCTAATGATACTGTTGTCATTACTAAAATCTTGTATATTCGTCCCTTATCTCCTCCAAGAGCTTGCATACAATTGATGTTAGGCTAACTGGTCTAATTCTCTGCCCTTTTTTAAATATTGGTGCTACATTGGCTTTTCCCCATTCAGTAAAAGTAATTACTTGACCGAGATCCTTAAGAACCCTCGGGTGCAAGCCATCTAGTCCCAGTGACTTAATGTTAAAGTTTTTCCAAGTCCAATTCTTTCTTTTAGACTCTTAACTGAAAGATTGTACTTCCCGTCTGATAACAGCAAGCTGGGAGTGCATACATTTAGCTTCTTAGACAAAAAAAATCCCCCCCCCCCACTAAAGCAGATTAGGATTTTCATTGCTCAGTTCTGGTCATGTGGCCAATAAGCATGCTGTCTTTGGTGCTGTTGAGTGATGCTTTAAGTGATAGACTGTTCTAGCCATTGGAGAGGGTGGCAGAAGATGGGATCGTGTAAGGAACATGCATTGGGGATTGCAGGGACGGGGGGGGGGGGGGGGTGACTGTGTTGTGAGTCAGTTCATCTTTTCATAATCTGAAAAGGTTACTAACCCCTTTAACCACTTAAGACCCGGACCATTACGCAGGTAAAGGACCTGGCCAGTTTTTGCAATTCGGCACTGCGTCGCTTTAACTGACAATTGCGCGGTCGTGCGATGTGGCTCCCAAACAAAATTGGCGTCCTTTTTTTCCTACAAATAGAGCTTTTTTTTTGGTGGCATTTGATTACCTCTGCGGTTTTTATTTTTTGCGCTATAAACAAAAATAGAGCGACAATTTTGAAGAAAAAAAAAATCAATATTTTTTTACTTTTTGCTATAATAAATACACCCAAAAAATACTTTTTTTTTTATCAGTTTAGGACGATACGTATTCTTGTACATATTTTTGGGGGAAAAAAAAAAACGCAAAAAAGCGTTTATCGATTGTTTGCTCAAAATTTATAGCGTTTACAAAATAGGGGATAGTTTTATTGCATTTTTATAATTTTTTTTTTTTTTACTACTAATGGCGTCGATCAGCGATTTGACTGCGGCATTATGACGGATACATCGGACAATTTTGACAAATTTTTGGGACCATTGCCATTTTCACAGCCAAAAAATGCATCGTTTATCGTGAAAATGACAATTGCAGTTTGGGAGTTAACCACTAGGGGGCGCTGAAGGGGTTAAGTGTGATCTCAGAGGGGGCTGGATGTGTGACGTCATTGATCGTCTTTCCCTATATCAGGGAACAGACGATCAATGACAGCACCACAGTGAAGAATGTGGAAGCTGTGTTTACACACAGCTCTCCCCGTTCTTCAGCTCCGGGGACCGATCGCGGACTCCAGCGGCGATCGGGTCACGCGGCCGCGGAGGTTCGGACGGGGGCGCGCCCGCGACCCACGACTGGGCACTTAAAGAGGACGTACAGGTACGTGCTTGTGCCCAGCCGTGCCATTCTGCCGAGGAGGCGGACATTTCAAAATATGTGTAGATTCGTGAATTCTAAATAATGTAACCGGCAAACATACCACAGTCGTGGTGTGAGGTTTGTAGCGTCCACAAATTCACCCCATAAACAAGCTTCCCCGCCAATCACAAGCTTCTTCTGCTGTTCGGTCCCTGAAAGAACAAAGCACAAGTATGTCTAAAGTCAACTGCAATAGAACAGCATTTTACTGCTGCTAATCAATCACATTTTGGAAGAAAAAACAAAAGCCAGAAAAACTTTTAATTTTTTTTTTCTCAACATGGGCCTTGTTCAGATGGGTGCCGGCACACCTACTGCATCCAGGAGACATTTCCATAGACCATGTATTAAGGTGGATGCAGTGGCTGCACGTCAATTTTAAATATGCTCAACTTGGCATGCGTCAGTCAGCACCTTTTTTAAAAATGCAAGACACTACCCAGCCAGAAAAGACATCATCTTTAAATGCTAAAATAGACAGTTTTACCATGTGGGAGTAGAACTATAGGCAAAGCCTTTTTTCATTTTAAATAGAGCAAGAGAGGGTTATAATCCACGGTAGAGATTTCACTTCCTGTCCCATAGCCAAACAGGATGAGATCCCTGCAAATTAAAAGGATTTCTTTGGGGACCCCCAGGTCACCAGGACTAGGTGTCCCTATCATCTTTCAATGATAATGGTAAAACGGGACAAATAGAGAGAGAGTGTATCTCCTTAATGGGGGCAAAGAAAGAAATATAAACTGACAAGCGTTCCAAGCCCTCTGTACTCTATCCAAAAAAAATGAAAATAAACGTTTTGCCTTTTGTTATGCTTTAAAAAGTAGAACTATGTGCAAGGTGCCATATTATGCAGCCTGCCAATAAGCACTAACCACCTCCCATCCGGGCCAATGCCTACATTCCTCCTACATTTTTTGCTCGAAAATTACATAGAACCCCCAAACATTATGTATGTTTTTTTTTTTTTAGCAAAGACCCTAGAGAATACAATGTCAGTCATTGGAACTTTTTATCTCACACGGTATTTGCGCAGCAATTTCTCGAACACTTTTTTTTTTTTAAACAGTTTCACGCTTAAAAAAAAAACCCACACATTAGTTAACCCAATTTTTTTGCATAACGTGGAAGATGTTACGCCGCAGAAATAGAAATCCATCATGTCACCCTTCTAAATTGCACACGCTCGTGGTCTGAACACCGTTTTCATATGTGGACGGGACTTGCGTACGCGCTCGCTTCTGCATGCGAGCTACCGGGGACCAAAGGCACTTTAACCGCTTAAGCCCCGGACCATTTTGGTGGTTAAAGACCGGGCCACTTTTTGCGATTAGGCACTGCGCCGCTTTAACTGAAAAATGTGCGGCCGTGCGACGTGGCTCCCAAACAAAATTGACATCCTTTTTTCCCCCACAAATAAAAGCTTTTTGGTGGTATTTGACCACATTTGCGATTTTTATTTTTTTGCGCTAAACAAAGTGTGTGTGTGTAAATAAATTTTTATATATATATATATATATATATATATATATATATATATATATATATATATATATATATATATATATATATATATATATATATATATATATATATATATATACATACACACACACACACACACACATATACATATACATATACATACATAATATATATATATACATATATATATACATATATATATACATATATATATATATACATATATATATATATATATATATACATATATATATATATACATATATATATATATATACATATATATATATATATATATATACATATATATATATATATATATATACACACATATACATATATATATATATATATATATATATATATATATATATATATATATATATATATATATATATATATATATATATATATATATATATATATATATATATATATATATATATATATATATATATATATATATATATATATATATATACACACACACACACACACACACACACATACATACATACATATATATATATACACACACACACACACATATACATACATACATATATACATATATATATATATATATATATATATATATATATATATATATATATATATATATACACACACACACACACACACACACACACACACACATATATATATACATATACACATATATACACATACACATATACAGTTTTTTTGCTATAATAAATATCCCCCCCCAAAAAAAAAAAAAATTCCACAGTTTAAGCCGATACGTATTCTTCTACATATTTTTGAGAAAATATATCAATAAGCGTTTGATTGGTTTGCGCAAAAGTTATGGCTTCTACAAAATAGGGGACCGTTTTATTAATAATTTATTTTATTTTTTTAATAGTTATGGCGGCAATCATCGATTTTTATCGTGACTGACATTATGGCGGACACATCAGACACCATTTTGGGACCATTGACATTTTTACAGCGATCAGTGCTATAAAAAATGCACCGATTACTGTAAAAATGACACCGGTATTGCAGGGGTCAAGTGTTCCCTAGGAAGCGATTCTTACTGTTAGGGGGCGTGGCTATACGTGACATGTCATTGATGACCGATCACGGGGAATGATCATCAGTGTCACTAGGCAGAATATGTCCATTTGAATCTACCACCCAGCGGGCACTTTACAAAGGCATTCCTGTCCTGCTCTTGCTGACTGCAATCGCGGGACTCCCAGGAACATAGTTCTCGAGGCACGCCCACGCCCGCTGGTTGGCAGATTCAAATGGACGTACCTGTACGCCAATCTGCCTGCCCGTGCCATTCTGTTGACGTAAATAGCCGTGCGGCAAGTGGTTAAAAAAATAATATTTTCATTGTCAATTCTATGTTAAACTTTTTACTTTGACACTTTAAAAACAAAAAATTTTGATCACTTTTATTCCCATTACAAGGAATGCAAACATCCCTTGTAATAGGAATAAGCTATGGGGTCAATAAGACCCCTCTCGCTGCCTGTAAGAACGATCAAGCAGCGGAACAGCCCCAAAGTCTCACTCTGCAGCATACTAGAAAGGGACAGGCTTTTTCTACTTGGGCTGAGACTGCTTTAGAAAGAAAGCAAACCAAGACATTGAACACCTTTTGCTGCATCTGACATTGATTTAGCCAATTTAAAACTGAAGGTTCGTTGGGCTTTAAAGTAAAAGAAGAAGCTGGTCAAGGTCAGCACACAGCTATTATTCTCACATGTGAATAGTAAAAACACAACTAACCATTAAAGTTTAGTGGTTCAACTTGGTAGTAGTTCCTCCAGTCCTGGCCAACACTAATGTAATCTAGGTACCAGGGAGCCGAGAGGATGGCAGAAAACCCTGCAGCTGTCACTTTGTACAGTTCTTCGGAATATTTATTACCCTTCCATACTTCCACGATCGTGTCTGGATCAATCTGTAAGGATGCAATAGATGAGTGTTTTTAAAGTGGAACTTCACTCTCTCAATGAACATTGACTATTTTTATTCCTTATGTTGCTAGCATATCATATTTGCTTGTTTTTATCTTTACATTTCTTCAGTTACTTCCTGGTTTCCAGGCCTAGGCACAAATTAAAAAAGGAGAAAGAAAGAAAGAAAGAAAGAAAGAAAGAAAGAAAGAAAGAAAGAAAGAAAGAAAGAAAGAAAGAAAGAAAGAAAGAAAGAAAGAAAGAAAGAAAGAAAGAAAGAAAGAAAGAAAGAAAGAAAAAGAAAGAAATTTGTTTTCAAAACCTCTGTTGCCCCGCACATCTGCGCAAATGCAAACCCCAGGGTGTGCACGTGTATGCAAACCATGGTCACACCATGTGACATATCGCCATGTGACATATCGCCATATAGCTGTAACCGCTTTTAAAAAGTGTCTCGCCTATGGCAATTTTTGGGCACCATAGTTTTGGCAATAGAATAGGCGCACAAAAGTTTAAGACATGGAATGTTAAGTATCCATTTACTTGATGCAACCTCATCTTTTATATTTTAACCAAAAATGGGTATTATATGGTGTAGTTTTTTTTGTGCTAAAGTTCATTTTTTCAGGAAAATTTGCATTTAATAAAGAAATATCACGTGAAAAATTACCCCCCCCCCCCCCAAACTAGCACCTTTTTATTCTACAGGGCCTCTGCTTTCAGAAAATATATATGTGTCAAGGAAAAAAAAATTACCCTGGAGCTAAACTCATAATTTTAATAAAATGCACATTAAAGTGTAATCTAATCAATCCTCTTCAAATGACATATACAGTGCAAGGATCTTGCCTTCTGAAGAAATGCATGATTGCCATGCCATTTCTTTACACAAACAGACTGCTTTAAGTGGTTGTGAACCGGATTCATGAAATCTGACCTGGGTGCATATCTGTAGTGTTTACTTATCTCTCCCCAAAGCTCTAAGTGCCCTGTCTTTCTGCTGCTCCATTCCTCGGTTATCAGCATGATAACTTCTGACAAGCTCTATGACACAAGATAAAAAAGCAGCTGGAAATTTGTGTCAGGGAGGGAACTTGGAGATAGATAAGCAGAGAGCTTGTCTATTCAGACTGCAGCTGTGCAATTTTCTTTGTCCCTTTGCCTATGTGGAGTGAGGGTGTGTTCCTTTCCTCCAATCAGCTCACACAGTGTATGCCCAGACTCCACACCTACTGCTGAATGAAGAAGAAAAATTTGCAACAGAATGTGCGCTTTCTAAATAATGTAGAATGGGAATAACCGCAGATAAACAAGTAAAACTTATGTAGGGATATTTGTTTCATCTCTGTGTATCATCTGAGGCTGTTCACTTCACTGGGTATAGGAGAGGGTCTACATCAAATTTAATTGGAGGGTCTGCCTTCATTATCAGCATATAACAAATCTCAGTGTTGTACTAAGAAGGGAGCATCATCTGAAAAAGCTACAAAAAAAGTAGAGCTGCTGACTCTTAATAAAAATCGGACACTCACATGTCCCACGATCCAGCGATGTTGGTGCACAAAGCCCCGCGCCTCTTCCCCTCCTTGCTGTAGCGCCGGCACCACTACTGTGGGAGCCGCGCTAGGAATGGCCGGGCAATCTTTTGGGACCTGCGACGTGTCCCAGAAGATTGCAGGGAGGGGGAGAGGTGAACTTCCTTCTGGCGCTGCGAAGCCCTGGGAGATGGATGCCTCTAAAAAAAGGGTGCCCCCCCCCCCCCAAACAAAATTACATGCCAAATGTGGCATGTCAGGGAATCAGTCACTTAAAGCGGAAGTTCCATTTTTGGGTGGAACTGCGCTTTAAAAACCGTTAAAGCCTAAAATGCTTAGAAGAAAAGAACTGGATGGTTTCACAGAAATAAAGAGAAGCGACCAAAACTATTACAGATGTCACATCTGTATCAATAGATATTCAGAAGCATGCAATGTATAACTCCCTCAGTTATCGTGTGGCAATAAAGCAATACAGGGCCACATGTGGCTTTATTTTGATTACAGACCTGTTAAGACTCAGGCCTCGTACACTCGGGCAAGAATCTTGTCAGGAAAAAAAACGTTTTTCCAGACGAGATTCTTGGCAAGAATCTCTTGCCGCCCGAGTGTACACACAGACCTTTCAAAAAGAACCGCGGTTCTCTTGAAAGGCAAGAATATGTAAAAAGGTACTACAGCGCTATTACTAAAACCATATAAAATACTAAAGATAAGCTGCAGACACGTGAGGTGCACAAAACCAAAGTGAATAAATAAGAAAATATTGTGTTGCGCTGATAATCAAGTAAAAAATTGCATATATATATATATATATACACACACACACACACACACACACCATATACATAAATAAGAACCCCCTACACCTCAAATCAGGGAGGTATATGTGCAAAAGATAAACAAAAACCACTCAAAAACTATAATGTGAAAAAATTCAAATAGAACCAGCAAAAATAGTTCATGGAAAAAACACAGTTCAGTATATAGGCTAATAGGAGACAGGTGTGAGATCCACAGTCCTCTGGTGTGCAGCTGTCATTATAGCAAACCTTTCCCTTCTGGACTCCCCGATTAACACAGGATATCAGCCGCTCATAAGGAGAAAAGAAAGATATATGGTGCAAATAACGTAATAAAATGGGAAATGAACCCTGCAATACAATGATTGCACTCACGGAACCTCGATGGTAAAAAGGCTCAACTGCAATCAGTCATTGAACGCCGCTCAGTGCTACGATCTCCTCAGAAGGATGGATTCGACCGCCGATCGCGTCACTCGGCTTCTCCCCCACGCGTATCGTCAATAGCCACTTGACTTATTCATAGGTTGCCATGTGACCATGTCAGAAGAACGCGGTGACGCCATCGCGTATGACGAGCATGCGCTTGTCACATTCAAAGCCGTTGCCGCCATCTTGCTGCACCCTACCTATGCCTAGGAAGCTACCGCACATGCGTCCAAGTCATTTCGAGCATGCAGGGGTTTCCACGGAGACCAGGTAAGTATACACACTCTCGGGTTTCTCGGCAGGAAAACTGCCAAAAATCTCACAACGAGAAAATAGAGAACATGTTCTCTATTCTTCTCGTCTAGATTCTGGGCAGTTTTCTTGTCGAGAATCCTGAAAGCCTCGTACACACGCTGGGTATACTCGGCAAGAAAGCTCTGCCAGCAGTTTTCTTGCTGGTTCTTGCCGAGAAAACCAAGTGTGTGTACAAGGCTTAAGAATTTTCCACTTTAAGCATATCTTCATTAAACAAATAGAGGGTCCCTGCTGATACAGCACTATTTTTGTAGGATTTTTAACCTTGATCACGCCTCCAGGCCACAAAACCATTTAGTGGCGCAGCATTCAAGAATAACTGCACACTATTGACCGATGAGACACTGTAAAAAAGGTAGGTGGAAAGAAGAGGCAGAGAAAGTAGTAAGGCTTTTATTTATAAATCTGACCATTAATAGGACTTAACGCTTGACTCCAGCTCTTTCATTTTAAAATAGTTTGGACTGAACTGGTCCAAAAACGTATGCAGCATCAACTACATGCAGTAACTGTTCTGTGTTCTAGCAGCAGCACTGGGACTTCGTCTGGCTTCCAGAACAAAAGCAAGTCAGACCAAGTGCTATTCATAGGAAGCTTTGTATTTTCTGAATGAATAGAAGGCTTCCTCCTATTGGCCGAGGTGGAGATTGGCTGAGGTGGATGAAAGAGGCCACAATTTCCACCTCAGCCAATCAGAGGAAGTCTCGTACTCATTCAGAAAATACAAAGCTTCCTATGAATAGCTTAGCAGTGCTCAGCCCGCCTTTTTTGTTACCAGGAGTGGGAGAGGGATAAGCAGTCCCAGTCCCACTGCTGTATAGTGTATGTAGCGGATTTCAACCCATCATTCCACTTACCGATGAGTTGGTCTAAGACCCTTTTCACACCGGGGCAGTTTTCAGGTGCTTTAGCGTTAGAAATAGGCTCCGCTAAATCCTCCTCCCATTCATTATAGTGTGTCTTTTCACACTGGGGTGGTGCGCTTGCATGACGTTCCAAAAAGTCCTGCAAGCAGCATCTTTGGGCAGGTTGGGATCGCTGTATTTAGCGCTCCAAAAACACTTTTAAAGCACCTGAAAAGTGGTTTGAAAGTACCGCAAAACTGGAGTTTTTACCATTTATTTTTAGTAGAAACTGCGCTGCTAGCTGCTGAAAAGCGAGCTTTAACACAAACGGCTGGCGCTGCCAGTGTGAAAGTAGCCTAAAAAGGTCCATTGGATAGTGGTATATCAGGGAAAGCAACAAAGTTCAAATGGCATTGAGGCATGGCTGCGTCCTGCTTCAGGAAATCCAGCGATATAAAAAGTGGAAATTGAGAAACAAAAGTGGACATGAAAAAACCTTTAACAGATACAAGGCATTGAACAGAATAGGAAAGGTCTGCTGTGTGGCACATAAGAAAATAAAAACATACCTGGTCATGGTTATCAAATATTTCCTGCCAAACCATGTAACCCTTCCCCAATTTGGACATTATACCGAGAATTCTGGGGAAGAAAGAGGGAGAAGTAAACGGAGCATGAACATGAAAAAAACACTACTGAAAAGGACAGCTCAGGACCTTCATATAAATATCTGACATGCCTACACAAGGTGCTGCATTACCACAAAAGCCTTAAAATGGCTGAAAACTTCAGACATAAAATATGAACAAAGCATATCCCTCTATATTGTGTACTTGTCTCAATACAAAGCACTAAATGTAATTTGTCTGCTGCCTCATTCCTCTATCAGCATGAGTCACTTCTGACAAGTTTTCCTGACACAGGGATAAAAAAGGTGACATGGGAGGGACCTCCAGCAGATTGACAGCCTCTGTTAGTGTTCACATGTGTGCGTTTTTCCCTGCAATTAGCCATCGGACCCTATAATTGCCCTCCTTGGTATACTCCCTGTGGATGTAGTACCACCAACGTCCAAAATATTGAAGATACATTTATTATATCTCTTTCCCAAAAACTCAAGCCACAAACCCTGGCCGTTTCCAAGTCCTAATTTCTCACAACGGCATGACTTGCCTCTTGCACGCTGTTGCTGGAAAAAGCTCAGTACAGCTTTTTTTTTTTTTTTTTTACCGAGCTAAAATATAGCCCATCAATTGTAATGAACCTATGCACACAGGCACATAAACAAGCGCCATGCCTTCTTCAGTAAATTAAAAACAATTGAAAAATCATCGTCCTAGGTTTGCAGTTGTTGTAAAAAAAAAAAAAAAAAAAAAAAGAGAAAAAGGATGATTATTAGAAGTGCCAGAATTTGCTTGGATGGGAAGGGGTTAACGGCAGTGGTTTGAGTTATTTTGAGGGGACAGCAAATTTACACTGTTATACAAGCTGTACACTCACTACTTTACATTGTAGCAAAGTGTCATTTCTTCAGTGTTGTCACATGAAAAGATAGAATAAAATATTTACAAAAATGTGAGGGGTGTACTTGAAATTTTCCATATTTTGTCATGTTACAACCAAAAAACTAAATTGTATTGGGATTTTATGTGAAAGACCAACACAAAGTGGCAAATAATTGAAGTGGAAATAAATTTATAAAACGTTTACATTTTTCTTTTTACAAAGAAAGAAAAGTGTGGCATGCATTTGTATTCAGCCTCCTTTACTCCGATACCCCCCAACGGAAAAATCTAGTGAAACCAACTGCCTACAGAAGTCACCTTATTACGGTAGTAAGTAGAGTCCACCTGTGCGTGTTATTTAATCTCATAATAAATACAGCTGTTCTAAGAAGCCCTCAGGAGGTTTGTTAGAGATCCTTAGTGAACCAACAGCATCATGAAGGCCAAGGAACACACCAGGTCAGCGATAAAGTTGTGGAGAAGTTTAACACAGGGTTAAGTTTTAAAAAAAGCTTTGAATATCTCACGAAGCACTGTTATTTCCATTTTTGAATAATGGATTGAATATGGCACAACTGCAAAGCTACCAAGACATGGCCATCCACCCAAACTGACAGACAGGGCAAGAAGAGCATTAATCAGAGAAGCAGACAAGAGGCCCATGGTAACTCTGGAGGAGCTGCAGAGATCCACAGGTCAGGTGGGAGAATCTGTCCACAGGACAGCTATTAGTTGTGCCCTCCACAAATCTGGTCCTTATGGAAGAGTAGCAAGAAGAAAGCCATTGTTGAAAGGTAAAAAAAGAAGCCCAGTTGGCGAAAAGCCATGTGAAGGACACAGCAAACATGTGAAAGGAGGTGCTCTGGTCAGATGAGACCCAAATTGAACTTTTTGGCCTAAAAGCAAAACGCTATGTGTGGTGGAAAACACTGCACATTACCCTGAACACACCATCCCCACCGTGAAACATGGTGGTGGCAGCATCATGTTGTGGGGGTGCTTTTCTTCAGCAGGGACAGGGAAGCTGGTCAGAGTTGATGGGAAGATGGATGGAGCCAAATACAGGGCAATCTTTGAAAAAAAAAAAAAAAAAAACTGTTGAGTCTGCAAAAGGCTTGAGACTGGGGTGGAGGTTCACCTTCCAGCAGGACAACGACCCTAAACATACAGCCAGAGCTACAATGGAATGGTTTAGATCAAAGCAAATTCATGTGTTAGAATGGCCCAGTCAAAGTCCAGAAAGTCCAGACCTAAATCCAATAGAGAATCTGTGGTAAGACTTGAAAATTACTGTTCACAGACGCTCTCCATCCAGTCTGACAGAGCTTGAGCTATTTTACAAAGAATGGGCAAAAATGTCATTCTAGATGTGCAAAGCTGGCACAAAAGACTTGCAGCTGTAATTGAAGTAAAAGGTGGTTCTACAAAGTATTGACTCGGGGGGCCGACTATAAATGCACGCCACACATTTCACATATTCGTATAAAAAAAAAAAAAAAACACACACAATTTAAAATCATTTATCATTTTCCTTCCACTTCACAATTATGCGCCACTTTGTTGGTCTATCACATGAAATCCCTATAAAATACATTTACAATTTTTGTTGTAACATGACAAAATGTGGAAAATTTAAATGGGTATGAATACTTTTTCTAGGCACTGTATGTACATATATATTAGTTTGGGGGTTACAAGTAATTTTCCAGCAAAAAACAAATAAGTGGTTGAAGTTCAAATTTCAAGTTAGGAGAGCTTTTGGATTAGGAATGGCATTCCGCACCACACTAAAAGAAAGCATCATGCTATGTTAGCAATGCTGGCTGAGACAACACTTACTGTTGAACATAGTATGATTCCAGTTTGCAGTAGTCTGTACCAAAGCCATGCTCCGCCATAAACTTTGTAATATCAGGATTGGATTTCCTAAAGGATTAAGCAGACAGTTATTGGTTTGTAATAAAGCCATAACATTTTTACATGCAGCTTTGGGTTCCAATGCATTGCATAGCGCTGTCCTGACATGGAGAGAGTTATCAAGGAAGGGAAAAGAACAGGAGTGATGATCTGATCAGTGTCCTGGTGTTCCTTCATTACCCAATCACAGGCTGAGATGTTGCATAGATCAGGCTGTTCGATTTGTAGATAGGCTGCAGAGAAATTTCAAGGGGTGCAGGGTTTGGCTGTGCTCTCGTCAAGATCCACCATCCTCAAACCACCACAAGTTAAAAAAAAAAAAAAAAAAAAAAAACACACAACAAATAAAAACAGTCCCTAAGGGGTCGATTTACTTAAACTGGTGTACACAGAATCTGGTGCAGCTGTGCATGGTAACCAATCGGCTTCTAGATTTTAGGGCATTTTTACACCAAGCTGCAGACAGTGTTAGCGGTAAAGTGCCACTAGTTTTAGCGGCACTATGTGGCCGCCAGCAGGGTGCTTTTAACCCCCACTAGGGGCCAAAGGGTTAAATGCGCTTGTGTAGCGCTGCTACCGAAGCGCTTTGGCAGCGGTGGTGGAGGAGTGGTGTATACTCCGCCCCAAAGATGCTGCTTGCAGGACTTTTAACGTCCTGCCAGCATAGCGCCCCAGTGTGAAAGCACTCGGGTTTTCACATTGGGGTGGGAGAAGGAACTGTTTAGACGCCGTGTGAAAGGCGTCTTGGGGTATTTTCACACTGAATGCAGGTGCACATTTTAGTGCGAGATCTGGTGTAATTTGAAAGACATCTGTGCGGCTTCTGGCACAAATGTCCATTGAAATCACCCGCAAATTTGCCAAAGGTAGCACGGGAACTGCTTATGGAAATCGGTGCGGCATTGCACCGTTTGGGAGTGTAGTGCCGTTGCCGGCATGAGGGGGGGGCTCATTTATCCTATATCCGACATTACCTACCAGCGAACCTCATACACATTTATCTCCCACACTAGACTGCCTTGCTATCTATATCCCTGTTTAAAAGCGGAGTTTCCAAAAAAAAAAAAAAAAAAAAAAAAAAAAAAAAAAAAAGGAAGGATTAAAAACCAGCAGCTACAAATACAGCAGCTGTTGACTTTTAATAAATGGACACTTACCTGTCTAGGGCACCCGTGATGTCGGCAGCCGAAGCCGATCTACCGCTCGTGGATCGGCTATATTAGACAGGTATCTGCTCCCCCCTGAAAAGGTGCCAAATGTGACACCGGAGGGGGGGGGTTAAAAAAAGTAGAAGTTTCATTTATGGGTGGAACTCCACTATAAGAGGAAGAGACTGGAAAATAAGGTGATGTACACTGCAGCGTGGTACTTTCCACTGAATATGTTCCCATGTCTAGCCACTAGGTATTGCCAATGATCCTCATCCAGCAATATGGTCCATTAGAGAACAACTCTAGGTAACTAGTTAAGTACATTCTTTAGTTTATCCATTGCATGAAAAAAAAAAAATACCAGGAGTGTATACAAGGTCATGAAAGAGGTTACTTAAAATGGGTTGTAAAGGTTTGTTTTTTTATTTTTTAAACTTACCTCCTCTGTACATGGGTTTTGCACAGAGTTGCCCCAATCCACCTCTTCTGGTTTCCCCTAGCGGTGCTTCCTGGCTCCTTACCGTATAGACTGCCCCCTCGGAGACCCGCTTTCCAAGGGGGCACTCGTGCGGGCACACCCATTAACAGACGGCATAATCTAGCCCGCCTCCCCATGTCACTAGATTTCATTGACAGCAGCGGGAGCCAATGGCACAGCTTTCACTTGACATGAGAGATTACAAACTGACTGCTGTCTACTACACTATTTACTATAAATTATTTACCTGCTATTTATGAAATACATCACACAATGCAGTGAACTTACCAACAAGAAAAGTCCACCTCATCCCCTCCTAAATGGATATATTTGTCAGGAAACAATTTGCCAACTTCTTCAAATAATTTATAAATAAACGTATAAGTGCCATTAACAATCGGGTTCACGGGTCCAAAACCTCCACTTGGCTCTCCATCTTTGTAACAGGGAGTCAAAAGATCTTTTTGGCCTAAGGTAGAGAAAGAACATATTTACTTTACAAAGACAAAAATTACTTGACTAACATACAAATCTTATTTGTTAAACATCTTGGCGTTCTTCCATAGGATCCCTTTTAGAGCGTATGGACACAGCATACAAGGTTGGAGGATAATTTAAAGCGGTGGTTCACCCTCCATAACAACTTTTTAGCATAAAATGAGGCATAGTAGCGCGAGCTACAGTATGCCTGTCTTTATTTTTTTATCCCCGTACTCACTGTGTAATCGTAGACACAAGATTACGACTCCCCGCGGGGAATGGGCGTTCCTATGGAGAGGGAAGGTGATTGATGGCCGGCTCTGGCACGTCACGCTCCCCGAAGACAGCAGGAACAGGTCTCGGCTCTTCACGGCGCTATACGGCGCCTGCGCACAGACTATGCGCAGGCACCGTGAAGCGCCAAGTCCTATTTCGGCTATTTCCGAAGAAGCGTGACGTGCCAGAGCCGGCCGTCAATCACCTTCTCTCTCCATAGAAACGCCCATTCCCCGATGGGATTCTTAATCTTGTCTCTACGATTGCACTGTGAGTACGGGGATAAAAAAAAATAAAAGACAGGCATACTGTAGCTCGCGCTACTATGCCTCATTTTATGCTAGAGGAAAAAAAAATGTTTTTTATTAATAGGGTGAACCCCCGCTTTAAGTACAACAAAGTTGAAGTCTGATTGGCTGTCATCAATGGCACCTTAAATTCTATTTGCTACAGCTTTTATATACCAAGATCAGTTTAAAGACACTGCAAAAGCATAGGAAAATTATAACAATGAATAAAAGGAGATGTTCAATTTAAAATGTGCATTTTTTTGCTGGTAAAAGAAAATGTGCATTTATTTTCTTTTTCAAAGCATTGCACCCGTGATCAGCAGATTGCAGGTGCAGAGTCAGGCTTCTGCAGACTCAGTACAGCCGTCTGCCTTTACCTCTTCTTACGGGCAGACGGTTACTGAAGAGAAGGAGGAATCAATGAACTACAAGTGTGTTAGCCAGCACCCTCACAGTTCAATAAGAACTACAAGCCATGGTGGAAGATGGGTCTTGTAGTTAATTCATTCACAGATGTAAGCAGAGCTGCAGCTTTAGTAAAAAAGGTGAACTTGGGGTTTTATTAAAAATAATATATATATATATATATATATATATATATATATATATATATATATATATATATATATATATATATATATACACACATATACATACATATATATACATACAGGGAGTGCAGAATTATTAGGCAAGTTGTATTTTTGAGGATTCATTTTATTATTGAACAACAACCATGTTCTCAATGAACCCAAAAAACTCATTACTATCAAAGCTGAATATTTTTGGAAGTAGTTTTTAGTTTGTTTTTAGTTTTAGCTATTTTAGGGGGATATCTGTGTGTGCAGGTGACTACTACTGTGCATAATTATTAGGCAACTTAACAAAAAAAAAATATATACCCATTTCAATTATTTATTTTTACCAGCGAAACCAATATAACATCTCAACATTCACAAATATACATTTCTGACATTCAAAAACAAAACAAAAACAAATCAGTGGCCAATATAGCAACCTTTCTTTGCAAGGACACTCAAAAGCCTGACATCCATGGATTCTGTCAGTGTTTTGATCTGTTCACCATCAACATTGCGTGCAGCAGCAACCACAGCCTCCCAGACACTGTTCAGAGAGGTGTACTGTTTTCCCTCCTTGTAAATCTCACATTTGATGATGGACCACAGGTTCTCAATGGGGTTCAGATCAGGTGAACAAGGAGGCCATGTCATTAGTTTTTCTTCTTTTATACCCTTTCTTGCCAGCCACACTGTGGAGTACTTGGACGCGTGTGATGGAGCATTGTCCTGCATGAAAATCATGTTTTTCTTGAAGGATGCAGACTTCTTCCTGTACCACTGCTTGAAGAAGGTGTCTTCCAGAAACTGGCAGTAGGACTGGGAGTTGAGCTTGACTCCATCCTCAACCGGAAAAGGCCCCACAAGCTCATCTTTGATGATACCAGCCCAAACCAGTACTCCACCTCCACCTTGCTGGCGTCTGAGTCGGACTGGAGCTCTCTGCCCTTTACCAATCCAGCCACGGGCCCATCAAGACTCACTCTCATTTCATCAGTCCATAAAACCTTAGAAAAATCAGTCTTGAGATATTTCTTGGCCCAGTCTTGACGTTTCAGCTTGTGTGTCTTGTTCAGTGGTGGTCGTCTTTCAGCCTTTCTTACCTTGGCCATGTCTCTGAGTATTGCACACCTTGTGCTTTTGGGCACTCCAGTGATGTTGCAGCTCTGAAATATGGCCAAACTGGTGGCAAGTGGCATCTTGGCAGCTGCACGCTTGACTTTTCTCAGTTCATGGGCAGTTATTTTGCGCCTTGGTTTTTCCACACGCTTCTTGCGACCCTGTTGACTATTTTGAATGAAACGCTTGATTGTTCGATGATCACACTTCAGAAGCTTTGCAATTTTAAGAGTGCTGCATCCCTCTGCAAGATATCTCACTATTTTTGACTTTTCTGAGCCTGTCAAGTCCTTCTTTTGACCCATTTTGCCAAAGGAAAGGAAGTTGACTAATAATTATGCACACCTGATATAGGGTGTTGATGTCATTAGACCACACCCCTTCTCATTACAGAGATGCACATCACCTAATATGCTTAATTGGTAGTAGGCTTTCGAGCCTATACAGCTTGGAGTAAGACAACATGCATAAAGAGGATGATGTGGTCAAAATACTCATTTGCCTAATAATTCTGCACTCCCTGTATATATATATATATAAAATGTAAAAAATATACCAGCTGGAGCTGAGCTGACAAGCAACATAGCTACGTGAGCTAAAAGTCCTTACATCTGATGTGCCTGTTTCTATCTATTACATTGTAAGCATTACATGTTGTGTGGGGCTTTGTTCAATAAAAAGGCAATATCACACTATGTTCCTTTCCTATGCTTATTTTTCCATGATTAAACCCTGCCCATGATCATCCATCCGCTCCACTGAGAGACGCTGATAACAGGAGGAAAGATTCTAAGGCCCCTTTCACATTGAGGAGTTTTTCAGGCGGTACAGCGCTAAAAATAGCGCCGCTATCGCGCCTGAAAAACTCCTTCACTGCAGACTCAATGTGAAAGCCCGAGGGCTTTCACACTGAGGCGATGCGCTGGCGGGAGACAAAAAAATCTCCTGTCAGCAGCATCTTTGGAGCGGTGAGAGGAGCGGCATGTATACCGCTCCTTCCCATTGAAAACAATAGGAAACCGCGGCAATACCGCCCGCAATGCGCCTCTATAGAGGTGCATTGCGGGCGGTATTAACTCTTTATCGGCCGCTAGCGGGGGTTAATACCGCACCGCTAGCGGCTGATACCCGCGGCAATTCCGGCGGTATAGCGCCGCTATTTTTAGCGGGGTTATACCGCCACCGCAGCTCCCGCCCCAGTCTGAAAGGGGCCTTAGAGTTATCCAGGATACATCCTAGGCATTCCATTTGAAGGATCCCAGCAGGATTACAGGAGTTCTCAAGGCTGATTACACCATAGACATCTGGTGAGTAGAACTCCTAAGGGAGACCTGTAGGTGAAGATCTTTGTTTGGACACTTCAGGAATATCTACGCACAGGAATCGCAATGATTTTAGAGACTTTTTTATGCTAATGAGTTTTTTTTTTTGTGAATGGACTTTGCATCATTGATTCTTTTTCAATTTTAACCATTATCATTGCAGTGAGGTTTTGTTTTCTTCTTTTTCACTCATGGCTTATGATTGATTCAGATTAACACTTGCTCTCACCAAGGGTGATTATTTATCACCATAAGCAGAGGGGTAATTTTAGATTTATTACAATCTTTTACCAGAGCGCTGTTAGTGTTTCCATTTAGAGACACTATATATATATATATATATATATATATATATATATATATATATATATATATATATATATATATATATATATATATATATATATATATATATATATATATATATATATATATATATATATATATATATATATATATATATATATAATTTCTCTTTTCCTTAAAAAAACACAGTAATTTAGACAGGAAAATAAAGTATAAATCTAAAATGCACATATTCATATTTAAAAGTATAAAGTAATGGTATATAGAAGCTCGCTGTAGTTTGCCCAAACCATACTCACCTTTACCCCATGAGTAAGTGTGCCCTGGAGTATCAAACTCTGGTATAACCCGAATTCCTCTTAGTCTAGCAAACTCGATCACTATGCGTATGTCAATGAAATTATAAATGTGTGTGGATGCCTGATAAGCTCCCTGAAACCAAAACATGTTTTTTATTTGCAAACAGTCCACTTCATATCACAAGTAATGCAACTTTCTGTAATGCATGCAAAGAAATTACCTTAAAGTGACATTAAAGCCTTTTTTTTTATTAAAATAAACAAACATGTCATACTTGCCTGCTCTGTGCAATAGTTTTGCTCAAAGCATCCCCGATCCTCTTCTTCTGGGGTCCCCCGCCGACGATCCAGACCCCTTCTCTTTGGTGGGGGCACCTGTGCATGCTCTCTCCGGAGCCCCACTGCTGCAATTATTGACACAGAAAGTGGGACTCGGCCCTAGCATTTGATTGACAGCGGCGGGGGACAACGGCTTCCGCTGCAGTCGGCGTGCTCAATGAGGAGGCCACTGCTCTTGTGCACACACTGGATTGGATCAGGCTCAGGTAAGAAAAAAGGGGGGGTCTGGGGGAGAGAGCTACAGCACAAAAAGCTTTAGAACTACAAAAGAAGAAGAAAAATTAAGACACAAGTACCTTATACTGGTCTTGCCCTCTGATCATCCCCCATTGGCGGATGGTTCATTCCTTACTCCAGTCCAACTTTGGATCCTGGGTGCTTTTCAATCCTAAAACCCTTTCTCCTGGGTCTCCCACCTCCCTTTCCTTAAAAAAAAAAAAAAAAAAAAAAACCCTCAATGCACACATGCTGACTGCTGCACGATGCTTGGTTGTTCTTGAATGTAAGAAACAGAAGGCCCCTCTCAGATTGATTTGCACTCCAGGATCCGAGGTGTAAAGCAGACGGAATACTTGACCGCTTCGCTAAATAATTTGTTGCTCATAACGGGGTCTGGGAATTGGGGGCTCTCTTATTTTTTTTTTTAAAGTGTATTTTGTGCGTGTAACCGAGAGAGAGGCCGGACTGCAGGAGTAGGCAGGCCTCCCCCAGAGGCAATCTGCCACCTTTCTCCATGCCCCGGGTGGCAATGGCGGGTGTGTGAGGAGGTCCTCTCACACAGCCCGCCCTACCTGCTCCGCTTTGAAGCCCAACGAGGCAGAGGGACTCCCTATAAGGGAGTGAGAAGATCTAGCCCGCTCAACCAGCCCCGTTAGTCCTTCGCCTCTCTCTTTAGAGACCGCGTGGTCAAAGTGCGTGCATGTTAACCCAATTTCGAGTGCGTGCAAGTGTGGTGGTTTTTGCGGGAGGGGGGTAGGCGTACGCGCAAGCTTACCTCGCATAGCACACCCACCGGGAGCCGGGCTGAGACCACCAAACTCAATTCACATGTAGCTGAGACCGGGATCCGAACCTCTAGCTGTAGAGGTGAGTGGCTTGTCAGCGCAGTGCCAATCGCGTTGAGCCACCGCAGCTCCCCTTGGGGGCTCTCTTAGAAGCTCCTCTAACCTGACGTTTAATTAGGGATGGCAACATCGGTGGGGTCCTGATAGGGGTAGATGTTCTTTACTGCCCTATCCACTTTCTTTTTCTGCCTGCTCTCCTGTATTTCTTTGCTTACTATTGTGTTTAATCCAGTGCCTTTTCCCCATTAGGTTGCGCACAATTCTGAGGCTGGGATACTGGTGCTCTGAGCCGCCATTACTAGGCTTGATGTTAATACAGGTTATATTCCTCTATGGGATAAATTTACCTTACTCTATTATTTCCCATTGAATGCATTGTAAGTTGGCACTTTTTGGCTTTTGTCAAAATAAAAATTTCTTGTACCCTTCTGTTACTATTGAAAAAATTAATAAATGTTTTCGTTTTTAACCACTTCAATACCAGGCACTTACGCAACTTCATGCCCAAGCCAATTTTCAGCGCTGTTGCAATTTGAATGACAATTGCGCGGTCATGCTACACTGTACCCAAACATTTTTTTTTATCATTTTGTTTCCACAAAAAGAGCTTTTTTTTTTGGTGGTATTTGATCACCTCTGCGATTTTATTTCTTGCACAACAAATAAAAAAAAAAACAGAAAATTTAGAAAAAAAATAAATATTTTTTTTCTGTTACATTTTTTGTAAATAAGTAAGTTTTCTTCTTCAATTACGGGCACTGATATGGCTGCACTGATGGCCACTGATAGGCGGTGCTGGTATGCGGCACTGATGGGCACCACTTTTTTTATATTGTTGACAGTCAGTGCCCATGCGTGGGCACCGATTTGCATCTATTGTGAATATTGTTTCATATATGTGGATGGCCATGGGGTACATACCTGGCCATCCACAGGTTGCCCCCTTCCCTGGTCGTCCTGGCGGCTTCCCAGGTGGTCCAGTTGGGGGGGGGGCTGTGCTGATAAACAATGAGCGTATACCCCCCTCGTCAGGAGAGCTGCCGATTGGCTCTCCTCTACTCGCATCTGTCAGACGCGAGTGAGGAATAGCCGATCAACGGCTCTTCCTGTTTACATCGTGATTGGACACGGCTGATCACGTGGTAAAGAGCCTCTGTCTGAGGCTCTTTACCGAGATCGGTGTATCGGTGTGTCAGACTGACACACCACGGGCCTGCGGCAGCTGTTATCCTGCTGGACGTCAAGCAAGGATAAAAGAACCACTTCCCGGATGTCAATCTGCTATTGACCAGGTGGGAAGTGGTTAAATAAGCTCTTTCTACAGCTGTGCTGAGAAACAAGTCTGAAAAGCAACACGGGAGGAAGATGTAGATTTGTTTAGGCCTCATCTGGCTTCAAAGGCTCAGGAACAGTTCCAGACACTGTAACCACCTGTAGATACCTTTGATGTATATACCAGACAATCCATGACAACACAGTAAAAAAAATAAAAAATTTAAGGGCAAAAAAAGCACTACCAATAGGAAAAATTGGCATTACTCTATCAGAAATCCAGTATAAATCACTCACCTTGTTACTCAATTCAGGGAATGCTTCACTTTGGTAAGGGAACGACTGATCATCAACTATATGCCAGTGAAACACATTCATTTTGTTAAATGCCATAGCTTCCTGAAACAGAAATAAGATTAGTTTTAAAGAATAATAATAAATAAAATAAAGTTGAACTCTAATATTTTAAAAATGCTGGAAACAAAATTTGCAAACAGGGGGAGAAGAAATAGTGTCTAGCCTGAGACAGTAAAGGTTATGGAAAAAAAATAAAAAATGTCCTCAATTGTTTCCCACCATCAATCCCAGCTGTTACCTTCCCAGTACAGGAGGTGTGTGTCTGTCCTCACTCATACATCATAAACCTCAGGACGCATACAGCAGGGCAGGGAAAATTCCTACTGCATTATGGGAATGGATTGCTTCTTTTTTTTTGGCCAATTCTGAAATTAAAATGCTGAAAAGAAGGTACACAGTCGCATGCATTTCCAATTAAAATAAAAAAGTTACCAAGTGTGGCAACAAGGTGAACGTGAAACATTCTTATGCTTTATGAATGCAAGGAGCAAACATGTTCCATTAGACAAGCAACACTAATGTTATTCCCCATGGATGTTTTAGTCTAAACTGCTCACTATGGGACTAAACATTCTGATTCACATGCTTTAAAGAATACATTCAGGGGCTGTTATTGCTAAACTCTGCTGAGAATGCTACTACATTTTGGTCAGTCATGAAGCCAGAGGATCAGCATTTTCAGGAGTTCAGCAATGGCAACCCACATTATATAGACTGTACTAGGATTTCTTTAACAGCATTTTCCAGTGTCACTCACCAAATTTTTTAGGATAACCTTTAGAGGCAGATAATGTCTGGAGGTGTCCAGTAGTATTCCTCTGTGGGCAAACCTTGGAAAGTCAGTAATCTGAGTTTTGTTTATTACGAACTAGAGGAAGAAGAAAAATATGGTTTATACACATTTGTATTAGGACGAAAGAAAAAAATAAAGAAAAAAATACATGTCAAGAAGACATGAAACATTTTAGAATTACTTTTTATATCTGAATTGCTGTTTTAGTGAAAATCTATGTGCAGTTGGGTCACAGGAGATCAAAGGTAAGTGCACTTCTTAGACCAACAAGAAAAGTATGGTCAGAAAAATGCTTTAGCCATACTTTTCTTTAGATACCCTTATATAATATACACCACAGCCATAACATAAGAGGGCAATAAAACAATGCCCACAGATCCCACAACTGACCATCTGCAGACCACTTTCCACAGGAGCAATTGATCTGGTAAAGAGAAGACCTGCATGTCACGTCCACCCCAACGCAGGTGGTCAGACACTATAGCTGGCTACTGTGTTCTTCACCTATAGCAGCCCCCTTTCCCATAAGGCAAGCAGGCCTACCGGTACTCGGTTGCCCCTAGGTCTTATACACAATGCTATAATGCCTGGCCACCACGCCAGGGCTGGCACGAACTGAGCAAAGCAAACAGGCACTTGCGGTTGGCAAACGGACAGCGTGGTTCTAGGACAGTCTAGGTAAAAGGCAGGCTAAGTTCAGGGAATAGTTCAAAATCCGGTCCAAGGTCATACACAGGGAAATCCAATCTAGCAGAGCAGACAGACAGGGGGCTTTATCAGGAATTGCACACGTATCACTCTCTATCACAAGCATGTGAGTGAGTGTTTGGCTGGCTTATAACAGGTTTGGTTTCTACCCAGAGACTGACCACATCAATCACCTTGCAGGTAGACAAAGACAGGGAGCATGCCAAAGCCAAAACCCTGGTGCTGGAATTAAGAGCAGGAGCACTAGATGCTCCTGACACTACACCACCTGTTACTGTTCCTAGCGCAAACTGGTGAGTGGTAGTATCTGTCTGAGCTGTTGCCTTCCTCGGTTCAAGGTACACAATCTGTTTTTCCTTTTTTTTGCCCTTTACCATCTTCACTATATATTTCACAGCATTTTGGCTGTGGATAATGATGCCAGTGCCACTACCAACACAACCTGCATGGGAACTTCATGCCTGCCAAGACATCTAGACTCTCAACAGTGTGCATTTCACTAAAGTGATACCAGTGCACACTGATCAGGGAGTACACATCTCAGCAGGTACTGAACTTCCATGCTGGTTGTACAAGTAGCTTCATTACTTTACCTCTGTAGTTCTGAAAACTACAGAGAAGCATGTGCATCACATTAAGGTTCCACAGGAAGAGGCTGTCACCCATACGGCAGTGTGCAGGAACCCATTCAGGGAATAGAGATTGGAGTTCATCACTATGTGAAGAGGTGCTATAGGACAGACACAAAAGTGGAAGTATAAAGAGGGAGCCCTCCTCTACGACAGTTTATAAAAACTGGAGTTCTGCTTTAATAAAAAGTTCTCCATAATGAAGTACAATTGAACAGTTATGGGTCCCAAACAAAGAATGTGCTGCTAAAAGCACTGAGAGCAGCAACAATCAGCTTTTCAACAAGGCAATAGTGATCTCACAGAACCACATGGAAATCAGTCATGGGATAGCCTATTCTCAAGTTTGCCCATCATAAAAAGGGGAAAATTATATATATAATAATAAAAAAAAAAAAAAAAAAAGCAATGGCAGCCTTGGTATTACTCGCAGAAAATGAAACACACACATGTTTGGGAAGAGTTTTACATAATAAAATACTTACTGCTCCAGTGCTGTCTTTATAAACCAACTGGCTGAATGTCTCAAGACCTTAAAAAGAAAAAAAAAAATTTATATTTATATTTATATTTATATTTATATATATATATATATATATATATATATATATATATATATATATATATATATATATATATATATATATATATATATATATATATATAAAAATCAATTTTTTTGTTTGTTTCAGAAAGTTAGAAAAAGTGCAAAGGTCTGGTGCGTTTCCTTGTATGTCAATGCTGGACATTTAAAACACATTAAAAACAGAAAGGCATGAATAAATACGGCTACATGCTGCCTCTTCACTGATGATAACCAGCCTGCTATGCAAAGGTCTAAGCCAAATTATTTTGTCTCACTCCTTTCATAATGTGAATAGAACAAATATTCTGTAAGAGTAAATCCCTCATGTCTTTCTGGTAGGGGTTAGGTGAAACGTCTGCAAAAAAATAAATCTTGTCATGAAATATATACAGAGATGTTAGAAGCTGGCAGGAAATTCAACCTATGGGCACCCACCTAAAACTGAAATGTCACATCTGATGGAACTGATGAGCAATAAAAAAAATGTTTAAGCATGTTACTGGTTAATGAAGTAATAAGTTATCCATCAGCTGCTTATCTAGCAAGATGTGCAGAGGGCAGACAATACAAAGTCTACGGAAAAACTGGGCCTGCACTTCCATATAAAAGTATAACCAAAGGCAATTTTGTTTTTGGAGAGGGACTAGAAGACCCATTAGGCTTATTTTGCTGTTTGTGCCGAGTTATAAAGATTCACCCTTTATATTAGTTTTCTTTATGGATAGTAAAAGTAAAAGAAAATCCCACATTTTGGGTTCTCCCTGGAAAAGTTAGGAGGGGGAATTGTTCCAATAGGGACACTAGTTCTGGTGACAAGGGATTCCCTCAATTTGCAGGGATTTCCCCTCATTTTCTGTTTGGCTAGGAGACAGGAAGTGAAGGTAAAGCTCCCCAATATACACAGATGGGGGTAATCTAGGATATACAGGAGACTAAAGCCAACTACGGTCAGGGTGATCCCTGAGCATAACAGTGCTGATATTCTGAGGAGGAAAAACAAATGAAGGCATAGTCAGGCAGATTATGGTCAGCATTTAAAAAACAGAAAGAAATACTGGTGTACATGTGTTACAACTAATTTCTGAGCATGCATGTACTCAACATGAAACCAACCCCTTGTCAACATGACCTATTTAATGCACAATCCTAAAAACACAGCTAAAACTGTTCAGCATGAATGTCCCCAATAATACGAGCATGTTGTAATGAAGAGATGAAAACCTTGAATACTATGAGTAATATACTAAAAATAATATTTGTTGCAAAACAGGTTCACTTTCATGCACCCCTCCCCAGCATCATACTTACCTTTCCTTCATGCCAAACCCATGCTTTGTGCAGCCAAAAATAAAAATAAAATAAAAAAGTCTAAGTTCCAAGCAGCTCAAGACAGGGATACGAATTTATGTCCTGCCCTCATGTAACAGTGCTGGGCCAAGCATCGGGCTGTCACATGATCCCCATACCTTAAAGTGTTTTTTGCTGAAAAGAAGATGATGTCTCCAGTAAAAGGCAGTAAAGCTTTCAGCTGGAATTCAGCACCACAACTTAAGTCCAAGGAGGTGCATGGCATCTCCTGAGCTTATCGTTTGTCTGCCCAAATTACACTCCAGATACTTTGGGTTGTGAGAAGAAAAAGGCACACAGAGCAGCTATGCCTGCCCCTCAACCTCCACTCCCCATACTTATAGCAGGGTTTCGGAGGCTACAGTTACAGTCCAATGCTAGGACATTCTTATCCCAAGTTGGTGTTGCTGGAGCTTACCTCTACGCTCTCCCTCAAACATATCTACTGGCCCATCAACATGACGGAAAGCCTTACTTGCCAACAGAAATGTGCAGGGACAGGAAGGGGCAGGTAAGCTTTGGCCACCAACATAAGGTCCTCGAACTTTGCATGGCATTCAATAACCTTTACTTTAAAATATTTGGATTCCCAAGGTGGCATTTTAAAAACCCATCTCTCAAATCCCCCAAACACTAACAGACTTGCATTATTCCTGTTGGATTTTTTTTATTTGCCATATACTATAGAGAAAAGAGCAGAAAGAGACTTTGCCCCTTAGACCTTTGATTGTGAAGGAGTCTAGGGTGAAGGATCAGAGTCAAGAGGGCAGATTTCACTGCTGGTTCTCCTAGCAGACGTAGGGTGGATAATTCAGTTTATTAATATTGATCAATAACTGAAGTCTCAATGATTGGTGGACTCAAGTTTTATGTTGTCAGCTAATTAAAAGAAGACTTTGAGCTGAAACAAAGATTCTCATCTGCTCAAGACTTCTTTAAATGGATTAACATGGAAGTGTCCAAAAACCGTGCTCCATTTATAAACAAACGCAGGTGGAGGACCCCTCAAGTGGAGCCCCAATATTCACCTTCAAACACTCACTGCTGTATCTGTGCAATACCCAACTATACAGGAGGAATTTGTAGTCACAGCACTGGGAGATACAGGAAACTGGGATCCGTGATTTTAGTAACCTGGATCAGGCCTAGCAGGTAGTTTGTTTTTCAACTGGAGATTCCAAACGAATATGGAAAAGTTCTTACCCCTCACAGCACCCCAGACTTGACTTGCTTGAAGAACAGCTCCATCTTCATTAACTGACAGCTTATCTACAATGGGGGAGAAAAAAAAAAAAAAGGGAGAAGAAATAATAATTGGAAAAAAAATAATAAATATGATCAAATAAATGAAAAACAGGACTTATTTCAAAGGTTTTGAGTGGATGGGGATAGGGTTGGTGGGTTGCTAGGAACAGCCAGCCCACATAAGACAGCAACCTCTTTCTATCAAACTTTAGACAGAACATATAGCCGCTTAATTACTGTGCGCATGCAAAGAAAGATAGAGGGGATATAAAGCTTGGCGTTTTGCGCTCATTCATATCAGCCCCTTACCTTGTGCATTTCTAGGCCTTAAAGCGGGGGTTCACCCAAAAAAAAAAAAAAAAAATTCTTTGTCTACCATGCCATCTAGCATACTAGCGTCAGCTACAGTATGCCTTTATTTTATTTTTTTGCGCTGTATTTAGAGTTTCATCCTTTCGTTTAGTTTCAGACTGAAGAGGGGAACACGATTGACGGCCGGCTATGGCGCGTCACGCTTTCCGAAAATAGCCGAAATAGGACTCGGCTCTATACGGCGCCTGCGCAGTCAGCTCCTAGTCTGTGCGCAGGCGCCGTGAAGAGCCGAGTCCTACTCCGGCTATTTTCGGAACGCGTGAAGTGCCATAGCCGGCCGTCAATCATGTTATCTCTTCATAGGAACGCCTTTCCCCGCGGGAGTCTGAAACGAAACTAATGGATTAAACTGAGTACAGCGCAAAAAAATAAAAATAAAGGCATACTGTAGCTGACGCTAGTATGCTGGATGGCATGGTAGAAAGTTGTTTTTTAGGGTGAACCTCCGCTTTAACATTTCCACCACTGTAGAGTATAAGAGGCCCTAATCAATGCAGCGCACTAGACACAAAACATGCCGCCTCCACTCTACAATTAAAGTCATTCAATGAGCTGGTGTATTCAACTTTTACACATTTCCACTTTTTAGGAAATCAAAGAGTATGTCTCCTCAAGCCACTTCTAATCTGACTGTACAGTGCAGCTGGAAAGTATTCACAGCCCTTCACTTATTCCACATTTTGTTGTTACAGCCTTATTCCAAAATGGTTTGAATTCATTATTTTTCTCAAAATTCTACAAACAATACCCCATAATGACCACGTGAAAAAGGTTTGTTTGAAATCTTTGCAAGTTTATATATAAAAAAGAAAAAACACACACACACACACACACACACACACACACACACAATAATTATTCACAGCCTTTGCCATGACACTCATAATTGAGCTCAGGTGCATCCCTTTTCCACCGATCATCCTTGAGATGTTTCTACAACTTGATTGGAGTCCACCCGTGGTAAATTCAGTTGATTGGACACAATTTGAAAAAAAGGCACACAACTGTCTATATAAAGTCCCACAGTTAACAGTGCATGTCAGAGCACAAACCAAGCCCATGAAGTCCAAAGAATTTTCTGTAGACCTCCGAGACAGGATTGTATTGAGGCACATATCTGGGAAAGGGTACACAAAGCTTTCTGCAGCATTGAAGGTCCCAATGAGCACAGTGGCCTCCATCATCTATAAATTGAAGAAGTTAGAACCAACAGTACTCTTCCTAAAGTGGGCCGCCCAGCAAAACTGAGCGATCGGAGGAGAAGGGCCTTAGTCAGGAGAGGTGACCAAGAACCTGATGGACACTCTGACAGAGCTCCAGCGTTTCTCTGTGGGGAAAGGAGAACCTTCCATAAGAACAACCATCTCTGCAGCACTCCACCAATCAGGCTTGTATAGGAGACAGAAGCCACTCAGTAAAAGGCACATGACAGCACACCTTGAGTTTGCCAAAAGGCACCTGAAGGATTCTCGGATAAGAAGAAAAAAATCTCTGGTCTGATAAAGCAAAAGATTAAACTCTTTGGTCTGAATGGCAGGCATCATGTCTGGAGGAAACCAAGGGAAATAGAAATTACCGCTCAAGGTGGGTCTGCTGGACAATCAGTAGCTGCTCAGGAGGCCAGAAGTGCCGGCAATGCACAATGCAAAATGTATAAGTTGAAAGGATGAACAGCCGCACCTCCAAAAAAAAACGTGGGTTGTCTTTATTTAAAAAAAATAGGTGGAAAATGCACTACAAATGACAGCAAAGGGTGGAATACAGCCAAAGCGTTTCGCAGTGTGATCAGTGCTTAGTCATGGACATGACTACGCACTGATCGCAGTGCAAAACGCGTAGGCTATATTCCACCCTTTGCTGTCATTTGTAGTGCATTTTCCACCTATTTTTTAAATAAAGACAGCCCAAGGGTTATTTGGAGGTGCGGCTGTTCATCCTTTCAACTTCTACATTCTGGAGGAAACCAGGCACCACTCATCACCTGGCCAATACCATCCCTACAGTGAAACATGGTGGTGGCAGCATCATGCTGTGGGGATATTTTTCAGCGGCAGGAACTGGGAGACTAGTCAGGATTGAGGGAAAGATGAATGCAGCAATATACAGAGACATCCTTGATGAAAACCTGCTCCAGAGTGCTCTGGACCTTAGACTGGGGTGAAGGTTCATTTTCCAACAGGACAACAGCCCTAAGCACACAGCCAAGATAGCAAAGGAGTGGCTACTGGACAACTCTTTGAATGTCCTTGAGTGGCCCAGTCAGAGCCCAGACTTGAACCCAATTGAACATATCTGGAGAAAGCTAAAAATGGCTGTGCACCGACTCTCCCCATCCAACCTGATAGAGCTTGAGAGGTCCTGCAAAGAAGAATGGGAGCAACTGCCCAAATATAGGTGTGCCAAGCTTGTAGCATCATACTCAAAAATACTTGAGGTTGTAATTGGTGCCAAAGGGGCTTCAACAAAGTATTAAGCAAAGGCTGAATACTAAGGTACATGGAATTTTTTGTGCAAACATTTCAAACTTTTTTCATGTTGTCATGGGGTATTTGTAGAATTTTAAGAAAAAAATAAAAAATGAACCTTGGTCAAAGTTTGGTTGATCAGACAAGCTTGAAGACGTCAGGCAGCCATAAATTTTAGTGCTTATCTTTTTTGTAAAGCACAGTTAAATAACTTCTTTTAAGGCCGCCTGAGGTTTTGTTGAAACAAAAGCCTTTTAAGCAATGCACACCCAACATCATGTGATTAAAGTGGATAGTTCTCTAAATACCGTTTATGGAGAAATCTGATTCTTTCTACATCGAACCATCATCAAAACACTTGACCACATTTAGAGTACCCCCTCCCCCCATGAGATTCCTCAAGTCCAGGGGTAGGCAACCTCGGCCCTCCAGCTGAGGTGAAACTACAAGTCCCATTAAACATTGCAAGACCCCAACAATCACAGGCATGACTCCTAGGAGGCAGAGATGGAATTTGTGATTTCACCACAGCTGGAGGGCCGAGGTTGCCTACCCCTGCTCTAGCCCTTCACACAGGCATGCACAGATTTTTAAGAAGGTGGCACAAGCCTAGGCAAATGTGACTAAACCTCTGACACCAGTGTCACCTTTCCCCATGGCTGGCTTATAGGATTGGTCTTGGATCCAATCCCCAAAACAAAGATGATATATATGTCAGGTTTATCAGTCCTTGAAATGTGGTGGCTACAATTTCTAATTTGCAGCTGGCAATACAGTGTTCTAGGGTGGCTACTCACATTTATTACACTGTATCTATGGAGGGAACCATTGTTGTCACACTAGGACAGAGCTACAAACATGAATCCTACGCCATCTTTTTTACAAGGCCAGGCAGGGGGGTACTTTGTTGAATTACGAAAACCCTCAAAGCCCAGTTTCAAAAACATTTATTTTGTCTGGAGCCGATACAGCTGATCTAGCCTAACACTTTTCCTATCAGGCCAAGGCTTACAGTCTGCACATAAGGATACCCATTATACAATGGGGGCCTGAATCATCATTAAATGTTAAGGCATCTGCATGCCAAAACTTACACTGAAATATAAATGGTCACTTTCCTATGTAGAGTAAAACCTTGGTTTAAGAGCGTTTTGCAAGACGAGCAAAATTTCTAAATATAGACTTGATATACAAGCGATGTCTTGATATACAAGTAGCGTCCGGTCACAACTGAGTATAAAAGAGAAGAGAAGCGCCTCCAAGTGTAGCAATATGGTTACATTTAATGAAGGTACAATATTTAGCAACTTATTGCTACACTTAGATGCGCCTCTCTTCTCTTTTATACTCTGTGGCTCCTGCTGGATTTTGCTTCTAATCCCCTTGGGGAGGCTGTCATTTGTGGAGGGATATTTTATGGTTACACAACCTGGTCACATTGCTAGAATATTTTTATATGGACTATAAAACTGAAGGATCTATGACTAAATGGTTGTGGAACAAATCATTTAAGCTTCCATTATTTCTAATGAGTTAATTTGCTTTCATATACAAGTGCTTTAGATTACAAGCATGTTTCTGGAACATATAATTATGCTTGCAATCCAAGGTTTCACTGCATATGAATATACAAATATTAATGTAAATACCGTATTTATCGGCGTATACCGTGCACTTTTTTGCCCTGAAAAATCCGAGCAAAATCGTGGGTGCGCGATATACGCCAAGGATCGAGCGGGGAGGACACCACGATGGCCGCAGAAAGGATGCCGGACCGGACGAGGCCGCCAATGGACGACGGGCAAGACACCGACGAGGGGCATCCAAACTAAGTACTTTTTCCCCAGGAATTTTTTTTCAAGTTCGGGGGTGCGCGCTATACGCCGGGGCGCGCAATAGGCCGATAAATACGGTAAATTGGATGGGGATTGGGAGAAACTACATCCCTCCCCCCCCCCCCCCCCATCAACACTTGATTTTGATGGGGGGAATCCACCTTGCTGAGGGATTGTATTCTGAAAGCAAAGAGACTTCCCCGCGGTTAGCGTGGGGGCCGATCAGAATTGCCAGCTATAGCTTACATCACCGATCAAGCAGGTAAAAATCTTACAGGGCAGTTGTGCAGAAGTCAAATCAGTAGATCGACTTCTGTACAACCTCAATGCCCATACATGGATGAAAATGTATCTGGTCCCTGCTGAATTGTGATCGACGTATGGCCGGCTTTAGCCAGGTAGTAAATTATTGGCTGAACGGTGACTGCATGCCATCAGATGCAGTCACCATTTGTGTTCTGCAACATGGTTGTTGAATACAATCCACATGCATGGATCGGGGGCTCTATTGGTTTCTCCCACTCAGCACCCCAAGGCTGAACAAGAGAAAACAAGCTGTGGATACTTAGCTTTAGTTTAGATAAAACCAACATAAAAACAAGTCACATGGTTTGCTTAGTACTAAAGTTCTAAATACTCACATGACTCATCTGAACGGACATTGGGATACTTGTGACATTCGTTGTCCTCTGAGGTGATGATGACCTGAAGTTGTACCAATCGTCCTGCCCTTGGTTTACCTGCAGGTACATCTTCCAATCGCAGGAAACCAAATATGTAATTGAAGTATCTTAAAAAAAACATTGGAAGGTTTAAAAGGTGCAATAAAGCTGACATTTTGTGATTTTTCTTTTTTTAATCTGCACCAGTACCAGTGCTTATAATGAAGATAACAGCTGATGAGTGATCCGTTGCCAAGGACGCGGCGGCCGGCTCCTTAACAACCAGTGTTAAACAAGCTAGTGCTAAAGACGTTGGCTCAAAAATTTGCATCGGAACCGCATATAAAATTCGCTGTGAAAATTTGCACCGGACATGTGTGAACCTAGCCTCAAATCTGCCAACAGCTCTGTAATGCAAGGCCCCACCTGACTGGATAGATTAAATAGATCCACATCTTAAATAATGTTGGTAAATCTAAAATTAATCATACAAAGATTGCATGTTACAATGTAACATGTATTTATTGCTGTATATTTCAAACCCATCTCATTATCTTGGCATTCTGCAAAGCCCTTATGTAGGTCTGCTCTCGGGCTGACAATGCCATCTTCTCGCTGCTAAATGTTACTT
The DNA here is from genome assembly GCF_905171775.1 of Rana temporaria. NCBI lineage: Eukaryota > Metazoa > Chordata > Amphibia > Anura > Ranidae > Rana > Rana temporaria. The sequence continues at coordinate 101,586,462 of NC_053489.1, forward strand.
CCTGCCAGTGTTGGTGGCCCCTGAATCGCTTTTCCTGTCCTGGTGACACACGTACGCCTGGAACAAGAATTCTCAATGATAAAGCTCTGACAGAGCATGTGTAAACAGCTCCTATCAGGATGAGTGACAATTTTTTTGGGAAGTTGGTAATCTTTGAAAACCCAACATCCTAGGACAGGGCTTGACAAATTTGCTTGGAATCTAGAAGCCAGCTAAAAAAGTTAGGAGCCAGAAAACGCGCCCCGTCCCGCCAAGTTAGCGCGCAGAAGCTAACGCATACGTGAGTAGCGCCCGCAAATGAAAGCGGTGTTCGCGAGGTATCGCCACAATTGGTAGAGCGAGAGCAATAATTCTAGCCCTAGACCTCCTCTAACTCAAGACATGCAACCTGTAGAATTTGTTTAAACATCGCTTATGGAGATTTTAAAGGGTAAAAGTTTGTCGGCATTCCACGAGCGGACGCAATTTTGAAGCGTGACATGTTGGGTATCAATTTACTCGGCGTAACATTATCTTTCACAATATAAAAAAAAATTGGGCCAACGTTACTGGCGTCTTATTTTTTTAATTAAAAATAAGTATTTTTTCCCAAAAAAGTGCGCTTGTAAGACCGCTGCGCAAATACGGTGTGACAGAAAGTATTGCAACGACCGCCATTGTATTCTCTAGGGTGTTAGAATAAAAAATATTTATAAATGTTTGGGGGTTCCATTTAGAGGGAAGGAGATGACAGTGAAAACAGACAGGGGAAGCTCTATTAGCATTGCTGGTTGTCTTGTCGGATCACAGAAGGAACCATAGGCCTGCAGAAGGCCGCAAAACCGCAGCCCAATGCGATCGCGCGGCGGGGGCGCACGGAGACGCAGGATACCCCCATCTGTGCCACCCCAAGTCGCCAATTCTAGACGCAATTCGTCGAACCCTATCCTAGGAGATCCTACATCACTTCCAGCAGTGACCCACCAGCCACTCAATATAATGGCCTGCCATGGAATTGTGGTCACGTGACCTTAATACTAGGGTTGTCCCGATACCGATACTAGTATCGGGACCGATTCCGAGTATTTGCAGGAGTACTCGTACTCCCGCAAATACCCCCGATACCGAAATAGAATACTCCCCCCGACCCCCCCCCCCCGCCGCTACGCCACATCCCCGCTTGGTTAATACGGGCGGGGAACATTACAGCTTTCATTTGAATAGCTGTAGTGTTTCCCGGCGCGCCGCATATAGACACTCCCCCTTGCTCGGGTGAACTGTCCAATCCCGAGCAAGGGGGAGCGTCTATACGCAGAGACTACAGCTATTCAAATGAAAGCTGTAATGTTCCCGCCCGTATTAACCAAACGACGGCGCGGCAGCATGTACGGTAAGGGGGACATGGCTGCATATATGGGGGGGGGGGGACATGGCTGCATATATGGGGGGGGGGGGACATGGCTGCATATATGGGGGGGGGACATGGCTGCATATATGGGGGGGGACATGGCTGCATATATGGGGGGGGGGGGACATGGCTGCATATATGGGGGGGGGGGGGGACATGGCTGCATATATGGGGGGGGGGACATGGCTGCATATATGGGGGGGGGGACATGGCTGCATATGTGGGGGGACATGGCTGCATTTGGGGACACATTTAAAAAAAAGTATCGGTATTCGGTATTGGCGAGTACTTGAAAAAAAGTATCGGTACTTGTACTCCGTCCTAAAAAAGTGGTATCGGGACAACCCTACTTAATACAAACTTAAAAAATAAAAAAATAATTGACGTTGCAGAGGCTGAGGAAAGATCGCAACAATATGGTCGGGATCCACCCACAACCGTGGACCACCACCTGGTTCAGCCTCTCAGAGCCTGACTAAGCCGTCCCCTCCTCAATCCAGCGCTCCAGTCGGCACAGGGAGGGCAGAGCAGAGAGTCGGTGATTGACAGTCACCAGCTCTCTGCTCATGAAGCTCTGAATAATCAATGATCTTTGATCGCTCGGTTCTCAGTGTTTGAGCCCACAGGGGACAGATGCAGCATCCACCTGGGCAAGTATAATTCTTGGAGGAGAAAAAAAAAAAAAAAAAAAAAAAAAAAAAAAAAAAACTTTGCTTTTAAAAGCTCTAACAGGTCATCAATTTAGTGTTAGCCATGAACAATGGGCCTAGAACTATTTCTCTCACCCCGGCAAGAGCTTGCATTTATATGTGTATGTATATGTGGAGGCTTGATGGCCAGAAAATTGATCATGCAGCATTGGAAATCTGAGGTGCCCCCCCACAGTCAGGGAGTGGACCACTGCACTTGGTAATGCGTTGAGGATGGAGAAGGTTATATACCAACATAGGGGATGCTCCAAAAAATTTGAAAAGTTATGGGACTTGTGGTTGGGAACGTCGGGGGTTGGTTCCAAATGACCTAGTCATGGACAGACTATTGGGCTAGCGGGACAGGGGGTGGTGAGATGGTTGGTTGCGTTTTATATGACCTTTCAGTATGTTGATTTTTGTTTATGTATACTACTGTTCTGTTTATGGCCATGTCTGCTATACTGGATAAGATTGTGGTACTTTGGACTGTATGTGTCAAATTTTCCATCAATAAACTTGCTTTTTTGGACAAAAAAAAAAAAATATGTTGAGGCTTGGGTGTAACCATTTCATTTACCCTTTTGTTTTTCACCAAACTTCAGTGTTTTTTTTTTTATCACATAAGGGGTCTCTTTAATGAGACATCAGGGGACTTTTTGACAGTCAAACCTGAAAGTGATACAATACACCTTATAAAAGGTAGAGGAGATTAGTGATCAGATGTTCACTGTCCTCCCTTTCTTCTACCTGGCACTGCAGGTGTGACAGCTGTCCATCTAGAGCAGGGTAGATTTGATTTAAAGTGGTTTCATCAAACCCTTGTTAAAAAAAAAAAAACAACAACTCTGCAAGCCAAAGACATAATTACTTACCTTAAATCGAAGCCCCCGCAGCGGTCCTCGTACCCCCTCCGGCCGGTGACATCTCTCCCATGGGTTACTTCCGGGTATCGCGGCTCCGGCTCTGTGATTGCCCGGAGACGCGATGACGTCACTGACGCATGCATGGGAGCTGCCGGTAACGGCCGTTGATTCAGTTTGCATGTGCCGATGACAGCGACACATGCAGAGGGGAAGGGGATATCGCGTAAACCCTGCAGATTTAGGAGATATCCATGGAAGCTACAGGCAAGCCTCATTATAGGCTTACATGTAGCATAAAGTGGTTGTAAAGGGATTACAACCACTTTAAATCACTGGTAAAAAGGCTCGATTTAAGTAAACGCGATTTAAAACATAATTTTTAAAAGAGCAACCATCATCTCTGTCCCACAGCGGCTCCTCCTCTGACCCGCTGTTGACTTACCAACAGTCCCATTCACTTTAAAGGGACAGCTGGTGATGTGGCAATGACACAACAAGGTGAGGGATGTGGTGGCAGCTGCAGGTGAGTGGATGCCCGCTAACAGGCACTGCCATGATGGATCTGAAATGATAGGTTCTCTTTAAAAGTAAGGACTTATTCTTGCTGGTAGTTAGAATCTTTAATATTTACAAAAAATAAAAAGGTTTCCCATTTAGAATAATAAGCTATCAGGTTAGTAAAAAACAGCGATATCAGAACTGGTGAAATCATACAGCTTGTAGTGCACATAGATTTGCAAAACAACGGAATAAAGGAATTCCTGAACTTTGTTATATCTCGTTGTTACTGTGAAATTGTGTGAATGCTTGGATTCATTGAATGAGTTTACCAAAAATTAAAATATTGCAGAATATACAGCCTCATGCTACATAACTAAGCCCCGTTTCATGCTGAATAAACTATATTATCAACGTATCTTAACCACTTCCATACCGGGCTGTTATACACACATCCATACCAGGCCTATTCTGGCACTTCTCTCCTACATGTACAAATCCAAATTTTTTTGCTAGAAAATTAAGCAGAACCCCCAAACATTATATATGTTTTTTTAGCAGACACCCTAGGGAATAAAACGACGGTCATTGAAACGTTTTATATTGCACGGTATTTGGAAAAAAAATTGTTTCATGAATTAAAAAAATAACAAAACAGTAAAGTTAGCCCAATTTTTTTGTAAAATATGAAAGATGATGTTACACCGAGTAAATAGATACCCAACATGCCACGCTTTGAAATTGCGCACACTCATGGAATGGCGCCAAACTTCGGTACTTAAAAATCTCCATAGGCAACGCTTTGAAAATTGTTACAGGTTACCAGTTTAGATTTACAGAGGAGGTCTAGTGCTAGAATTGTTGCTGCCACTCTAACGCACGCGGCGATACCTCACATATGTGGTTTAAACGCCGTTTACATATGTCGGCGGGACTTGCGTGTGCATTCGCTTCTGCGCGCGAGCTACTGGGGACAGGGGCGTTAAAAAAAAGTTTTTTTTTTTTTTTTTTTACATATGTATTTCTTTTTTTTTTTTACACACTTTTTTTATTTTTATTTTTTTTATTATCACTTTTATTCCTATTACAAGGAATGTAAACATCCCTTGTAATAGGAATGTGTGTGACAGGTACTCTTTATGGAGAGATGCGGGGTCAATAAGACCCCACATCTCTCCTCCAGGCTGGAAAGCATGAAATTGGTTAAAAAAAATTCACCGATCTCATGCTTGCTGTTGCTTAGCAGACAGAATTGCGGCTTTGTTTACTTACGGGGACCCGGGCGTGACGTCATCACATCGCGCCGGGGTCCTCCGACGGTCATAGAGATGACTGGTGACCATCTGTTCACCAGTCATCTCTATGCTTCCTGCCAGCGCCGGACGATTCATTCTCCGGGCCCCCGATGGCACGGGAGAGCCCGGAGAAGCACCGGATGGCGGCGGGAGGGGGGCCCAGGATCGTTAGAGGTCATTTGACAATGGGCCGGGCGGGAAGTGGTTAAATATAAAAAAAAAAAAAAAAAAAAACAACTATCTTTAGATACATTTTTACTCCAAAAGCATTTTATTAAAATAAATTTGATAAAAAAAAAAAAAAAAAAGAAACTTTTTTTTTAAAAATGATTGATGTTTATTTACTCTGGTCTTGGGCTGATCACTCGCATGCAATTACCCGACAAGTGATTACATGCGAGTGGCCGTAGATTAGCTGTGGGAGTGGTCCGCCTTCCATTACTTTTCAATGGGAATGCTGCAATCTTTGGAAACGCTTGCTGGTTCTCCTGCATGTATTCGCGAATGGTCCTAATTTGCAAGTGTGACCGAGGCCTTATGCCGCGTACACACTGTCTTTTTTGTGATAAAAAAAAAAAAACATTTTTAAAAACGTAATTTAAAATGACCGTGTGTGGGGAAAACTTTGTTTTATGTCTTCCGAAAAAAAGACAAAAAAAAAAAATTCGAACAATTTTTTATGTTGTTTTTCAAAATGTCGTTTTTTGTGTAATTTAAAAAAAAGTGTGTGGGTAAAAACGACGTTTTAAACCCACGCATGCTTAGAAGCAAGTTATGACGCGAGCTTGAATGGAACAGAGTGCCGTCATACGTGCTGAACGTAACCGCGCTTTGCTAGAGCATTTTGAAAAAACGATGGTGTGTAGGCAACGTCGTTTTTTTAAAATGAAGTTTGAAAAACGTCGTTTTTTTCCCCATGAGAAAAAACGATGTTTTTTTACAAGACAAAAAAAGACCGTGTGTACGCGGCATTATAGCGCCATAGAATGTCTCTTCTATTATAAGGAGACTGCTCACAATTTCTTGCATTCGTTTCGTTCTGCTTCCACACCTGATGTATCGTACTCTGTACCCTGACCAAGGTGTGTCACTTCCGTGGCAGGTTAGGCAATCCAATTTACTTCCATATTTCCTGGAGATTTTACAACTAATTGGATTCTGTAAAGCAATAAGAGAAGTGACAGAAAACAGAGCGCGCTTTTCTCACCACCCCTATTCAGTACACCTATGTACAGTACACATAGCCCATACTGGATGTGGTTCCAACACTTCCCCCGTGACCAGCAGAACAGCAAAGTCATCTGATCACACAGACCAATGGAAAGTCCCACATTGTTTCATGACAGTTCCTGCTACTGACTGGCCTGTCCTGTCTGTAAAACAGGAAAGTTGAGTTTCTTAGATGAGGGCCTAGAGATAATAAATGTCATGTGACATGAAGGGACACTGCGCTGTACTGAGTGTGACTGGAGGGCGGGTCCCATGCAATCACCTTGTTAGATGGAGACGCAAACTGTCATCCTGCAGCAGTTAGAGAACTACAAGTCTTGTTTTTCAGAGAACAAATCATCAGTACAATCTATTGTTTTTTAATAGTCTTAGCAGAAAAAACAGAACGCACACTGGAGCACAATATGCCTGCTTATATTTTAATTAGGGTTGTCCCGATACCACTTTTTTAGGACTGAGTACCGTTACTTTTTTTTCAAGTACTCGCCGATACCGAATACCGATACTTTTTTTAAATGTGTCCCCAAATGCAGCCATGTCCCCCCACAAATGCAGCCATGTCTTCCCCCCCATATCCAGCCATGTCTTCCCCCCCCCCCATGTAGCCATGTCTCCCCCCCCCCATGTAGCCATGTCTCCCCCCCATGTAGCCATGTCCCGCTTACCTGCATCCCCGCTACCGCCGACTGTGTAATACGCACCGGGAACATTACAGCTTTGAATAGCTGTAATGATTGGCGCCGCGCATAGACACTCCCCCTCGCTCAGGATTGGACAGTTCACCCGAGCAAGGGGGAGTGTCCATGCGTGGCGCGAATCATTACAGCTATTCAAAGCTGTAATGTTCCCGGTGCGTATTACACAGTCGGCGGTAGCGGGGATGTGGCGTAACGGCCGTGGGATGCGGCGTAACGGCGACAACGGCGGGGGTGGGGGGGTTTGTATTCTATTTTGGTATCGGGGGTATTTGCAGGAGTACGAGTACTCCCGCAAATACTCGGAATCGGTCCTGATACCGATACTAGTATCGGTACAACCCTAATTTTAAGTTAGAGAAAAGGTGGCTGCAGCCAATCAGATGCAGGTACTCTGACAGCTGCAGGTCCTGTTACAATAGCTGCCAGTGGAAGATTCCTCTGCATCTTTTTTGTCTAAGGCCTCATTAACACAGGCGGACTCCGTCGATACGGGTGACCACTTTTGGATCACCAGCCTCTCATTGGTGCTCCTCACCGCACAGCTATACCACTTGGGATCCTCAAAAGTGGGAACCCAGTCGCTGCTCAAATGTTCCGGACCAACATGGCCCCAGAACCAGGAACAACGCGTGGCACGCACGCCCCGGTAGGCCATAACCCTGGGGCACCGTGATGTGGTCACCCTGAAGGTGGCTGCCACACTGGAAGAAGACCCAGACTCAATAGCGTCTGTCCCATAAGTACCCTCTCCCAGCATGCCCAGCGAGGACACACCCTCCTGATTAGCTGCTGCTACACACTATATATATAGTGGGGGGGGGGGTCAATGATCACATATTGGGGGGGTGATGACAACTATGTACAGAACACCAGACATCCATCCGATCACACATATATATTGGGGAGGGGGGGTGATGATCACACATATACAGTTGTGTTCAAAATTATTCAACCCCCCAATGCTGTAAAGGGTTTTAGGGAATTTAGTGTACATTTGTAATTGTATTCAGAATGAAATCCTACAAGGACTTCTTAAAGAACCATATGCAACTAAAATGACATCGATTGGTTTTGTAATACAGTAGTAAATGTTTATTTTGTGAATTCTTCATTTACACAATTATTCAACCCCTTAAAGACTACCACTCTGAAGAACAGAGGTTCATTGAAGTGTTTTCAATCAGGTATTGAAAACACCTGTGGATGTCGGGGAGTAGCAATAAAGCCTAATAAGCACCAATTAGGCAGCTTTAAAATGACTGTGATACTCAGCTCCTTCTAGACATTTACTGGTGTGGTTACAAACATGGTGAAGTCAAGAGAATGGTCCGGGAAGACAAGAGAAGAGGTGATTACTCTTCACAGGAAGGGCAATGGCTATAAGAAGATTGCAAAGATGTTAAACATACCAAGAGATACCATAGGAAGCATCATTCGCAAATTCAAGCCAAAGGGCACTGTTGAAACGCTACCTGGTCGTGGCAGAAAGAAGATGCTGACTTCGACTGCTGTGCGCTACCTGAAGCGTAGAGTGGAGAAAAGTCCCCGTGTGACTGCTGAGGAACTGACAAAAGATTTGTCAGATGTGGGTACTGAAGTTTCTGCTCAGACAATACGGTGCACACTGCGTAATGAAGGCCTCCATGCCAGAACTCCCAGGCGCACCCCCTTGCTGTCTCCAAAGAATAAGAAGAGTCGACTGCAGTATGCCAAAAGTCATGTGGACAAACCACAGAAGTTTTGGGATTGTGTTCTGTGGACTGATGAAACAAAATTAGAAGTGTTTGGGCCCATGGATCAACGCTATGTTTGGAGGAGGAAGAACAAGGCCTATGATGAAAAGAACACCTTGCCTACTGTGAAGCATGGCGGGGGGTCAATCATGCTTTGGGGCTGTTTTGCTTCTGCAGGTACAGGGAAGCTTCAGCGTGTGCAAGGTACCATGAATTCTCTTCAGTACCAGGAGATATTGGATGACAATGTGATGCAGTCCGTCACAAACCTGAGGCTTTGGAGACGTTGGACCTTTCAACAGGACAATGATCCCAAGCATACCTCCAAGTCCACTAGAGCATGGTTGCAGATTAAAGGCTGGAACATTTTGGAGTGGCCATCGCAGTCACCAGACTTAAATCCGATTGAGAACCTCTGGTGGGACTTAAAGAAAGCAGTTGCAGTGCGCAAGCCTAAGAATGTGACTGAACTGGAGGCTTTTGCCCATGACGAATGGGCGAAGATACCCGTAGATCGCTGCAAGACACTTGTGTCAAGCTATGCTTCACGTTTAAAAGCTGTTATAACTGTAAAAGGATGTTGTACTAAGTACTAAGATTGAATGTCACTTGGGGGTTGAATAAAACTGATAATGATGTGAGCACAGAAAAGACATTTGTGGTTATTTCATTATAAATGTTATGTTATATTTGTCTGACCTACGCGTGCCTCTTTGATTTAATTGTAAGCAGG